>NC_073258.2:44602500-45227500 GCF_029289425.2 Pan paniscus | reverse complement strand
CAATAATAATTGGAGACTTTAGCACCCCACTGTCAACATTAGACAGATCAATGAGACAGAAAGTTAACAAGGATATCCAGGAATTGAACTCAGCTCTGCACCAAGCGCACATAATAGACATCTACAGAACTCTCCACCCGAAATCAACAGAATATACATTCTTCTCAGCACCACACCGCACTTATTCCAAAACTGACCACATAGTTGGAAGTAAAGCACTCCTCAGCAAATGTAAACGAACAGAAATTATAACAAACTGTCTGTCTCTCAGACCACGGTGCAATCAAACTAGAACTCAGGATTAAGAAACTCACTCAAAACCGCTCAACTACATGGAAACTGAACAACCTGCTCCTGAAGGACTACTGGGTATGTAACGAAATGAAGGCAGAAATAAAGATGTTCTTTGAAACCAACGAGAACAAAGACACAACATAAGAGAATCTCTGGGACACATTCAAAGCAGTGTGTAGAGGGAAATTTATAGCACTAAATGTCCACAAGAGAAAGCAGGAAAGATCTAAAATTGACACCCTAACATCACAATTAAAAGAACTAGAGAAGCAAGAGCAAACACATCCAAAAGCTAGCAGAAGGCAAGAAATAACTAAGATCAGAGCAGAACTGAAGGAAATAGAGACACAAAAAACCCTTCAAAAAATCAATGAATCCAGGAGCTGGTTTTTTGAAAAGATCAACAAAATTGATAGACCACTAGCAAGACTAATAAAGAAGAAAAGAGAGAAGAATCAAATAGATGCAATAACAAATGATAATGGGGATATCACCACTGATCCCACAGAAATACAAACTACCATCAGAGAATACTGTAAACACCTATACACAAATAAACTAGAAAATCTAGAAGAAATGGATAAATTCCTGGACACATACACCCTCCCAAGACTAAACCAGGAAGAAGTTGAATCTCTGAATAGACCAATAACAGGCTCTGAAATTGAGGCAATAATTAATAGCTTACCAACCAAAAAAATTCCAGGACCAGATGGATTCACAGCTGAATTCTACCAGAGATACAAGGAGGAGCTGGTACCATTCCTTCTGAAACTATTCCAATCAATAGAAAAAGAGAGAATCTTCCCTAACTCATTTTATGAGGCCAGCATCATCCTGATACCAAAGCCTGGCAGAGACACAACCAAAAAAGAGAATTTTAGACCAATATCCCTGATGAACATTGATGCAAATTCTTCAATAAAATACTGGCAAACGGAATCCAACAGCACATCAAAAAGCTTATCCACCATGATCAAGTGGGCTTCATTCCTGGGATGCAAGGCTGGTTCAACATACACAAATCAATAAACGTAATCCAGCATATAAACAGAACCAACGACAAAAACCATATGATTATCTCAATAGATGCAGAAAAGGCATTTGACAAAATTCAACAATGCTTCATGCTAAAAACTCTCAATAAATTAGGTACTGATGGGATGTATCTCAAAATAATAAGAGCTATCTATGACAAACCCACAGCCAACATCATACTGAATGGGCAAAAACTGGAAGCATTCCCTTTGAAAACTGGCACAAGACAGGGATGCCCTCTCTCACCACTCCTATCCAACATAGTGTTGGAAGTTCTGGCCAGGGCAATTAGGCAGGAGAAGGAAATAAAGGGTATTCAATTAGGAAAAGAGGAAGTCAAATTGTCCCTGTTTGCAGATGACATGATTGTATATCTAGAAAACCCCATCGTCTCAGCCCAAAATCTCCTTAAGCTGATAGGCAACTTCAGCAAAGTCTCAGGATACAAAATCAATGTGAAAAAATCACAGGCATTCTTATATACCAATAAGAGACAAACAGAGAGCCAAATCATGAGTGAACTCCCATTCACAATTGCTTCAAAGAGAATAAAATACCTAGGGATCCAACTTACAAGGGATGTGAAGGATCTCTTCAAGGAGAACTACAAACCACTGCTCAATGAAATAAAAGAGGATACAAACAAATGGAAGAACATTCCATGCTCATAGGTAGGAAGAATCAATATTGTCAAAAAAGCCATACTGCCCAAGATAATTTATAGATTCAATGCCATCCCCATCAAGCTACAACTGACTTTCTTCACAGAATTGGAAAAAACTACTTTAAAGTTCATATGGAACCAAAAAAGAGCCCACATTGCCAAGTCAATCCTTAGCCAAAAGAATAAAGCTGGAGGCATCACGCTACCTGACTTCAAAGTATACTACAAGGCTACAGTAACCAAAACAGCGTGGTACTGGTACCAAAACAGAGATATAGACCAATGGAACAGAACAGAGCCCTCAGAAATAATGCTGCATATCTACAACCATCTGATTTTGACAAACCTGACAAAAACAAGCAATGGGGAAAGGATTCCCTATTTAATAAATGGTGCTGGGAAAACTGGCTAGCCATATGTAGAAAGCTGAAAGTGGATCCCTTCCTTACACCTTGTACAAAAATTAATTCAAGATGGATTAAAGACTTAAATGTTAGACCTGAAACCATAAAAACCGTAGAAGAAAACCTAGGCAATACCATTCAGGACATAGGCATGGGTAAGGACTTCATGTCTAAAACACAAAAAGCAATGGCAACAAAAGCCAACATTGACAAATGGGATCTAATTAAACTAAAGAGCTTCTGCACAGCAAAAGAAACTACCATCAGAGTGAATAGGCAAGCTACAGAATGGGAGAAAATTTTTGCAACCTACTTATCTGACAAAGGGCTAATATCCAGAATCTACAATGAACTCAAACAAATTTACAAGAAAAAATCAAACAACCCCATCAAAAAGTGGGCGAAGGATATGAACAGACACTTCTCAAAAGAAGACATTTATGCAACCAAGAGACACATGAAAAGATGCTCATCATCACTGGCCATCAGAGAAATGCAAATCAAAACCACAATGAGATACCATCTCACACCAGTTAGAATGGCAATCATTAAAAAGTCAGGAAACAACAGGTGCTGGAGAGGATGTGGAGAATTAGGAACACTTTTAAACTGTTGGTGGGACCGTAAACTAGTTCAACCATTGTGGAAGTCAGTGTGGCTATTCCTCAGGGATCTAGAACTAGAAATACCATTTGACCCAGCCATCCCATTACTGGGTATATACCCAAAGGATTATAAATGACGCTGCTATAAAGACACATGCACATGTATGTTTATTGCGGCACTATTCACAATAGCAAAGACTTGGAACCAAGCCAAATGTCCAACAATGATAGACTGGATTAAGAAAATGTGGCACATATACACCATGGAATACTATGCAGCCATAAAAAATGATGAGTTCATGTCGTTTGTAGGAACATGGATGAAGCTGGAAACCATCAATCTCAGCAAACTATCGCAAGGACAGAAAATCAAACACCACATGTTCTCACTCATAGGTGGGAATTGAACAATGAGAACACATGGACACAGGAAGGGGAACATCACACACTCTGGGGCCTGTGGGGTGGGGGGAAGGGGGAGGGACAGCATTAGGAGATATACCTAATGTTAAATGATGAGTTAATGGGTGCAGCACACCAACATGGCACATGTATACATATGTAACTAACCTGCACATTGTGCACATGTACCCTAAAACTTAAAGTATAATTAAAAAATATGTTTTTTTATGATGCTTTGTTTTTTTCTTGAGAAGAAAGAGGTAAATATATATATTCAGTTTGCTTTGTTTTTCCACAAATCCATTCTTCCTGAAACTCTCTGCCTCCCTGGGTTCTGTAACTCTCACCTGGTTCTCTTCCTTTTGCTGTGTTTCTCTGCTGTTTTTCATGGGCTGCTCTTATGTTTCTTTCCCCTTCAACAATGGTAGTTGTCAGCCCTCTCTCAGAGTTCTTACTGCTACTCTTGTGTAACACTTTTTGATAAAGTGACTCCCATATTGTTTGTGATTTTAATAACTCCTATAGGCTAATAACGCACACATCTCTGTCTCCTGACCTGACCTCATCACTTAGTTATAGATTCCAGATACCAGTTCTGGACATATCCACTGAGCATCTTCCCATAGACATCTTCACAGATGCAATGTGCATAAGACAGAGCACAGCGTCCATTTACCTCCTTACACGAACTTCTTCTTCTATATTTGTATTCATAGTTACTGAAGTGACAAACCTGGGAGTCATCTTAATCTTCTACCTCTTTTTTACTTCATAGATCCAGGTAATCACTAAATACTGCCAGTTCCCCGCCCCACCCCACATATTTTCTTGAATCCATCCCCTCACTTTGTCTCCATGATGATCACCCTCATAACCGCCTTTCTGATCTGCTACCACAGCTTCCTAACCGCCACCTGCTTCTGCCTTTTCCCTCTTAAATTCATTCTCTGCTCAGGAACAATAGTGACCTGCACATAGCATAAATCTCATCGTATAGCTCCCCTGCTGAAACCCCTTCAACGGCTCCCCTGCATGGAATAAAATCTATGTTGCTTGGCATGGCATACAAGGCCTCCCATGACCTGGCCCTGGTTTGTCTGTCTTGCTTTGTCTCATTTCATTCCTAGCCTCATATGTTCACTCTTGTAGTACAAAACTGCCTGTTCCTGTCTCCCCTTAGATTTCTTGCTTCTGTGCCTTTGCTCCTATGATTTCCTCTGCCTTCTTTCTTCTTTTTTTCCCGACTAATTCTTACATATCTTTGAGGATTCAGCTAATAATGTATCTTCTACCCCAGGAATCAGCTCTAATTTCTCTACCTCTGTTAAGTGCCCCTTCTCTGTGCTCCTGTATATGCATGTGTGCACACCACCATTCCAGCACATTGTATATATCTATGTCACTAAGCAAACACAGACACATACATACACACACACACGTGTGTGACTGCAATGGTTAATATTAAGTATCAACTTGATTGGATTGAAGGATGCAAAGTATTGATCTTGGGTGTGTCTGTGAGGGTGTTGCCAAAGGAGATTAACATTTGAGTCAGTGGGCTGGGAAAGGCAGACCCACACTTAATCTGGGTGGGCACAATCTAATCACCTGCCAGCAAGGCTAGAATATAAGCAGGCAGAAAAATGTGAAAGGAAAGATGGGCCTAGCCTCCTGGCCTACATCTTTCTCCTGTGCTGGATGCTTCCTGCCCTTGAACATCAGACTCCAGGTTCTTCAGTTTTGGAACTCTGACTGACTTTTCTTGTTCCTCAGCCTGCAGACGGCCTATTGTGGGACCTTGTGATCATGTGAGTTAATACTTAATAAACTCTCCTTTATGTATGTATATATAATTATTATATGATATGATATGATATGATATTTTATATATGTTTTCCATTAGTTTTGTCCCTCTAGAGAACCCTGATTAATACAGTGACATATATGTATGTGTGTGTATTTGCTTAGTGATATATGGGTGTGTGTGTGTGTGTGTGTGTTTGTATAGTGACCTTGGTAGATTGTAAGCTTCCCCCAGAGAAGAGATTCTCCCTTATTCTTGGTGCCTGTAGTATAGCTGGGATTCAGTAATTAGAGGATTGAATGAAAGCAAACCTGCTTATAAATTACTTATTGGTGGTTTGGAAAACAGCAAGAGCTCAGAACCTAGCAGGAAGTGCTGGCATTATAGTGATGATGGGAGCATATTTTGAGACAAAAGTGATTATTTCTCCTCAGTTTCTCTTGATACTTTGCATGTTTCACATGGCGTGTGTTTGGGAAGGATGCTTCCTGATCTAGGGGTGTTGTATGGCAGGAAAGGGAGGAAGCCAGGGACAATTTTTATCCTCAGCCAATGCCTCGAGTGTGCAAAGAAAAGCTGGATGTGACTTGGGTCATTGCCATGAGTTAAAGCAGACTATTTTATACTGTCAAGTGGTGTAGAAGAGGGTTGGTGAAGGGTGAATCCTACAAGTGCCTGGCAAATAGGACTGAATTGGTTGAGGGGCAGAAAGGGTTGACATAAATGAAAAGTGACATCCACTTTTACCTTTCTCACATATCAAAGTTCTCTTGGTCCAATCGCAGATGTCTCCTGGCCAGGTCCAGTTTGCAGATAGCATAGGCACTTCAAGACAAGCTTTCATAAATAGCTTCCATGCCCTGGAAGGTGCGCCAAAATGCATTTCAGCGATGACTGCAGAGATGCTTGCTAAAAAGCAAACAGTACATTAGTGGCCTTCTGAGTTCTTGTGCAAATGGAGTGTGAAATTGTGGCTTGATGCTCCAAAGCTATACCTTTTTGTCTTCCTGATGATGATTAAGAGAAATCTGGCTTGATTTGATTGGGAGGGTGTGTGTGTGTGGAGGGCGGGGGGCAGATGGGCAGTGAAAGAAGAATGGCTGGTGAAGGGGAAGGGAGGAATGAGCACACCCCTTTGAATTGAGTGCTTCATTTGACCTTCAGGAAATTGGAATAGAAATCACATGATTTAACGTTTGCCTGGAAATTAACTGCCTCTGTTTGTTCCAGACCCTGGGATTGATGAAAGAGCCAGGGGATTCTGACTATAGAATTATAATAAAGGGAAATGTCTCAAGCAATTATTAAATATTTAAAGAGCCATCTCAACACTAACTTGTCAGATGGAATGAATGAAATTGAAATGATTTTTAAACATTATTTCCAATGACATATATAGAAATTCAGGGATAAAATTGGCTGTGTGCTGTAAAGAAAATATTTTCAGTTTGTTTTTGTGACAATGGTGTTTCTGCATCACCTTTCATCCCAAATGTTAATTAATGAATAGTATGCTCAGGAGGTGGATCAAATGAGGAATGCAAAGGAAAAGGACATGGTCAGGGTTTTTTTTTATTTTCTTATTCCTTTGCATTATTATTAAGCAAAGGGGTGCAGAATACAAGGGGACATTAATCCCCAGTGCAGTTGGTATATCTCTATTCAAATAAATGGAAGCAAGAGGTTTTTTTTTTTCAATCATTAACTTAAATCCCTATCATTATTCTTAAATTTTTTTTTATTTTACTTTAAGTTTTAGGGTACATGTGCACAATGTGCAGGTTAGTTACATATGTATACATGTGCCATGTTGGTGTGCTGTACCCATTAACTCGTCATTTAACATTAGGTATATCTCCTAATGCTATCCCTCCCTCTTCCCCCCACCCCTCAACAGGCCCCAGAGTGTGTGATGTTCTTCTTCCTGTGTCCATGTGTTCTCATTGTTCAATTCCCACCTATGAGTGAGAACACGTGGTGTTTGGTTTTTTGTCCTTGTGATAGTTTGCTGAGAATGATGGTTTCCAGCTTCATCCATGTCCCTACAATGGACATGAACTCATCATTTTTTATGGCTGCATAGTATTCCATGGTGTATATGTGCCACATTTTCTTAATGCAGTCTATCATTGTTGGACATTTGGGTTGGTTCCAAGTCTTTGCTATTGTGAATAGTGCTGCAATAAACATACGTGTGCATGTGTCTTCATAGCAGCATGTTTTATAATCCTTTGGGTATATACCCAGTAATGGGATGACTGGGTCAAATGGTATTTTTAGTTCTAGAACCCTGAGGAATGGCCACACTGACTTCCACAATGGTTGAACTAGTTTACAGTCCCACCAAGAGTGTAAAAGTGTTCATAATTCTCCACATCCTCTGCAGCACCTGTTGTTTCCTGACTTTTTAATGATTGCCATTCTAACTGGTGTGAGATGGTATCTCACTGTGGTTTTGATTTGCATTTCTCTGATGGTCAGTGATGATGAGCATTTTTTCATGTGTCTTTTGGCTGCATAAATGTCTTCTTTGAGAAGTGTCTGTTCATGTCCTTTGCCCACGTTTTGATGGGGTTGTTTGTTTTTTTCTTATAAATTTGTTTGAGTTCATTGTAGATTCTGGATATTAGCACTTGCTTTGTTTACAGTTTCTTTTCTTGTCTAGATTGGACAATGTGAGATGGATAGGTGGTAAAATAATATTATTTATCAGAGATACCATAGAGGTTTTTCCTCAATAGATATGTAGTAAATATTGTGAATTGTTTATCTAATCCTCATTATCCCTTTTTTTTGCCCCAAGCCCCTATTTTGTTCAAGGACCACCTCTGGGAGAAACTTCTTTGCAACTACTCCTACCCAATTATTAATTTTTATTTACTCACACAAGTATAATTTGATTGTGGGAAGTAAAAGTGGCCAGCTGTACTTCTCAGCTTCTCTTGTAGATGGGAGTGATCACATGACACAATGCTAGCAAATGAGATAAAAGAGTAAATTACAATGTGGGACTCTAGAAAAACTCTTAAAACAACAGGAGTAGGGTCATTTAACTAGCTCATTTTTTCCCTCCCTTTTCCTTCTTGCATGAATTGTGGACATGATGGCTAGATCTGCTCCAGATATCTTGTGATAGATAATCAGGGAAAGGCCAAGAGAATTGCAGACATCACTCTTGGCCATTGTATATTTAAGCTTTTGCACTAGTCCTGAATTTCTTCTGGACTTCTGATGACATTAAAGAATAATGGGCCTCACTTTTTGTGGAAGTCACTATTATTTGGGTATTATGTTATTAAACTAAACCCAGTTCCAGTCTCTTAAATACATCGTCTATCAGATAACATGTCTGTAGCTCTAGCTTACTTGTAAACTAGATTAGTCTAAGTAATAAGAATTCCCATTCTGTTGAGAAATATTGGTGTAGGGATGAGCATGTATGTGTTGGTAGCTGATAAAGTGGTGACCAGTGAAGTGTGAGTGAACGATGCTTTTCCTCAGAGGGAAAGGCTTCTCCAGTCTTTTAAGAAAATGCAGAAGAGAAGGAATGGTATTTTCTGTTGAACATTGTATAGGTCAGAGTATGATATTTGGAACCATGGTAGCCATTTTGCAACTATGAGGGCCATTAGCTTGGGGATGAAACTGATGGCATAGTGGGTATTTAGAAAGAACCAGTCCTTGATGACATCATTGAGCTGCTACATCAAACAGTTCTGGAGGTTGCCCATCTTTGGGCTTCTGACTTTGAGAAGTAATTTTTCTTTTTTAATTTAGATTAGAGGTTGGCAAACTTTCTCTGTAAAGGGCCATATAGTAAATACTTTAGGATATGTAAGCCAACTCTGTCATTGTAGCGTGAAAGCAGCTAAAGAAAATACATAGACAAATGAGAATGGTTGTGTTTCAATAAAACTTTATTTAGAAAAACAGGCCATGGGCAGTATTTGTTTCTTGGGTGGTAGTTTGCTTACCCCTGCTTTACAGTTGACTTGAGATTTTTTTGCTTCTTAACTGATGTACATCTTGACTGATACAGAGTTAAAGGTTGGAATACATAAAATCCAAGGCTTCTTCCAACTCAGAGACTTGAAGAAACACATAAGAAAAGACCAGAGGGCAGTCTTGGTGTTTCACACCTGTAATCCCAGCACTTTGGGAGATGAGGTAGGCTGATCGCTTGACTCTGGGAGTATAAGACCAGCCTGTGCAGCATAGTGAAAACCCATCTCTACAAAGAATACAAAGAATTAGCTGGGCATGGTGGCATGTGTCTATAGTCCCAGCTACTTGGGAGACTGAGGTGGGAGGATCGATTGAGCTCAGTAGGTAGAGGCTGCAGTGAGTTGTGATTGTACCACTGCACTCCAGCCTGGGTGACAGAAGCAGACTCTGTCTCAAAAAAATAAAAAGACATGACCAGAAAAGAGAAAAGCAAGTTAAGAGTGGAAATGATAAAAGGTACTCATAGAAGAGCCAGAGCTAGAAGTCAAACAATTTATACCTGCCCCAGGTGAACAGAAAATAAAAAAAGTCTTGTCCCTGGGAAAACACTGCTAGAAGAAGATGATGTGACAGGATATAGCTGCACTTTAAAAATTAAAAATATCCATGATTTATTTGACACGTAAATAAAAATTTGAAATATATATAATAAAAAGTGCTTCATATCACACAATCTGGACATTAATCTTGTGACATAGATGTAAATATATACATTTTATTTTTAAAACATTCAATCATGCTACATATACTGATTTATTTTTGTCATTTCCACCTCAACCATAGATTCTGAAAAATGCATACGATTTGTAAATATACAGCAAAATCATTATTTTGAAGTTTTCTTAGTAGCCCATTGTGTGAAGGTAGTGGTTTATTTATCTGGTCTCTTATTTTCTTTTGTTTTGAGTTTCCTCCCTTCTTCCCTGTTTTGCTATTACACAACAATCCTGAAATAATCTCTTTGTTGTGAGGAAGTTCTGTCCCGTTCCTTCCCTAAACACTTCTTGTTTCAGATGATAATATCAAGCAGCTGGTCAAGGCCAATTTAAAAATGTTTCGCTTTAGCAATCAGAGACATCATCTTCTATTCTGCTTTGGGTAAAATCTTAATGTGGTCATTTGTCCAGATGTGAAACCCATGAGTCTTCAGGGGTTTCAGTGATGGTTTTGCTATTTTGTTTAGTCTTGTGGCCATACATCTCCATATTATACACAGTTCTTCAATTATAAGGTAGGGCTGGCTATTGATCATAAGCAGTAATAGTACAGGCTCTGGATCTTTTTTCCTGTTTCCCCTCTTTACCTTCTGCCCCTGCATCTGAAGATGGAATCATTTGAGGAGCAATTCAACTTTTACTGTTTTAGTCTGGAATTTTCTAGCAATTTGTGTCTGTTAATTAGTAAGTACTCATGCTCACTGGGCCAGATAGAATAGAAAAACTGTGTCCTTTATCATTGAATGATACAGTCATATAGTAGTTTATCTACAGTATTAGGAAGGAGTAGTGGTGTAAATAATCTGAACAGCATTTATATTTAACTTTATAATGGAACCTAAGACCCAGAGAAAGAATGAAACTTGCCCAATGATGCACAATTAGATAGAGGTGAAGCTGAAGAAGGAGCCAAGTGTTTCTGGGACTCTTCACTGTACCCGGGTAGTTGAGAACATACCAGAGGAATGTCTCTTATGCAAAGTGTTCATTTAATGTCGCAGAGTTAGGGGCGAGGTGGGAAGTGGAAGGAAGGAAGGTTCTGAAAAAAATTCCAGCAACAGCAAATCAAATATTAAAATATTTTGTGAGTAAACATTTATTGACATGAAAAGATGTCTACTATATATAAAGTGAAAAATTTAGGTAACAAGATAACATGTGGATCATAACCCCATTTTCGTTGACAAATTAACCTCACATAGGTGTGTCTATCATCTGTTTATCAATCAATCATCTATCTATCATCTATACATTTTCTATCTACCAATGATCTATCAAGTTATAATGTAAGGTGTTACCAGTGGTTATTTTGGGGTATTGGAAACTGGGGTATTTTTATTTCCTTCTTACTGACTGGCAGTATTTTCTAATTCTTTTATAAATAACATGTATAGTCGTTTTAATAAGAAAAAAGTGTTATAATTAAAGAAAAAAGGCATTTATAGATAAATTTATAGGTCTTGTTTTGAAAGCGTATCTGTGTGTCACTAAGATTTATGAGGGGCATTTTCAAAATTCTTTTGAGTGAAGAATACTTCTGTTATTGGGAACACCTTTCCCATGGGCCTTTTTGCTATCTGTGGGCCATCATGCTGTCTTTGTGGTCCTCACTATCCTTCACAGCTCCTGAGAGCAGAGTCTATGTCTTACTTAACTACTTGAGGGTCAATGGCTCTTTGATAATTTCCTTTTTTGCTTTGAATGATTGAATGAATAAGAAACTTTGAATAACATCATTTTAATATCACTGAGGCTGAATTTAATCACTGAAGGGATATCAATGAAAGGGCAACAAATGGGACAATAAGTGTAATTCTTAATTTTGGGTGGCGGAGGAGGAAAGCAAGAGGCAAGATCAGCAATGTGACCCTTTCTCTTCCAGATCACATGTGAAGAGAAAGTAATCCCAAATCTAGCTGAGGATCATTAAATGTAGTTCTGTTTCAGATGCTTTGGGATTTATGATGAGAATACAGAGTTGAAAATGCAATTGTGAGTTTGGCGCTTTCTGGGAGGGCTAGGGACTCTAGGTGCACAAGAGGGAAGGGAGGGATCTTGTAGAGAAATGGCAAAATGAAGATTTTGAGAAAAATTGTTCAAGGGACCATAAAGGAAACTTTAAAAAACTATTTGCCATGGGCTATGTGTGAGAAAAAAGTATCTGTTAGAATTCAAAGAAGTCACCGACTCAAGGTTGGGTTAGATGCAAAGGGAACACAAGGAATCAGAGAGAAAGGCCTTCCTCTGCCATCAGAAGTGTGGTATGGGGCTGAGAACTAAAAAAACTGAAATACCAATGTAAGCCAATGGATGGAAGGGCGAGCTCCTACCTTCCTGCAATCTATTCCCTGAATAGCAAATACTGTTGCTCCCGGTAACCATCTGAGAAGCCTGCGTGACATTTAAAACAAAATTGAATCCCCTTCCCTTGGCATCCTTGCAAGGCTTTGTATGATGTGTCCCCACCCCACCTCCTGCCCCTTTTTTCTCCTTAAGTGTCTGCTTCATGGACCTTCTTTCTGTTTCAAGAACAGCCCAATCATTTTCCCTCCTTGAGGGATTGCGCTAGCTGTTCCCTCTGCTTGGAAACCACTGTCCTGGATCTTGGCTGGCTTGCCTCTTCCTGGTCTTTCAAGTCACAGCTGAATGTCACCCCCTCAGAGAGGATTTTCTCTATCATCCAACCTAAAATATATCACCAGCTACTTTCTGTCGTATCATTCTCTTTCTTTTCAGCAAAGCATTTATTATTACTTGGCATTTTCTTTTCTTTTTTTTTGAGACGGAATCTTGCTCTGTCGCCCAGGCTGGAGTGTAGTGGTGCCATCTCGGCTCACTGCAAGCTCCGCCTCCCCGGTTCTTCTTCTTCTTCTTCCTCTTCTTCTTCTTCTTCTTCTTCTTCTTCTTCTTCTTCTTCTTCTTCTTCTTCTTCTTCTTCTTATTCTTCTTCTTTTCTTCTTCTTCTTCTTCTTCTGCTTTAAGTTTTAGGGTACATGTGCACAACGTGCAGGTTTGTTACATATGTATACATGTGCCATTTTGGTGTGCTGCACCCATTAACTCGTCATTTAACATTAGGTATATCTCCTAATGCTATCCCTCCCCCCTCCCCCCACCCCACAACAGTCCCCAGAGTGTGATGTTCCCCTTCCTGTGTCCATGTGTTCTCATTGTTTAATTCCCACCTATGAGTGAGAACATGCAATGTTTGGTTTTTTGTCCTTGTGATAGTTTGCTGAGAATGATGGTTTCCAGCTTCATCCGTGTCCCTACAAAGGACATGAACTCATCATTGCCATTCTCCTGCCTCAGCCTCCCGAGTAGCTGGGACTACAGGCGCCCGCCACCACGCCCGGCTAATTTTTTGTATTTTTAGTAGAGACGGGGTTTCACCTTGTTAGCCAGGATGGTCTGGATCTCCTGACCTCGTGATCCGCCCGCTTCGGCCTCGCAAAGTGCTGGGATTACAGGCATGAGCCACTGAGCCCGGCCGACATTTTCTTTCTTAAATTTACTTTTAAAAAAATCTCTGTTCTTCTGCTAGAATGTAAACCTCATGAATAAAGAGAGACACAGTCTGCTGTAATGTTTAGAATAGTCTCCAGCACTCAATAATATTGTAGAATGAATGAGCAAGTATACCCCGAGAACTCCGTATCTTTATATCTTTATTCCAGGAAGACTTCTGTGTCCCCTTAGGCTGATATAAGTATCTCTCTGTTTTACTTCCAGAGTAGTCTCTCTCTTTGAATGTAGTATCCAGATAAGTTGAAACTTCTTCAACATAGGCAAAATGTCGTTCATTTTGCAACCTCAGTGCTCTTTTATGTGCCAGACAGACACTACTGAGTGAATGAAGAATGAATGAATGAATATGTGCAGCAGACCTGGTAAATCCTTAGGCATAGCCTCTGCAGTAGAAAATCTGGTCTTGTTGGGCAGGGAAGGAAAGGGGGAGGGGCATCCATCATGACATAAAAATTTTGTTTGAGGACTGTCTTGGGTCACATTTAAGAAAATAAATGGCTGGGCATGGTGGCTTACGCCTGTAATCCCAGCACTTTGCGAGGCCTAGGCAGACGGATCACCTGAGGTTGTGAGTTCGAGACCAGCCTGGCCAACATAGCAAAACCCCGTCTCTACTAAAAATACAAAAATTAGCCGGGTGTGGTGGCGCACACTTGTAATCCCAGCTACTTAGGAGGCTGAGCAGGAGATTTGCTTGAGTCCAGGAGGCAGAGGTTGCAGTGAGCCAAGATTGTGCCACTGCACTCCAGCCTGGGTGGCAGAGCGAGACTCCATCTCAAAAAAGAAAAAAAAAAAGAAAAAAAAAAGGACAGAAACAAAAATAAGACTGAAAGGGCTATGAGATGAGTTGACAAAGAGAGAAAGTAATCAAGGCAACTTCCAGGATTAGAAATCTGGAATGTTGATTTTAGAAGTCTCTGCGCTTAGCCTAACTCCAGCCTCCAACTTTTATTAAATATGAAGACCATCCTCCTATTCTGCCATCTTGGAGATCTGATTAAATATAAAATTCTTGACCAAGAGAGAAAGAAAGTATATGGAACCTCAAGAGATCGCAAAAGGGATATATTTGAAATAGGAGAAGGGAGAATAATTAGAAAATATTCCACTGGGTGACATAGTATTCTCTTCTATCTTTACACTCCAGTGGATTCCTGAAGTTTCAAGATTTAGCTGTCATTGAGCATATTAATGGCCCAGGAAAGCTGGCAGTTCATTTATTTTATGATAACTTTTGAATTTCACTAGGTAATTTTCACAGAATGAAATTCCTGCTATTCAATTTCTATGAAGGGTTAAGGGATTTGGGGGCTTATTAACATGGTGGAGAGCAAGATGTCCCACATGGTATGCCCTCTTCCAGATAACTGGTCCTCTTCTCTGAGACCTAAGACCATGCATTTCTGATTCACTGGATATTTATTAGCAAACTATTTATTAAAATCTGTTCTATGGGACAACAGTTCCATGAGATGCTCCACAAACAAAGGATTCTCTAAAATTAGTTTGCAGAATGCCACTTACTCTCTGTGTCTTCTTGAAGATTTACAATTTACATTAGCATAGAAAAGGCTCTGAGAAGACCTACAGTAAAAAAAAAATCCTGCCAATTTGACTGTGCAGCTAGCTGTGTGTGTGTGTGCACGCACACGCTGCTAACACCCATAAGAAAATCGCATGGTAGAGAAAATATTATGGAGATTGGACTGAGACATACCTGGGTTTGAATTTACTTTTTGCTATTCACTTCTGTGTGACTCAGGAGAACTGATTTAATCTCCCCAAGTTCCTGTTTCTTTTTGAAAATTGGGTATAATACTTTGCCTCGTAACTTTGTTGTGATTATTAAATGAGGTCAGGCATATTCTAGTGTCTGACTTAGAGCACTGAATGTAAGTACTTAATAGGACTGGTGACCAACATGTGAACAACTGTATAGACGATGTCATGGTAAGTATGTGTGGGATACAAAACAGATTAAAATACTCAACCTTACACCAAAGATATTCACTATGTATCAGGTATTTACAAAATATTTATAGACCTCTGGGCCCACCTTGTGCCAGGCACCTGGGATGCAACCTTGCAGAGCCCCATGGAGCTTGCTGGCTTGCTTTGGGTGGTATTTGTGTTTACATGGCCTATTTCCTGCTATAACTTGTTCCCTAGCCTCATGCCTAGGGGCCATCATTTTGACATTAGAAATAACTTTTTGTTTCCCATGTTCTCTCTTCAGGTGTAAGTTCCTGAGGGAGATATTTTGCTGCTGGAGTGTCTCTCTCTCCAAGTACTCCTGCAAGCTGAATGCATAAAAATTAAGGAAAATCTCATGGGTGACAGTCAAGTGTTTAGGAACTTGGTGGGGAGAGGAACTGAATGGCAGTGAGGACACTGCTTATAGAGCATCAAGGAAACTATAAAGCAAACATTACACTTCGGCTTCCTCTTCCATCAGGGAAAGAGAGAAGCGCCCTTCCTAAATTTTGGAGAGAGCGTTTATAATGATAGTCTTAAAGGATAATGTTTAGGAATGCTTAGTTACGGTTTGAAAAATGATTTCAGGATATAAGGATGGCAAGTATTATGGAAATAATTGTTAAGTGTCCTTCCTTGTACATTTTCCTCAGATTTGTTTGAATGCTTCTATTTGCATTTATGTGGAGAGTAATGACAAATGTTGAAAATTGTCGATAAAATACTTGAGAAGATTTTCAAGTTTTTTGAATGATTTCAAAGATGGAAAATGTATTTTTTTTGTGTGTGTGAAAACTCTTTAGCTTCTTTATGCATATGTTTAAAAAACAGAGGTGTTTTATGAATCATTTGGAACAGAGAATGCTTTCCTGAGCCCCAGGCATGCAGCAGTCAGTAGCTCCTATCTGCAGCACAAACTTTGATGGCAAAGAGTTTTCACTCAGAAGACTTAAGGGGCCTTGGAGGTAAAAGAAAGAAAATGTCAGCTCTGTGACTGCAGAGGGACAATTTCCTATCCTGAGAAGTGACCTTGAAATGCCATTCAAAGCGCCTATGAGGGATGCATGGCTCATTCTGGCTGGAGAACATGTGTGCTTGGAAATGAACTGCCCTCTTGGGTTAAGCCTGCTTTCTAGTAGGGGGACACTAATGCATTTTAATAGTATTGCCCACACTAGGGTTAGTTGATAAAAAAGAACAGCTATTTCTAAGCTGCTTTTCAGTCTTTTTTAAAAATTTCAACTTTATTTTAGATACAGGGGTACACGTGCAGGTTTGTTACATGAGGATAATGAGTGATGCTGAGGTTTGGAGTACGGATCCTGTCAGCCAGGTAGTAAGCACAGTACCCATATGTAGTTTTTTTTTTTTTTTTTTTTTTTTTAAGACAGAGTCTTGCTTTGTTGCCCAGGCTGGAGTGCAGTGGTGTGATCTCAGCTCACTGCAACCTCTGCCTCCTGGGTTCAAGCAATTCTCCTGTCTCAGCCTCCTGAGTAGCTGGGACTACAGGTGTGAACCACCATACCAGGCTGATTTTTGTATTTTTAGGAGAGATGGGGTTTCACCATGTTGGCCAGGCTGGTCTCGAACTCCTGACCTCAAGTGATCCACCCGCCTCAGCCTCCCAAAGTGCTGGGATTACAGGTGTGAACACCACTGAACCTGGGTCAATATGTAGTTTTTAACCCACTCTTCACTCCCTCCATCCTCTAGTAGTCCACAGCGTCTATTTGTCCCGTATTGATGTCAAAGTGTACTCCATGTTTAGCTCTCACTTACAAGTGAGAAATGCAGTAGTGGATTTTCTGTTCCTGTGTTAATTTGTTTAGGATTATGACCTCCAGCTCCATCCGCGTTGCTTCAAAGGACATGATTTCAATTTTTTGTCTTGCAAAATGATGTTTCCTTTTGAGGCTTGGAGAAAGACTGTGGTTGAACCAAGTGGGAGTGAGATGGGGAATCAGATCATCTGCTTTTAAAAATGGACATTTATTGAGGCATCACTCTAAGCCAGGAATGGTACAAAATGCTTTAAGTTCATTTTCCCTCTTAATTTATATTTTAACTCTATGACAGATTACTTCCATTTACAGGTGATCTCCAATTTACTGAGATTTAGAGAGGTAAAGTGAATTATCCAAAGTCACAAAGCTAGTAAGAAATGGAACTGGAGTTTGAACCCAGGTCTGTTTGTCTTGAAACCCTGTTCTCCTTTTAATAGACTGCATTTCACAATGCCAACATAGCAATTACTACCACCATTAACTGCCATTACCACCACAAGCAACAACTAATATTGATTAAGCTCTTACTGTATGCCAGATGTTGTGCTGAATTGTCTCACTTAATCCCCACGACTAGACTTTGAGATATTATTCTGGTAGAGTCTTCATTTAGGGATGCAAAAACTGAGGCACAGAGAGGGTAAGTAACTCAACCCAAGTCACACACCTAGCAAGTGGTGGAAGCAAGCTTGAAGCCTAGATGGAGAGACTTTTGGCCCTGTCCTCAGTCACTACATTACTTCTTGGTTAAGAATTTCAGTGTGTCAATGAATTCTGTAGACACAGCCTGAAGAGGAGAAGTTGGGGACATCTGTTAGTTTTCTAGGGCTGCCATAATAAAGTGCCACAGACTGCATGGCTTAAACAACAGAAATTTGTCTCTCAATTCTGGAGCCTGGATGTCTGAGATCATGGTGTTGGCAGGATTGGTTTCTTCTGAGGGCTGTGAGGACCTTCCTCCTTAACTTGTAGATGGCCACCTTCATATTCACATGACATTCACTCTGTCTATGTCTCTTCAAATGTCCTCTCTGTATAAAGACACAGGGTAGTCTAACTCTGAATTACCGCAAGTATCATTCACACGCTCATTCATTTACGTATTCATCAAATTTTCAAAGAGTGCCTTCACTATTCTGGATTCTGTGGTATCAGTTGGGAGCAAGTGAAATCAAAGTCATTGTTTTTGTCCTCAAGGCAAGCATATATGTTAAACCTTTGCAAATTCCAAGGAGAAAATTCACTATTGTGAGTCTGTAGTGCCCTCCAACCTCTATGGCAGTATCCCTGAATATGCAGAAAAATCACTGGGAGCATGAATAAATAAAACCATTTTGGTGCTCAATTTGTATTAATTATCTGATGCCCATGGAGGCAATTCTTGAGAAACAATTTAGGACCTCGAACAAGAAACGTTTTGAGCTGAGGGAATGGTGGTTCTATTCTTTCCAGGGAGTGGTGCTCTCAGGAGATTAGGGCTGTGTCCATCCTCATCTCCTCCTTGCTTCTGTCCCTGCACCTGCTGCTCCTCTCATCCTTGGCATGTCTCAACATCAAGGAAGACATCCTGGAGTTCAAAAAAAAGTTCCACAGTCTTTCTTCCCAGATACAGCTCTAAAGGCTCCCCCAAAATCCTTAAGAGGCCTAGCTTTGGATCACTTTAGCTGTCACTGGAGGGCTCAGAATGGACTTTGACTGCCAGGAGCTACCCTCTAGATGTGATGGCAAGAGACAAATAAGCTATTGTTATTAGATGGCAAAAGGATGTAGAGGCTCTCTGAAGACATGAATCGTCCTGAGATGCCACTGGGAGCAACTAGGAAAGGGCATTAGGGGAAGTGAGGGTTGTGGAGAATGACCCGTGGGGTCATTCTGTTGATGGGAAGTGACTCTTCTCCCCAACATTGGAGAGTGTTGGGCTTTTCATGGAGCTCACTAGGGATTGGGACAAGAAACATATACACTCCAGATGGGGGCTTAAGCCAATCACAGCACCAGTTGCAAAGTCCCTAAACAGTAACTCAACATGCAGTTTTTCTTAAGCACACGGACTCAGTCTTTTGAAAGAGGGATCTCGTCACACAGCAGTATGCTTCTGGATACCTCTCCATCCCCAGCCGCGTTTCTCCCCAGCACCACTTTGCTTTTGTTTATGTATAAATTACAACCAGCTAGTGGAGCCAAAGATCTACACACAAACCCGCGAAGGAAAATGACATTTTTTTTTTCTTCCTGAGCTAGGATAGACAATAAGAACTAACAAAGGGTGAAAGATTTTCATATGTGAAAAGATACGTATGTGAAGATACATATGTGAAAAGATATGTGTGAAGATACGTATGTGAAGATACTTATGTGAAAAGATACGTATGTGAAGATATGTATGTGAAGATACGTATGTGAAGGTTTTGGTTAAGTGTATCTATTAAATACAAAGAAGATGCTATACTTGAAACATTGTGGTCTATTTTTACTTAATAAATTAACCCACCTGTTTTGGTCTTTTAAAAATTAACATCAACGACAAAGCTAGGTTTCATTTGTAATTTCTTTGGAAGGCAACTGAAAATTATAGAGGTAGAATTTAATCTCCCCCTTTTGGGAATTATCTGAGTGACAGCAGTTTAGGAGTAGGGTGTGGTGTGGGCTTCCGGGAAAGAGGAGCATGTTTGTCTTCCTTTGTTCACAGGCTGCTCTCTCAAGAGAAGTGACTGACACTTTGTTTACCTAGGAGAAGTAGTTGTCCACAGACATAGTTTCTAGGGAAGAGCTCAAACCTGTAATTTTTCAGTTTGTAAAAACTCCATTTCAGCAGGAAGGATGAGGGTCTCTCCATTTTGCCCATTCCATGACTGAATTTGGATGGCATTGCACTCTTTGGGAAGCCAGATTCTTCCTCTGCCATTTGTCCTAGTGTGGCCTAGTTTTACATCAGGGAGAATGGTTTGCAGAGCTCAGGAGCTGCCTTGCTGGGACACAGCTTGAACCCAGACACTTCTGAGCCTCCTTCTTGAGGTGATTGAGTGCTTAAATGCTAGGTAGGGGGACTGGCTATTTTTGTGTTGCTTGTGCACTTGAAAGGCATAATTGCTCCCATTTTGATACCACTATACACAATGGCGGGTGTTTGTTAGCTTGGATTCCACTTTCTTTGGAACCTGCCCTTGATTCTTTCAGTTTGGGGTTGGTGCCCCTTTTAGGTATTCCCAGAGTGTCCCATACTTCCCGTAGCACTATATTTATTCCACTTTGTGCCTGACTTTTTGAGTTGAAATCACACTGTTTTTTGTTGTTGTTGTTGTTGATGTTGTTGTTGTTGTTTTTAGTTTACTGCAACTTCATTTGTTGTGTGTGTGTGTGTGTTTAAGTTCTGGGATACATGTGCAGAACATGTAGGTTTGTTACATAGGTATACATGTACCATGGTGGTTGGCTGCACCTATCAACCCATCATCTAGGTTTTAAGCCCCACATGCATTAAATATTTGTCCTAATGCTCTCCTTCCCGTTGCTCCCCACCCCTCAACAAGCTCTGGTGTGTGATGTTCCCCTCCCTGTGTCCATGTGTTCTCATTGTTCAACACTCACTTACGAGTGAGAACATGCGGTGTTTGTTTTTCTGTTCCTGTGTTAGTTGGCTGAGAATTATGGCTTCCAGCTTCATCCATGTCCCTGTGAAGGACATCAACTCATTCTTTTTTATAGCTGCATAATATTCCATGATGTATATGTGTCACATTTTCTTTATCCAGTCTATCATAGATGGACATTTGGGTTGGTTCCAAGTCTTTGCTATTGTAAATAGTGCTGCAATAAACATATGTGTGCATGTGTCTTTATAGTAGAATGATTTATAATCCTTTGGGTATATACCCAGTAATGAGATTGCTGGGCCAAATGGTATTTCTGGTTCTAGGTCCTTGAGGAATCACCACACTGTCTTCCACAATGGTTGAACTAATTTACACTCCCAACAGTGGAAAAGCATTCCTATTTCTGCACAGCCTCGCCAGCAATTGTTGTTTTCTGACTTTTTAATAATCACCATTCTAACTGGTGTGAGATGGTATCTCATTGTGGTTTTGATTTGCATTTCTCTAATGACGAGTGATGATGAGCCTTTTTTCATGTTTGTTGGCCACATACATGTCTTCCTTTGAGAAGTGTCTGTTCATATGCTTTGCCCAGTTTTTGATGGGGTTGTTTGTTTTTTTCTTGTACATTCGTTTAAGTTCCTTGTAGATTCTGGATATTAGACCTTTGTCAGATGGGTAGATTACAAAAATTTTCTCCCATTCTGTAGGTTGCCTGTTCACCTTGTGGGTGGTCAATTGTATTTGATACACTGGTTCCAATGGGATATCTTCATGAGTCGGCCTCCACCAAGGATTTGGAATCCTTGAATGCACAAATGTGTCCTTCTAATATTTAAATCAAGTCAGGCACAGGGACTGGAATGAGGTTTCCTTTGCTGAATCACATTGATTTTTAAGTATGATGAGTAATTGAACTCATCCAGATATATATTTTATTAAACAAGTCTTTATTAGTGATTGCCATGTGCCAGGCACTGTGCTCACGACTGAGGATTCAGAGGTAGATATTTATTCAAACAAAATAAGAGATTGTGAGGGTAAAAAGGAGAGCTCTCTTTTAAACTCATCTCTCCCTCAAGTTGTACTCCTTTAAAATAACTTACTTTTAGTAATTTAGAGCAGAGTTTGGCAAACTACAACCTGAGGACCAAATCAATTTTTGTAAATAAAGTTTTATTGGAACACAGATATACTCTTTTGTTTACATATGAACTCTATGGTTGCTTTCATACTATAACCACAGAATCAAGTAGTTGTGATAGCAACTGTATGGCCCACAAAGCTGAAAATATTTACTATCTAGTCCTTTGCAGGACAAGGTTTGCTTACCACTGATTTAGTGAATAGATTACCAAAACTTTTTTGTGTGTTTTTTATATGTGCATATATGGTAATGTTTTGGCTTGTGTATTTTTACTTAAATGAGATCATGTTATATGTATTATTTTGTAATTTGCCCCTTTTTTTCTAGTTGCTTGTGTAATTGTCTGTCTCCCAAACAAAGGAAATAGAGAACCTGTTCCTGCTTCCATTTCAGCCCTTACTTAGCATGGTGTCTGGTGCATTGTGGGTGCTCCATAAATATTTGCTGAACAACTACATGAAAAGCATATTGTTATTTTTATTAAAGTTTCAAAGTTATAAATTGTTTACTTAAAAATAATTCACAGCATACTCGAGGTTATTCATATTATAATATTCTTCTTCCTCTCTTATGTTTCATTGTGATTTCTTCAAATGAGAGAGAAATGGAAACAATTTCCTCTTGTCTCTGGAGAATTGTGCAAGGACATGTCTCACAGGTGTGTACCACCTGTTAAGTAGATTGAGGTGGAAGACAGGTTGACAACTGTTTATTCTTGGGAGCACCGTGATTTTCATCTGGACTGATAAGCTCTTTGTTGAAGTGTAAATGAATGCAGGTAGCCCCGTCTTCACTTGGTAATTTTGGATTTCATGGTTTGAGTACAAGAATTATACTAGTCCAATGCCCATGGCATTACAACATGTAGCTATACTGCTCATAAGTGTATCTCTTTTATTAATATTTTGTAGCTTACACTTTTGCTGAGGGATATTCTCCACTAGACAGTATGAATCATGTATTTAGCTATTCATAGGGATCTTTATTTTCACTAAAGGTGGAGGAGGGCTGCTTTTTTTAATCAAATGTGTGTGTGTATGTTTGTGTTTGTGTGTGTGTGTGTATATTTTCCCCATAGTTTTGGCACATCCATTTCCCTGGATACGGAGGAGATGGTCTCAGGGCGGCTTTATTTTATGTCAATGGCTTTGTTTTCTTTTTGTATCCTTTCCCCTCATGCCTCAAACCCTCCTCATCTCACTTTGGCAAAACATGAGGTGCAATTAGAGTAGACATGTTGCCAGGGTGAGGTGAGCTATGTGGGCACCTGAGAGCCTACCTGCTGAAGTCTCAAATTTCTGTGTGGGAGAAACATGTGTGCATTTCTCATCATCCAGCCAGCGCTTGCTGTTGATCTTCCTCTCTTCCAGGCATTTATTTGGTTTGGAGGCATGAAGTCGATCTCAGGAGGCAAACTGGTTCTGGGCAAAATCTTCCTCAGCACCTGGGAGTCTGAGTGGGACTGTGGCTGCCTGTTGAAGCCTGCTTCCTCCTTTTTGTTTTTTGTTTTTGTCTTTGTTATCCCTCTCCTAGTGAGCACTCTTGGGTGGCCACTGTACAAAATGAATGCTTGTAGTTACAGAGATAGAGACCTATGTTAGTCTAGTCTCACACTGCTAGTAAAGACATACCCAAGACTGGGTAATTTATAAAGGAAAGGTTTAATTGACTCACAGTTCCACATGGCTGCGGAGGCCTTACCATCATGGTGGAAGGCAAAAGAGGAGCAGTCGCGTCTTACATGGTTATAGGGAAGAGAGATTGCACAGGGAACTACCATTTTATAATCTGACGGTTATAAAACCATCAGATCTGGTGAGACTTATTCACCATCACAAGAACAGCACAGGAAAGAGCCGCCCCCATGATTCAATTACCTCCCACTGGGTCCCTCCCATGACATGTGGGAGTTATGGGAGCTACAATTCAAGATGAGATTTGGGTGGGGACACAGCCACACCATATCAAGACCCTTTCAAAATCATCTCAAGAAAAGCTATTTATTGTGAGGGTACTGCTGAACTGGAACCCAAAGTGGGAAGGTGGGAGACACAATTCTAGTGATCATTTACTTATTTGCTCTCTCTTCCTCATGGGGTCAGCCTCTTTCTGCTTGTCTATGTAGTTCTTTTTATACCCATCTTCCTCTGCTGTTCTATATCTTCACATTGCCATGCCCATCATGCTTCCCTCCCAGCCTCTTTCAATTTCTGTTTTATAAACCTAATTTTCATCTACCACACTGAGGAATACAACATATTTTCATCAGTGGCAGTGATTCTTGCCTCCTGAAATCTCTGCATGTCTGTACAAATAGGTTGAGAGAACCCCTCAGGTTGTTCTGATAAATTCTCTTCATGTAGAGTACAACTCCTTAGTTGAGAGTCATTGCTTCTTCTTTTGACTATTTTTATCTTCTTCCATTGAAACTCATTTAATTTTTTTTTCATGTGTCTCAAAGTTTAATGCACATAACAGTGTCAACTGAAGAATCATGAGATCTATAACTTTGGAAAGAAGATGCTATTTCTTATACAAAGTTACAGCTTGCAGGGTGGCCATCCTGACAGTCTGGGAAATGTAGCTTCTGGCAGAGCTTTCAAGGGAGGGGAGGGTGAAACGGGGATCTATGCTAAATTAGTTGGCCAAGTATACATATTCAACAGGTTATAGGAGGAGCTGTGAATATTCACGAAAGGGGTCCTGAAGCATGCCTACAGAATAAATCTGAACGTTACATATGACCCATGTTCACTTTGGGGTGGAGACTTAACATTTAAATGCATTACAATAAGGCCCTATACATCAGAAGGTGAAGCAAGGACATGAAGGCATCCAATAAGCATTCTCTGTAAACCAGCCAGAACAAGACTGTGGTCCATGGTCTCGTATCAGGAGAAAGTTACTGAAATCAGTCTCTTGTCCAAGAAACCTGAACTTATGGCTTGTGGAACAGGGAAGGGGGACAGTTAGTCAAGTTCTGAAGGTGAGTGAGCTGCAATTGTCTCAATATTGTTTATCTCAAGGCCAGTGCTGGTTTAGCTGCTGGAGGAAAATGAAAACCTTGTGACAGTTAGAACATAGCTTATTTTTTAAGTGTAGGGATGCGTGACTTAACCATTGCCTGGCATGGCCCTAGGTCCTGTTTATAATTTGGTGTCTTATTGCCACGAAGAGTCTGTTCTGTCAGTCTTATAATCTCTAGTATAACATTAATGCTGGTCAGTTGTGTCTAAACAACTAAAGGGTGGGAGTATAATGAGGTGTGTCTGATTTCCCATCCTTTCATGGCAGGGAACTCAGGTTTTACAGTTTCTCTGGGATTCCCTTGGCCAAGAAAGGGGTTCATTCAGTCAGTTGGAGGGCTTAGGATTTTTAATTTTCACCAGTCATCTGGAGATCTTGTGAAAATGCTGATACTCATTCACCAACTCTAGGTTGGGGCAGAATATTCTGTGCTTCTAGCAAGTTTGCAGGTGATTCCGATACTGCTGGTTGATGAACAACATTTTGAGTAGCGAGGCTGTAAAGCTGTGGTCCTCAAACCTCAGTGTCTGTCAGAATCATATGGAGGGTTTGTCCAAATGCAGATTGCTGGGTACAGCCACCAGCATTTCTGATCTGGCAGGCCTGGAGTGGAGCCCAAGAATCTGTATTTCTAACAAGTTCCCAAGAGATGCTGATGCTGCTACTTTGGGGACCCCACTTGGGGAGAACCACTACTCTAAAGCTGTGATGTTCAACCTTGGCTTCATGTTAGAGTCAACAAGAGAGCTTTACAAAATATGTATTCCAGCTCACCTCCCCTCAGTTTGATTTAACTGGCCTGAGGTGGAGCCTGATAACTATATATTTAAAGAGTTGATTCTAATCTGTACCCTGGGAGAGAAAGCCCAGAGAATTTAATTGGTCCAGTTGACCCTTTTTCTTAACCAGTCCATAAATTGACTGTCCGAGATCAAGTTCTTGTTTGTGTTCTAAACAGCTGCAGTCAGGAAGGGTTCATGTGGGGTAAGTGTAGGCTCTTAGCCTAAAAAAAAATTTGTGAGTGGTCTGGTTGCTGTTAACAGAAGCCAAAGCAGAAAGATGGCTGATGTTTGCAGCCCATTGAAGATAATGATACCTAACTCAGGGGACTAATGTAAAGGATTCAATGTAGTTGATATGGGTTTGGCATAGAGTAAACATTTAAGCACTTATAATAGCAGGGGCAGCTCTAGTCATAGGAGTTACAGTGGTTGCTATTTTTACTTAAGTCTTGGAGTCCATGGGAGATATCCTGAAGGTTACCACAGATAGCCTTTCTATCACTAGTAGTAAAACAAATATTCCCACTGCCCTACACCTTCAGTCTTTATGCTGACTTTATTCTGTTACTGGTCTGTGAGTTTCTTGGTTCTAGGGGCCATACCTCACTTACCTCAGCCTCCTGGCCATCTCACTGCTTCCATTAGGATCTGGCGCATAGGTACACCTAACACAAAGGTGAAGGAATGAAAGACACACAGACAGTGCTGGGTAAACTTCATGTGATGAAGTTGCTGTTTGTGCAGCTGTAATTTAATATCAGCCCCCCATCTCAGCCTCAAGGAGGGGATCTTTGGGGATTTGCTTGCATCCCTGGGGAATTGCTCAACAATTTCTAGACAGTTCTTGTTGGAATTGAGAAGGTAAGAGATTTAATACAACCACCTGATTTTACAGATAGAGATGCTGAAGCCCAGAGAGTAAAGAAACATTTACCTCTGGTGTTCAATTATATTATGAATCATCCAGCATCCTAATATGAGCTAGCAATACAGTTACAGGGGGCAGAAACTTGCAAATTTTGCTTTCTTTTTCATTCATACCTGGTAAGTGCTGCAAGGCAGGATAATAGTTTTTACCTATGCTAGGCATTGTGCTTTATGTGTTATTTTGTTGTCACAGTAACCTTATAGGTTGGTGCTTTTATTAACCTCAATTCATGAATAAGTAAAGCAAAACTAAGAGAAACTAAGATTTATCCACCGTCTCACTGATAGTAAGTGCCAGAGCCCAAGAAGTCTGACTGCAGAGCCCATGTTCTTCACCAATGCATGTTCTCCTTATGCTTTGAATGAGGTCATTTAGAGCACAACCTTTGAAAGAGGCTTGATCTGTGAAAAGTGGGCAAAATCCCACATTTAGTTTCTAGTGTAGCCTGGCTTCTTCATCGTACCTGGATGGATAAGGATTATAAAGACCTTACAGGACCAGGACAAGATGGCATTCCTGACTTCCTAGGTCAGAGAGTGAATGAAGCAAGCTCCTTGCACTTGCTCTCCTTGCTCCACTCCCCTTGTGATGTTGTCCTTGCAAAATGGTAGCAGTGGAAAGAAGGGGCTTGGTGACTTCTTATAATTTTGAAGCTCATAAAATATTTGTGAAAGCTTTTCTCGGAGTCATACTTGAAATATTTCTCAATGGCCTGAATCACAACATGGGGCCGCTAGTATTTCTTGAAAGAAATTGTGTTTCTTCCAGTCCGACTTTCTTTATGTTAATTTGTCTTAATTGATGTTACACCCAGGATCCTGAGGGACATGAGTGAAGAGGGTCAGGTTGGCTGTTACATGGTTCAATTTCAATTGCTTCTCAGAATCTCTGGCATTTCCTGTGGTCACTCAATAACAGATGAACTTTGTGGCATCTGTCTTTATAGTCCTGTGGCTTGAAATGGAATGTTGCTGGTGGAGGAAATACAGCTAGAGGGAGGACAATGAGAAAGAACACAGTGAGAGGACAAAGATTCCAAAAGTATTCTAACACACTTGAATAAGCTAGTCCTTCCTCTTCTTTATATTCATTTGGGAGTTTAAATAGATTACAAAAGGACTAAGCCTTCAAATTGGACCTGGGGCCACACAGGCTTTATCAGATTCATTTTACTCCTTTTGATTCAAGGGTAGGCATTGTGTTTTATGTGCCTAAATGAAGGCATTCCCTCCTCCTGGTGATTAGTTGGCTGCCAGGAGAGTGTGCAGAAAGGGTTCGCAGTCCCAGGAGCCCCAGAAAGCTGCCTTCAATAGCTTTTATACTCTCAGTGCTTGAGGATTTGATTTATTTGACATTTGGTTGTTGAAGATGATTTATTTTCCCTGGGTTGTTTTCATTATCTCAGGCACATTAGAGGGGGAGAATTTAGAGGCTGGGAAATAGGAGGAAAGCAGTTCCTTAGGTCCTAGCCACTTAAAGTGAGGTGTATTGGGCCAGAACATTGCCTAGGAGTTTATTACAAATGGAGAATCTCTGGTCCCTGCCTAGAACCACTGAGCGAGAATCTGCATTTTCGCAAGATGCCCTGGTGATTTATATGCACATTGCAGCTTGAGAAGCACTGCTCTAGAATGTCTCCTGCTGGTCTTTGAGATGCTGAGGGAGGGCTGTAAGCTGAACTGGCCTAAGGTATGTTTTGCCAGAGTGGTATAATTTCTTAACACTTGCACCTAGTGCAGAACCCGGCATGTCTTTCTTCTCTTGGTCATTGCATCCATTAAGAGCACTGACAATTGAGTGGTTACTCTGTGCCATGCACACTTCTAAATGCTTTACAAGGGCTACCTCATTTAATCTGCAGAATAACTCTGAAGAAAAACTGTTATTCTCTCTATTTTATAGATGCGAACATGGAGATAAGAGAGATGGAGCAAATATTTTTTTGGCCAATGGAACTGACATTGAAGAGCTGACCTTAGGGAGACAGCATGAGAATAATGGAAAGAGATTAGGCTTTGATGTTGGGTAGAGACTAGTTTAATTTTGATTCATTTTGCACATGAGGAAGATAATCTTCAGGGTATTATTACACACCTCATAGGTTATTATGAGGGTGAAGTGCAATAACATATGTAGAGGTTCTAGTAGAATTCCTAGAACATAGTAGGCACTCAATAAATGTCTTTCCTTTTCTTCTCTTTTGCTCTTTCCTCCCTGTTCTTTCTCTTTCCTTCCCTTCCATTCGCCTACCCCATGGTACTCTCGTGCTAACTAACTCTGGTCCAACATTTATGTCCTAAGGACTGGTGCCTGGAAACCCCCAGGTGAGTGGGGATGAGGTTTTATGATGCACTTATCTTCTTAAAGGTACAGCTTAGAAAGGGCTGTAATATGAAGGCTTAAATCAGTTGTCAGTTGGTTAATAAGCATCTGTGCTTTAAGTACTTAGTTTAAAGAATTCCTTGGGTCGAGGTCTGTGCCGTAAGAGAATTTAGATTCTGATCTGTACTGAAAGCAAGTGCCTTTAGATGAAATATGTGGGAACATATACAGATTCAGTACCCTACCTGGAGTGTGGCTGAGTTAAAGTTCATCTCTATTAACTGCCATCTTTATGACCGAATACCATCTAATACCATTTGAGAATGAGACAGTGTAGGGTCAAGTACACAGAGGCCAAATTGCCTGGCTCTGATTCTTGGTGTTGGTGCTAGCTGTTTGAAACTGAAGAGTTGTATACATAATCTCTGTGCCTCAATCTACTCATCTGTAACATGGGAATAATGAAACCTACTTCATATGTTATTGTGAGAATTAAATGAGCTGATGCATGTACAGCTCTTAGAACAGGCCTGGCCCATAAGGGCTTAGGTAGGTGGTTGTTTCCATTGTACTTGACCACTCTGAGACTCCATTTTCTTTTTTCTTTCTTTTTTTTTTTTTTGAGACGGAGTCTCGCTCTGTCGCCCAGGCTGGAGTGCAGTGGCGCTATCTCGGCTCACTGCAAGCTCCGCCTCCCGGGTTCACGCCATTCTCCTGCCTCAGCCACCCGAGTATCTGGGACTACAGGCGCCCGCCACCACGCCCGGCTAGTTTTTTTGTATTTTTAGTAGAGGCGGGGTTTCACCTTGTTAGCCAGGATGGTCTCGATCTCCTGACCTCATGATCCGCCCGCCTCTGCCTCCCAAAGTGCTGGGATTACAGGCATGAGTCACCGCGCCCGGCCGAGACTCCATTTTCTTACCCGTGTAACAGGGATAATCCAGTCTGCCATATGGCATGAAGATTAAATGTGGCCACATAATGGGTCTAGCACAGTGCCTTATATGAGCAGGCACTTGGCTCATGTTTGTTCTGCTGAACTAGTGTGACACACAGGGTATTGTTTTGAAAAGTTAGCCACGTGCTTGTGCTCCGTATTTATGTGTATAATTTGGTGGTATCAAGCTGTAGATTTTTCTGAGATCTAATTTAATTATTCATTGATCTTATTATATGAATAACAGGAGAGTTTGATGTCATATGAGCTAAAAACTACATAATGAAGTAATTATACTAATAATAGTAATAATAATGAAACAGGTTGGGATGTTTCCAGAATTCTCCTTGGAGAACTCCCTCTCCTCTCTAGGGGTGGTGGTAGGGCAGATGTTGTCTGAAATGTCATTTAGATAAGGAGATGCATCCATGGCAACTAATGAGACTGCAGACAGGCTGGTAAGACTCAACTGGCAGTGGGTCAGGTAATAAAACAACGGAAATGACATTCTTTAAGTGCTCTCCCGACAATCATCAGCTAAACCTGGCATCCAAACTGCCCCAGGTGAGAGGTGATCATAGTGGATCTATGCAGCTAATTTATTCATAGTACTGGGATGCATTATGACAACATCAACTGTTACCTTGCAAGCATTCTGAGAAGTGGGAAGGCACAGAATAACATTTTTCTTATTTCATGGATTGGCAAGGCTGTTCCCAGGAAATATTGTGGAGTGGAACTTGGTGCCTGTCTTGCTGTCTTGCTGTTCAGCCCTCGATGGTTGCCTTCTCCTGGTTACCTCTCATGAGGTTTCTCTCTTTGTCTGTCTGAAGCTCTTCCCTTTGGGGGTTCTTCTTTTTACCTAGTTCTCAAGATGAAGAGTTTAGATGATAAATTATATAGCTTAATATGCTATTTCTTACGCTTGAGAGTATTTGCATGATAAGGTTTTTTATAGACTGAAAAATTTGTATCTGGAAGAGCAGGGTTTGAGGACCACCTGGTGCAAGTTGCCTCAATATCCGTAGGAAAAACCTGTGGTTTTGGTGCAGGAGAAAGCACCGTTTTCCTCAAAGTACATTTTATTTATCTGCAGAGCCTGCTGTAGTTTCCAGTTATTGTCTTGGCTCTGAGAAAAGCAGACTTTGCTCCACATGAGCTGCTCTTTGTCCTTGCTCTCTTGCTCCAGTAGTTCTTGAGTTTCAATTTGGTTTTTCCTTTCTGCTCAGCTTAGTCTGCCAGTGGCTCGCCCAGGCTCCCTATAGCTGCACAATTGGGTCTGAAGACATAAGGGATTACCAAACTCATCTTAAATAAAGCAGTCTCAAACTGTCTTGAGTACCTCAAACTATGTCTTGTCCCACAACATCTACATATAGCTACATAGAGTCAGTTAGTTAAAAATATACTTATAATGGTTGGGTGCAGTGGCTCATGCCTGTAATCTCAACATTTTAGGAGGCTGAGGCAGGAGGATCACTCGAGGCCAAGAGTTTGAGACCAGCCTTGTCAACATAGCCAGAGCCCATCTCTACAAAAAATAGAAAAAAAACTAGCTGGGTGTAGTGGCATACACCTGTAGTCCGAGCTACTCAGGAGGCTGAGATAGGAGGATCCCTTGAGCCCAGGAGTTTGAGGCTGCAGAGAGCTAAGATGATACCATTGCACTCCAGCTGAGGCAACAGAGTGAGACCCCGTCTCTCTCTTTCTCCACACATACTCTCTCTCTCTCTCTCCATCTTAGGTATTTGCCATTTTTAGTCAAATGCAAGTTTGTGCCTTGGGTTTCTTATTGTACATTTGTATGAGTACACTTTAGAGTTGGAAATAAGTTAGGCCCATGGCTCCCAAACCTAGTCATCTGGCCCTACTCCAGCCCCACCGAATCCTACTCTTTGGTGGTTAGAGCCCAGGAATCACAGGAACAACATCATCAACAACAAAAACTCTGTACATGATACTTATACAGCCATCCAGCCTCTAGTCCAAGCACCAGCACTTGGGAACTAGTTCAACACTTTTAAATTGATCACCGTTGAAACTTAAGCCCAAGAAACTTCGCTAGCATCACAGGGCAAGCCTGCAAGCAAATTACATACATATCTGGCTTCATGATTATCTTAAGCCTTCTCTTTGAAGGGACCATTTAAGGAGTGTTGATAGACGGACTGTGCTTTTAACATGTTTCTTCTTTAAGCAGCTGAGTAGCAACTTTCCCTGCAATTGCCTCATCCTGTTCCATCAATACTGGCTTTTAATTTTATAGTGACCTATTGGGCCTACTTTTTATTTAAATGGCTCTCTATTATGGTTAAAAAGTACTTCACTTTTGCTTAATTTCCAAATCAAGTGTGCATAAATAATTTATTTACTCAATGGTGCACTCAGATAATTTTTTTTAATTTTTGCACTCAGATAATTTTTTGAAATTGTCCTGTGTAACTTTATTAAGGGCAGAAGCTGGAATGCTAATTGTCTGATTGGAAAAAAAATACAAGGAAGTATATATTATTAAACCATTCAAGTGGTAAATGGCATTGCCTCCCCAAAAGTCCTAATCACTGTTTGTAGTCATCAGATTTAAACTGTAAATGAAACAATGTCAGTGCATTAGAAAAGCACATGCCATGTTTTGTTAACAAAATCAGAAAAATGGAGTTGCCACAAACCCTTTCCCCATCTGCCAGTCATTGTATTAAATGCTTCTGCAATTTTATTAGAATTCTCTGTCCCTGCAGATGCCAGTCATCTGTGAAATTGAAATTGCAAACAGAAATATTATATTTTCATCCACAGTGGAAACTGAGAAAGTCCATTTATTTGACAGGTAAAGAAATGGCATGACCTTGTCAACCAGGTCATATGTGTTTAGACATGAAGGCAGTTTTGAGCTCTGCTCTTGAAAGGGAGGAAAGAAGGCGGCTCTGCCTTTCTGTTGGCTTTCTCTGGCAATCTGATCAACAAGTGTCCTCTACAGTTCACAGATGGAGAGCTTTTGAGTTTTTCTGAATGCAACTTATTTTTCTTTTTCTCTCCTTCTCTGAGTGAATTGAGGTTGTGCTGGAGAGGCTTTAGTTCTTGAGAGGGGAAGAGATTTTAACAAGATGTGAGCTCTAAAATTTCAAAGTTTTCTAGTGGGTAGGGAGGATCAATGGCAGTGATGAATAGCTCTTGCTGGGCTGTAGTAACCCTAGCTGTGCTTGAAGCGTAGGTCAAGATCGATGGTTGGATTGTCTTTGATTGAAACACTTTTTCCTCTTTTCTTCCCCTGAGTATTTCCTGGTCATTCTGTTGGTTCGGCTTAAATGTCACTTTCTCTTAGAAGATTCCCTCAGTCAACCTCATCCATTCACTCAAGACCTGGTTATTTGCACCTGCTTTGAGCTACTATTATTACCCTTATCCATGAAGTGATTTGCTCATTTAAATGTCTACCTACCTTGACACAGTGCAGGATCCCCAGATATCTTGCTCATCTCCAGGCTTAGATTGGTGCAGTCATGTTGGGGTTGGATGAGTAAATCTTTGTTAAAAGCATAAATGACTGAATAAAAGGTACTTCCAGAAATGGCTTAGATGAGATGTACTGGGAAAATAGGAAGATCAGAATAAGATTAAGGAAATATAGGATAGAATTCCAAAGGATGGAATATAGAATGGGAACCAGAGAAACTACAGCAGTTACAATAACAGGCAATCTCTATTACTTTTGGATGCCAACAGGCATCCATGATAATAAGATGTTATCAAGTCTGACCAAGCTTTTTAAGTAGAGGGGAAAAGTTGAGGTGGGACCTTTATCTTCAATTTCAACTGTAAATATTTTGTGGTTTGGAAGGAAGTGATATGGAGATTTTTTCCCCCCACCTAGATATGTTGTAAAATTCTAGGCATCAACTTGAGTTGAGGAGATCTGGCCTTGAGCTTTTTAAATTCAGCATAGAGCCCAACTCAGTTTAGCTACTGTGTATTTGTGCTATCTTGTGCCAGGCTTGTGTTGTCTTTCTTGTACCTTATCTCACTTAATCCTCAAAATAATCCTATAATTATTGGTATAATTTTTATTTCTCTTTTAGAGATGTGGAAACTGAGACACAGAGAAGTTTTCTGACTTGCCCACAGTCACAGAGCTAATGAATGGTGATGCTATGGTTTGAGTCTATGACTGCTGGATTCCAAAGCTCAGCACACTTCTAACCTTTATGAAAAGCTTCATCTCTACACAGACCAGACTAGGTGCTTGATAAGTCAGTGTTTAATTAGCTCAAAGAAGGACTTTGGGAATATAGGCAGAACTGCTCACTAGATGAACCCGATGGCTTTCACAATCCTGGAAATAAGGCAGCTGGGAAGGATGGTCCCCTTCCCTCAGAGGGAGGGGCTGTTGCTTGATTTCACACAAGCTGTCCAGGTACTATCAGCTGATGTTTCCAACACTGTCGGTTGTGCAACTCTCTGAGCAGCCGGTGCCTAAGCTCTTGCCATTTTTCCAGACTTGGAAGGCTGCCTACATGAAAACCCTACAAAAAGGTAAAGCAGCAGGGAATGGGGGTCTTCCTGGAGCAGAGCTGATGTTGTGTCCAGCTGTGCCTGATCCTAGCACATCTGTGGGCTGCTGAGAGGATGGGACCAGGCACCGCATCCTGCTGCTGACTGTTCTTCCTGAGAGTTTCAGCTTGCACTGTGGTCTTTGTTATGTGGTCTTTGTTCATCCCCCTTGCTTGCCAAGACCAGGTGAAAGGGGAAAGCATCCTTCAGACTTGGGGGAACAAAATAAAAGCAATAAAACAGATAACTGAATGCTGCTGGCCCTCCTTGCCTTTTTGGGAATTTCTACGCATGATGGCCTTCAGTGTTTGCTCCTGACAACCACTTCCATTATTCTATCCATGTAATCATCATTATCTTATTATTTATTTAATATTTACTAAGTACTTTTAACATGTGCCATGCTATGAGCTGATTATCTTGTTACAGTGTCATTTTTTCTTCACTGCTTTGATTTAGGAAATATATTCTCTATTAACAGATGAAAAAGTCCCATAGTATAGAGAGGCTTAGGAGCTTGCCTAAGATCACATACTAGTAAGTTATAGAACTAGATGACCATCTAGGTACATGAGACTCCAGAGTCCAGCTCTAAAATTAGTCACTCTATACAATGCTGAAGGACTGGCTGGGCCACATTAATGAGCATTGTCTTTGAAATCATCTCTCTGGTTCAACTTTGAGATGCACGACGGCCGTGATATGCATTGATGCAGGCAGTTGGGCAGCTAGTTTTGCTGCCAGGACTGCTCTGTGTCTGTGACTACCTATTCATCAACAAAGTCTGTGCACAGCTGAAGGACCCCAGAGGCAAATCTACCTGGGAGCCGGTATTTCTCCAAGGAATATACAAGCAGCACCAGCTCAGTCTGGTCTTCTCTGTAGAGCTAGCTGGATACTAAGCTTCACCAATGATTTTATACCGTAGGCTATAAGCCTGATACCTTATAAAGCCTCTCTGGCAAAACATCTCCAGGAGGCACCCGCTATTTTTGAATACTGTCTTCCTTTGCTGGCATGGTTCCGGAATTTAATTATGGGGCCTGGATTAGTGTAAGGCCATGTTCCATCTGCTACTGAACTTAGTTCCTTTTCCCTTCAAGAGAAGATGCTGTTTCCACCTCCCTCTTCCAATTTTTATTTGGAATTGGGCTTGTCAAAGGGTTTAACTGCTGTCTGGTTGGTGGCTTTGGGCTGGTGTATCGCTTCTGATGTCCGCTCAGACTGGCTGCCACTAGCCTTGGGATTTGCTTTCTGCATTTTGTCAGAGCCTGACCTTGCACATATTCTTTTTATAATGTCCACAGCAGACTTGATTATAAAAAAAGGTCAAGGTAGACTGGCTTTTGGACACTGACAAAATGCTGCCATTTCTCCTGATCAAAGGCAACCAGAGATCAGCAGCACATTTGAGAAGCTGCAAATTGGTATCATGCTTAGTCCCCTTAAGCATTCTTGGAAGTCTGCTTACACAGAGGCAACTTGTGCCTCAAAGTCTCAGCCTTTTGGAAGGATGGTCTGCCTGAAGTCGATACCCTGGGCTTATCCCAGCAGAGGAGTGGACTGTTCGCAGCGAGTGTGCAAGCCATGTAACAGGACAGCTGTTTCATAGATTTGGCAAATTTCTGAAAAAGTGTGAAATATGAGATTTGGAAAGTTGAACCATCCCAGTGGCAGCAAAGGGATTTTTTTTTTCTTTCATGGGATCCTGGCACTGAATGCTTTCATCTGGCAAGCATCTCTTTGTATATGTTTGAAATTTGGGGCTTTATAGAGTAGGGGGCACCTGCAACAGGGAGTCATTACTGCCTATGGTAGGCCACAAAATGCTCCCTGCCAAAGATATGCATGTCAAATACCTGGAACCTGTGAATGTTATTTGTTATTTTGTTTGAAAAAAGGGATTTTGGGGCATGAGATCATCCTGGATTATCTAGGTGAACCCTAAATGCCATCACAGGGATTCTTATAAGGGAGAAGAGAAGAAACAGAAGAGGAGGAGGCAATGTGACCACCGAGGGAGAGAGTGAAGTGATAGAGCCTCAAGTTGAGGAATACCGGTAAGTACCAGTTGCAGGAGGAGAGAAAGAACAGATTTTCCCCTAGAATTCCTAGAAGGAAAATGGCTCTGCAGATGCCTTGATTTGGGGCTCCTGAGACAACACATATCTGTTGTTTTAAGCCATCCAGTTTGTGGTCATTTGTTACAGCAGCTACAAGAAATTAATCAAACACTACCTTTATCAATGTCAAACAAATTTTTTCTCACATTTCTCATCTCCCTTTCAAGAGGCCTTATGTCCTACTTACCTGTGTTACAAATTCTTTGCTGGGTGCATGTGTATTAATAACTGCTGACTGTAAGATACTCTATATATTTAAAAATTCTTTGAACAAATCCATGAAAATGAACAAGGTTTATTTACTCAGCACATTCTTGGGGTTAAATGCTTGGTCTCTGAAGTCCTCCTGCCCCTGGTGTAATAACCTAGCATAGAAGTTAGGAAGTAGTATTCTTCCCTTTCTTCTTTGAACATGCTGACTGGACTTAGTCCTTCTTAAAATGCACTGAAGGCAGTGAAACACCAGGAAGTAGTTAAGAAGAAGGTTCTTAAATAAGAATAGTTGAGTGTAAATCCTGACTTCCTTTATTATTAGCTGTGTGATTTTGAGCAAATTACTTAAACTCTCTGTGCCTCAGTTTCCTTACCTTAATTCCTGAGACACACTTGTTCACAGAAAAGGAGGATACCCTAAACAATGTGAAGTTACTTTTATTACTATGGTGCCCAGCATCAGTGGGGACAAATGGATGGTAGGTGTTGCTGTATTATAGATGAGGAAACCCAAGATTAGAAAGGTGAAATAATATGCTCGGCGTTTGCACCGCCCAGTAAAGCACTCAGATCACAAACAAGAATGTGTAAATTCCCAAGGGAGAATATCTTTCTAGAAAAAAATGTTGAATTGGGTGTGATTTTGAAGAAATATATTTTCTGGGTCCCCAGGGTCTCCTGGTATAGTTGGTATTCCAAGTCTGCCTTTAGGTTTCTTGTTTCAGCTCCTTCTCACCTACCCATGAAAGTTAACCTGCTCACATCCCTTCTTTTTTTTAAATTGCCATATGAAAAGTATTTATTTATTTATTATTAACTTTTATTTTAGGGTTGGGGTACATGTGCAGTTTTCTTATATAGGTAAATTGTGTGTCTTGGGGGTTTGGTGTACAGATTGTTTTGTCACCCAGGTAATCAGCATGGTACTCAATAGTTTTTCGATCTTCACCCTCCTCCCTTCCTCCACTTTCAGGTAGGACCTGTCTGTTATTCTCTTCTTTGTGTCCATGTGTACTTAATATTTAGTGCCCATTTATAAAGAGAACATGCAGTATTTGGTTTTCTGTTCCTGTGTTAGTTTTCTAAGGATAATGGCTTCCAGCTCCATCCATGTTGCTGCAAAGGACATGACCTCATTCTTTTATGGCTGCATAGTATTGCATAGTGTATATGTACCGCATTTTTGAAATCCAGTCTACTGTTGATGGGCATTTAGGTTGATTCCATGTCTTTGCTATTGTGAATAGTGCTGTGATGAACATATGTGTGCATGTGTCTTTATGACAGAACAATTTATATTCCTTTGGACATATACACAATAATGGGATTGCTGGGTCAAATAGTAATTCTAAGTTTTTTTGAGAAATTGCAAAAGTGCTTTCCACAATGATTGGACGAATTTACATTCCTACCAGCTGTGTATAAAGATTCTTTTTTCTCTACAGCTTTGCCAGCATCTGTTATATTTTGACCTTTTTCTAGTAGCCATTCTGACTGGTGTGAGATGGTATCTCATTGTGGTTTTGATTTGAATTTCTCTAATGATTAGTGATGTTGAACATTTTTTCATATGCTTGTTGACTGCATGTATGCCTCTTTTGAAAAGTGTCTATTCATGTTCCTTGCCTACTTTTAGGTGGGATTGTTTGTATTTCGCTTGTAATTTGTTTAAATTCCTTATAGGTTCTGGATATTAGACCTTTGCTGAATGCAGATATTTTGCAAATATTTTCTCCAATTCCAGTAGGTTGTCTGTTTACTCTGTGGATAGTTTTTTTTTTTCTGTGCAGAAGATCTTTAGTTTAATCAGATCCCACTTGCCAATTTTTGTTTTTGTTGCAATTGCTTTTGTTGTCTTCATTATGAAACCTTTGCCAGGTCCTATGTCCAGAATGGTATTTCCTAGGTTATTGTCCAGGATTTGTATACTTTTCAGTTTTACATTTAATTCTTTAATCCATTTTGAGTTGATGCTTGTATGTGGTTTAAGGATGGGCTCTAGTTTCAATCTTCTGCATATGGCTAGCCAGTTATTCTATCATCATTTATTGAATAGGGAGTCCATTCCCCATTGCTCATTTTTGTCAGTTTTGTTGAAGATCAGTTGGTTGTAGATGTGTGGCATTATTTCTGGGTTCTCTGTTCTTTTCTGTTGGTCTATTTGCCTGTTTTTGTACCAGTACCATGGTGAAGTATAAATAGCTTGAAGTCGGGTAATGTCTCTCTAGCCTTATTCTTTTTTCTTAGGACAGCCTTGGCTATTTGAGCTCTTTCTTGGTTCCGTATACGTTTTGAAATAGTTTTTTCTAATTCTGTGAAGAATTTCATTGATAGTTTGATAGGAATAACATTGAATCTGTAATTTGCTTTGGGCAGTATGGGCATTTTAACAATATAAATTCTACCTATCCGTGAGCATGGAATATTTTTCCTATTTGTTTGTGTCATTTCTGATTTCTTTAGGCAGTCTTTTGTTATTGTAGAGATTCTTCATCTCTCTGGTTATCTGTATTTCTATGTATTTTTTTTCTTTTTGTGGCTGTTGTGAATGGGGTTGTGTTCTTGATTTGGCTTTCAGCATGGATGTTATGAGTATATATTTTCCTTCAGGAGACAGATACCTACCCTGAGATTCTTCAGAGCTAATGAGTATGTGGATATTAATGTGTTAATGTTGGTTCTTCAGGATAAATGCTTGCATTTTGACAAGTATGTTTATTTTATCATGCCTGAACATTATTGGTGTTTGGGAAAGAAGTGAATAAATGTGAATAAATATCACCACTTTCTTTTTTCTCCAAAAGTAGAGAAAACTATCCCTTTTTCCAGACATGCCATGTTATCACATACGCTTTCAGATCTGCAGGCACCTGATCTTGCTAACACCTCATTTCAAAATACAACAGAATTATTCGCCCAATCACCAGCATTGCAGGGCACTTAGGCAGGCATGAGTTTTTCTTTTCTTTTTTTCTTCCTCATGGCAGAAAATGTACTGGATGTGTGTTCTTAACAAGAGGCTGATTCCTTGAAGAGAATTCTATGGTTTGAATATGTCCTTCAAAGTTCATGTGTTGGAAACTTAAAGCCCAATGCAAATGGTGTGGAGAGGTGGGGCATTTAAGAGGTGATTATGTCATTAGGACTGTGCACACATAAATAGATTAATGCTGTTATTGTAAAAGTGGGCTCCCGATAAAAAGATAACTTTGCCCCTCATTTTCTCTCTGTCTTGTAAGCTGGCTACTCTTCTAGCATTGAGGACCCTTACCAGATGCCAGAGATGATCTTTATCAGATGATAGTGCCATGCTCTTGGACTTCCCAGCTCCCAAAGCTGTGAGCCAAATAAACTTCTGTTCTTTATAAATTACCCAGTCTGGGTATTTTTTGATAGCAGCAGAAGACAAAGGCAGAAAATCGGTCCCAAGAAGTGAGGTTGTTGCTATCACAAATACCTGGAAATGTGGAAGCAGCTTTGGAATTGTGTAATGGGTAGAGGCTTGAACAATTTGGAGAATCAGGCTAGAAAAAGCCTGTATTACCATGAATGGAGCATTAGGGGTGATTCTGATGAGGGCTCAGGCAAAAAGAATAACTGTAAGGAAAGTCTAAATCTTCTTAGAGATTATTTAAGTAGTCATGACCAGAGTGTTGGTAAAAACATGGATAGTAAAGACCCTCTGATGAGGTCCGAGATAGAAATGATGAAGTTATCCTAAGTTATTGGAAGCTGGAGTAAAAGCAGTCCTTGCTATAAAGTAGCAAGACCTCAGCAGAATTGTGTCCTTCTTCTGGAACTTTATAGAATGCCAAAACTTAGAGCAAGAAACTAGGATATCTGGCAGAAGAAATAGCTAATCAACAGTGTTCAGGCTGCTGTGTGGCTACTTTTAATGCATACAGTGAGATACGAGAAGAGAGAGATGACTTGAAGACAGAACTTATAATTGAAAGGGAAGCAGAATGGAATTATTTGAAAAATTTGAAGCCTAGTCATATAAAGTGGAAAAAAGCATGCTTGGGAGAGAATAATAAGAGTATGGCCAAGTGACCATTTGATAAAATGACTACGATGAAGAGGAGGGAGCCAGGTGTTATTCATCAAGACAATGTGAGAAAGACCCCTAAAGGCATTTCAAAGGTCTTCCACGCTGTCCCTTCTATCACAGGCCCTGAGCCCCAGGAGGGCAGCATGGTTTCAGGAAATAGGCCCAGGGCATCCTCTACGAGTTTGCTACCCAGAGCTGCCTCAGTTCTCTGCTCCTTACTTTCCAGAATAGCACTCCTCAGCTACCCTAGCCACAGCTTAAGTTGTCCCAAGGTGTGGCTTGGGCCACCACTCTGAAAGGTATAACCTGTCGAGGCAGTGCTCATTCTGCAAGTGCAGAGAATGCAAGAACTGTGGAGGCATGATTTCTTTCACTTAGTTTTCAAAAGAAGCTGTGAACTGCCTGAAAGCTCAGGAAGAAACCTGCCATGGTGGAGTCACTGCAGAAAGCTCCCACTATAGGGTAGTGCCTAGTAAAGCTGTGGGAGCAAGACCACCTCAGAGACCCCAGCCCTATAGAGCTACTGATGTGCAATGCCAGCCTGGGAATGCTGTGTGCATTGAGCTCAGTAAGGCCATAGGGGTAGGGCTGCCTGTGAACTCAGGGGCCCAACCCCTTCCCTATTGTATCCAGGAAGCAAGACATGGAGTAAATAAGATTATTCTCCAGGTTTAATACTTAATGTTGTTTTCTCTGTTGGAATTTGGACTTACTTGGGACTAGTTACCCTTTTTCTCTTGCCTATTTCTTTATTTTGGCCTGGGAATGTCTATCTTACACCTGTCTTACCATTGTATTTTGGACATAGATAACTTGTTAGGGTTTCACAAGCTCACAGCTGAAGGAAACTTGCCTCAGAGTGATTTTTGCCTTGAGTCCAACTCATATTTGATTCAGATGAGAATCTGGACTTTGGACTTTTGAGTTGATGCTGAAATGTGTTAAGACTTTTGGGGCTATTGGTATGGAATAAATGTATTTTGCATGTAAGAAGGGTATAAATTTTGGAGACCAGAAGCAGTATGCTATAGTTTGAATATGTCCCTCAAAAGCTCATGTGTTGGAAATTTAATTCCCAATGGAACAGTGTTTTGGGGTCCTTAAAAGATTATCAAGTTATGAGGGTTTTACCCTCATGAATGAATTATGCCAGTATCTCAGGAGTAGGTTACTTATTATGGGAGTAGGCTCCTGATAAGAAAATAAGTTCAGCCCCCATTTTCTCTCTGTCTTGTGAGATCACTTGCCCTTCTGCCCTTCCAACATGGAATGACCCTCACCAGATTCCACTGTTACACTCTTGGACTTTTCAGTCTCCAGAACCGTGAACCAATTAAACTTCTGGGTTTTTTTTGTTTTTTGTTTTGTTTTTGTTTTTGTTTTAAATAAATTGCCCAGTCTGTGCTATTCTGTTACAGCAGCAAAAAATGAACTAAGACATCAAGAGAGTGGAACTAGCTATCTTATAAATGTTTCTTCTTTGTCTCTTCTTATTCAGTACAATTCAATTATGAAGATGTTTTATCTAACTTGCCCACATGCATGCTGAGTCATGGCAGAGTTAAGATTAGAATCTAGGATTCTTGACTTTCCCAATGCAGTTTCTTTTTTACCGCACACTTTCCTGACCTCGTTGTTGCTGTCATTTGGATGGTAGTGACATTACCCAGAAATGATACATTCAAAGATGCCATATAATATTTATAATGCTTATTGAAAATATGCAATGTTTTCCTAGAGATAGACTTGATCATTAGAGTGATGTAAACAACTGTCCACTTGGGAGAGGTTTAATTACCAACTCCAGATGTCAGGAGAATCTGGTTCTATGACTTCAGCAACCTGGCTCTGTCTCTCTGCCAGCAGGTCTCTTCCACCCCCAATCAGACTTGCACTCTGGCCACCTCACATCTCAGCAGTAAAAACAGATGCTCCAGACACTTATACATAAGGAGAATATAGCTGACAATCAAATAATGTAGGGGTTCCTGAGTCACATGATGCTTCACAGATTTTCTTTCCCATTTCTCTCATTTCCGGAAAGGGTCTAATTAACTCTTCATTGTGAAGTATTTCTGGAAGAAATTATAATGTTATAATGTTTTGGCACATTGCTCTATATGGCACCATCTCTTGCTAGCATACCTGTCTTTCTTAGTTTTTTTTCAAAAGAAGTAATTGCGATAACACCCAGTGAATCTTTCATTTAGCTTTTAGATATATGACTGCAGCACGACAGAGGTGTTCATTGCTCTATAAGGTGCAGGTGGTAGTATAAAAATCTGTGATTTCGATTACAGATGTAGTGCAGGTGTCACTCACCATAGCAAATATTTTTATATGCATAACAATTGCTACTATAGAATTATATAGCATATACCTCTATCCCTTGAGCAAATTGTAGCTCCATCACTTTAAACACCATCTATATGTTGACAGTGTTTGATTTTTTATCTTTGGCTGTCACCTTTTCCTTGAATTTCAGACTTAATATCCAATTGCTAGCAATGTTGTACATGATCCATAACCTATTCTTTCCAGTAAGGACCCTGCTGCAGCCCCATAAACCTCCTAATGGAACAGAAATACTCCTTTTTACATAGCTGTATGCTTTATTCACTCAATTTCTTCATGTTTCTGCTAAAATATCAGTTTCGAAAAGTATTTGCAACTTTTATAATAAAGGATTAATATCTCTGACATAAAAAGAGCTTCTAAAAATAGAGAAGTCATGACTTTCCAAGGGTAAAACAAACAAACAAAAAAATAAAAATAGAGAATAAAAATACCAACACTGCTACTGAAAAGTGGAATAAGGATATGAACAGAAAGATCATAGGAAAATTGCAAATGAATCTTACCCATATAAAAGATGCTCAGTCTCACCCATAATAAGATAAGTTTAGATCAAAACTGTACTAAGAGATACCATTATTGACCACAAACTCTTTCGGGAAAGTTATGGGGAAAGAGATTCTTTCATTCACTGCAGGGATTTTAGTATGTATGGTACTAAGGAGAGGAATTTGGCAATAGTTAGCGAAATTACACATTTATCTATTGACTCAGAAATTCCACTTTTAGGAAGTCATTAAGCCTTGCTGAGTTCATAACTGAGGATGAGGAGTATCTATTTGATGGAGAATGGAGGAGGGAGAAGTTGAATATTAATTTTAACCCAAAGATCAACTACAGCGGTGGGGTTATAGTTTGTCCTACTAACCTCCTTTTATGTTTCCCCATAGGAAGGGCAGCTGTCCCCAAAACTGCATAGAAAGATAGGTCTGTTTGGCATAAGGGATGGACAATTGGATTTCCCTATCTTTATTTTTCTTCTTATTTATCACCAACTATCACATTATGTAATTATTTGTTTTTTATCTTTGCCTATATTAGAATGCAAGGTGTAAACTTTTAGTAAAAAAAAGATTGAGGCCGGGCGCGGTGGCTCACGCCTGTAATCCCAGCACTTTGGGAGGCCGAGGCGGGCGGATCACGAGGTCAGGAGATCGAGACCATCCTGGCTAACACGGTGAAACCCCGTCTCTACTAAAAATACAAAAAATTAGCCGGGCGTGATAGCGGGCGCCTGTAGTCCCAGCTACTCGGGAGGCTGAGGCAGGAGAATGGCGTGAACCCGGGAGGCGGAGCTTGCAGTGAGCCGAGATCGCGCCACTGCACTCCAGCCTGGGCGACAGAGCGAGACTCCGTCTCAAAAAAAAAAAAAAAAAAAAAAAGATTGAATGAATGAATGAAACTGAAACAGTGACTTTTTCACCTGTGTGTCTACATATTATATAATACTCAAGAGACTCAACAAATATTTGCAGATTTAAATACTGTGTATATGATTTTTAACCATCTAGAAAATTTTAAATATGTATTCTAATTTTATAAGTAAAACATTGATAAAATATCTTTAGAAAAATGAATACCTTAATAGATATGGCAAAAATTGACTTTGTCCACTTTCCCTAATTCCTTCCCATATACCCTTCTGGTTTGACACGTATTATTCTAGACCCATCTTGCTGCATTTACACTCAAACAACATCTCTATCTTTAACTGTATCATTGCAATCAATAATAATTTGTGCATTCTTACTAAGTAGGTAACACCACTGAGAGTGTTCATGTGTGAATGCAATGAATGGTATTGGAGAGTACATATTATGCAACTTACATTTTTTATTCAAAATGTGTCTTTTGACTGGTGCTGGTTTTATGTCTCTCCTTATGGCTATTCTTTATTGTTAAAAACTACTGCATATGATTCCAAAATTTAGACATGGCATAGTTTAATTAACCATTTTCCTGCCAATGGATAATAGACTGTCTCTAATATTTTGAATTACTGAAAATGCTGTAATAAATATTTTTATACACCTGTTTTTTTGGATGTAGATATGAGCATTTTAAATTCTACTTGGTACTGCTAAATTGCTGCCTGATGTGACTGTAAAAATTTATGTTCCCACCTGCAATGTGTGACAGTGCCCATATCCCCATATCCTCACTAATACTTGATTTTATCACATCTTAACCCTTTTGGCCAATCTAATAAGTAAGAAATGTGTTTTGTCATTGTTTCAATTTGCATTTCCTTGGTTACAGTAAAACTATACATGTTTTTATATTTTTATTAATAATTCGTGGTTCCTATTTCATGGATTTTCTGTTTGCATTTTTGCCCATTTTCCTATCATTTGCTTGTATGATTAATCTATAAGAGTTCCGTGTATACTGTAGACATTTATCTCCTGATGTATATATGTTTATGTTATGTAAATTTTTTTAGTTTATATATACCTTTAAACTTTGTTTATTTTGTGTTTTGTCAGAAGACATTTTTAATTTTGATCTAGTGAGATAATCTTTTTAAAAAGTCTTTTAAAAAAAAGACTTGCTTTTTAAATCTTAATTAAGAAAGTTTTCCAACCTCCAGGACTTAATATATTCACCAATCATTTCTTTTATTGTTATTTTGGAGTTTTTCTACATTTAGGTCTCTGGTTCACTTGAAGACATTCTACCAAATTTCTATGTCTAATTCAACAAGTGAATTCATGTAGTTATCCCTTCATGCATATGTGTGTATCTCCCTTTAAACAAGTCAGACCTCTGAGCAGATATGCTCAAATTACTTCTTGTCAGTCAAGTAACTTTTAAAATGATGCACAAGAATAAAGGAGGTTCATTTTCTGTCATGTGTAGGTAATTTATAAACCAAGTGCCCCAATATCTTTTGCATAAATCTCTGCCTGCCCATGCTGTGTTTGTTTTCTTTTCAGTGAGGTCTGGCTACAAATCTCGATGCCTTCAACACCTATCTGCTTTGTTAATCTGAATGTGTTCTGTCTCATGCAGCATTTAAATCATTGGCCTTTCTTTATTTTTAATTCCCCTCCCCCCACACTCTTTTCTACCCAGTTCAATTATCTCATTAATTAAAAACACAGGTCCTGCCCTTTTTTTTTTTTTTTTTTTTTTGAAATGGAGTTTCACTCTTGTTGACCAGGCTGGAGTTCAATGGCATAATCTCAGTTCACCACAAGCTCCGCCTCCCAGGTTCACGCCATTCTCCTGGCTCAGCCTCCCGAGTAGCTGGGACTACAGGCACCCACCACCACGCCCGGCTAATTTTTTTTGTATTTTTAGTAGAGACGGGTTATCACCGTGTTCGCCAGGATGGTCTCGATCTCATGACATCATGATCCACCCACCTCGGCCTCCCAAAGTGCTGGGATTACAGGCGTGAACCACCGTGCCCGGCCAGGTCCTGCCTTTTTAGGGAGGCAAAAATCTGCACTGTGGGATCTCAGGGACTGACTCCTCGCCATAGCCACTTTCGAAATGCTGGCCCTACTGATGCTGAGAATTCCTTTATCAGAGGAAAACATGCTGCATTGCCCTGCTTGAGGGGCAGTTAAGGTGCACAGTGTCTTGAGAGAGCCAATTTATCAAACTGAGTTTTTACTGAGGTGTTACTGTTTCTTTGCTGAAATAGATATGAGCTAGATGTGGAAGAGAGCAATGACAGCCTGAAAGAAGGGGATACTTTCGGGGAAGGAATCAAGGTCTTTGCTCATCATTAAAGTGGGGATTAATTATAATATCTGCTCTGTAGGATGAACATGAGGACTAAGTAAAGTAATGCTTTCCTGGTACTCAGCACAGTGTCTGGGACATAATTAACTATCGAATAGAAGTTTACTATTATTTAAAAATTTTAATGGGTACAAAATAATTATGCATATTTATGGGGTGCATGGTTGGCCACTATCATTTTAAAGAAACGTAGCAGATACCTTTTGGGGAGCATGGATGTGAATCCCTCTGTCTATGTAGTTCTGGGGAGGCTGACTCGGGTGAGGCACAAGTGACCTAGGCCTGGCCAGACAGAGTACTCCATTCATTCCCTTGTACACAGTTGAGTCAGGAAGAGATTGCAACTCAAGTTAGTCTAATGAGCCCCGGCCCTAGGAGTTCAGCTGGAACTATTGCAAGAAGGTGCTCTCTTTGCCTGGTGGTGCTGACCTGGTAGATTGAAAGCCTGGAGCTTCTGGCTTGCCCTTGCTTTATAATAAACCAACACAGGAGGAAGCAGAGCTGAGAGACAGATTCCCGCTGACACTGTGTGAGTCCTGGATCCAGACATGCCTAAAGCAAGAAATCTCTGGGCGTCTTTGTAGCAGAAGATCATGAATTTCCTCTTTTGCTTAAGGCAATCTGAGTTGAATTTTTGTCAGAGTAAGTGTTAAATTTGCCTTCCTTTGTTCATATGAGAGCTCAGGTAAATTGATTTGACACAGGCATTTTTTTTTTTTTTTAGACGGAGTCTCGCTCTGTTGCCCAGGCTGGAGTGCAGTGGCACGATCTCAGCTCACTGCAAGCTCTGCCTCCCAGGTTCACGCCATTCTTCTGCCTCAGCCTCCTGAGTAGCTGGGAATACAGGCGCCTGCCACCAAGCCCAGCCAATTTTTTGTATATTTAATAGAGACGTGGTTTCACCATGTTACCCAGGATGGTCTGAATCTCCTGACCTCGTGATCCACCCGCCTCAGCCTCCCAAAGTGCTGGGATTACAGGCGTGAGCCACCGTGCCTGGCCTGACTCAGGCATTTTTCTTTTTTCTCTTGAGAGACAAGATCCTGCTATGTTGCCCAGGCTGAACATGAACCCCTGGGCTCAAGCAGTCCTCCTGCTTCAGCCTCTTGAGTAGCTAGGACTACAGGTGTACGCCCTGTGCCCAGCTAGGTATGAATCCCTCTAACCACATGTGCATGCAAACTCCCTGGAAAGTGCAAGCCTTATATCCTGCATTCCAGCCAGGGTGGCTGCTGCGCTTCTGGGGTGGAGTGTGAGGGGTTAATTAGAAAAGAAGTAGTTATTGAAACGGAATTCTTGTGGCTCTGTAATATCTGCACTTTGCTTAAAACATAAAAATCCTGTTTGGCAAGGAAATCACAACAGTAGAAACGGCAGGGATTTTCTTAAAGCGTGGTTTTATACAATTTCCAATTAATTTACTGCCTATCCAACCACTGTCCAACTGGAAATGCTTTTATTAACATATAGCACCCTAGGACTTCTTGAAAGTGTTAGGGCTTGAAAGTAAATCATGAGAATAGGAAAAAATTGAAAAGGGATGGGAGTAAACCCTTCATGCCACACACACACACACACACACACATACACACACACACACACACACACACACGCTTAAAGTGCCTGCACATTGGGTTAGCATGGGACCACCCAGTTTGCATTAATACATTTCAGATAGCAGGTGTCTTTAAACTGAAAGCTCAGAAGTTGACTCCCTCCCAGGCTCCTGTAGTATACTGTGATAACCTCAAAGTTTAAAAAAAATAAAATTGATGCTTGAAGTTGCTCTCAATAATAAGCTTTGGATTTGGGGCAGCTAGTTCTAACAACAAGGGCTTTTATGGTAACAAACCCCAAACTCTCTGGAACTCCCTTTACTTCTCCCCTTCTGCATCCTTGTCCTCAGAGATACATGGTGGCCTCTGTATGTCAGATGAACAATGTTTTTCCAGGTGTGGGCTTGTGTGTGTGTGCTTGTAGTGTGTGTGTGAATGTGGCTGAAGGAGAAAATTTTCTGTTCTCCCTTGCTTATCCCATTAGGTAGGTAAGAATTACCTCCTATTTCCTTAATGCTCTGTGAATACCTCATTATATTGTAATTATCCTTGATATTTACCAGGTTTCAATTGCTTTTGAGCAAAATTGCCCTAGGACTGTGTGTTCTATGAAGGTAGGGCCTGCACCTGGCTTGTTTAGCCCTGAGTCTCTAGGCTTTGATACAGAGCACAAACTAGGGTGGAGTATTCATAAGTATGAGAGATATTATTTGTTGATGCTAGGTCTCATCCCAACCCTTCTAAACTTTTCCCTGTATTAGAGGGTGTAAACCTGAAACCTGGACTCCCTAGTCTACAGAATCTAGTAGATGTTATCAATGAGAGGTCCTTATGTAAAATATGGAAGGTTAAAAAAAAAACTAGAAGCCTCTGTTCCTCTGATGACATTTATTAGCAAATGTGTGAGCATGAGTGATGGCAGAGGTGATGTTTCACCCATGACTTTAGAGCACTCTCTTAGGAATCACCTATTCTGGTGGCCATAGGTAGCTGAGACTTCTGGTAGTGGCTTTCCTGTGATCTCTGCACTTCCGAATTTCTTAAAAACAGTGTTTCCGCCCTTTGCTCCTGCAGCTGGAACTTCATTGGTCATGCAAATCTCTATATTTCTACGGTAAAGCTCTTCCTATTTTAAATAGCTATAATGATTATTCTTTATTATTATTATTATTATACTTTTAAGTTTTAGGGTACATGTGCACATTGTGCAGGTTAGTTACATATGTATACATGTGCCATGCCGGTGCACTGCACCCACTAACTCATCATCTAGCATTAGGTATATCTCCCAATGCTATCCCTCCCCCCTCCCCCCACCCCACAACAGTCCCCAGAGTGTGATATTCCGCTTCCTGTGTCCATGTGATCTCATTGTTCAATTCCCACCTATGAGTGAGAATATGTGGTGTTTGGTTTTTGTTCTTGCGATAGTTTACTGAGAATGATGATTTCCAATTTCATCCATGTCCCTACAAAGGACATGAACTCATCATTTTTTATGGCTGCATAGTATTCCATGGTGTATATGTGCCACATTTTCTTAATCCAGTCTGTCATTGTTGGGCATTTGGGTTGGTTCCAAGTCTTTGCTATCGTGAATAATGCCGCAATAAACATACGTGTGCATGTGTCTTTATAGCAGCATGATTTATAGTCCTTTGGGTATATACCCAGTAATGGGATGGCTGGGTCAAATGGTATTTCCAGTTCTAGATCCCTGAGGAATCGCCACACTGACTTCCACAATGGTTGAACTAGTTTACAGTCCCACCAACAGTGTAAAAGTGTTCCTATTTCTCCACATCCTCTCCAGCACCTGTTGTTTCCTGACTTTTTAATGATTGCCATTCTAACTGGTGTGAGATGGTATCTCATTATGGTTTTGATTTGCATTTCTCTGATGGCCAGTGATGATGAGCATTTTTTCATGTGTTTTTTTGGCTGCATAAATGTCTTCTTTTGAGAAGTGTCTGTTCATGTCCTTCGCCCACTTTTTGATGGGGTCGTTTGTTTTTTTCTTGTAAATTTGTTTGAGTTCATTGTAGATTCTGGATATTAGCCCTTTGTCAGATGAGTAGGTTGCGAAAATTTTCTCCCATTTTGTAGGTTGCCTGTTCACTCTGATGGTAGTTTCTTTTGCTGTGCAGAAGCTCTTTAGTTTAATGAGCTCCCATTTGTCAATTTTGGCTTTTGTTGCCATTGCTTTTGGTGTTTTAGACATGAAGTCCTTGCCCATGCCTATGTCCTGAATGGTAATGCCTAGGTTTTCTTCTAGGGTTTTTATGGTTTTAGGTCTAACGTTTAAGTCTTTAATCCATCTTGAATTGATTTTTGTATAAGGTGTAAGGAAGGGATCCAGTTTCAGCTTTCTACATATGGCTAGCCAGTTTTCCCAGCACCATTTATTAAATAGGGAATCCTTTCCCCATTGCTTGTTTTTCTCAGCTTTGTCAAAGATCAGATAGTTGTAGATATGCGGCCTTATTTCTGAGGGCTCTGTTCTGTTCCATTGATCTATATCTCTGTTTTGGTACCAGTACCATGCTGTTTTGGTTACTGTAGCCTTGTAGTATAGTTTGAAGTCAGGTAGTGTGATGCCTCCAGCTTTGTTCTTTTGGCTTAGGATTGACTTGGCGATGCGGGCTCTTTTTTGGTCCCATATGAACTTGAAAGTAGTTTTTTCCAATTCTGTGAAGAAAGTCATTGGTAGCTTGATGGGGATGGCATTGAATCTGTAAATTACCTTGGGCAGTACGGCCATTTTCATGATATTGATTCTTCCTACCCATGAGCATGGAATGTTCTTCCATTTCTTTGTATCCTCTTTTATTTCATTGAGCAGTGGTTTGTAGTTCTCCTTGAAGAGGTCCTTCACATCCCTTGTAAGTTGGATTCCTAGGTATTTTATTCTCTTTGAAGCAATTGTGAATGGGAGTTCACTCATGATTTGGCTCTCTGTTTGTCTGTTATTGGTGTATAAGAATGCTTGTGATTTTTGTACATTGATTTTGTATCCTGAGACTTTGCTGAAGTTGCTTATCAGCTTAAGGAGATTTTGGGCTGAGACAATGGGGTTTTCTAGATATACAATCATGTCGTCTGCAAACAGGGACAATTTGACTTCTCCTTTTCCCAATTGAATACCCTTTATTTCCTTCTCCTGCCTAATTGCCCTGGCCAGAACTTCCAACACTATGTTGAATAGGAGTGGTGAGAGAGGGCATCCCTGTCTTGTGCCAGTTTTCAAAGGGAATGCTTCCAGTTTTTGCCCATTCAGTATGATATTGGCTGTGGGTTTGTCATAGATAGCTCTTATTATTTTGAAATATGTCCCATCAATACCAAATTTATTGAGAGTTTTTAGCATGAAGGGTTGTTGAATTTTGTCAAAGGATTTTTCTGCATCTATTGAGATAATCACGTGGTTTTTGTCTTTGGCTCTGTTTATATGCTGGATTACATTTATTGATTTGCATATATTGAAGCAGCCTTGCATCCCAGGGATGAAGCCCACTTGATCATGGTGGATAAGCTTTTCGATGTGCTGCTGGATTCGTTTTGCCAGTATTTTACTGAGGATTTTGCATCAATGTTCATGAAGGATATTGGTCTAAAATTCTCTTTTTTTGTTGTGTCTCTGCCTGGCTTTGGTATCAGAATGATGCTGGCCTCATAAAATGAGTTAGGGAGGATTGCCTCTTTTTCTGTTGATTGGAATAGTTTCATAATGATTATTCTTTGCCTGATTTAACTCTGATTGATAAAATAAGTTGACTGCCTGACCAGAAAGTTTGTAGTGTGTAATAATATTTGATTTTCTGATTTGAATTATTCATATTAGGAAATGTGTCTATTACTAGCTAGTGAGTGTTATTACTCACTAGTGTATATCACTGCTTAGTGGACAGGTCAGGGTCCACATCTCAGACTGGTTTTGTTGTATATTGATGGTGGTCTCATATACACAGCTCTTACACATATACTCAGCTTTTACAAAGAGATGAAACTGTTGTTTGGTGAAGAAAATAATAGCTCCTGCCTAAAAAGGGAAAGAAAAGGAATGTGAAGGGTTATAAGAAAGTGAGAGTTCTGTATCACTCAGTTTTTACTGTGAAACAAACCATATCAAAATCTCAGTGGCTTACGACAAACATTTATTTTCTTGTTCTCAGGTTTGCAGGTCAGCTGTGGCTTTGCTGACTCAGCTGGGAATTGGCTGGGCTTGGCTCCAAGTTGTGAGAAGGGTTCAGACCAGTTCCACATGTTTTTCCTTTCCCTTTGGACTAGCAGCTCTGCAATTCAGGGTCCTCTATGGCAAATCACAGGAGTACTGTAGGGCAAGGCAAAACAGGCAAGACGTTTAAAGCTGTGTTTGTATCCTAATTCCATTGGCTAAAACAAGTCTCATGACCAGCCACACCATCAATAAAACAGCATAGTCTACTCTGTTCACACTTAGAGATATTATGAAGTTAACTGGAAAATGTATGTGGATGTAAAATTCTAATATACGAAAAGTGTAGAGAAGTAGTGTGTCCGGAATTGGTGGGTTCTTGCTCTCACTGACTTCAAGAATGAAGCCGCGGACCCTCATGGTGAGTGTTACAGCTCTTAAGGCAGCACATCCGAAGTTGTTCGTTCCTCCGCTCATCGTCTCACTGGCTTCAGGAGTGAAGCTGCAGACCTTCGCGGTGAGTGTTACAGCTCATAAAAGCAGCGTGGACCCAAAGAGTGAGCAGTAGCAAGATTTATTGCACAGAGTGAAAGAACAAAGCTTCCACACTGTGGAAGGGGACCCGAGCAGGTTGCCCCTGCTGGCTCAGGCAGCCTGCTTTTATTCTCTTATCTGGCCCCACCCACGTCCTGCTGATTGGTAGAGCCAAGTGGTCTGTTTTGACAGGGCGCTGATTGGTGCGTTTACAATCCCTGAGCTAGACATAAAGGTTCTCCAAGGCCCCACCAGACTCAGGAGCCCAGCTGGCTTCACCCAGTGGATCCCGCACCAGGGCTGCAGGTGGAGCTGCCTGCCAGTCCCACACTGTGCGCCGGCACTCCTCAGCCCTTGGGTGGTCGATGGGACTGGGCACAGTGGAGCAGGGGGCGGCACTCATTGGGGAGGTTCCGGCCGCACAGGAGCCCATGGAGGGGGTGGGAGGCTCAGGCATGGCGGGCTGCAGGTCCCGAGCCCTGCCCCGCAGGAAGACAGCTAAGGCTCGGTGAGAAATCAAGGGCAGCGCCAGTGGTCTGGCACTGCTGGGGGACCCAGTACACCCTCCGCAGCTGCTGGCCCGGGTGCTAAGTCCCTCATTGCCCGGGGCCGGCAGCGCCCGCCGGGCCGGCTGGCTGCTCCAAGTGCTGGGCCTGCCAAGCCCACGCCCACCCGGAACTCCAGCTGGCCTGCAAGCACCCCACGCAGCCCCGGTTCCCGCTCGCGCCTCTCCCTCCACACCTCCCTGCAAGCTGAGGGAGTGGGCTCTGGCTTTGGCCAGCCCGGAAAGGGGCTCCCACAGTGCAGCTGTGGGCTGAAGGGCTCCTCACGTGCCGCCAAAGTGGGAGCCCAGGCAGAGGAGGCACCGAGAGTGAGCAAGGGCTGTGAGGACTGCCAGCACACTGTCACCTCTCAGTAGGAACAATGATCAAATCCACCACAGGTGTCTAGTCAAAACGGAGAGCTTTGTAGATAAATTGTAGTAGGATACCCAATCAGGTCATGGCTTCTCTGCGCACTGTGGACCCAATCATCTAATACTCTAGAGAAAAGAGAACACACAACTCATGAAACTGTTTCTGGGTAAAAGATACTTGTCAAATGAGATAGAATACTGCAGTGAAAGTGGGTGTGTGAGCAGTCATAGAAAATTCTCAATAAAAACAGAGAAGAAACACAGAAGCTAATGTCTTACTCATCTCTGTATTCCTAGTGGCCAGGTGATGATGTAAATATTAGAAAAAAATATCTTAAGAAGTGAATTACCTAATTGTAGTGGTTGACCAGTAGGTTGTGTTGAGAAGAGTTCTGATGTCAAGTATAGGCTTGCGATTGATCAGTGATCAGTGAGGACTGCTTAGAAAGTGGTGCAGAGAAAGATTATGTGTCTACCATTTCTATATTACTGTGCCTTTCCTTAGATCAGTTGGGTCATTTTCGCTTTAATATCTAACTCTACAACTGAGATTCATTGAAGGGAAAGGCTCAATCTGTGAATACCCGACAGTATCTAACATAAAGAGGAAAGCAGAGTTTCTTAAGGCCACAAATGATCTGGCACATGCTTTTTGAGGTAGGGTAGGAAAGGATTCAGCTCCCACCAGCAAATTCAGGGCCCTACCTATATTCCCTCAGCACTTTCCATTTTCTTGCCTTTACAGGATGCCAGATTAAATGAGATAATGCATGCAAAGTTCTTAGCACATTATTTGACACAACAAACTACTTGCTGTATTATCAGTAACTGCTTTATTAATTGAATTGTCCATCATTTATTGCTGGAAAGTTAAAATGGGTTTACAGAATGGAATGGGTAAAAAAGTTCTGCTGCATAATAACATTATAGAGCTGGTGCCAGTTCTCAGCCTTTGCATTGGAGTCTCTGATAATAGTTATTTACAGTGCTAAAGCAAAAAACAAAACTAAAACTAAAACAAAATCAAAACAGAACAACATGTTCTTTGGAATGCCCAGTTTAGGCTGGGAGCTAACAGACTCACCTAATCACTCTGGTAACATTTCCTACACTCCTCTCTATTTCTTTCTCTTTTTTTCGTCTCCTTATCCTCCCACTTGAAGTTGGCAGAAAAAACTAGGAGTGGAGAAATTCCCCCCTAGGTAATCAAACATGTGAATTAGAAAGGTCCTAGGAGCTGGGTGGCAATTTGTAAGAACCAGTTGTATCAATGCACATGTGATGTTGCTGAAAGTCTGGCATCCTCAGAGAAGGACAGTTTGATGTGTTCTCCAATTCATATGCATGAATGCCTATCCTGCTGAATCTGGGTTTCCTCTGTAGACACTCAAGGAGAGTAAAGTACAGAAAGCTAAGTGTCTACCATGCTGATTTTAGCCAAATGTTTGCAGACTGTGGCTTCCATTAATGGGAAGCTGGTTGTAGCAGGAAGAGAACTACTCAGAAATCCTCTTAGTATGAAGTATGATGCTTGGTGGGGTGGAGGACTAGAGCCTGATAGACTTGGGTTCACATTTTCTTTCTACCAGTCAAGAGCTATATGACACTGGTTAATTTCCGAATCACATTGAGCTTCTGTTACCTCACTGGTGAAATGGCAACAACATTGCCTCTTTCATAAGGTTGTTATAAGAATTATGTCACTTTTTTTTGCCTATAACCCTCCAGTGATTTCTCACCGAACTTTGCACAAAATCCCAACTCCTAGTCTTGGATTATGTATTATCTGTGATCTGGCCCTTGCCTAATTCTGACATGATTACCCACCGCTCTCCCTTTTACTCATTATCATCTGAACACTCGAGTCTTTTCTTCCTTCCTTTAAGATGCTGAATTTCTTTTAGTTTATCCAGGCCTTTGTATCTGCTGTTCCCTCTGTATGGAGTCTTCTTCCTCCAAATTTTTGCATGCTACTTTCTTGTCAAACATGTCTTAGCTTAATTCACCACCACCCCTGTCATCATCATCACTGTCATCTTCATCACCACCAGCACCAGCATCATCACCATCACCATCATCGTCATCATCATCACAATTACAGTGTCATCATCACCACTATCATTACACTACCACCATCACCACCCTTTCACCATCATCATCCCCATTGTCATAATTATTTTTATTAACATTTACTAAATACTTACGTGCCCCAAACTGTTCTTTAGCATTGCATGTGTATCAATTCATTCCATTTTCACATCAACACTATGAGGGTAGTTAAATTATTATCCCCATTTTACAGTTGAGGAACAGAGGCATGAGAAAATTCAGTAAGTTGCACAACGTCCCAGCTAAGCAGAGATGGAGCTGGGATGTGAATCTAAGCAAATACTAGAAGCCGTTATTTAATAATTGTGCCACTCTAGCTTCCTAAAGCCATCCAGTTACCTTTTCTTCCATCACTCAGCTTAAATTCTTTGCATAGCAAAGAAGAGAAAACAAACAAACAAAAAATTCTTTGCATAGCAATTATCTCTATTTTTTTCTTGTTTAATCAATTTGTTTGTTTATTATGTGTCTACTTTCACTTCATATAAGCCATCAAAATGAGCCAGATTGTTCACTTCTGTACCCCCAGTGATTTGAAAAAGCGTGACACTTAATATGTATTCAATAGACATTGAACACATCATTGAATGAATAAATGAGTGTTATAAATCTAACACCACGCTTAGCCCTGGCAAATAACTGGCTTTTAATACATATTACTTTATCTCTATGGCCTCTAACCTGGTTGAAATGACTCAATTTTGAATATGATGGGGCCCTCAATTTTTCAATACTTCAATCTTCTCCATTCTCTTTCCTGTGGCTTATTAGGATTATCTATGGGGACAGACCATAACCCTTTCAGCCATTGAATCTCTTTTGGGTTCCATTTCTCCCACCCTCTGAGTCAGTAGCTTTAATCTTTAACACATCTTTAGGTTTGGGCTGGAGAAATCTAAAGTCGCTCTTAATTAGAAGTTCAGAGACATTTATGTACTTCAGCAAGTTCAAACTCCTCTGCATGAATTTCAGTGCCCTACATAAAGAGGCTTGAATCAGAAGAGAAAATTCCTCCTTTCTTTCATATCTCAAGTACAGAGGGTTGGGTTAAGTATGATTGTCACTTTAAGGAAAATCATTGCCATTGGTCTGCACAAGCCCTTTCTCATTTTTATTTAATTCATTAATTTCTTTTATCTCTTTTGCCCATTCTCATTTTAATTCCCTCACCACAGATTCTAATGTTTATTTGATATTAATGTTTATTTATTTATTTTTCCTTTTATTTATTTATTTATTTTTTTATTATACTTTAAGTTTTAGGGTACATGTGCACATTGTGCAGGTTAGTTACATATGTATACATGTGCCATGCTGGTGTGCTGCACCCACTAACTCGTCATCTAGCATTAGGTATACCTCCCAATGCTATCCCTCCCCCCTCCCCCCCACCCCACAACAGTCCCCAGAGTATGATGTTCCCCTTCCTGTGTCCATGTGATCTCATTGTTCAATTCCCACCTATGAGTGAGAATATGTGGTGTTTGGTTTTTTGTTCTTGCGATAGTTTACTGAGAATGATGATTTCCAATTTCATCCATGTCCCTACAAAGGACATGAACTCATCATTTTTTATGGCTGCATAGTATTCCATGGTGTATATGTGCCACATTTTCTTAATCCAGTCTATCATTGTTGGGCATTTGGGTTGGTTCCAAGTCTTTGCTATCGTGAATAATGCCGCAATAAACATATGTGTGCATGTGTCTTTATAGTAGCATGATTTATAGTCCTTTGGGTATATACCCAGTAATGGGATGGCTGGGTCAAATGGTATTTCCAGTTCTAGATCCCTGAAGAATCGCCACACTGACTTCCACAATGGTTGAACTAGTTTACAGTCCCACCAACAGTGTAAAAGTGTTCCTATTTCTCCACATCCTCTCCAGCACCTGTTGTTTCCTGACTTTTTAATGATTGCCATTCTAACTGGTGTGAGATGGTATCTCATTGTGGTTTTGATTTGCATTTCTCTGATGGCTAGTGATGGTGAGCATTTTTTCATGTGTTTTTTGGCTGCATAAATGTCTCCTTTTGAGAAGTGTCTGTTCATGTCCTTCGCCCACTTTTTGATGGGGTTGTTTTTTTCTTGTAAATTTGTTTGAGTTCATTGTAGATTCTGGATATTAGCCCTTTGTCAGATGAGTAGGTTGCGAAAATTTTCTCCCATTTTGTAGGTTGCCTGTTCACTCTGATGGTAGTTTCTTTTGCTGTGCAGAAGCTCTTTAGTTTAATGAGCTCCCATTTGTCAATTTTGGCTTTTGTTGCCATTGCTTTTGGTGTTTTAGACATGAAGTCCTTGCCCATGCCTATGTCCTGAATGGTAATGCCTAGGTTTTCTTCTAGGGTTTTTATGGTTTTAGGTCTAACGTTTAAGTCTTTAATCCATCTTGAATTGATTTTTGTATAAGGTGTAAGGAAGGGATCCAGTTTCAGCTTTCTACATATGGCTAGCCAGTTTTCCCAGCACCATTTATTAAATAGGGAATCCTTTCCCCATTGCTTGTTTTTCTCAGCTTTGTCAAAGATCAGATAGTTGTAGATATGCGGCGTTATTTCTGAGGGCTCTGTTCTGTTCCATTGATCTATATCTCTGTTTTGGTACCAGTACCATGCTGTTTTGGTTACTGTAGCCTTGTAGTATAGTTTGAAGTCAGGTAGTGTGATGCCTCCAGCTTTGTTCTTTTGGCTTAGGATTGACTTGGCGATGCGGGCTCTTTTTTGGTTTCATATGAACTTTAAAGTAGTTTTTTCCAATTCTGTGAAGAAAGTCATTGGTAGCTTGATGGGGATGGCATTGAATCTGTAAATTACCTTGGGCAATATGGCCATTTTCATGATATTGATTCTTCCCACCCATGAGCATGGAATGTTCTTCCATTTCTTTGTATCCTCTTTTATTTCATTGAGCAGTGGTTTGTAGTTCTCCTTGAAGAGCTCCTTCATGTCCCTTGTAAGTTGGATTCCTAGGTATTTTATTCTCTTTGAAGCAATTGTGAATGGGAGTTCACTCATGATTTGGCTCTCTGTTTGTCTGTCGTTGGTGTATAGGAATGCTTGTGATTTTTGTACATTGATTTTGTATCCTGAGACTTTGCTGAAGTTGCTTATCAGCTTAAGGAGATTTTGGGCTGAGACGATGGGGTTTTCTAGATATACAATCATGTCATCTGCAAACAGGGACAATTTGACTTCCTCTTTTCCTAATTGAATACCCTTTATTTCCTTCTCCTGCCTAATTGCCCTGGCCAGAACTTCCAACACTATGTTGAATAGGAGTGGTGAGAGAGGGCATCCCTGTCTTGTGCCAGTTTTCAAAGGGAATGCTTCCAGTTTTTGCCCATTCAGTATAATATTGGCTGTGGGTTTGTCATAGATAGCTCTTATTATTTTGAAATATGCCCCATCAATACCAAATTTATTGAGAGTTTTTAGCATGAAGGGTTGTTGAATTTTGTCAAAGGCCTTTTCTGCATCTATTGAGATAATCACGTGGTTTTTGTCTTTGGCTCTGTTTATATCCTGGATTACATTTATTGATTTGTGTATATTGAACCAGCCTTGCATCCCAGGGATGAAGCCCACTTGATCATGGTGGATAAGCTTTTTGATGTGCTGCTGGATTCATTTTGCCAGTATTTTATTGAGGATTTTTGCATCAATGTTCATGAAGGATATTGGTCTAAAATTCTCTTTTTTGGTTGTGTCTCTGCCCAGCTTTGGTATCAGAATGATGCTGGCCTCATAAAATGAGTTAGGAAGGATTCCCTCTTTTTCTATTGATTGGAATAATTTCAGAAGGAATGATACCAGTTCCTCCTTGTACCTCTGGTAGAATTCGGCTGTGAATCCATCTGGTCCTGGACTCTTTTTGGTTGGTAAGCTATTGATTATTGCCACAACTTCAGATCCTGTTGTTGGTCTATTCAGAGATTCAACTTCTTCCTGGTTTAGTCTTGGGAGAGTGTATGTGTCAAGGAATTTATCCATTTCTTCTAGATTTTCTAGTTTATTTGCGAAGAGGTGTTTGTAGTATTCTCTGGGGGGATCGGTGGTGATATCCCCTTTATCATTTTTTATTGTGTCTATTTGATTCTTCTCTCTTTTTTTTTTATTAGTCTTGCTAGCGGTGTATCAATTTTGTTGATGTTTTCAAAAAGCCAGCTCCTGGATTCATTAATTTTTGAAGGGTTTTTTGTGTCTCTATTTCCTTCAGTTCTGCTCTGATTTTAGTTATTTCTTGCCTTCTGCTAGCTTTTGAGTGTGTTTGCTCTTGCTTTTCTAGTTCTTTTAATTGTGATGTTAGGGTGTCAATTTTGGATCTTTCCTGCTTTCTCTTGTGGGCATTTAGTGCTATAAATTTCCCTCTACACACTGCTTTGAATGCGTCCCAGAGATTCTGGTATGTTGTGTCTTTGTTCTCGTTGGTTTCAAAGAGCATCTTTATTTCTGCCTTCATTTCGTTATGTACCCAGTAGTCATTCAGGTGCAGGTTGTTCAGTTTCCATGTAGTTGAGCGGTTTTGAGTGAGATTCTTAATCCTGAGTTCTAGTTTGATTGCACTGTGGTCTGAGAGATAGTTTGTTATAATTTCTATTCTTTTCCATTTGCTGAGGAGAGCTTTACTTCCAAGTATGTGGTCTATTTTGGAATAGGTGTGGTGTGGTGCTGAAAAAAATGTATATTCTGTTGATTTGGGGTGGAGAGTTCTGTAGCTGTCTATTAGGTCCACTTGGTGCAGAGCTGAGTTCAATTCCTGGGTATCCTTGCTGACTTTCTGTCTCATTGATCTGTCTAATGTTGACAGTGGGGTGTTAAAGTCTCCCATTATTAATGTGCGGGAGTCTAAGTCTCTTTGTAGGTCACTCAGGACTTGCTTTATGAATCTGGGTGCTCCTGTATTGGGTGCATATATATTTAGGATAGTTAGCTCTTTTTGTTGAATTGATCCCTTTACCATTATGTAATGGTCTTCTTTGTCTCTTTTGATCTTTGTTGGTTTAAAGTCTGTTTTATCAGAGACTAGGATTGCAACCCCTGCCTTTTTTTGTTTTCCATTTTCTTGGTAGATCTTCCTCCATCCTTTTATTTTGAGCCTATGTGTGTCTCTGCACGTGAGGTGGGTTTCCTGAATACAGCACACTGATGGGTCTTGACTGTTTATCCAATTTGCCAGTCTGTGTCTTTTAATTGGAGCATTTAGTCCATTTACATTTAAAGTTAATAGTGTTATATGTGAATTTGATCCTGTCATTATGATGTTAGCTGGTTATTTTGCTCGTTTGTTGATGCAGTTTCTTCCTAGTCTCGATGGTCGTTACATTTTGGCATGATTTTGCAGCGGCTGTTACCAGTTGTTCCTTTCCATGTTTAGCGCTTCCTTCAGGAGCTCTTTTAGGGCAGGCCTGGTGGTGACAAAATCTCTCAGCATTTGCTTGTCTGTAAAGCATTTTATTTCTCCTTCACCTATGAAGCTTAGTTTGGCTGGATATGAAATTCTGGGTTGAAAATTCTTTTCTTTAAGAATGTTGAATATTGGCCCCCACTCTCTCCTGGCTTGTAGGGTTTCTGCCGAGAGGTCTGCTGTTAGTCTGATGGGCTTCCCTTTGAGGGTAACCCGACCTTTCTCTCTGGCTGCCCTTAACATTTTTTCCTTCATTTTAACTTTGGTGAATCTGACAATTATGTGTCTTGGAGTTGCTCTTCTCGAGGAGTATCTTTGTGACGTTCTCTGTATTTGCTGAATCTGAACATTGGCCTGCCTTGCTAGATTGGGGAAATTCTCCTGGATAATATCCTGCAAAGTGTTTTCCAACTTGGTTCCATTCTCCCCATCACTTTCAGGTACACCAATCAGACGTAGATTTGGTCTTTTCACATAGTCCCATATTTCTTGGAGGCTTTGCTCGTTTCTTTTTATTCTTTTTTCTCCAAACTTTCCTTCTCGCTTCATTTCATTCATTTCATCTTCCATTGCTGATACCCTTTCTTCCAGTTGATCGCATCAGCTCCTGAGGCTTCTGCATTCTTCACGTAGTTCTCGAGCCTTGGTTTTCAGCTCCATCAGCTCCTTTAAGCACTTCTCTGCATTGATTATTCTAGTTATACATTCTTCTAAATTTTTTTCAAAGTTTTCAACTTCTTTGCCTTTGGTTTGAATGCCCTCCTGTAGCTCAGGGTAATTTGATCATCTGAAGCCTTCTTCTCTCAGCTCGTCAAAGTCATTTTCCATCCACCTGTGTTCCATTGCTGGTGAGGAGCTGCATTCCTTTGGAGGAGGAGAGGTGCTCTGCTTTTTAGAGTTTCCAGTTTTTCTGTTCTGTTTTTTCCCCATCTTTGTGGTTTTTATCTACTTTTGGTCTTTGATGATGGTGATGTACAGATGGGTTTTTGGTGTGGATGTCCTTTCTGTTTGTTAGTTTTCCTTCTAACAGACAGGACCCTCAGCTGCAGGTCTGTTGGAGTACCCTGACATGTGAGGTGCCAGTGTGCCCCTGCTGGAGGGTGCCTCCCAGTTAGGCTGCTTGGGGGTCAGGGGTCAGGGACCCACTTGAGGAGGCAGTCTTCCTGTTCTCAGATCTCCAGCTGCCTACTGGGAGAACCACTGCTCTCTTCAAAGCTGTCAGACAGGGACATTTAAGCCTGCAGAGGTTACTGCTGTCTTTTTGTTTGTCTGTGCCCTGCCCCCAGAGGTGGAGCCTACAGAGGCATGCAGGCCTCCTTGAGCTGTGGTGGGCTCCACCCAGTTCGAGCTTCCCGGCTGCTTTGTTTACCTAAGCAAGCCTGGGCAATGGTGGGCGCCTCTCCCCTAGCCTCGCTGCCGCCTTGCAGTTTGATCTCAGACTGCTGTGCTAGCAATCAGTGAGACTCCCTGGGGTAGGATCCTCCAAGCCAGGTGCGGGATATAATCTCGTGGTGTGCTGTTTTTTAAGCCCGTTGGAAAAGCGCAGTATTTGGGTGGGAGTGACCCGATTCTCCAGGTGCCATCCGTTACCCCTTTCTTTGATTAGGAAAGGGAACTCCCTGACCCCTTGCGCTTCCCAAGTGAGGCAATGCCTTGCCCTGCTTCGGCTCACGCAAGGTGTGCGCACCCACTGACCTGCGCCCACTGTCTGGCACTCCCTAGTGAGATGAACCCGGTACCTCAGATGGAAATGCAGAAATCACCAGTCTTCTGCATCGCTCAGGCTGGGAGCTGTAGACCAGAGCTGTTCCTATTCGGCCATCTTGGCTCCTCCACCTATTTATTCTTTTATTTGTTGTTTGTTTATCAAGAGAAAGTATTTCTTATCTTACATATTCAGGGTTTTTTTTTAATTTTACTTTATTTTCTGGGATACATGTGCAGAATGTGCACATTTGTTACATACGTATACATGTGCCATGGTGGTTTGCTGCACCTATCAACCCATCATCTAGGTTTTAAGCCCCTCATGCATTAGTTATATGTCCTAACGCTCTCCCTCCCCTTGCCCCTACCCCATATTCAGGTTTTATAATTTAGAAACACAGGCCAGTGACAAACTTCTAAGTAAGTCAACCCAAATAAATTCTTTGTATTCCAAAATCACTTTGCATCCTGAAAGCTATCAGTCTTCCTCATCTCCTCAAAATCTTTAACGGAATCATAATTTCTGTAGAAATCTGCGTATGCCTTTATTCTTGGTTCAGCTACACAAAACTTGTAGAGAGCTGCAAGCCCGGGAATACAGTGAATGTTCCAACAGTGTGAAATCATAGATGCTTGGCCAGAAGGCCACATATGTGAGGTTTCGTTAAAGCACTGGAAGCCATGGTAGTTACTGTACTTGACAGATATGTCAACCTCAACACCAATGTCCTTCCTGGCTGGTGGAGAAATATTTTTAATATATGTGCTTTTGTATGTTGTCTTGTAAAATGTACATTCTTGCTTTATATTTTTGTATTTTTAGCTTATGTCAATGGCATTGTATAATATGTCATTCTGTTACTTTTCTTCTTCTTTTTTTTTGGTCTGTATTATGTTGTTAAGATCCATCCATGTGGCTATGTGTGCATCTAGTCTAATTCTTCCAACTGCTGTATAGGCCTCCACAGTGCATACCTACCAAATTCTACTGAGGTCCCCAGGGATAAGCCTTTCCAGTCCAGCAGCTCCTCATAGTGCACTGGCTGATTGAAGATTTCTTCATCCTGTCTTTGCAAAGAGTGCATTTCTTCTGTTTCTCTGCATTCTTCTTACAGGCCCATTTTATCTCATCCCTACTTAGTTTTGAAAATGCCATGCCCCTACTTTGTCCATCAACTTTCAACACTTAGACTACAGGTTGCAACTAAATATTGATAGTATACTCATGTGGTTATTCACAAAACAAATATGTGTTCCTTGCTTCTATGTGCCAGGGCACTATCCTAGAAAATGGGGATTTAGCAGTGAACAGTACAAGTACAGTTCCTGTTCTTGTGGAGCTTAGATTTTAGAGGGGGCAGATGGATAATAAACAATAAATGTACAAATAAATAAGCAATATCTTTCCAGGGAGGTTCCCCATTTAAGAGGTCGATCTGATATGAGCTCCAAATGATACGAAAGAGTCAGCTTTGCAAACATCTGGGATCTGAGAGGATACTCAGCTGGAATAGCAAGTGCAAATGCCACACAGTGGATACAAGCTTGATCTGTTCAAGAAACAGCAAGATGATCAATGTGGCTAGAGCAGAGTTGGCCAGGGTGAGGAAGAAGGAAGAGTAGGAAGAGATGAGGCTGGAGAGGCTGGAGTGATGGGGCATGATGAGGAGGATGCATTTTGTTCTAACTAAATAGAACACCTACAGGAGATTTTAAGCAGGTGTTATAGAATTTATACATGGATAGATATCCCTGTTCTCTTTTACTTTAGTATGTGTTGGAAGATTCTAGTTTGGTGTCTGTACAGGTATGGAGGGATTTATTACTCTAGGCCATCTTTCCCCAAGTTCAATTGTCCCTGGCATAGGTACCGAACTATATGTGCCCTGTATCATGACACTGGGTTTGGCAAAACTACATCGTGTCATGTGCCATTCAAAACCAATATCCCTGGACCAAGTTGTCTCATATACTTTTGAATCAGCGACTGGCCCTTAAAGCCATTCAGAGTACAGTGAAGACAAAGGGTGATGCTCTAGAATCTGAAGATTCACCATCATTGGGGCATACCACTGGCCCATCATCAGAAGATGATGAATCCAGCCTGAGCAGGGTCACAGCACAGAACACTCAGGTGGAGATGTGTAGAGATACGATTGTTCATATGATACTTCAGGCCAAAGTTCCCATTGTTTAGTCAGTTAAGCTAAAGCTTCAAATCATCACAGATCATCCCGCTAAATAGTCTCAACATTTCCTTCAGGGCATAACAGCTTACTTCTACACCTGTTTTTAAGCCTTAGTATCCACCTTGAATTCAGCCCCAAATACGCCTTTATGCTGATGTTGTAAGTTGTGTTGTTATTGTGGACTCTCTCTTCACTGGGTTCCTTCATCTGGCCCACTGTCCCTGCTATCTATCGTCCTAAATTAGTGGTTTAAGCCCCACAACCCCGACTTCAGCCTTGGAGTAGCCAGTCCTCCAGTTTGTCTCTCCACATCATAACCTCTCAAGTGGTTAATGGCTTGTAAACAAGAAATGAGCTCTCGGTGTATATTTAAAGGAGTCCATGGTGAATAATTCTTTGTGTTGTGAATAATTATCCAATAATTTATCGCCTTACTAGTATAGATTTGGGGGTTTTATTAAAGCATGTCCTTGCAACGGTATTAAGGGGAATTAAAAGAGTGTTTTGGAAATGATTTGGCTTGGAGTAGAGAAATAAAAAGGGTATTCAGGGTGAGTGTTGTGAGATCATGGGATGTATAAAACTTTGTGAGGGGAATTTTTTTTGTGAACTTAAGGGAATGCATATATTGAGGTAATACTTTGGGGGTAAATATTAGGGAGAGATATTGTTAAGTAGAAAAACTCACAGTGTGCACCTATTCTACTTGCAGCCACTGTGTTTGAGAAAAAGAAACTTAGTTTACAAAAGGTTAAGTGCAACCTGGCAAAATGCTTCTCATATGAGCACCAACAGGACCAGCTACACAATTTGTGGAGACCAGTGCAAAATGAAAAGGCAGAGCTTCTTGTCCCTAACTTATGAAGGATTTCCAAACAGTGACCGTGGAGCATTAGACCATGCCTGGGCCTTTCTACGAGTAGGGCCCTATGTAAGATACATGCTCATAAAATCTGCCCTGAGCACAGAGTTGCATTTTCTGGAAATTTGTAGTACAGGCACTCAGTGTGAAGAGGTAATAAGAATACGGGTTCTGCAATGGTACAAACCTGGGTTTTAATCATAAGTATCTGTAATTTAATAATTTTGTGGCCAGTGGCAAATCACATAACCTCTTCGAGCTTTGATCTTTCCATCTAAAATGGAGATGTTATCTTTAGCTTGCAGTATTTCTGAAAAGATTAGTGATACTTCATCTACAGTGCCTTGTGAGGAGATAGTGTTCAATAAGTAGTGGCTGTGATGGTGACTGAACGAGTTCAAAAGCTGGAACTCCTGAATGAACATCATCTTTGTTTCCTTGTACTTGTTCCTCCAAAAGGCCTTAAGACACTTACAGACTTTAGGCTTCTTTGAGATCAATCCTAGGCATGTCATTATAGAGCTGTTGCTACTTATAGGGAGTAGGAGTAGAAAACTAAAAAACTTGAGTATGAGAATTTCTTCTTTCTTGAGATGCTCATAATCTAGTTAATGGGATAAGATACAAATGCAAGTAGCTTCAGTATAATGTAGATTGAGATACAAGAGGGGTATTTGATGTTGAAGGAATCTAAAGAAAATTGTTAAAGAATTACTATTTTATTGTGGTGGTCTCTTTATTGCTGCAGAAGGTGAAGCTACTAAAGTTGAAAGAATGAGGGCTGCTACAACTTGAATTGTCTTGAATGTCTTTATGAGCATCATTTATTTGTAGGGTAACTTGTTAGTTTGGTGGCACCAATGAATCATGCCTCTCAGTATTCATGTACTTGGATATATCCTAACTTTGTTTTCATGCTATAAAATTATTTAAGCATCAACATGAATTATCTTATTCTAACTTTTTGATGATATTAAAGCTCATCAAGATTATATAGCTGCCTGGGTGCAGTGGCTCATGCCTGTAATCCCAGCAGTTTGGGAGGCCGAGGTAGGTGGATCACATGAGGCCAGGAGTTCCAGACCAGCCCAGCCAACATGGTGAAACCCCATCTCTACTAAAAATACAAAAATTAGCCAGGCATGGTGGTGCACATCTATAATCCCAACTACTTGGGAGGCTGAGGCATGAGAATTGCTTGAACCTGGGAGGTGGAGGCTGCAATGAGCCAAGATCATGCCACTGCACTCCAGCCTGGGCAACAGAGCAAGGCCTCAAAAAAAAAAGTGATGTTGTCAATACTCAAATATTAAGCTGTCTCATTCTACAGCTGATTTTTACCCCACCAAACCATATGCAACAAAGATGTTGGGTTTGCATGAAATATATACTGTGTCGTATTGCAAGTTGCTTTGGCCTTCAGGAATCTCCTACACATGAATATAGACATGGTGTCTGCCTCAGGCACTCAAATGCACAGAGTATCAACTTGGCAAGAGGAAGAATCCATCTAGTCACCAGCCTGGAGTCTTCTGATTTATTCTGAACAATTGGCAAGAAATTTTTATTCCTTTATTTCCTGCTTTGCTGCACTTCACCATGGAGTGATTGTCTTTAGCTGTTGGCAAAAGCTTTATTGGCCATGCTTTTCCACTTTGGGATCTACATTAAATAGGGTTTGCTTTTGGCTGTGCATCATAGCAACCCCAAATATCAGCAGTTTTATCTCAAGGAGTTTATTTCTCCTTCTTATAAAAAATACTTAATGCAGTTGATCCATAAAGTTGTGAAAGTCCATTCTGTCTCTTTTTTGCTTTCCTCTTTAAATTGTTTTTGACAAACAAAAATTGTATGTATTTATAGTATACAACATTTTTGATATATGTATACATTGTAGAATGGCTAAATCAAACTAATGCACATATTTATTACCTCACACACTTATCTTTTTTTTTTGTGGTGAGAACATTCTACCACATCTCTGGTGTGGTTTTCATTTTCAAGATCATAAGATAGCTCCTCTATCTTCTAGGCAACACACTCACATTCCAGACATGGAAAAGGGGGTAGGAAAACAGAGGAAAAATTCAGTAGACTCTGTCTCAACATCTCAAATGACTCTATCCTTTAAAAACAAAAAACAAAAAACAAAAACATTACTCTTTCAGTGGTCAGGAAAGTGACACAGGGTCATTTCAATCTGGGAGACTGAATATTTTAACTGGACACCTTGATTCTTCATACAAAATAGATTTTTGTAATGAAGGAAGAACAGGAGAGAGGATAATTCATAGGCAGTGACTGGTGCTTTTCCCAGTCTACCCTTGGGTAAGCAACATTGATACCTACCCTTCTTTTCAGGCATAGGCTGACATCCCCACAATCTCATTCAATTATAGGATTCAGCTCAAAGTCACCAAGTATTTGTCAGTTTCTTGAACTCCCATAATGAATAAATTTAATATTTTTTTGTCTGTCTCCTACACATGCCAATATACAGTGGTGGAGGAGGAAGAGGATAACAGCAATAAAACTACAGTTCAGAACAGAGGTGAATTAGAGACACATCAGTCCAGAACAATCATCAAATCTTCTGGGCAGTAAGAAAGACACCTTCTTGCCCTAGCGGTGGACTCCATGCCTTGGTAGCTGACTGGCAGCCCTGGCTCTGCTCTCTGGGCCTGTAGTTCTTATATATTATTCCCCAAGGCTGAATATGAGAAGGGCATTGAGAAAGATGTAACCCTGTGGGACTGCCGTGATTCCACAACCTGCTTCTTGTTGGTGGAAATCAAGACCCTGGAGTTCTTAGGGCTTGAAAATCTTAGACCATTGGTGGCCGGGCCTGGAGTTATTTTGGGCAAAATTTCTCTCTAAATTCTGGGCAGGCATCCAGCCTATTTATTACCTGTGAGAGTGATGCCAGCACACATCTTGTTTAGATGTTGATTTTAAACCTGAAGATCTTTCCCTTTTACTGCTTGCTCTTTGTACACCTTCCTGCCTCTTCACTTCACTGCTTCTGTTTTGAGACAATTCTGAATAGTGGGCTTCAGTGGCAGGACAACCTCCTAATCTTATTGGCACCAGGTTAGCCTGCTCTCCCTGCAGAGAATTTTTAATGGGAGGTGTTTGGTGTTTGGGAAAGGCTTGCAGCTTTGTGGCTGCCTCTTTAATCAGTTTTACTTTGAGGTTATAAGCCTGGCTTTTTTTTTTTTCTCCTCAAATGAGTCTTGCTCTGTCACCAGGCTAGAGTGCAGTGTCACGATCTCAGCTCACTGCAACCTCCGACTCCCTGGTTCAAGCAATTCTGCCTCAGCCTCCTGAGTAGCTGGGATTACAGGGATGTGCCACCATGCCCAGCTAATTTTTGTATTTTTAGTGGAGATGAGGTTTCACCATGTTGGCCAGAGCCTGGCTTTTTAAACTGCAAGACTGCAAACTGTGGGAATCCTCCCACTTAAATTGCAAGATGTTGGCTGATATAGTTTGGATGTTTGTCCCCTCCAAATCTCATTGAAATGTAACCCCCAGTGTTGGAGGGGGAGCCTGGCAGGAGGTATTTGGGTCATGGGGGTGCATCCCTTATGAATCCCTCTCTGCAGCAGTGAGTTCACATGAGAGCTGGTTGTTTAAAAGACCCTGGAAACTCCTCCTGTCTCTTTTACTTCCTCTCTCTCCATGTGACACTCTGGCTCTGCTTCACTTTCTACCATGACTGTAAGCTCCCTGAGGTCCCCACCAAAAGCTGAGCAGATGCTGACACTATGCTTGTACAACCTGCAGAACTGTGAGCCAAATAAACCTACTTTCCTTATAAATCACCTAGTGTCAGGTATTCCTTTACAGTAATGCAGGATGGACTAACACACTGACAGAGAGTCTTTCCCTTAACAATTGGCATTTTCTTCTCTCTCTCCTTATAGTGTTAATATAATCAGGCAAATTTTATCTATCTCGTTCAGACATTGCTGAAAGTGGTAAGAAGTTGCCTGCACACTGCCACTGTGTATGACATACCTTATGTACCATCTCAGATGTGTCATCTCTGACCTCCCAGACCCTTAGTGGCTACCTCAATATCAGCTACCTCCACAGCGGCCAACCAGTCACAAGTCAAGGGTCTCTGACTTCTCTTGACACTTTGTATTGGCTTGAAATGCCAAACTGTAGGGTGTGAGATTTGGCTTCCTGGGAGTCCGCTAGAGGATATGATATATCCAGAAAAATGGGGAGGGAACTTTTAATGAGGTGAACTTTGTCCCAGGAGGCAGTGGGGAGAAAGACACATATATTCCCTCTCTTTCCTGCTTCCATCCGATGCTTCCAAGCCACAATTTCGTCATACAGCCTGACTGGGGAAGTCCCCATTGCTTAGTAGATGTACTTACCTAGATACCAGCAATGTATCTGTGACTGTTTATGCTGCAGTCACAGCCATGGAAATTGAGTACCTTGAGTATTCTTTCCTAAGCTTCTCTCACTTTGCTTTTCCTTCTCTCTGTACTGGGATTCTACTTTTCAAATAAAGTAGCAGAACCCAATCCCTGTCTAATTTTGTTTTCTAGATAAGCCTAGAAAGCCCTAGCATTGTGATTTTTTTCTTACCATTTCCCATACAACAGAAGACCTGGTTTGACAACTGGTCTGCAGCCCAAAGTGTGGTCATTAGAAGTTTGACCAAATGGTTTGCCATTTCATAGCAAAGATCATTGGCTTTTTAGCCAGCAAAATATGGGCCCTCAATTCTCAAGGACCCGTTAAGCCTCTCCTCAGCCAAAGGGATGGCTACATTATTTGCATGTCCCCCTCATTCTAAAAGTGGGGGAGGCCAGGCATGGTGGCTCACACCTGTAATCCCAGCACTTTAGGAGGCCGAGGCAGGTGGAACACCTGAGGTCAGGAGTTTGAGACCATCCTGGCCAAGATGGTGAAACCCCATCTTTACTGAAAATACAAAAAAATTAGCTGAGCATGATGGCGGGAGCCTGTAATCTCAGCTACTCAGGAGGCCAAGACAGAGAATCGCTTGAACCCAGGAGGTGGAGACTGCAGTGAGCCGAGATTGTGCCGCTGCATTCCAGTCTGGTGACAGAGTGAGACTCCACGTCAAAAAAAAAAAAAAAAAATTAGCTGGGTGTGGTGGTGCACACCTGTAATCCCAGCCACTGGGGAGGTGGAGACAGGAGAATTATTTGAACCCAGGAGGTGCAGGTTGCAGTGAGCCAAGATCGTGCCACTACACTCCAACTTGGGTGACAGAGCAAGACTCTGTCACAAAAAAAAAAAAAAGAAAAAGTGGGGGAAAATGCTGTTAAAAACACTAAAATGCAAGGCTTTTGTCTTTCTTGCATAGTCTTTGTCATGACATGCAATGCTGGTTGTAAATGCCAATATAGGAAAATTTAACTTATTTATGTGGAGTCTCTGTAATGACACCATTTGGATTTCATTGCCTGTATATATTTTTGTGTTTCCTTCTTACCGTAACAGTAGAAATGCAGAACAATAGCAATTCAACTGTTTTTAATTTACTTCTACTTATATGGGTACTCTGTCCTTTTGCCTTCCTGATGAGTAAGGAAGGACTGAAGGAAAAGGACCTATCAGTTGCCCTATATTTCCTTTTCATTCTATGTGTTAACTATCTCAAGTTGTCATAACCAAATATCATAGACTGGACAGCTTAAACAACAGAAATTGATTTTCTTACAGTTCTGGAGGCTGGAAGTCTGAGATTGGATGCTAGCATAGTAGGGCTCTGTTGTGGGCTCTCTTCCTGGCTTGCAAGACAGCCACCTTCTCACTGTGTCCTTACATGGTGGTGAGAAAGAGAGAGATATTTCTGTCTTCCTCTTGTTACTGCGGTCTCTTCTTAACAGATCACAATCCTGTTAATGACGAACTTCCCCTCCACCCCTTTCCCAGTCCATGGCCTCATTTAACCTTAATTACCTCTTAAAGACCCTGTCTTCAGATACAATCACATTAGAGGTTAGGACTTCAACACAGGACTTTTGGGAGGGACATAATTCAATCTACAGCTCTCTGTGTCACCATTTCAGCATAAACCTAAGTGGTAAGCTATTACAGGAAGGTAACATGAATAAGAAATGAAATAATAGAGATCCTTGGTCATTGAGTTTTCTCAAAATGCATTGCCTTGTTTCCGCATTCAAAGCAAATTCTGGTTTGAATAGAAAGAGTGGCCTTTTGGAGCTTTCATTGCCTCCCTCTCATCCCACTTATCCTGTCTTAGATATAGTACATTTACCTTGTGCATCGTGCATGTCTCCCTGAACGTCCGTGCATTATGGACCCATTGGAATCCCGTGCTCATGGGGGCATTGTGAACATTGTATACAAATGAGAGGCAAAGAAAAACAGACACACTCATTATGTCTATTTCCCCTGATCATATGCATGCTCCATTGTCTCACTGGACTTCACTTATACTACCATAAATTCAAATATCAAATTATTAGAAATTTCAAGACAAGGATAGCAGAGCATTGAATGAAATATCGGACCCTTTGAAGCCCCATGAAGCCAGTCCTGCCCAGCCAATTCAACAAAATCTATTTAGGTGCTGTTACTTGCTGTGCCATCTTTTTGAGGTTATGTTTGGCAGCATGTGGCAGAACATGCTAACCAAAGGTTGCTTAAACGTGGAGGACATCTTATATAACAGGAAGTTCAAGGTGGACATTTCAGCCTGGTGTGATGGCTCCACAAGGTCATCATGAAATCAGTGTATTTCCATCACTTCATGCCACCATTTCTAGACTGGTTTTCTATCTCCCCGTGGCAAGGTGGCCCCTTCCCTTCTGGGCATCAAAACTGCAAGTGAGGCAGAAAAGATACAGAGAGAAAAAAAAAGACAAAAGGCCATAGAAAGTAGCCATTTCCTCTGTCTCCTAAAAAAGCTTTAATTTATTTTTTATTTTTAGAAACTCCAACTGGCAACTTCTACTTACTTCCTGTTAGTTATGATTGTGTTAATTGGCCATACTTTGCTACAAGGAAAGCTAGGCTATTTAGTATTTTTAACAGAGCTCTCTAAACAAAATCAGGATTCTATTGGCAAGGAAGAAGGGCAGGATGGATAATGAGTAGGAGACAAGTAGTATCTGTCTATTAAACAATCCCAAAATTTAGCAGCTTGCAACAACAACCATTTTATGATGCTCCTGGAATCCATAGGTCTGAAATTCAGACAGGGCACCATGGGTCTGGCTTATCTTGGCTCCACACTGTCTGGGGCCTCAAGCTGGGAAGACTGAAATACCCGAGGGTGACTGCAGCAGTTGGAAGATCGAACTCTTTGGAATTCCCAGTTGGGATGGAATGACTCAAAGCTGGCCTTGTCCAGGACTGCCAACTGGATAGAGAGCCAGTCTGTGTAGCTCTCTGTGTGGTTTGGGTTTCTCTCAGTATGGAAGCTGGGTTCTGAGAGAAAATGCTCTGAAAGACTTGGCCAGAAACTGGATGACGTTTTCTGATATTGCCTGTGAGTTTGTGTATGTTATCAGTTATAAGGGAGTCACTAGTCCAGACCAGGTTCAAGGGAAGGGGAACTTCACCACTGATGAGTAGGTGGCAAGGTCACATTGCAGAGGACAGCATGTGGAGTGGAAGATATTGTGGCAGCCATCTGCCACAGTCAGCTATAAGGTTCAAGGATCAATGAGGTGCTTATAAAGGCACATTATTGTCTGTGCTTTTATGTGATTCTGATCTATCTCTGGAGGGAAAAGCAGAGCTGGGATGGAAATGAGGTTTTTTATTTTAAAATAGAATATTTTACATGGTCAGAAAATAAAATGCCCAGTGTATAACTAACTACTCTTTAGGTTCTTTTTTTGTTTGTTTTCATAAACTTTTAAAACTTTACATATTGTAATCATTAGTTTTGGTTTGTATAGTTGTACTAGTTTTAACATTTGGGTAAATTCTTGTTGCCACTACTACTGTCCCACAGAATTATCTCTTATACTGCCCTTGGATTTAGACCCTCTCCCACTTCTCATTCCCAACAACCTCTTATCTCTAGGTAAAAATGTCTTTATTTAGTGGTGTTCAAAATGAGTCATACATATCACAGAGGGTACATGAGATGATGCAAAGAGGAGAACAGAAATCAAAATTTATATTTTTTATCTTATATGTTTACATTTTAATTTTTGTTTATATTTTAAAATGCGCATAATATGTTAGCACTGTGGCACACACATAATTTGTAAATAAATAAACATATATTGGCAAGGTTCTTCAAAAACTGATTACTGATAAAAATAAGTGATCAAACAAATTTTAAGACTATGGACTTAGATTAGTACCAAAACCAATATCCTCTGGGGTGAAAGTGGCATGGTTGGTTACGTCTGGACTTTTCCTTAGCCAAAAGGACTAGTGAATGAAGGACAAGGCTATGGCAAAAGTATAGCTTTCTGGCCGGGCGCGGTGGCTCATGCCTGTTATCCCAGCACTTTGGGAGGCTGAGGTGGGCAGATCACGAGGTCAGGAGATTGAGACCATCCTGGCTAACACGGTGAAACCCCGTCTCTACTAAAAATACAAAAAAAATTGGCTGGGCGTGGTAGTGGGCACCTGTAGTCCTAGCTACTCAGAAGGCTCAGGCAGGAGAATAGCGTGAACCCAGGAGGCAGAGCTTGCAGTGAGCTGAGATCGCTCTACTGCATTCCAGCCTGGGCAACAGCGCAAGACTCCGTCTCAAAAAAAAAAAAAAAAAAAAAGTATAGCTTTCTGAGTTGGAATTCTGATTCTCCAAATGAGGCTGTAAAAGATTCTGCAATTACTTACTATAGTTTTGCCTTGCTAGATTGTTTGCTCCATGGAAACATGGGCCATTTCTGTCATTCATTCAAGTTTATGCCTGGCATGGTTGTAGGATCTGCGAACACAGGAGTGAGCAAGACAGTCAACATCTTGGCTCCCTGAAGTGTACTTTCAAGAGCAAGAATGAAATACTAAACAAGTAAACAAATAAATTAAGAATTTTTCAGATCGTGCTAGGTTCTATTAAGAAATAAAGATGGGCTGGGAGTGGTGGCTCACGCCTGTTATCCTAGCATTTTGGGAGGCTGAGGCGGGCAGATCACCTGAGGTCAGGAGTTCGAGAGCAGCCTGGCCAACATGGCAAAACCCAGTCTTTACTAAAAATACAAAAATTAGCCAGGCATGGTGGTGGGTGCCTGTAATCCCAGCTACCTGAGAGGCTGAGGGAAGGAGAATTGCTTGAACCAGGGAGGCAGAGCTTGCAATGAGCCGAGATTGTGCCACTGCACTTCAGCCTGGGTGTGCGGCGAGACTCCATCTCAAAAAAACAAAACAAACAAACAAACAAAAAAAGAAATAAAGAAGGTCACGGGATACATGGGTACAAATCAGATTAGATATCCATGGAAGATCTCTCTCAGAAATTCACATTTGAGTTGAAACCTGAATGATAACACAGGGTCAGCCATATAAATATTACATAGGTTTGATAATTTGATAGGAGATGGGAATAATGCGTGGATTTTTATTGGTTTTATTGATTGATTCTTTTTTCTTTGAGACAGAGTTTCACTGTTGTCACCCAGGCTGGAGTGCAATGGCACGTTCTTGGCTCACTGCAACCTCCACCTCTGGGGTTCAAGCGATTCTCCTGCCTCAGCCTCCCGAGTTGCTGGGATTATAGGCACACACCACCACACCCTGCTAATTTTTGTATTTTTAGTAGAGATGGGGTTTCACCATGTTGGCCAAGCTGGTCTTGATTTCTGACCTCAGGTGATCTGCCCTCCTCAGCCTTCCAAAGTGCTGGGATTACAGGCGTGAGCCACCGCGCCAGGCCCTGATTGATTTTTTTTTTAAATATACACAACTGAAAAGTTATGACAAATCTTACAGAAAGTCTCCATGTGCAGAAATATGCGAATCAGTAGAGGAGAATGAGCAGTGGCATAGTGTGTAGACAGAGAGGGCATGAAACTGCTGTGTAGGCTTTACCATGGCCCCAGTACAGTGGGAAGGTGTCCAACATTGTTCACCCCCTTCTAAAAGGGACCTGGAAGTAACTGATGAAGAGGACTTAAGGTCACTACATGGATGACTCTGTGACCTGGGTGGCTTGATCACTGGAGACCAGATGGGAACTCATGTCTCAATGGATGCCATTGTGGCATCCACACGATTCTATACCTGAGCTTGTGTCCACAAATGTTCTATTCATTCCCCTGGGCAGTGAGGATAAAATGGTAAATGAGCCTTTCCTCTTGATAGAATTTGGATATTTGTCCCTGCCAAAATCTCATGCTGAGTTGTAATCCCCAGTGTTGTGGGTGGGGCCTGGTGGGAGGTGATTGGAACATGGGGGCAGATCTCTCATGGCTTGGTGCTGTCCTCAAGATAGTGAGTCATGAGATCTGGTCATTTAAACACATATGGCACCTCCCTCCTCCCACTCTCTTTCCCTCTCTTGCTCCCATTCTCACCATGTGAAGTGTCTGCTCCTGCTTCACCTTGTCATGAGTAAGAGCTCCCGGACACCTCCCCAGAAACTAAACAGATATCAGCACCATGCTTCCTGTACATATAGCCTGCAGAACCATGAGCCAATTAAACCTCTTTTCTTTATAAATTACCCAATCTCAGATATTTCTTTAAAGCAAGGCGAGAACGGTGTAACACATTCCTGTTAGCCTTTCTAGTTTTCTTCTTATTGCAGAGACTCACCACTTTCTTGCATTTTAGTTTGAGACATACAGGAAGCAGATATAGAGCCAGGAAGAATTAAAAATACAAAAGAGAGGTGAAGCCCAGGAAGATAAATGAGAAGAGGGTGTAGAAAAAGTCAGAGAAAGTCCTCAGACCATGATGCAGTTCTGATAGCTGTGAATGAAGTGGGGAGAGGAACACTGGGTTGGTAGATCCTCAGACTTCAGCGCAACTCTGAGAAAGTCTCAGCCCAAAGGGGAGCTGTAGGCAGTGATTACTTTTTAGAAGTACTCTGTGATAAGCAGAAATTGCCAGGTTCTAGAGACCCACTGTGCTTAGGGAGAGCATGTCCATTGTCCAAACCCTTCAGCAGATCACAAAGGCGATGCGGCTGGGGTCTGTCAGTTAATTGCAATTTTCACAGCAGGTTCTTCTTGAAAGGGGAGCTGAGTGGCACATTTCCATGGCTGCTGTGCCTTGTCCTTGGCAAGCATCCCCCTTGCCAGCTTCTGAGCATATTTTTATATGGCAAATGCCACCCCTGGGCCCCCGCTCCTCCTCCAAATTAATTTAATGAGCTCCTTACAAAGGAAGCATGGAGCAGTTTTGTTCCTATTGATACTCTTTTCAAGGAATGTCATTAATTACCAAGACAAAATTCATGGCCATTAACTTTTGTTAGTGAATTAAGATATGTGTGTGTGTGTGTGTGTGTGTATGTGTTTGGTTTGGAATCTCAGTGGGTGGAGATTCTGACTATGAACTCAGCAAATATAGACTGTGATTAATGTGAATGGCTGGCAACTTCTGTGGTGGGAGCTTAGGGCCAAAGATGGTAAAGGGAAATAGATGCATGTGCTGTAGGGGACAGCGGGAATGAAGGCACCTGGGATCACCTGGAAGTGTTTACATTCTTGGGAGTTAAGCAAATAGGAAGAGAGTTAGGGTTGGGGTTAGTGTTAGAGTCTTGTAGCTGGACCGAGCCTGTGGAAGGAAGCAAACTAGCCTGGGTTGTGGATCAGGAATAGTGGCATGTCCTTAACCTCTTTCCAGAAACCATCACCCATTCTGGAGTACAGCACACATGCCTCTCCTATGTGTCCAGGTAAACTCTCCCTGTTGCAAATGTTTCTTAAAGTTACTGCATTCTCAAGATGCACTCTTAGTTCCTGATTACTCTGGTTTGACTTTCTTTTTGTCTTTCCTTTCCCTTGAAATCAATGGTCAAGTTATTACTTACTCTTTTCTCCTTCTTCAGATGCCATTAGTGATTCTCTGAAGCAACACATGCTTGACCCAATGGTGACCAGAAGTTTCCGACCAGCTTTCTGACCTTGCTTGAGAAGTATATAGATTTTTCAAATAGTGTGAGATAAGTCACCAGGGTGGCACTGGAAAGGAAAAAGAAAGGTAGAAGATAAATTGAGTTTGAACGATGGCAAAACAAATGTCATGTTAACTCAGGCATTCAATATATAGAAGAAGTTGTCTGATTCTTTGGTAATTAAACTTTAAAGAGAGTCTTGTCTGGCCCGAAGTAAACAAACATAATGATCTTTCACCCACAATAGGACTAGTGCATGTGATTTCTCACTGAGACTTTTAGTTTTAAGCTGTCATTAAGTCCTGAGCAGGGAAATCTGGTTCCTGTTTAATTCATCTTGTATTGGAAGAGAGTGGGAGTGATTTGGAAGGGAATGTTAGTGTTTGCAGTAATAAGGGATGGGTCTGAGCTAGGTTGGGATACTGCTAAAAGGAAGATAAATCATAGAATTAGAGCTGTTAACAATCTTAGATAGCATCTACTTCAACCTTTCATTTAGCAGATGGGGAACCTGAGACTCAGAGAAACTAAGCAGAAAAACATTGGGGTCAAAAGATTGGGATTCAAGTACCAACTATGACTGAAACAATCTCTGTGAATTAGGTAAATAGCTTTGATACCAGCACCCTTCCCCTATGACCTGGCCTTCCTGGGTTGTGGAAGCAATGTGGAATACTCAAAAGCCAAATGTGACTTCCAGAACAAAATTCCTAATACTTGTTGGCATTTTGAATGTAAACATAGATGAAGGTTAAGGCTCCCTTTCATGTCACAATATCCCTTGTTGTCCAGTCCTTCGGATCCCCATCACAACCCTCATCACTTAAACACAGTTCTAATGAGAGCCAGGCAGAGGAAAATTTCAGATTCGATCATTATTCCTGCTTGAAAATGTTTCTCTGAATGTTCTCATTTGGTGATTCTTGGATGTCGATACACATAGATCAATTAACATTTGAAGGCTTCTATCTGGATTCTTGGCTTTTAAATCCTAAGTTCTTCCCCCACACCTACATCTAATACCAATATGTAGGACTACATACCAAATATTGGGATGATAAAAAAATTAGATTCACTATGAAGAAGGTAATGTATCATGAAAGAATGGGAAACATATTAGACTGATAACAGCATCATGGGAAACAAAAAAGAGGGACAGCAGCCTAGTACAGAATGACCTTGGACCTTCTACTCTGTAAGGACAACAACTGCTGCTTATCTCAATGACGTTAAAATCCTCAGAATTTTAAGCTTCTTCTGCATACATAACCTCTTGTTACATTTCTTCATTTCCTAGATGGCAACCACCTCCATATTGTCTCTTAAGAATGTTGGGAGGATCAAATTTAGTGGTGTCAAGACACGAATGCCATCACCATTCCTATTCAACATAGCATTGAAGTCCTAGCCAGAGCAATCAGGCAAGAGAAAGAAATAAAGCCCATTCAGATATGAAGAGGGGAAGTGAAACTATCTCTATTTGTAGATGACATGATTCTATATCTAGAAAACCCCATAGTCTTGGCCCAAAAGCTCCTTCAGTTGATAAACAACTTCAGCAAAGTTTCAGGATACAAAATCAATGTACAAAAATCACTAGCATTCCTGTATACCAACAACAGCCAAACCTAGAGTCAAATCAAAAAGGCAATCCCATTCAGAATTGCTGCAAAAAGAATAAAATACCTAGGAATACAGCTAACCAGAGAGGTTATAGATCTCTATGATGAGAATTACAAAACACTGCTCAAAGAAATTAGAGATGACACAAGCAAATGGAAAAACATTCCATGCTCATGGGTAGGAAGAATCAATAGCATTAAAATGGGCATACTGCCCAAAGCAATTTACAGATTCAATGCCATTCCTATTAAATTACCAATGACATTCTTCACAGAACTAGAAAAAACTATTTTAAAATTCACATAGTACCAAAAAGCAGCCCGAATAACAAAGGCAATCCTAAGCAAAAAGAAAGAAGCTGGAGGCATCATGTTACCTGAGTTCAAACTATACTACAGGGCTACAGTAGCTAAAGCATCATGATACTGGTACAAAAACAGGCACACAGACCAATGAAACAGAATAGAGAACCCAGAAATAAGGCCACACACCTATGACCACCTGATCTTTGACAAAGCTGACAAAAACAAGCAATGGGGAAAAGACTCTCTGGTCAATAAATGGTGCTGGGATAACTGGCTAACCATAACTGAAGCTGGACCTCTTTCTTACACCATATCCCAAAATCAACTCAAGATGGATTAAAGACTGAAGTGTAAAACCCCAAGACTATAAAAACCCTGAAAGACAATCTAGGCAATACTATCCTGGACAGAGAAACAGGTAAAAATTTTGACAAAGACACCGAAAGCAATCAGAAGAAGAGCAAAAATTGACAAGTGGAATTGAATTAAACTTAAGAGCTTCTGCACCACAAAAGAAACTATCAACAGAGTTAGCAGACAACCTACAGAATGGGAGAAAATATTTGCAAATTATGCATTGGACAAAGGTCTAATATCCAACATCTATTAATATAAGGAACTTAAGCAAATTTATAAGAGAAAAACAACCCCATTAAAAAGTAGGCAAAGGATATGAACACTTTTCAGAAGACATATATGCGACCAATAAACATATGAAAAAAACTCAATATCACTGATCATTAGATAAAAGGCAAATCAGAACTACAATGAGATACCATCTCACACCAGTCAGAAATGCCACTATTAAAAAGTCAAAAAATAACAGATGCTGGCGAGGTTGCAGAGAAAAGGAAACACTTATACACTGTTGGTTGGGAATGTAAATTAGTTCAACCATTGTGGGTAGCAGTATGGCATTTCTTCAAAGAGCTAAAAGCAGAACTACCATTCGACCCAGTAATCCTGTTAATGGGTATATATCCAGAGGAATATACATCATTCTACCATAAAGACACATTCATGCAAATGTTCATGCAGCACTATTCACAACAGCAAAGTCATGGAATCAAGGTAAATGCCTATCAATGACAGATTGGATAAAGAAAATGTGGTACATATACACCATGGAATACCACACAGCCATAAAAAGAATGAGATCCTGTCTTTTGTGGGAACATGGATCAAGCTGGAGGCTATTATCCTCAGCAAACTAACACAGAAACAAAAAACCAAATACTGCGTGTTCTCACTTATAAGTGGGAGCTAAATAATGAGAACTTATGAACACAAAGAAGGAAACAACAGAAACTGGGGTCTACTTGAGGGTGGAGGGTTGGAGGAGGGAGAGGAGCAGAAGGGATAACTATCAGGTACTGGGTTTAATTCCTGGGTGATGAAATAATCTGTATAAGGAACCCCTGTGATATGGTTTGACTCTGTGTCCCCACCCAAATCTCATCTCTAATTGTAATTCAAATTGTAATCCCCATGTGTCAAGGGAGGGACCTGGTGGGAGGTGATTGGATCATGGGGGTGGTCTCCCCCATGCTGTTCTCATGATAGTGAGTGAGTTCTCATGAGATCTGATGGTTTTATAAATGGTGGTTTCCCCTGCTCTCTCCTCTCTCCTGTCACCTTGTGAAGAAGTTGCCTGCTTTCCCTTTACCTTCCACCATGATTGTAAGTTTCCTGAGGCCTCCCCAGACGTGTAGAACTGTGAGTCAATTAAACTTCTTTTGTTTATAAATTACCCAGTCTCAGTTATTCTTTATAGCAGTGTGAAAACGGACTAATACACCCCATAACATGAGTTTACTTATGTAACAAACCTTCACATATACCCCAAAACCTAAAATACAAGTTAAAAAAATTAAATGGTGGCTTTATAAGGTTTGAAAGTGCTATTAAAATATTAAATGGTTTACTAGCTATAATAGTTTGTAGCATTGTTTAGACTGGAACTGGGGATTCCTGACAGCTAATTTAGCTTCCTTTCATAGTTCTGGAGAGAAAGTTGTGACTAACAGCAAGAAGTAGAGAAGATAACTAATGTTTGGACACAAAAGGAAGCCAGCACAAGCACCATCACATCTTTCTTGGAAAGACAATTAAAAATTTTACCATGTACTCATGGAGTGTTATTCAAGTCATAGTTCAGGGCTTAGAAAGCAAAGGATTCTGTGGTCTAAAGGGGAAGGACAGTAGTCAAGCTGAGCTGTTTCTTTTTTCTTTTCTTTCTTTTTCTTTTTTATTTTCTGAGACAGAGTCTTGCTGCCTTGCCCAGGCTGGAGTGCAGTGGCATGACCTTGGCTCACTGCAACCTCTGCCCCCCGGATTTAAGCAATTCTCCTGCCTCAGCCTCCAAAGTAGCTGGGATTACAGGCACACACCACCATGCATGGCTAATTTTTGTATTTGTAGTAGAGACGGGTTTCGCCAGGTTGGCCAGGCTGGTTGGTGAACTCCTGACCTCGTGATCCACCTGTCTGTTTCTTTTGAGTGGAGATGTTCACCAAGTCTAGGTGCAGAGCTGATTTATTTCTCCTCTTTCTCCCAAGTGAAGGCGAGATGGGGGAGATCAGGGAGTAACTTAAAGGCTGGGGATTTTAAAGTATGGATATTCTTAGATGGAGCTTAAAGATTTTCTGAGAACAGGGAGCAAGAATAACCTGCAGAAGAAAAACAACAGCCTAGGAAATTGGTCTCATTCCTAATGCCTTTGTGCTAAGTAATATTTCCTCCACTATCATTCAGATAGTATCATATTTCATTTTTCTGCTTCAACCTCCTAATTCTTTAGAGAGGACCCTGGAAATCCATTTGCCTTTCTTGGAGATGGAACCCAGGACGTGCTCATTATTATTATTATCATCATCACTGAAGATAAAAAAACTATCAAGTTCACTATTTCCTGCTGCCTACGTAATAACTCAAGCTCTGTCTTGGTCATCTACTTTAAGGGACAATATAATGGCATTACTGGGAGTTACTTATATCCACTCACTCAGAAGCTAGCAGCTCTTGATTCAGTTTCAATAGATCAAATTCTATTCGAGAAAGTTATGAGAACAATGATTATTTCTTTTGGGAGTTTGGGAGTCTTTATCTCTACACAAGTGGGTCTAAAATGTTCATTGCTCTGTGAGTACCAGTTTTCTTCTGGGGAATGTCATGTGAGTTTTGAATGGTACTCTATCTTATAAAACTTTAGCAAAGTATTTTTAGTCATTATGTAATGACCCAAAGGCATGCCAAAAATTGATCTGCCCCATGTTTCCTTATTTGGAACTGTGAGAGCACAGTTCTCACATCATGATTTCACCTCCCGAAGTTCATTCACCCCACACTCACTGACTACCTTCCGTTTGCAAGACACCAGGTCCAGTGATGAGTGTACAAAATAAATAAGATGTTTTCTTCACATTTGAGCATGTCTAACAGGTAACCAAGAGTCAATTCTTTTCTTCAGGAAATAACCAGGGTTTTTATGTATGACGCTATACTCCCAGAAATCTTGTGTTAAGATTTGGCTGCTTATCAATGCCTTTAAGTCGTTTTTAAGTATCCAGACAGAATGATGCTAGATTGTGTCTGTTTGTGTGCCATCTGGGTATAGCTATTGAATCTAGAGGCCTGCAATGAGTAGTTGAGTGCATATAACATTATGTGGTGAATACTATCAGAGATTGATATGGTTTGGCTGTGTCTCCACTCAAATATCAGCTTGAATTGTATCTCCCAGAATTCCCATGTATTGTGGGAGGGACCCGGGGGAGGTAATTGAATCATGGGGGCCAGTCTTTCCCATGCTATTCTCATGATAGTGAATAAGTCTCACGAGATCTGATGGGTTTATTAGGGGTTTCTGCTTTTGCTTCTTCCTCATTTTCTCTTGCCACCACCATGTAAGAAGTGCCTTTCACCTCCCACCATGATTCTGAGGCTTCCTCAGCCATCTGGGAGGAAACCTCATTTTCTTCCCAATCTCAGGTATGTCTTTATCAGCAGCATGAAAACAGACTAATACAGAGATATATCTACAAAGACCTATGGAAGCACAGAAGACAGTTTGTTAATAGATGAAGTAATAGTTGATCCTGGCCCTAAAAGGTGAGTTATATTTTTCCAAGTAAAAATGTGGATAAAGGTATCCAGGGACAAACAGCCTGTGTGGAAGTACAGAAGGGTGAGAGTATGGCACATTTGTGCATTTCCATAGTTGATGTAGCTGTAACATAGGATAGTGGGAGGAGCTGGCACTGGCTGAGTAGGCTGGGCCAGTTTGTGGAGAGGATGCTATTTCTATATTAATCTGTCACTGTCTTATTCAATCTATTCATACCTTTTTGGTTGATGAGCAAATTAAGGAATTTTTATGATCTTGTTCAAATTCCTCTTCTGGTATTGTAACTTAAAACAAACATGGTTCTAAGTTTCAGTGTGTTTGAAATTTCAGATAGAACCTGACTTCCCCACTCTGTTTTCCACCCTCCACCTCAATACCACAGAAACTCTTTTTACAATGCCTGTCACATGCTATTCAAAATTGTTTTCATTTACTCATGGGCACTGCTTTTGTCAGGAATCACAGTTCAAGTTAAAATTGTATCCTATAAATTAAAGTACCAAAGCAGGAAAAATTAATAAACTTACCAAATTCTTTACTTACAGCCTTTTCTACTTAATGACCATAAGTTGAAATAAAAGGTATCAAAATATTGTTAAACAGGATTTGAGGAATCAGGTTAAAAGCAAGACTGATGACACATGTGAGAAATTCTTCAAAGGGAAGTGCTGTTTCCTAACCAAACCTGGTAAAGCCCTACCCCAATTCTTGTTTGCCACGATGCTAAAAAGGTGTTGTGCCTTTATTCTCACTGGTTTCAAAGAACATCTTTATTCCTGCCTGAATTTCGTTATTTACCCAGTAGTCATTCAGGAACAGGTTGTTCAGTTTCCATGTAGTTGTGCAGTTTTGAGTGAGTTTCTTAATCCTGACAGCTTAATTCTAATTTGATTGCACTCTGGTCTGAGAGACTGTTTGTTACGATTTCTGTTCTTTTGCATTTGCTGAGGAGTGTTTTATTTCCAATTATGTGGTCAATTTTAGAATAAGTTCAATGTGGTGCTGAGAAGAATGTATATTCTGTTGATTTGGGGTGGAGAGTTCTGTAGATGTCTATTAGGTCCGCTTCATCCAGAGCTGAGTTCAAGTCCTGGCTATCCTTGTTAATTTTCTGTCTTGTTGATCTAATAGTGACAGTGGGGTTTTAAAGTCTCTAACTATTATTGTGTGGGAGTATAAGTCTCATTGTAGGTCTCTAAGAACCTGTTTTATGCATCTGGGTGCTCCTGTATTGGGTGCATATATATTTAGGATTGTTAGCTCCTCTTGTTGCATTGATCCCTTTACCATTATGTAATGCCCTTCTTTGTCCTTTTTTGATCTCTGTTGGTTTAAAGTCTGTTTTACCAGAGACTAGGATTGCAACCACTGCTTTTTTTTTGGCTTCCCATTTGCTTGGTAAATATTCCTCCATCCCTTTATTTTGAGCCTATTTGTGTCTTTGCACATGAGATGGGTCTCTTGAATACAGCACACCAATGGGTCTTGGCTCTTTATCCAATTTGCCAGTCTGTGTCTTTCAATAGGGGCATTTAGCCCATTTACAGTTAAAGGTAATATTGTTATGTGTGAATTTGATCCTGTCATTAATATGCTAGCTGATTATTTTGCCTGTTAGTTGATGCAGTTTCTTCATAGTGTCAATAGTCTTTACAATTTGGTATGTTTTTGCAGTGGCTGGTACCAGCTTTTACTTTCCATATTTAGTGATTCCTTCAGGAGCTCTTGTAAGGCAGGCCTGGGGATGAAAAAATTTCTCAGCATTTGCTTGTCTGTAAAGGATTTTATTTCTTGTTCGCTTATGAAGCTTAGTTTGGCTTGAGGAAAATTTATAGGACTAAATTCTCACAGAAGAAAGTGGGAAAGATCTAAAATGGGCACCCTAACATCACAATTAAAAGAACTAGAGAAGCAAGGGCAAACAAATTCAAAAGCTAGCAGAAGACAAGAAATAACTAAGATCAGAGCAGAACTGAAGGAGATAGAGACAGGAAAAACCCTTCAAAAAGTCAATGAATCCAGGAGCTGGTTTTTCAAAATGATCAATAAAATAGACTGCTTGCCAGACTAATAAAGAAGAAAAGAGAGAAGAATCAAATAGACACAATAAAAAATGATAAAGGGGTTATCACCACTGATCCCACAGAAATACAAACTACTATCAGAGAATGATATAAACACCTCTATGCAAATAAACTGGAAAATCTAGAAGAAATGGATAAATTCTTGGACACATACACCCTCCCAAGACTAAACCAGGAAGAAGTTGAATCCCTGAATAGACCAATAACAAGTTCTGAAATTGAGGCAGTAATTAATAGCCTGCCAACCAAAAAAAGTCCAGGACCAGATGGATTCACAGCCGAATTCTACCAGAGGTACAAAGAGGAGCTGGTATCATTGCTTCTGAAACTATTCCAAACAATAGAAAAATAGGGAATCCTCCCTAACTCATTTTATGAGGCCAGCATCATCCTGATACCAAAACATGGCAAAGACAGAACAAAAAAAAAGAAAAACTCAGGACAATATCCCTGATGAACATTGATGCGAAAATCCTCAATAAAATACTGGCAAACTGAATCCAGCAGCACATCGAAAAAGTTGTCCACCACAATCAAGTCGGCTTCATCCCTGGGATGCAAGGCTGGTTCAACATACACAAATCAATAAATGTAATCCACTACATAAACAGAACCAATGACAAAAACCACCTGATTATCTCAATAGATGTAGAAAAGGCCTTTGATAAAATTCAACACCCTTTCATGCTTGAAACTCTCAATAAACTAGGTATTGATGGAACTTATCTCAAAATAATAAGAGCTATTTATGTCAAACCCACAGCCAATATCATACTGAATGGGCAAAAGCTGGAATAATTCCCTTTGAAAACTGGTACAAGATAAGGATGCCCTCTCTCATCACTCCTATTCAACATAGTATTGGAAGTTCTGGCCAGGGCAATCAGGCAAGAGAAAGAAATAAAGGGTATTCCAATAGGAAGAGAGGAAGTCAAATTGTCTGTGTTTGCAGATGACATGATTGTATATTTAGAAAACCCCATTGTCTCATCCCAAAATCTCTTTAAGCTGATAAGCAACTTCAGCAAAGTCTCAGGATAAAAAATCAATGTGCAAAAATCACAAGCATTCCTATCCACCAACAATAGACAGAGAGCCAAATCATGAGTAAACTCCCATTCACAATTGCTACAAAGAGAATAAAATATCTAGGAATACAACTAACAAGGGATGTGAAGGACCTCTTCAAGGAGAACTACAAACCACTGCTCAAGGAAATAAGAGAGGACACAAACAAGTGGAAAAACATTCCATGCTCATGAATAGGAAGAACCAATATTGTGAAAATGGCCATACTGCCTAAAGTAATTTATAGATTCAATGCTATCCCCATCAAGCTATGTGAACAGATACTTCTCAAAAGAAGACATTTATGTGGCTAACAAACATATGAAAAAAGGCTCATCATTACTGGTCCTTAGAGAAGTGCAAATCAAAACCACAATGAGATACCATCTCATGCCAGTTAGAATGATGATCATTAAAAAGTCAGGCAATGACAAATGCTGGAGAGGATGTGGAGAAATAGGAATACTTTTACACTGTTGGTGGGAGTGTAAATTAGTTCAACCATTGTGGAAGACAGTGTGGGGATTCTTCAAGGATCTAGAACCAGAAATACCACCTGACCCAGCAATCCCATTACTGGGTACATACCCAAAGGATTATAAATCATTCTACTATAAAGACACATGCACATGTATGTTTATTGCAGCACTCTTCAGAATAGCAAAGACTCAGAACCAACCCAAATGCCCATCAATAGTAGACTGGATAAAGAAAATGTGGCACATGTACACCATGAAATACTATGCAGTCATAAAAAAGGATGAGTTCATGTTCTTTGCAGGGACATGGTTGGAGCTGGAAACCGTCATTCTCAGCAAACTAACACAGGAACAGAAAACCAAACACCATGTGTTCTCGCTCTTAAGTGCAAGTTGAACCATGAGAACATATGGACACAGGGAGTGTAACATCACACACCAGGGCCTGTTGAGCAGTGGGGGGCTAGAGGGGGGAAAGCATTAGGAGAAATACCTAATGTAGATGATGGGTTGATGGGTGCAACAAACCACCATGGCACGTGTATACCTATGTAACAAACCTGCACATTCTGCATATGTATCCCAGAACTTAAAGTATATTAAAAAAAAAGGTGTGTGCCTCTGACATGGGTACAGTATTTTCAGTGAAATGCATGTTTAGCTTTTTAACGCATGTCTGTTTAGTCTTTGCTAAACATGTCAGCCATTTGCAGGATTAATAAGCAAATTTGCTTGTTTATTTCTCTTCACATTGTGTAAATGCACATTCAAGTTATATATAACATGTTTATTCACATGAGTTTATTGCATTTATACGATGCTTTTGTTGCAGAATAATAGTGAAGAAGATGAAAGCTAACTTCTACCTCTGTGTTGTTTATCTTCTGTTGAGGGCGTGAAACTGCCATCTGTGAGAGTTGAATATCACAGCCCTCAGTTGGACTTACATAATATGCTACAATATGTAATATATAATATACTATAACACATAATTGATACAGTTTGGATATTTGTTCCTGCCCAAATCTCATATTGAAATGTAATCCCCAATGTTAGAGGTGGGGCCTGGTGGGGGGTGATTGGATCATGGAGCTAGATTCTTCACAAATGGTTTAGTACCATCCCTCTTGGTACTGTACTCATGATAATGAGTGAGTTCTCATGAGGTCTGGTCATTTAGAAGTGTGTAGCACCCCTCTCGCTCTCTTGCTCCTGCTTTCACCATGGGATGCGCCTGTTACTCCTTAATATTCTGTCATAACTGTAAGCTTCCTGAGGCCTCCCCAGAAGCTGAGCAGATGTCAGCACCATGCTTCCTGTATAGCCTGCAAAACTGTGAGCCAATTAAACCTCTTTTCTTTATAAATCATCCATTCTCAGGTTTTCTTAATAGCAATGCAAGAATGGACTAATACAATAATGTATTATGAATAATATATAATATACCATTAATATAATACATAATGTGTAATATGTACGTGATATAATATATGAATATGACATATAATGGTATTTTATATGTCATTTAATCCAATGATGTATTGAATTGTATAATGCTATTATATGATATATTCTATATAATCATCTTTCTCTTTTCACAGCTCATCAGTGCTATTGCTGATCCTAGAGTTGACAGAGTATGGAGTTGTGGACATCCTTGGCCATGTCTATTTTTGGTTTCAATTTCATTGCTGCATAAAAATGAAAGGCTCGCTTCCCCTTCTTATGCCCTATTCATTTGGTAACAATCTGAGAGTGGTTAGGTGTTCTGTTTCTGAGCCCACATACACCTAGACGTGAATTTCCTATTCTGCCCCTCACTTATTCACTTATATTGAGTAAATTACTTCAGTAAATGTCATTTAGCTTATCTGGAAAATGAAGAAGAATAACTGTTTTAGGGTGGATTACTCAACCTCTATTAAATGAAGATAATCATAATACCTATCTTATAGGAGTGCTGCAAAGAATAATTGAGACAATTTTTATAACATACTTGCCCAGTGCTTAGCATGCAGTAACTGATCAGCAAATAGTAGCTGTTATTATTACCGTATATTATGGTGTTTAGTATGTTGCTATTGTTTTATTTTCTGGCATCAGGGTTAGATCATACATCAAAAAACATTACAAAACAAATGGGTAGTGATCACTGAGTGCTGGTGATCACTGGATATGGTCAATTCCCTGGGTGCTGTATTGCTTTATCTACTCCTCCTATTTGACCATCTGTAAGTTGATGAACATATTGTTTCTAAATCCTTTGGAAGGAATTCACACAGTAGCAATATTACCTTACTATTTGTGTGGGTTTGTAATGCTAACTCTCGTATGCCTCCTAAATTCCTCCTAAAAAGTTAGCTTGTGGTTCAGGTGGCTGCTAACAGATTGGTGGAGCAGCTTGGTCATTAACTAAGCCCTGAACTTAAAGGAGAGCTGGATGTTCTTGGATAAAGTTAAGAAAAAACACACATTAACAGACATCACAGATCCATATGCCACTTTTTTTGTATGTCATGTATTATCTTTTTTGGTATCAAGTTTCTGAGTATTTGTCACCTTCTTTTGCTTAAGCAGCTAAATATTTCAATACATTCATTATGCTTTGTCTTTACAAGGTTAGTTTCTTTTTCAGAGAACACTCAGACTTTCTATGAATGATGCTAAATCTCCTGAAGTCCCATGTTGGGATCTGCCTGCTTTCTCAATACTTTTCTCCATATGCCGCCTAACACAGCACTGAGACAGAATTATCCTTGAAGGTGTTTGTTTGCATGAATGAGAGAGAAAGAGAGAGGATACAGTTTTTGAAGCCAGAGGAGACCTTTCAAAGAGTAATCAAGCTCATCAAACTTATGGCCTTTTGCTGCTGACCCATGTGGGGCAGTCTGCTGTCACCAGAAAGAATTGGAATGTATATATCTCTAGGGGGCTGCAAAGTTTTGGAGAGAAGACCAAAGACTTTGGATGGATTCGGCTCTTCCTCTAGTAGAAGGTGACAACTTTGGGAGACAAAAAAGGACAATAGAGAAGGAGGAAAAGGAAGAAAAGGAAGGTAGACCCTGAATACCTGTTGACACCTGTTGTCATAGATTCTATTGAAGAATAAGGTGCATTTTTTCTGGTTTGTGATTTCATAATAGCATAATAGTGATCTCTGGGGGTGGGGGTGGGGTCGTGAAACAGTCACACTATAAAGACAAAGAAGAACATATTTAATTTGAATATTTAGTGGCTTAAGCAAAGGAAGGTGACAAATACTCAGAAACTTGGTACCAATAAGGATAATACATGACACACAAAAACAACAATATATTACCTTGCAGCATGTAGAGAATACCTCAGAGATATTGTGGGATTGATTGCAGACCACAGCACTGAAGTGAATGTCACAATAAAGTGAGTCACATAAATGTTTTGGTTTTTCCATTGCATATAAAACTTATGTTTACACAATAGTTTAATCTATTAAGTGTGTGATAGCATTATGTCTAAAAATGTACATACGTTAGTTAAAAACATTTTATTGCTAAAAGATGCTGACCATCATCTGCATTTTCAGCAAGTCATAATCTTTTTGTGGCCATAGGGTCTTGCCTCGATATGAGTGGCTCCTGACTGACCAGGTGATGGTTGCAACAGATTGGAGTAGCTGTGGCAATTTTTAAAAATAAGATAATAATGAAGTTTGCTGCAACAATTGATTCTACCTTTCATGAAAGCTTTCTCTGTAGCATGTAATGCTGTTTGATGGAACTTCTTTAAAAAAATTGAAGTCAATCCTCCCAAATCCTGCCAATGCTTTATCAACTAAGTTTATATAATATTCTAAATCCCTTGTTGTCATTTCAACAATGTTCACAGCATCTTCACCAGGAATAGTTCCCATCTCAAGAAACTACTTTCATTGCTCATCCATAAGAAGCAGCTCCTCATCCATCCATGTTTCATCACAAGATTACAGCAATTCAATCACATCTTCAGGCTTCACTTCTAGTTCTCTTGGTTTTTCCACCACATCTTCAGTTTCTTTTCCATGGAAGTCTTGATCTCAAAGTTATTCATGAAGGTTTGGAGCCAACTTTTTCCAAACGCCTGTTAATGTTGATATTTTGAGCTCCTCACATGAATCATGAATGTTCTTGCATGGCATGGGGGTTTGGTGTATACAGATTATGAAATGTATTTCTTAAATAATAATACTTGAGGTAGAAATTATTCCTTGATCCATGGACTGCAGAATGGATGCGTGTTAGCAGGCATGAAAATAAATTAATTTCTTTTTATATCTCAGAGTTCTTGAGTGACTAGGTACCTTGTAAATAAGCAGTAATATTTTGAAAGGAATGTTTTTCTCTGAGCAGTAGGTCTCAACAGCAGGCTTAAAACGTTCAGTAAGCCATACTGTAAACAGATGTGCTGTCATCAAGCCTTTGTTGATTCATTTATAGAAGACAGGCACAGTAGATTTAGCATAATTCTTAAGGGCTCTAAGACTTTGGAATTATAAGTGATCATTAGTTTCAACTTAAAGTAACCAGCTGCATTAGCCCCTAACAAGAGTCAGCCTGCCCTTTGAAGCTTTGAAGCCAGCCTAGATGATATCTTCTTTCAATATAGGGCTGCTTTGTTTACATTGAAAATATGTTGTGGCCAGGTGCAGTGGCTCACGCCTGTAATCCCAGCACTTTGGGAGGCCAAGGTGGGTGGATCACTTGAGGTCAGGAGTTCGAGACCAGCCTTGGCAACACGGTGAAACCCCGTCTTACAAAAATACAAAAAATTAGATGGGCATGGTGGTGTGCACCTGTAGTCCCAGCTACTTGGGAGGCTGAGGCAGGAGAATCTCTTGAACCTGGGAGGCGGAGGTAACGGTGAGCCAAGATTGCTCCACTGCACTCCAGCCTGGGTGACAGAGCAAGACTCCATCTCAAAAACAGACAAACCAAAAAACAAAAACAGAAAATATATTGTTTAGTAGAGCCACCTTCATTAATGATCTGAGCTAGATCTTCTGAATAGCTTGCTGTAGCTTCCACATCAGCATTTGCTGCTTCACCTTGCACTTACGTTATGAAGATGGCTTCTTTCCTTAAACCTCATGAACAAACCTCTATAACTTCCTAACTTTTATCTGCAGCTTTCTCACTTCTCTCATCCATCACAGAATTGAAGAGTTAGGGCATCACCCTGGATTAGGCGTTGGCTTAAGAAAATGTGGCTGGTTCGATCTATTCAGACCACTGAAACTTTCTCTATGTCAGTAATAAGGCTGTTTCACACTCTCATAATTCACGTGTTCACTGGAGTAGCTCCTCTCCCTGACTGAATGTTGCTGTCCACCTGATTCCTAAAGTTGGTGTCCCACATAACTTGAGATCTGGTCTCTCTTGTTCTGTTCAGGCCCAACAGTTTCCTTGCTCAGCGAGGCCTCTCCTTGGCTCTGAAGCATGTGATTGATACTTCTCCACTCCATCTCTGCCACATCCTCCGTCTCGACTGTGGGCCAAGCCTTTGCTGAGGAGTTACCTCACTCACCATCACAGTGGACCCCATCTCAGGCTCGTGGGATTGACGTCCACTGAAGGTGCCCTTGCTTCACAAGAACTAAGGGAGATTCAGGAGTTTTATCCCTCCTCCTCTCTCCCTGATGCTACTCCACCCTCTTAACTATGCTGACCCCGCTTAACTAGCGGTCTCCTCACAGAATCCAAAATGAGGAGAACGATAAGAATCCTCTAAACTTGGTGCTCCCTTCAACTATTAGAAGACATTTTTTTTCCTCCCAGGCTCAATCTTGGAAAAAACTACAGGCCAATTTCCTGAGCGCTTTCTGCCATCGGTTCAGCTGGCCTCTGGCTCTGTTCTTTCCACAATTTCTTAGTCTAGAAAAGTTTGAATTATTTCTTCTCTCACCTTGTTTGATCTTTCCTTTCATGAAACTTTGTTCAGTGACTAGTCCCCCAAGTCTTGCATGGGATCAATGTTTTAAGGAGGAATCTTGAAATTTCATGATAAAATGTTTGTAAGATACTACTTCTATTAAATATATGATTTAAAAATCTCAACCAGGATTTAGCTATGTATTGTTTTCCAACTTTTCCTCATCTGACAATATTTCATGGAAATTTTCCTATGTCAGAACATATAGATGAACTTCATTCTTTGTTATGGTTGTGAACTATTTTATGTAATGAACACACCATAATTAATTTAAACTTTAATTAATTTTACATTTCCCTCTAGTAATGGACATTTAGTTTATAGCTTGGATTTTAAAGAGCTCATATGTGGAACACACAGGTAGTGATGTAAATTAAGGGTGGATAACAAAGAGGGAAACAAACTTGCAAAACTATGAAGAGTCCAGTGCAGCTTGTGAACTGTGCCACAGAAAATGCAGTTTTACCTATGTCATATTTAAAGAAAGAAGAACAAGAAAAGGATGGATTCAATGCTTGGGTAGACAGTGTGCAGTTGGCTGGTTAAAGGAAAGAGAATGATTGAATATCTATTCTTCTTCCATCTCCTACATCAAGGAAATGGCCTTTAGATTGAAAAAGGCAAAAAGGCATGGTTACCAAGCTGAATTTTTATAGATGTAAACACTTCAGACAGTGTCTGCAACATAGTAAGTGCTCAACAAATATGTTAAATTTTTACTTTTTTAAAGAGTTGCTGGGAATGAAAAAGGTGCTGGATGTTTAAAATGAGAAAATCACTACTTTCTAAAAAGGGGAATGAGATAAATTCTGAAAAGAACACATCAATGAAGAAGACATCAATCCCTCCCCAAATTCAGAATCAAAGTATTTAGAGATGGATTGTGAGCATTCTGGAAGGAAAATGAAATTACTAAAAACAATGAGTTGCAAATCACAGTCTGGCTAGACTAATCTAACCTTTGCTTGGATTTTGTCATTGAATGATTTGATTAGAGAAATTCATTAGAAAAAAATCAAGACTTTTCTTTCTCTGAAGCAGGTTAGAGAAAACAAGGAAAAAAATCAGAATTTTAGTAAGATATTGGACGAAGTGTTCATAAGATATGTTTTCTCATGCATTTTGTAATGCTGTACTCTCTCTGGAATGTTCTCTCTATCTCCTCGTCTGTCTGCTGATTGCCTGTCATCTGAGGTAGAATAATACTTTCGAAATAATAACCAACATTTTTCTTTTTTCCTTTCCAAACTTGGCCTTCCTTGAGTCAGATAGGTTGTGTGCAAATATTGCTGTAGGTAAGTGATGATGCATCAAAAAACAGTGAAGAAAATAGTCTGTGGTTGGCTTTGGATTTCAAGTCTGAAGTCTTCAGGGAAGCAAAAAGGACTCTTAGCTAGAAAAAAGGTTTAAAAAAACACTGTGATGTAGAAACATAAAGCTTTCCTTCCTAGAGACTAGCCTATTAACTGTAGAGGCCTAGGATGAGGGAGTTAGAGCTAGAGAATGCCATACAACACCTGTGGTGTGGAATCGCTACATGACCTGTCCATTGTCCTTCGTGACTTCCTTTCAACAGCAATATGTTCCTCTGATAGCCCAGCCCAACCAGTGATGTCTGGTTGATGCCTATTGGTGCCATATGTAGACCCAGAAAATCTGAGATAGGTCTTAGTTAATTTAGAAAGTTTATTTTGCCAAGGTTGAGGACACACGCCCATGACACAGTTTCAGGAAGTCGTAATGACTTATGCTCAGGGTGGTTGGGGCACAGCTTTATTTTATACATTTTAAGGAGACATGAAACATCAATCAATATATGTAAGAAGTACATTGGTTCTCTCCAGAAAGGTAGGAAAACTCAAAGCAGGGAGAGTTCTTCCAGGTCACAGGTACATGAGAGACAAATGGTTGCATTCTTTTGAGTTTGTGATAAGCCTTTGCAAAGGAGGCAATGAGAATATGCATCTATCTCAGTGAGCAGAGGGATGACTTTGAATAGAATGGGAGGCAGGTTTGCCCTGAGCAGTTTCCAGCTTGAATTTTCCTTTTATCTTAGTGATGTTGGGAGTCCAGTATATTTTCCTTTCACACATATATACTTCACCCAACTAGTCAACTTCCCCTTTAACGCTTATGACTCTTATAAGCCTCAGAGCTAGAGGATAAGACATCTAGGACCTAGAGGGAAGATAATCATGTGAAATGGGCCTATACTTGGTTGAACCTACACAGAATCAATCTTTTCCATCTACACCACCCTTGCTATCAAGACTATAGTCATCATCTACTTTTGCACATTCTTGAGACAACTCAAAAAAGTGGTAGGGGAAGGGATAAGGGGAAAAAAAAACACCTCATACTCTTTTTTTGAAATTTCTTCGACAATTCTGGGTAGCTTCTGATGCTCCTTTTTGAGCTTGTTTTGGACTCCAAGTCCATTTGTATTGTAGGGTCCATAACTGCTATTTATTTCCAACATGATCATTTCCCCATTAGACTGTGAGCCTCTTGAGGACAGAGAACAGATTCTAGTATGTTTGTATTTACTGGCACACAGTAGAGGCTAGTAAGTATTTAGTGGGTTTAACTGAAGGTGGTGAAATGTATGGAAATACTGGAGTTCACAAATAGTAAAACATACTTCAGGAATATTGGCTACTGTATCATTGTCAGCTTTAAACCGTCTCTCTAAGAGGTATTTCTAGGCTCTGACGTCCAATAATAAAAAAATTACTATTTTTTATTAATGACTTTGCCAGAGGTGTGTGAACTAGAGCAACTCCATCTTAAACAGGGGCTGGGTAAAATGAGGCTGAAAGCTACTGGGCTGCATTCCCAGATGGTTAAGGCGTTCTAAGTCACAGGATGAGATAGGAGGTCAGCAGAAAATACAGGTCGTAAAGACCTTCCTGATAAAACAGATTGCAGTAAAGGAACTGGCCAAAACCCACCAAAACCAAAATGGCCACGAGAGTGATATCTGGTCGTCCTCACTGCTACACTCCTGCCAGCGCCATGACAGTTTACAAATGCCATAGCAACGTGAGGAAGTTATCCTGTATGGTCCAAAAAGGGAAGGCATAAATAATCCACCCCTTGTTTAGCGTATTATCAAGAAATAACCATAAAAATGGGCAATCAGCAGCCCTCAGGGCTGCTCCGTCTATGGAGTAGCCATTCTTTAATTCCTTTACTTTCTCAATAAACTTACTTTCACTTTGCACTGCGGACTCACCCTGAATTCTTTCTTGCGCAAGATCCAAGAACCCTCTCTTGGGCCCTGGATCAGGGTCCCTGTCCTGTAACAACTTGAATGAGAATATAACTCATTGTTTACATTTTAGAGTGACAGGAAGCCAGAAGGTAAAGTCAATAAATTGGATAAGCGTTAGAATCCAAAGAGAGAGGAACAAGTTGAAAGTATGAACCAAATATAATTTAATTGGGAATAAATATAAAATGCTTCATTAGGTTTAAAAAATCAGCTGCATTATAGACTAGGGGAGATATATTTAAAATACGATATTTATTAAATATCTTGCTGTAGCTTTAGTTGATAAGCTCAATACGAGCCAAAATATAATGCAGCTTTTACTATATTATATATTAATGCAATTTTGCATATTATTTATAGAAATAAAAAAAGTGCACAAAGGAAAGGGTCCTACTGTCTGTCTCATTCATAAGATCATGGCTGAAATACTGGGTATAGTTCCATACATAATATTTAAAAAGTATTGCTAGAGAATTTGGAAGAAAATGTTTCTGAAAATTATGTTTTTTAGTCATTTTATTTTTACTGATGTATAATAGGTATACATAGTTTCAGGGTACATGTGATAATTTAATAATTCATATAATTTGTAAAGGTCAAGTCAGTGTACTTGGGATATCATCATCTTTAATATTTTTATTTTCTTTATGTTAGAAACATTCAAATTGTTATTCTGTTGCTATTTTGATACATACAATAGATTATTGCAAACTTTCATCACCTTACTGATCTATCCAGCACTAAGCTTCTTTATTTATTTATTTATTTGTTTGTTTGTTTTTTCTTGAGATGGAGTCTTGCTTTGTTGCCCAGGCTGGAGTGCCCTGGGGCAATCTCGGCTCACTGCAACCTCCACCTTTCAGGTTCAAGCAATTCTGCCTCAGCCTCCCAAGTAGCTGGGATTATAGGTGCACAACACCATATCTGGCTAATTTTTGTATTTTTAGTAGAGACAGGTTTCACCATGTTTGCCAGGCTGGTCTCGAACTCCTGACCTCAGTTGATCCACCTTCCTCGGCCTCCCAAGGGGCTGCTATTACAGGTGTGAGCCACCATGCCCAGAATAGCGCTAGGCTTTCTTTCTTCTTTCAAACCATATATTTGTACCCATTAATCATCTTTTAATGAAAATTGAGAAGAGATTGGGATAGATTACAGGAGAAATATCCTCATGTGGGAGTCAAGTCATTTTTTAAAAATTCTTGAATGCCTGTTATAGTAAAGGATAATTCAGCTTATGTTTTGCAGCCCAGAAAGTGAAAGTTACAAGGAAGCAGATTCTGGGTCACTATTCATGAGAAATATGTAGCAATTAGGTCTTTCCATCAGTGAAATGACAATTTTGAGGTAGTCACCACTTCACTTCACTGGAAGAGTTTAAACTGAGAACAGAAGGTCTGTCATCACAGAAGATTCCTGATTTGCATTGCTTAGCTGGAGAGTACTTTGTAGATGTGGATGCACATGAAGGACATTTTGACCAAGTGGCAGAAATTATGAAGAGAACTGCTCAGCTTAACACAGGGTTACCTGGACTTCCCTTGCCCCTTACTCTGTATTCAGGACACATAGAAGGAAACGATCTGGGCTGCTGGACTGTAATTTATGTGGAAGAGAAGGAAATAACTCCTTGGTGGATGTGAGCTGTGAGGAAGAATGATGATACTACTCTATGTTCCATGACTCTGTACCTGGAGAAATAATGGGACTTGATCAATGATAATGTTTGGTGTGGGGATCCTGATGATAAAGAGGTAAATGTGGTTTCATCTGGGAGAATAATGATGTTTTAGCCCCATGTTCTGTGGCTCTAATCCCAGCAAGTGAGTCTGGGACAATCGATGGCTTCTGACACCTTGGCAGTTGCACTATTTCTGAGCCATGTGCCATGGCCAAACAGCTCTCAGTACTGCAGACAGCTTCATTACTGTGGGCCCATCCTTCACTTAGCAGCAGACCATCTTCCATCAGGTAAAGATAAATGAGAAAATCTCCCAGGCTCTACATGTTTTCAATATTACTGTCTTTCTTCTGTCCAGACCAGGTTTGGTTTATGCATTCTGCTGCCTGCCTTCTGAACTATGGCGCAGAAGGCCTCTGGCACCACCCACCCCTCTAATGACATGTGAAACATGGACAAGAGGATCTGATCTTCTCAATGGACTCTGCAGAGTGGAAACCTCTGTGGCAATCAAAGAATGACAGAGTGTAACCTGGGTTGTCCAGGAACAGGCTGGAGGTTCATTGCTGCTTTAATCATCAAAAGCAATTTCATTCTCATTTCTGAGCAGGAAGGAAGTGAATATAACTTCTTCCAAGAATCAGAATGGGCTACTAGCAAGGCTTAATTTCCTGCCAGAAGAAGGTAAAATGTATCCTGGTGTTACAGGTAACATGAAATGGTATACAGTTATGTAGCACTAAATTGAATTCAATGTTCTCCATCTTCAAATTGCAGAGAAGTACGGTCTCTGATGATCTCTGTCACAAAATGTACTGTTTCCTTCTTTGTGAACTGACAGAGAAAAGGCGGTAAGAAACATATTAAATAAAAACCTTGTGCACTTTTTTCCTGAATTTCAAGAGTGCTGTGTATAACTTAGTATTGAGGTCCTGAGCTAACGGATTCTCGCTGTTGTATCAAAACTGAGCTAAGGTGAAAGCTCAAAACAGAAGGCTTTAAATGCCCCACCTTTGGAGAAGAGTCACAGGGAACTGCCTGTCTTCAGGCCAGATACTTCTCTGAAGGGGTTTGAGAGTTTGGAAGGAATAGTCCCCTCTCCACTAGTGACTGTATCCCCACACCCACACTCAAGTCTAAGTGAGAAAGGGACTGGAGTGAGGCCTAATCCTCATGTGGATGACCTTCTGGTGGGAATTGTGTTCTCAGACGGAAGCCTTTTCCCCCTTTCCTCTTGGAGTGCAGAAAAAAGAAGTGAGACAGCTCACAGAGAATCACCCTGGGTTTTTGAGTACCCATTTGTAACTGTTGCACCTTGACTTCTTGTTTCAGAAGGCTCCAGGAAGAAGCTTAGCCCCAGAAAAACAGCAAAACTGGTTGGATCCAGAGATACCTGAGTTGGAGATGAACTTTGGCAAACTCTCCTCATTACGATACTAAAAACCCTGCCCAGAGAGGAACTTATTCACAGTTTTCTGTACATGCGACATATACAGAGGCATGATGGGCAACAGTGCCTGTGCTGCCTTTACTCCACCACTACATATAACGACTCAGTTAATCAGCCTAATGAAAACCTTGTGTTCAGGGAGGCGCCACTTTGGAGTCCTTCTTACTTGTTGCAAGGAATACAATTCCTTTGTTGAATCTTCCTTGGCTTTGGTCATTGGACTGTCATCTACCAAGTGATTGAACTCACCCATTTTGTGCGTAACACAGTCTTGGAAGGGCTATAGCGAGGCGCGTCTGAGAGAAGTATGAAGCAACTTCCACAACGTTTTGTTCATTTTGCTCCTCTGAGAGTTCAGACCTAAGAGTTCCTAGGGCACCCCAGAAGGGGGCTCAGATGGTAGAGAAGGTGTGGCAGCTGAGGGCTGTCCAAATGACCACTAGGCAAAACAAAGGGACGCCCAACCCATAGAAGGGAGAGGAAGCTTGTACAGAAGACAAGGCTTGTGAGAGAAATAGGTGCTCTGTTGATCAGGTCCTTGGGGAGAGCCAGAGAGAAGATTAGCATTGTCCCCAAGACAATCATGTGCTGATGTGAAGACCAACAATAAAAGGAAGCTATAAACACAAATAGAACCTGAATGAACCAGAGTGAGGCCAGACTCATCCTCACAATGACATGTGGACAGTCAACGAAGAAGACTCTGCATTTCTCTGCTTCCTCACTGACTCCAACATTAGAGCCCCAACATAGAGGAGGGAGAGGCTCAGTTATTTTCATGCTCTTTCTCCGCTCTGGAAAGTCAGGGACACCTTTCTGGTGTGTGCTGGGAAAGGAGGTGGGGAGAGCTTTGAATACTGAAGTTTTAAACTAGATTGGCCTGTGTTTTAATAATTAAAAATAGCCATCAGGAGATCGAGACCACGGTGAAACCCCGTCTCTACTAAAAATATGAAAAATTAGCCGGGCGCGCAATCCCAGCTACTCGGGAGGCTGAGGCGGGAGAATGGCGTGAACCCGGGAGGCGGAGCTTGCAGTGAGCCGAGACTGCGCCACTGCACTCCAGCATGGGCGACAGAGCGAGACTCTGTCTCAAAAAAACAAAAACAAACAAACAAAAAACACAGAAAGTTATAGAATATGCAAAAATATCACTAAGGGATAGAAAATAATGTAACATAGCACAGTGGACAATCAATGACTGAAAAATATATAACCATTTCCATAAGGGATGTTAAGGGAGGTCCTAGAAGTGGCTTGCCCCTTCTACCTACATCTAACTGGCCAGAACCCAGTCCCATGATCTCAACCAAATTGTACAGGAGGCTTGGGAACTTCTGCCTGTATGTCTAGGAAGAATAATGTTAATGCATGGGACTGTCTATGTCATTGGTAACTACTTTGAAATCCAGCACATTGAACAACTTAGATAGAAGATGAGAATCTAGTGGTTTTATAGAAATTATCACATTAATGGTGAAAACTTGTCGTGTGATTATACTATTCGGGAGTTATCACAGTGTTTACTCAAACCAACAACATTTTACAGGTTGGGTCACTGAGAGAGTGTACTCTGATTTGTCTAGGATTAGAACCTATATTTAATCCTGCCAATCGTATGACATGGGAGCTGTGACTCTGAATTTCTAGAGGAAACAAAAGAACTAACAATTTAATGCCACAACTAATAGATGGTAGATTTATTTTTAGTACCTGGTTCTGTCTTGCTTCAATAACCCTGGTACTTCTATTATACACATATCATCTGGTCATTTTGACTTCTTAAAATCCAAGGCCTTTCCTCCTCTCTTGGTTCAGGATGAATTTTCTGTGGCTCATTTTGACGATTCTATGAAGACCCCCTCTTGACTTTCCACATGACATATATTCACTGCGCCAAGGTTCATGCTGCCTAGCATCAGAGTTTATTGTTCCATCTGGCTATTATTATTCCATTTGCACAAGATCCTGGTGTGTCTGGTACTTCCTTGGTATAAGGTTTCTGTTTTAATGGTTTTATGATGTGCTGAGCTGCATTTGGTGTGTTGGATGATTTCCTTAATTTGACTCTGATGTTTGTGAAGATTAAGTATTTACCAGTTCACACAGTTTTGGTTTTTGACTCATAAAACTGGAGCAAATGGGCCTGGGGCTCAATAATTCAATGACTGCTGATAAGTTTCATAGTTTTGTTCTTTTATTAATGAGACCACTGCTAGAGAGTCTTTCTCTATAATTTTCTTCTAGTCTCCTAAAACAATTGCCTGATATTAATATATTATCAATTTAATTCTCATGTTATCCTTTTCAGGTTTCATGGTAGGTTAGTAAAAACACTTTTCTAAAAAAATCCATTTAGTTTTTTAAAATAAGCATCACAATATTATAAATAGATGTTGGGGATTTTGGAACCCAAAATGTGATGTTTTTTAAATAAGTTAAAAAAATAACAACTTATTAAGTTTCCAGCATGGCATGTTCTGATTTGCCAATTGGGTGCAGCCACCAGAAATAGCTTAAACGCAGGACACATAGGCGATCTTTGGGTGTGATTGTAGTTACTGGATTGAAATTGAGAAATTAGCACAAGTGATTTGGTCTTTCCCTTGGTTGTCCTTAAAGACTGACCTTTGGCAAAGTCCCTTAGAAAGTCGTACACCCAACAGATATGTGTCAATGATATCCTATCTTTATGCCAGTCTCTGTGATCAAACATAATTTATTATTGAATCTTTTGATGTGCTGCTTTTGAAGTGCTCTCAGCCTTGTTGGAGTAGAGGATGTGTGTGTGTGTGTGTGTGTGTGTATGTATGTATGTGAAATATATATATATATATTTCATATATATAAACATAAATAAAAATATATTTTAGCACAAAGTGATAAGTGCAATAATTAATATGCACAATATACAGCTATAGCACAAATGAAGGAGGACAAATGGACAAGAAATCAGTTTTTACAAAGGTTTACTTGATATTTAATCTCTCAGAGAACTGTTTATATAAACAATCTTTTTCTGAGTATATTTCCATGGTACCCTCCTAATATGTATCTAATGTGTGGTATTTATATGATAGTTTATTTGAAAAACAATGCTAAAAGAAACACAGAGGTTGTGATTTGTTCACTGCCACAACACCATAGAAAAGGAACATGGAGAGGATTCCTGGCTCAGATGACTTTTGTGAACCCCTTATTGTTTTTAGGTGGGCTTATGGGTAAAACCAACTAAAGGGAGAATAAATTCTGAAGTAGGTAAACATATTGGCCAGTGGCTCTTCCTTACTGGAAGATGGAAAGGGAAGGTGGTTGGAAATTGTATTAGTTTGTTCTCATGCTGCTATGAAGAAATACCTGAGACTGGGTAATTTATAAAGGAAAGAGGTTTAGTTGACTCACAGTTATGCAGGGGAGATCTCAGGAAACCTACAGTCATGGAAGAAGGGGAAGCAAATATGTCCTTCTTCACATGAAGGTAGGAAAGATAAGTGAATGCTGAGCAAAGAAGGAAAAGCCCCTTATAAAACCATCAAATCTCGTGCAAACTCATTCACTATTAAGAGAACAGCAGCATGGGAATAACTGACCCCATGATTCAATTGCCTCCCACCAAGTCCCTCCCATGACACGTAGGGATTATGGGAACTACAATTCAAGATGAGATTTGGGAGGGGACACAGCCAAAACATATCAGAAATAAATACCTATATTGACTCTCTTGTGGAAAAGAAGACTGAATTAGGAGATGAGAGACTTGGATCCTAGTCTTACTTCCTCCAGTACTTCACTTCATGATCTTAGGCAATCTATTTAATATTTCTGAACCTTCATTAACTGTAGGTTATTTCTCAAGTTTCTTCAGAGTTTGACACTCTCTGATCTGGTCTGCAATTCACTCAGCAAATATTTACTTAATACCTATTGTGTATCTGACAGTGGATTCTCTTGATAATGGTTGCTTAAGTATTGCATCATGAAAATTAATAATTATGTCATCTGCAAACAGGGACAATTTGACTTCCTCTTTTCCTAATTGAATACCCTTTATTTCTTTCTCCTGCCTGATTGCCCTGGCCAGAACTTCCAACACTATGTTGAATAGGAGTGGTGAGAGAGGGCATCCCTGTCTTGTGCCAGTTTTCAAAGGGAATGCTTCCAGTTTTTGCCCATTCAGTATGATACTGGCTGTCAGTTTGTCATAAATAGCTCTTATTATCTTGAGATACGTCCCATCAATACCTAATTTATTGAGAGTTTTTAGCATGGAGGGCTGTTGAATTTTGTCAAAGGCCTTTTCTGCATCGATTGAGATAATCTAGAAAACCCCACCGTCTCAGCCCAAAATCTCCTTAAGCTGATAAGCAACTTCAGCAAAGTCTCAGGATACAAAATCAATGTGCAAACATCACAAGCATTCTTATATACCAGTAACAGACAAACAGAGAGCCAAATCATGAGTGAACTCCCGTTCACAATTGCTTCAAAGAGAATAAAATACCTAGGAATCCAACTTACAAGGGACGTGAAGGACCTCTTCAAGGAGAACTACAAACCGCTGCTCAATGAAATAAAAGAGGATACAAACAAAGGGAAGAACATTCCATGCTCATGGGTAGGAAGAATCAGTATCATGAAAATGACCATACTGCCCAAGGTAATTTATAGATTCAATGCCATCCCCATCAAGCGACCAATGACTTTCTTCACAGAATTGGAAAAAACTACTTTAAAGTTCATATGGAACCAAAAAAGAGCCCACATTGCCAAGTCAATCCTAAGCCAGGAGAACAAAGCTGGAGGCATCACACTACCTGACTTCAAACTATACTACAAGGCTACAGTAACCAAAACAGCATGGTACTGTTACCAAAACAGAGATATAGACCAATGGAACAGAACAGAGCCCTCAGAAATAATGCCACATATCTACAACTATCTGATCTTTGACAAACCTGACAAAAACAAGCAATGGGGAAAGGATTCCCTATTTAATAAATGGTGCTGGGAAAACTGGCTAGCCATATGTAGAAAGCTGAAACTGCATCCCTTCCTCACACCTTAAACTAAAATTAATTCAAGATGGATTAAAGATTTAAATATTAGACCTAAAACCATAAAAACCCTAGAAGAAAACCTAGGCAATACCATTCAGGACATAGGCATGGGCAAGGACTTCATGTCTAAAACACCAAAAGCAATGGCAACAAAAGCCAAAATTGACAAATGGGATCTAATTAAACTAAAGAGCTTCTGCACAGCAAAAGAAACTACTATCAGAGTGAACAGGCAACCTACAGAATGGGAGAAAATTTTTGCAATCTACTCATCTGACAAAGGACTAATATCCAGAATCTACAATGAACTCAAACAAATTTACAAGAAAAAATCAAACAACCCCATCAACAAGTGGGTGAAGGATATGAACAGACACTTCTCAAAAGAAGACATTTATGCAGCCAAAAGACACATGAAAAAATGCCCATCATCACTGGCCATCAGAGAAATGCAAATAAAAACCACAATGAGATACCATCTCACACCAGTTAGAATGGTGATCATTAAAAAGTCAGGAAACAACAGGTGCTGGAGAGGATGTGGAGAAACAGGAACACTTTTACACTGTTGGTGGGACTGTAAACTAGTTCAACCATTGTGGAAGTCAGTGCGGCAATTCCTCAGCGATCTAGAACTAGAAATACCATTTGACCCAGCCATCCCATTACTGGGTATATACCCAAAGGATTATAAATCATGCTGCTATAAAGACACATGCACACGTATGTTTATTGCGGCACTACTTACAATAGCAAAGACTGGAACTAACCCAAATGTCCAACAATGATAGACTGGATTAAGAAAATGTGGCACATATACACCATGGAATACTATGCAGCCATAAAAAAGGATAAGTTCATGTCCTTTGTAGGGACATGGATGAAGCTGGAAAACATCATTCTCCACAAACTATCGCAAGGACAAAAAACCAAACACTGCATGTTCTCACTCATAGGTGGGAATTGAACACTGAGAACACATGGACACAGGAAGGGGAACATCACACACTGGGGCCTGTTGTGGGGCGGGGGAGGGGGGAGGGATAGCATTAGGAGATATACCTAATGTAAATGACTAGTTAATGGGTGCAGCACACCAACATGGCACATGTATATATATGTAACAAATCTGAACGTTGTGCACATGGACCCTAAAACTTAAATTATAATTAAAAAACAAGAAAATAAAAAGAAAATCAATAGCTAGTTTCCTTTCTTTCATCCTTATGTTTTTCTCTGATGCTTGAGGGCTATATCTTGGCGCTTAGATTTAGAGAAGATCATCGGTCTCAGAAGTTTGCTGTGCCTTCGCTATCATGCTACTTATTTTTTTCCCCTACTGCAGATGCTAACCATATGTATAGAATAACTTTTCTCCCTTATGGAGAACAGAGTTCTATTTTATTGAGTGTTGTTGCACATAGATCTCTGAATGTCCAGGAAATGGGAAATAGAGCTCTCTTCAGGGCAATTTGCCATTTTCACAGGTCTTTTGTCATGGTCTGCAAACAGATCAGTCCTTGCAAAGAGTGGAGTGTTTTGATTTTTAATTCCTTTTTCTTGTAATTAGAATACATTTTTTATTAAGAGCTGCTAGAAACCACATTTTTTCATCCATAAATTTAGCATCTCATGACACAGTGAGAATTACAATGGTAGGAAGAAAGGGGACTGTGCAAACAAAACAAAGACATAAAATGTAATGAGGGAAAAGCAGCCAGCGTGCCGCAACTGTAAAGAAGAAAAAACTTCAAGGGGGTCTGATTTATAGAGAATAATTATTATTAACTGATTTAGAAGACTGGGGCAAAGATGGGAAGTCACTGAAGTGGCTGTTTTTGCAAACTGATTTGAAGAATCCTTTTCTTCTGAGTCATTATAAAATAATAATTCTTGGTGAATGTGCCCTCTTTCACTTAAGGATTTGCAAGGACTTGAAAAATACTGCTTCATTAAATTTATGATACCTAAGAAGCACATTCAGACCACTATTTAAATGCAAAAGCAAAGGCCAGGAGCAATACATGGATTTGTCAAAAGTTGTCTAAGTGATCAGAACAGGAGAAACAGACCAAATTCTCAGCTTCTGTTATAGCAAATTCAGAAACTGGTTCCCATGGTGGAATTAAATTTTAATTAGAGAAACTTAATCTTCACCATGCCTTTTAATCTAAGAGAGACCACTCACCTACTAATTCATTTATTCACTAATTCATCTGACATTTATTGAGCATCTACTATGTGCTGGGTACAGACTTATGTGTTAAGAAAACAAGGATGAGTAAGACATGATCCATTCCATCAAAGAGTTTATGTATTTTAAAAGTTGAGTTCAAATGAACATGATTAAATAAGATATGCATTTTCCACTGTGAAATACTGATTAATAAAATGCTTAGAATTAGAAACACAGATGTTATGTTTTTGTTGTTGGTGGTGCATTTTTTCCCTTAAAATGAAGGGTGACTTTTTTTGCTATTTATACAATTTTAAAAAGTTCCCACCTTAGTAAGATATATTTCAACTGACCCTAAGATGAGGAGAAATTGAAATAGAAACATCAGAAATAACCTGTTACAGCTGGAAAGAGCATTGAATTGGGAGACAGAACACCCAGATTGTAATTGTTTACTAATCCATTATATAAATTAATATGAGAGATTATACCTTTTTAGGCTTTATATTCATCATTTCTAAACACTGAGTTGGGGGGTAGCCGGAGAGATCTCTAAGATTTTGAAGAAATTTAAAAAATATTATGCAAATATGTATTGAGCACCTGCTATTATTTAAGCCAACATTGTTAAAAAAAAAAAAACAAACTCGAGCTACAGAGGTGAACAAAATAGATCATAAGAAAGAAGGAAAGTCAAGTAAGTATGGCATTCTGGAAGTCAGGTGAAGAAAATATTTCCAGGAAGAAGGAGGAGTCAATTGACAAATGCTGATGGAGCAGATAAAATGAGGATAAGAATCGACAAATGGGTTTAGTGAAATTAGTCATTGGAGACCTCAACAAGAATGGTTTTCAGGGAAATCATGGGGATAAAGATGTGATTAGAGTAGGTGCTAGGTGACAGACTAAATATGCAAATGGCCCGTGGCCATACCGTATATAAAAATAGAACTTGGACTCACAATCTACAGCAACCAGTCTAGAGAAACCAACCCGTTGTTGATTGAAAGCCCAGGAAGCCATCCTACTCTCTACAAGTCATATTTGTAGAAAGTTGGACCACGATCTTCCGCAACAAAGTCCAACAATAACTTCTGTGACAATCAACCCAGAATGGTCAGGATTTGATTAATTACTGACAGCTCCCTAACTTTTTCATCTCTGCCTCCAATTTAAGACCAACAAGAGAAAGCCCCATGAGATGTATACCACTAACAGATCACTTAAAGGAAATGTGAGAAGAGGAATTGGAAATAGGGAATATATATATAAGGGGACGTCAAAATGTTTGTGAAAATATAGAACAGAAACATAAAAGTACTCTTGGAGGACAGGGACCACCTCTACAAAAAAAATTAAAAATCAATATCTCCCTCATCTCACACAGTGTCTCAGGACCCTGTAGGGCAGTGGAGGTGCACCAAATAATAATAATAAATAATAATAATAATAAAATAAAAGATGAAAATAAAAAAGATAAACTTTATTTCTTAACATAAACCCCATCAAGTTCAAGACATTTTTGTAAGTGATGATACGAGCCATTTAGTCCATTCCTAAAGAACTGGAGAGGTCTTGGGAATTTAACCACGTCAATTCAGTCTTTTTTACATTATTAACTGAAGAAAAAATGGGTGCCCTTTAAAGACTTTTAATTTAAGATTAGGAAACAAAAGGAAGTTAGAAGGAGCAGATTCAGGACTGTAAGGTGGTTGTCCAATCATTTGCCACTGAAACTCTCACAAAATTGCTCTTGATTGACAAGAGGAATGAGTAGGAGCATTGTTGTTGGGAAAGAAGGGCTCTCTGGTGAAGCTCTCCCAGCTGTTTTTCTGCTGAAGTTTTGGCGTTCTCAAAGCACTCTCATAATAAGCCGATGTTTGAATTCTTTGGCCATCCAGAAAGTCAACAAGTAAAATACCTTGAACATTCCAAAATACTCTTGCTATGACCTTTGCTTTTGGTGAGTCCACTTTTGCTTTCACTAGAGCACTCCCATCTCTTGTTAGCCATTGCTTTGATTGTGGTGTGTCTTTAGGACTGTACTGGTAAAGCCATATTTCATCCCCTGTTACAATTCTTTAAGAAAATGTCTCAGGATCTTCATCTGATTTGTTTAAAATTTCCATTGAAAGCTCTGCTGTTGTCTGCAACTGATCGTAGTGCAATGGTTTTGACACCCATGATACGGAAATTTTGCTCAACTTTAATTTTTCAGTCAGAATTGTGTAAGCTGAATTAGCTGAGATGTCTATGGTTCTGGCTACTCTTTGTGCTATTAATTGCCAGTCCTCTTCAATTGGGGCATAGACAAGAGGAATATATTTTGTCACAAATTGATGTGGATGGTCTGACACTGTGGGCTTTATCTTAAAGATGATCTCATCCTTTCTTAAAAGGAGTTATCCATTTGTACACTGCTGATTTTTTGGGGGCATTTCTCCCCATAAACTTTTCATAAAGCATTAATTATTTCACCATTCTTCCACCCAAGCTTCTTAAAATTTGATGTTCTTGCTTCAATTTTAGCAGAGTTTCTGTTGCTCTCATTGGGGCTCTTTTCAAACTAACATCTTATTTTTCTTAGTGCCTCAGACTAGATCTTGTTCATTCACGTTATAACAAGTTAGTACAAGTTTATTTTCGTGCAGAAAATTTTTGAACTTCATGTGTAGTTTTTTTCATAGTATGCATTTCCATAAACTTTTTGAAGACCTTTTGTGCAGTTCTGTTTATGAATTTTGCTATAAAGCAAGCAAAACAATGATCAGTACCGGAAGTGAGATATACTTCTTTTTATATTGTACTGGCCAGAACATCAAGTACAATGATTAACAGAAGCAGTATTAGTGGACATGCTTATTGCTTCCTGATATTTAAAAGAAATCTAAAGTTTTACCATTATGATATTTGCTGTGCATTTTTGTAGGACATCCTTTACTAAATACAGGAAATTCTCTTCTATTACTAATCTGGGAAGAGCTTTTTGTTTGTTCGTTGTTTTGTTTGCTTGTTTAATCATGAGTGAGTGTTGGTTTTTTGGCAAATACCCTTGCTGTTTCTATTAAGACTATAATATGGCTTCTCATCTTTAATGTTTGTAGTACAGTGAATTATGTTAGATTTTCAATTGCTTAGCATTTTTGCATTTCTGGGTTAAATTCATATTGGACATGATATATTTAAATGCATTGCTCATTTGGTTTGCTGATAGTGCTTAGGATTATATCATAAGTGAGATTTCCTATGTTTTTCTTTTTCTTGTACTACCTTATCAGGTTTTGGTATTAATATTTTACATGCTAAGCTCACAAAATGGACTCAGGAATGTTTCCCGTCTCCACCCTGCTCTGAAGAAGTTTGTATAGATCAAAATTATCTATTCTTTATATTTTGATAGAACTTACCTCTAAATGCTCATAGGCCAGGTATTTGAGTGTGTGTTTGTGTAGGTACTGATTTCATTACTATAGTGCAATAAGTAGTACATCTTTAAAATTTCTCTTTGAGTAAGCTTCAGATCATTTCTCTAAAATTTTTATTTTGCTAGCATAATATTTTTTATAATAGTTCTTTTTAAAAAAATTCAGCCATGTCATGTTTATAATACTAGACCTTTTTATTCTTTCTTTTTTTCAGAGCAGTAGTGAAAATTTATTAAAAATCTTCAGAACAGTAAGGAAAGGAGGGAAAGGAAAGAAAAGTAGGAAAGTGAAACTTGGAAGAGGGCCACACAGATGATTTGAGAAACCAAGTGCTCAGCTTGACCTCTTCACTTGGGGTTTTTAATATGTTGGCTACTTCTGGGATCTTATTGGGAAGCTGCTGATCAGTTTCAGGTGTTTTCTATCTAGTAGAAGACTGCCTTTCCTGGCGCCAGCTGTAACCAATTATTACTTAAGAGAAACAGTTAACAACCGCCTGAGCATCACCTGATGCTTGCCCAACACTCTGGTGTGCGTGTGTGGGGAGGCCCTCTCCTGTCCTACTCATGCCTGACTAGCTACCCACTGTAACATTTTCCCACTCAAGAGTCCAAGACCCCAAATCTTTGGAAGAAAATGGATGAAGGTCAGTCTTCTCTAACTGCTTCCTGCTGACAGAGGGGTGGTGGTGGCTGTGTGGGTCTTGGCTACTTGCTAGCTGTCAGGGCTGAGTTGTTTCCATGAGTTGGTGAAAGCAGTATCCAGCCAGCGTCAAGGGAGACAGGGGCAGGATTTTATCTCTGTCATGTCCCACTGATGGGCAGTCTAGAGGTCCCCTGTAAAGGATGATTGTTGAATATTAAGAGGACGATATCCTCACTGAGGAGCGTCTGGTGCTTGATAGCTTGAAGGCCAGAGGGGGAAAAACTGGTTTATTAGATTGGAAGACACAGACCAGAAGGAAATAAGGGGGTGAGGACAGCTTCAAAAATCCTGAGGCTGCCAACACACCAGGTAATTGGTGGCTATAGTTATGCCTGCTAAGACTTGAGTGCATGGGGTTTGGCTTTGTTTAGCTCCCTTGTAGACCTTTTTATTTTTATTATTTGATTATCTCGCTTGTACTCACTTTTTTCTTGATCTTGATTTTTTCTTTTGTTTTTGTTTTTTATTTAATTAGATTATGCTTATTTTATCAGTTCCTTTCTTCATTTTTTTTGGTGTAAGTTCTTGTTCTAACATCTTAAGCTAATTAACTTTTAGTCTTTTTTTCTAAGAATTTAAAGTATTTCTCTTTGTATATCATTATAATGGTATTCTTCACATTTGATGCAAAGTATTTTATTATCGTTCAGTTCTAAGTATGTCCTAATGTTTAATTTTGACCTGTAAGTTATTTCTAAAATGCGTTGTTTTATATTTTATAATTTTATTTGATAATTTTATGAAGTTATTGTGACATTAACTTTTGGTTTAGTTAAAATGACTTAAGAAAATACAGTCTACATTATAGTCATTTTTGGGCATTTGGACTTGCTTTATGGCCTAATACATAGTAATCTAAACAAACGTTTAAAAGTTCTTTGTAAAATTGTGCATTTTGTGATTGAATACATTATTCTCTCCTCTATCTTCTGTCTATCATTTATCAAGCTCTCTATTGGCTTGCCTTATAAATTATTCAGAGAAGTAGGTTGACATGTTTTCATATTAATGGTGGATTTGTAAATTCCTTTTTAAGATTTTTGTGGGTACATAGTAGCTGTATATATTTATAGGGTACATAAGATATTTTGATACAGGCATACAATGTGTAATAGTCACAAGAGAGGAAATGGGGTATCCACATCAAGCATTTATCCTTTCTTTGTATTACAAACAACCCAATTATACTCTTCTAGTTATTTTTAAAATTACAATTAAATTATTTTTGACAATAGTTACCCTGTTGGGGTATTAAATACTAGATCTTATTCACTCATTCTACTTTTTGTACCATTAACCATCTCCACTCCCCCTCTATACCCCTAATATGCTTTCCAGCCTCTGGTAACCATCATTTTATTCTCTATCTCCATGAGTTCAATTGTTTTAATTTTTAGATTCTACAATAAGTGAGAGCATGCAAACTTTGTCTTTCTGTGCTTGGCTTATTTCACTTAACGTAATGACCTCCAGTTTCATCTACGTTTTTGCAAACGACAGGATCTACTTCTTATCAATGGCTGAATAGTACTTCATTAGGTATATGAGCCACATTTTCTTTCTTTATTCATCTGTCGATGGACACTTAGATTGTTTCCAAATCTTAGCTATTGTGAATAGAGCTGCTATAAACATAAGTGTGCAGATCTCTCTTTGACATACTGATTTCCTTTCTCTTGGGTGTATACCTAGCATTGGAATTGCTGGATCTCCTGATAGCTCTATTTGTAGTTTTTTGAGAAACTGTTCTCCAAACTGTTCTCCAAACTGTTCTCCATAGTGGTTGTTGGTTGTACTAATTTACATTCCCACTATCAGTGTATGAGGGTTTCCTTTTCTCCACATCTTCACCAGCATGTGTTATTGCCTGTCTTTTGGATAAAAGCCATTTTAATGGGGGATGAGATGATATCTCATTGTAGTTTTGATTTGCATTTCTCTGATGATCAGTTATGATGAGCACCTTTTCATACAACTATTTTCCATTTGTATGTCTTCTTTTGAGACATGTGTATTCAGATCTTTTGCCCATTTTAAAATCAGATTATTAGATTGTTTCCTGTAGAGTTGTTTGAGCTACTTATATATTCTGGTTATTAATCTCTTGTCAGATAGGTAGTTTGCAAATATTTTCTATTCTGTGGGTTGCCTCTGCACTTTGTTGATTGTTTCCTTTGCTATGCAGAGGCTTTTTAACTTGCTGTGATCCTACTTGTCCAGTTTTGTTTGGGTTGCCTGTGCTTTTGAGGTATTATCAATAAATATTTGTCCAGCGCAATGTCCTGGAGAATTTCCCCAATGTTTTCTTGAAGTAGTTTCATAGTTTGAGGTCTTTTTAAGTCTTTAATCCATTTTGATTTGATTTTTGTATATGATGAGAGAGAGGGATCTAGTTTCATTCTTCTGCATCTGGATATACAGTTTTCCCAGCACCATTTATTGAAAAGACTGTCCTTTCCTCATTGAATGTCCTTGAAATTTTTGTCAAAAAGGAATTCACTGTAGATGTATGGATTTGATTCTGGGTTCTATATTCTCTGTTCCATTGTTCTGTGGGTTTGTTTTTATGCCTGGTGCTATGCTGCTTTGGTTACTCTAGCTCAGTACTGTAATTTGAAGTCAAGGAATGTGATTCCTCCAGTTTTGTTCTTTTTGCTGAGGATAGCTTTGGCTATTCGGGGTGTTTTGTGGTTCCATATAAATGTTAAGATCGTTTTCTTTCTATTTCTCTGAAGATTGTCATTGGTATTTTGATAGAGATTATATTAAGTCTGTAGTTTTCTTTGGGTAATATGGACATGTTAACAATAATGATTCTTCCAATCCGTGAACATTTCCATTTTCTGTGGCCTCTTCAATTTCTTTCATCAATGTTTTATAGCTTTTACTGTAGAGATCTTTCATTTCTTTGGTAAAGCTAATTTCTAGTTATTGAATTCTATTTGTAGCTATTATAAATGGGATTACTTTCTTGATTTCTTTTTCAGATTGTTGTTGGCATATAGACTTCTACTGACTTTTGTATGTTGATTTTGTATCTTGCAACTTTACTGAATCTGTTTATCAGTTCTAATAATTTTTGGTGGAGTATTTAGGTTTTTCCAAATCTAAGATTATATCATCTGCAAACAGGGATAATTTGACTTCTCCCTTTCCAATTTGGATGCCCTTCTTTCTCTTGTCTCATTCTTCTAGCTAGGACTTCCAGTACTGTATTGATTAAAAGTGGTGACAGTAGGCATCCTTGTCATGTTCCAGATCTTAAAGGAAAGACTTTCAGTTTTTCCCCATTCAGTTTGATATTAGCGGTGGGCTTGTCATATATAGCTTTTATTGTGTTGAGGTATGTTCCTTCTACAGCCAGTTTTTTTAAGGGTTGTTATCATGAACAGATGTTGAATTTCATCAACTGCTTTTTCAACATTAATTGAAATTATCATATGGTACTTGTCCTTCATCCTGTTCATATGCTGTATCACATTGTTTAATTTGCATATGTTGAACCATCCTTTCATCCCTGGGATAAGTCCCACTTGGTTATAGTGAATTATCTTTTTAATGCGTTATTGAATTCAGTTTGTTGGTATTTTTTTGAGGATTTTTGCATCAATGTTCATCAGGGATATTGCCCTGTAGTTTTCTTTTTTCGATGTATCTTTGTCTGGTTTTGGTATCATGGTAATACTATCCTCATAGAGTAAGCTGGAAAGTATTTCTTCCTTTTCTATTTTTTGGAATAGTTTGAGTAGGATTGGTATTAGTTCTTCTTTAAATGTTTGGTGCAATTCAGCAGTGAAACCATCTTCACTGCCAGGTCCTGGGCTTTTCTTTGCTGGGAGACTTTTTATTATGGCTTCTATTTTATTACTTGTCACCGATCTGTTCAGATTTTGAATTTCATCATGGTCAAATCTTAGTAGGTTGTATTTGTCTAGGAATTTATCCATTTTTTCCTAGGTTTTCCAATTTATTGGCATATAATTGCTCATAGTAGCCTCTAATGATGCTTTGAATTTCTGTCGTATCAGTTGTAATGTCTCCTTTTTCATCTCTGATTTTATTTGAGTCTTCTCTCTTTTTTTTTTTTCCTTAGTCTGGCTGGAGCTTTGCCAATTTTGTTTATCTTTTCAAAAAACCAACTTTTCATTCATTGACCTTTTGTATTGCTTTCTTTGTATTAGTTCATTTATGTCCACTCTGATCTTTATTATTTCTTTTCTTCTACTAATTTTGGATTTGATTTTCTCTTGCTTTCTAGTTCTTTCAGATGCATCATTAGGTTATTTATTTGAAGTTTTTCTTTTTTGATATAGGCACTTATAGCTATAAACTTCTCTCTTAGTGTTGCTTTTGCTGTATCCTATAGGTTTTGGTATGTTGTGATTCCATTATCATTTGTTTCAAGAAAATTTTCAATTACCTTCTTAATTTCTTTTTTGACCCACTGGTCATTCAGGAGCATATTGTTTAATTTCCATGTGTTTTTATGGTTTTCAAAATTCCTTGTGTTATTGATTTGAAATTTCTTACAATTCAGAACCTAGAGTGCTAATCATTTACAAATTTCTTATAAATCATGCAAATTTTATTTTATGTATTTTGAGAGAATACTATGCATTTATTAGTTTGAAACTTTTATATATTCTGGCAAATTGAACTTTTATTATTTTTATTTAAACTATTTTATTGAGGTATGTTTGACATAAAAAAGCTGTACATATTTGCAATTTGATAAGCTTGAAGATGAGCATGAACCTATGAAACCATCAGTACAATCTATGCCATAAACATATTCATCACCTCCAAAAATTTCCTCCTACTCTCTCTAGTTTTTATTTTTACAATACATTATTTCATTATAATTAATCTAGTTATGCTTCAGAATTTTGTTTAACTTGTAGTATAATTTACATCACATTAGTATAACTACACCAGCTTTCTTTTGGCTAATATTGAATTAGTATGCCTTTTGCTGTTTTCTCTTTGTGGTTTCATTTTTAGACAAGTTTTTGTAGGCTATCTTTGTCTTTTGTCTTGTAAATTTAAACCTTTTATAGATATGTGATGAGTTATATTTAGATTTATTTCTACCAGCCTATTTCATGCTATTTTTAAAATTTGTAGTGTGATTTCGAGCAAACAACTCACATGAAGGTTGCTTTTGCTTATGAATTCTCAAAGTTGATTAGAAAAAAAACAGCTTTATTGAGGTGTAAATGACATACAATAAATTACAATATTTAATTTGGTAAGTTTTGACATACACACACCCATGACCACAATCATCATAATGAACGTATCTGTCATACCAAAGAATTCATGATAAAACTTTGTAAACCCTCTGTTCTATTTATTCCTGACCTTCTCACCATTCACATGCCACTGTAGATCTACTTTTTGCCAGTATAGATTAGTTTGTATTTTCTAGAATTTTATATGGGTGTATAATATAGTTTTTACTGTTTTCATCTAGTTTATCTCACTTAGCATAGTTATTTTTATATTTATCTGGTTATTACATGTATCAATAGTTTATTCCTTTTTGTTGTGAGTAGTATTTGTATGAAGATATTGCTACTTGTTTATCTGTTTGCATGTTCATGAATATTTGGGTTGTTTCTAAATTTTGGCTATTCCATATAAAGCTGCTCTGAACATTTGTGAAGTCTGAACATATGATTTCTAGTAACTACGTAAGAGTGAACTAGCTACATCATAAGATAGATGTATGTTCAACATTTTAAGAAATTGCCAAAGTATTTTTCAAAGCAGGTGTAGTATTTTACATTTTCACAAGGAGTGTATGAGTTTAAGTTTCTCCACATCCTCATCGAACCTTGACTTGGAAGAATTTTTAATTTAAATATAAAAGTTGCGTGTGTTTTTGTTGTTGTTGTTGTGTTTTAGATTTGCATTTCCCTAATGTTTAATGATGTTAAGTATTGGGTATCATTTCATTGACTTATTTGCTTTCTGTCTATCTTCTTTGATAAGTATCTGTTCAAATCTCTTGCCCATTAGAAAAATTAGTTTGTTTGTTTTCTCATTATTGAGTTTTCTGTGTTATGTACACATTCTGAACTCAAATCCTTTGTCAGATAAATGATTTGCAAATATTTTATCCCAATCTTTGGCTTGTTTTGGTCACTTTTAAAATAAGTATCTTTCAAAGAGCAGAAGATTTTTATTTATATGAAGTTCAATGTTTTAATATTTAAAATAGATTGTTCTTTTGGTGTTTTGTACAGTAACTCCTTTGCATAACCCAAATATTTCCTATTGTGTTTTATTCTAGAGGTTTTATAGCTGTAAGTTTTAATTTAGGTCTAAGATCCATTCTGAATTAATATATAATGTGAGGCATGGATTGATATTCACTTTTTTCATATTGATATCTAATTATTAAAGACCAGTTTGTTGAAAAGACTGTTCTTTCACTGAATAATCTATACACCATTGAACAGTAGTCCATATATGTTTGGTTCTCTTTCTGGATTCTATCCTGATCCACTGATATATTATCTTTATACAAATACCACACCGTGTCGATTATTGTATCTTTATAGTAAGTCTTAATATCTGGTAGCACTAACACTTTAACTTTGTTCTTCCTTTTCAAAGTTGTTTTGGATATTCAGAGTCTTTTGCATTTCTATATTAAATTTAAAATCAGATTGTCAAAGTCTACCGTAAGGCAAGCTGGCAGTTTTCATTGGGGCTTCATTGAATCTATAGATAAATTTGGGGAAAATTGACATCAGAAACTAGGGAGTCTTCTATTCCATGAACACATTATATCTCTCCATTTATTTTGGTCTTTAAAATTTTTTCTTAGCAATGTTTTGCTACAGGTCTTGCAAAGATTTCTTCAGATTATTCCTATTTATTTTTACATTTTTTAGGTCTCAAAAATGTTATTACTTTTTCAACTTCAATTTCTGATTGTTCATGACTACTATATAGAAATACAATTTATTTTTGTATATTGGTTTTATATCTGGCAGACTTGCTAAACTAAATTACTAGTTCTAAGAACTTTTGCTGGTGTAAACTCCATTGGGTTTTCTATATAGATAATCACGTTGTTTGTAAGTGTAGACTATCTTCTTGCTTTTCAAACAGGATGTCTTTTTTTTTTTTCTTTTTCTCGTCTTACTGCAATGGCTAGTAATTACAGTTCAATTAATTGTTATAGTGAGAGTAGACATCCTTGTCTTCTTCCTAATCTTAGCAGGAAAACAGCCAGTCTTTTACCATTAAGTATGAAGTTAGCTGTAGGTTTTCATAGATGCCCTTTATTAGATTCAGAAAATTCTCTTAATTTACGTTTACTGAGATTTTTCCAAGAATGAACATTGAGTTTTGACAGATACTTTTTCTGTATATTCTAATATGATTTTTTTAGGTTGTTCCTATGGTAAAGTATAATAATAGAGTTTCAAATGTTAAATAAATATTTCATTCCTGGAGTAAACCTCACTTGGTATTATCAGTTTTATATGTTGTTGGATTTGATTTGCTAATATTTTGTTTAGAATTTTTGCAGCATTTTTCAAGAGGAATATTGATCTTTAGGTGTTTTTTCCTTTGTAATTTTTGGGAGTTGAGTTTAGTTATAAGGTTAATGCCGAAAGCATTCTAGTCTCTTCAATATTCTGAAAGAGTTTGTGTATGATTAATGCTTTTTTTAAAAAAAAATATGCAGTACAATTCCCCCATTGAAGGCATGTGCACCTGGAATATTTTTTGTGGGAATGTTTTTACCTACAAGTTAGGTTTCTTTAATTTATACTGGTATATTAAGGGTATCTGTATTTACATTTTCTCCCAAAAATATCAGAGAGTTTTACAACACAGGGTCCATACTTCACCTGGCCAGAATTAGGCAACACTCAGTAGTAGCTATCTCTAGTTTGCCATAGTCTCCACAATTCTTTATTAGCCAATATCCTTTATTTATATTAGCTTCTTTGTTAAAGTAAGCTTTTTGGTTACTAACTTTTTGTTAAGCTGTTTTTAATTAGTTGAGCATTAATTGCATCAGTTTGTTATAGATTGTCAGAGCTAGTATAAATCCCAAAGATGATGTATTCAATCTCTTAGTTTAATAGATTAAAAGCTGTAGTGCAAATTACAAGTTCACCCAGAAAGTTATGGGAGAATTAAAAGTAGATGCAGTGTGTACGGAATTGGTGGGTTCTTGGTCTCACTGACTTCAAGAAAGAAGCCGCGGACCCTTGCGGTGAGTGTTACAGCTCTTAAAGTGGCGCGTCTGGAGTTTGTTCCTTCTGATGTTCGGATGTGTTCGGAGTTTCTTCCTTCTGGTGGGTTTGTGGTCTCGCTGGCTAAGGAGTGAAGCTTCAGACCTTTGTGGTGAGTGTTACAGCTCATAAAAGCAGCGTGGACCCAAAGAGTGAGCAGTAGCAAGATTTATTGCAAAGAGTGAACAAAGCTTCCACAGTGTGGAAGGGGACCCGAGTGGGTTGCCACTGTTGGCTCAGGCAGCCTGCTTTTATTCTCTTCTCTGGCCCCACCCACGTCCTGCTGATTGGTAGAGCCCAGTGGTCTGTTTTGACAGGGCACTGATTGATGCATTTACAATCCCTGAGCTAGACACAAAGGTTCTCCATGTCCCCACTTAGATTAGCTAGATACAGAGTATCAACACAAAGGTTCACCAAGGCCCCAGCAGAGTAGCTAGATACAGAGTGTCAATTGGTGCACTCACAAACCCTGAGCTAGACACAGGGTGCTGATTGGTGTGTTTACAAACCTGGAGCTAGAGACAGAGTGCCAATTGGTGTATTTACAATCCCTGAGCTAGACATAAAGGTTCTCCAAGGCCCCACCAGAGTAGCTAGATACAGAGTGTCGATTGGTGCATTCACAAACCATGAGCTAGACACAGGGTGCTGATTGGTGTTTTTACAAACCTTGAGCTAGATACAGAGTGCTGATTGGTGTATTTACAATCCCTGAGTTAGACATAAAGGTTCTCCAAGGCCCCACCAGAGCAGCTAGATACAGAGTGTCAATTGGTGCACTCACAAACCCTGAGCTAGACACAGGGTGCTGATTGGTGTGTTTACAATCCCTGAGCTAGACATAAAGGTTCTCCAAGGCCCCACCAGGGTAGCTAGATACAGAGTGTCCATTGGTGCATTCACAAACTCTGAGCTAGATACCGAGTCCTGATTGGTGTATTTACAATCCCTGGGCTAGACATAAAGGTTCTCCACGTCCCCACCAGACTCAGGAGCCCAGCTGGCTTCACCCAGTGGATCCCGCACTGGGGCTGCAGGTGGAGCTGCCTGCCAGTCACCCGCCATGCGCCCGCACTCCTCAGCCCTTGGGTGGTCTATGGGACTGGGCGCTGTGGAGCAGGGGGTGGCACTCATCAGGGAGGCTTGGGCCACATGGGAGCCCATGGAGGTGGTGGGAGGCTCAGGCATGGTGGGCTGCAGGTCCCGAGCCCTGCCCCACAGGAAGGCAGCTAAGGCCCGGTGAGAAATCAAGGACAGCACCAGTCGGCTGGCACTGCTGAGGGACCCAGTACACCCTCTGCAGCCGCTGGCCCGGGTGCTAAGCCCCTCATTACCCGGGCCAGCAGCGCCGGCTGGGTGCTCCGAGTGCAGGGCCCGCCAAGCCCATGCCCACCCGGAACTCCACCTGGCCCACAAACACCGGCGCGCAGCCCAGGTTCCCGTTCACGCCTCTCCCTCCACACCTCCCTGCAAGCTGAGGGAGCTGGCTCTGGCCTTGGCCAGCCCAGAAAGGGGCTCCCACAGTGCAGCGGTGGGCTGAAGGGCTCCTCAAGTGCTGCCAAAGTGGTAGCCCAGGCAGAGAAGGCGCTGAGATCGAGCGAGGGCTGTGAGGACTGCCAGCATGCTGTCACCTCTCAATCCCCCCTCTAAACAGGACACCCCAACAGCTGTTGGGATTTTGGTCGATGACTGCTCTAGCTACTTCCTGCTGGATAGGGGCAAAGAAGGGGCCCTGCAGTTGTAGTGTCCTTCAGAGGGGAACTCTCTAGGCCAGGGGAAGTGCCAGTGGGTCAGTCCAAGGGTCCTCGGTAGAAGTTGTTAGTTGAACTCATTTGGGGTTCCATTTGTAAGACCATCTGTAGCTTAATGGCCTGGATTCTAGAGGAAACAAATTTGACCAGAAGGTTAAAAATACAGGGCCCAAAGGCGAGTAACAGCAAGATGGCTGCCACAGGACCTAGAAAGGGGAGAAGCCATGTTGCCCAACTCCAGAGATTGGTATAAGAATTTGAAAGGCATTGTCTGATTTCAGAAGCCTTTTCCTGTAAACACTGGGCAGCATCTCCTACTATCCCCGACTGGTTAGTGTAAAAACAACATTCTTCCCCTAAGAAGGTGCAGAATCCTCCCTTCTCAGCAGTGCGGAGGTCTAGGCCTCAGTGGTTTTGGAGAATCACTGCTGCCAAAGAGTCTATTTGGGATTGTAAAGTAAGGACAGATTTAGTTATTTCTTGCAAACTGTTTGAGAGGCAGATATGGGTTGAAGAGCCACATAAGTAGAATATGCCTTGGCTGGGTAGATAGAAATTTACCCTGGCTTTTAAAGGAATAGGGTACACTGTTTTTTCTTTACTAATTCCATCTCTCTTCAACTTTCTGTGTCTGTCCCTCTTTCTCTCTGACTTCTGTCTCTTTGTTTCCTTTCTGCTGCCTCTGCCAGCTGCTTACGCTGCTGTTCTCCCCTCTCCTTCCCATTTTGATGGCTTTGTCAGTGTAAGATTCCCACCTGTTTGCGTTTTTGCATTGTGTGCAATAACTCTATAATTTCCTTGTGGTATTTAATGGGGGTTCCCCCAGATGTTAGGTACTCCCTCTCTTTCCATATTGCATCATGGGCATGTAGGATTAGATAAGCATACTTACTATCTGTATACACATTTATTCTTTTTCCCTTTCCCAGTTCTAAGGCTCGGGTAAGTGCCACTAGTTCTGCTAACTGGGCACTGGCCCCTGGGGGAAGAGGCTTGCTTTCAGGTATGGTTACATCACTAACTATGGTGTAACCTGCCCTTCGTATCCCATTCTCCACAACTGAACTTCCATCGCTATATAGGTTAAGGTCAGGATTAGTTAAGGGGACCTCTAAGAGATCATCTCAGGTGGCATAAGTCTGGACTATAATTTGTCGGCAGTCATGCTCCATTGGTTCCCCATCCTCTGGGAGAAAAGTGGCAGGGTCGAGGGCCATGCACGTGCGTATTTGAAGCACTGGTCAATCAAGGAGTAGTGCCTGGTATCTAAGTAGGTGGTTGTCTGATAGCCACAAACTTCCTTTGGCACCTAGTATGCCATTTACGTCATGAGTAGTCCACACAGTGAGATCCTTTCCTTGTATTATTTTGATAGCCTCTGACACAAAGATGGCCACTGCTGCAACTACCCTTAAACAGTGAGGCCAGCCTTTTGCTACTACATCAATTTCCTTACTTAGGTATGCCACTGGTTGTGGGGTTGTCCCACGAGTCTGAGTAAGGACTCCAAGAGCCATCCCGGATCTCTCTGTGACATATAAAGAGAAGTTCTGTCCTGTGGGAAGGCTTAAAGCTGGAGCTTGTACTAGAGCCTGCTTTAAGGTTTTGAAGGCTGTTTCTGCCTCTGGTTCCCATTCAACTAGATGAGTATTTGCCCTCTGGGTTTCCTTGATTGGAGTATAGAGGAGCCTGCCTATCTCACTGTATCCGGGGATCCATAGTCGGCAAAAGCCAGTAATTCCAAGGAACCCCTGCATTAGACTTAGGGTGAGGATAAGCCAGTATAGGTTGTATTCATTCCTTGCTCAGGGCCCTGGTCTCTTTGGCTAAGATTAGGCCTAGATATTTAACCGGCTGTAGGCAAAGCTGGGCCTTTGACCTGGACACTTTGTACCCTTGATTAGCTAGAAATTTCAAGAGGTCTAGAGTAGCCTGCTGGCACAAGGCTTCCAAACTGGTAGCCAAAGTAAATCATCCACATATTGAAGGACCAGAGTGCCTGGACTTGAGAAATGGCCTAGATCTTGGGCTAGGGCCTGACCAAACAGATGAGGGCTATCCCTAAACCCTTGGGGCAAGACCATCCATGTAAGTTGGGACGTGTGGTCTGTGGGATCCTCCAAGGCAAAGAGGAACTGGGAATCAGAGTGCAGGGGAATACAGAAGAAGGCATCCTTGAGGTCCAGAACCATGAACCATTCTGCTTCCTCTGGTATTTGAGAGAGCAGGGTATAGGGGTTGGATACAACTGGATATAGTGGAATTACTGCCTCATTAATGAGTCTAAGGTCTTGAGGTAGTCTCCACTCACTGTTGTGTTTGTACTCCCAAAATTGGGATGTTGCAGGGACTACTGCATTTCCTTACTAAGCCTTGAGCTTTCAAATGTTTAACAATATTCTGTAATCCTTTATGAGCTTCAGGCCTTAAGGGATATTGCCTTTGGTAAGAAAAAGTGGTGGGATCTTTTAACCTGATTTGGACTGGGCGAGCATTTTTTGCCCTTCCGAATTGTCCTTCCAATGCCCAGACTTCAGGGTTGACTCCCTCCTCAAGTAGGGGACAACAAATGGGTAACTTGTTCCCTATATTCATGTAGATAATAGCTCCAGCCTTGGCTAATATATCCCTCCCTAATAAGGGTGGGGGACTTTCAGGCATAACAAGAAAGGCATGTGAAAAGAGCAAAGTCTCCCAATTACAACTGAGGAGGTGGGAGAAATACCTGGTTACAGGCTGTCCCAGGATTCCTCAGATGGTAATGGACCTTGAGGACAGTCGTCCAGGACAGGAGATTAACACTGAGAAGGCCGTGCCAGTGTCCAGGAGGAAGTCAATTTCCTGGCCCTCAGTAGTTAAACATACCTGGGGCTCAGTGAGGGTGATGACATGAGCTGGCACTTGCCCCAGGCACCCTCAGTCCTGTTGTTGGGTCATCTGGTTGGGGTCTTCTGACCCAGGGAACCTTCATCATCTGGGGCAGTGCACCTTCCAGTGATTGCCTCAGCATAGTGGACACGGACGAGGGGGTAGCTTGTTTCTCATTGGACAATCTTTTTTAAAGTGTCCTAGTAAACCACACTGATAACAAGCCCTACCAGGTGATTGGCCTGCTCCATTTTCTGTCCTGTCTGAACCACCAAGATTTGTTTGTCTGAGGGCCATGACTAAGGCTGTGGCCTTTCTCTGATCTCACTTTTCCTTTTGGGCCTGTTCCTCTTGGTCCCTATTATAGAACACTGAGGTTGCCAGGTTTAATAATGCCTCTAGATTTTGTTCAGGACCCAGGGCTTGCTTTTGGAGCTTTCTCCTGATATCTGCAGCTGATTGGGTAATAAACTTATCTTTTAGAATTAATTGACCCTCAAGTGATTCGGGTGAGAGGGGAGTATATTTTCTTAAGGCCTCTCATAGCCGCTCGAGGAAGGCAGAAGGATTTTCTTCCTTTCCCTGAGTTATGGTGGACATCATTGAATAATTCATGGGCTGTTTTCTAATTCTCCTTAGTCCTTCTAGAACACAGGTCAACAGATGTTTATGACTCCAGTCCCCATGATCTGAGTCAAGGTCCCAGTGGGGATCCATACTGGGGATGGCTTGCTGACCAGTAGGGAATTTGTCCCTTTCTTCAGCTGTCATTCTATCATTTACTTGACTAAGATACCAGGTATCTCTGAACTCTCAGGCTGCAGCTAAAGCCGCATTCTTTGCATTAAAGGCCAGGGTTTGATCTAACAGTAGCATGACATCTCTCCAAGCGAGGTCAAAGGTTTGCCCTAGACCCTGTAGGACATCTGTGTACCTATCAGGATCATCTGAAAACTTCCCAGGTCTGCCTTGATCTGTTTTAAATCAGAGAGGTAGAAGGGGACATGTACCCGGGTTGGGCCAAATTCCCCTCCCCCTACAGCTTGAAGGGGACATAACCGATAGCCCGGGGGGTTTTGTGGTCCTTTGGAGATTTCTTTGCTTATTTCCTTCTGGGCAGGGGAGATGAGAGGATGATTATCATTAGTAGGAAGGGGAGCTATAGGGAGGCTAGGATATGGGGGTAAGCTGAGAGGTCCTCCTGTGGGATGTAAATTGTAAGCTTTGCATTGTTGTGTATTCTCCCTCAATGAAAAGAAAGCTTGGACATAAGGTATTTCACTCCATTTGCCTTCCCTCTTACAGAAAAGTCAAGCTGCAGGATAGTATTGTAATTTGTACTTCCCTCAGGTGGCCATTTTTCCCCATCAGAGAGAGAATATTGGGGCCAAGCCACAGTGCAGAAAAAAATGAGCCACCTCTTTTTCAGGGTTTGTGGGTCAAATTGGTCCCAATGGCTTAGGATGCATTTCAAGGGTGAGCCTGTTGATGCCTGAGTGTTTCCCATCTGAAAGACAAAACCGCCCGTGGTTTTTGTTTGTTTTTTTTCTCCCCCTGCCCAAGAACCCGCAATGGTCCCTGGACCCTGCTGATCAGAATAGTTGTACTCACCGATGCAGCAGCAGAAACAACCCCTGCCCAAGAACCCGCAATGGTCCCTGGACCCTGCTGATCAGAATAGTTGTACTCACCGATGCAGCAGCAGAAACAACCCCTGCCCAAGAACCCGCAACAGTCCCTGGACCCTGCTGATCAGAATAGTTGCGCTCACCGACACAGCAGCAGAAACACTTGTTTTCCTCCCAGACCACATGGAGGACCAAGGAAGGTCGGATTTAGTGGTCCTTACCGACGCATTCTCGAAAACCTGCACCCTTGCCTGTCCTCCTAGAACACAAGGAGGACCGACTGAGAAAAATCAGATTTAGTGGCCCTTACCGATGCATTCTCAAAAACCTATTAGAGTCCTAAGAATTCTCCTGTTAGTATTGGGACTTTAGCCCTGTCCTATAAAGATGTTATGCCCCAAAAATGAAGTGGAGGGCTACACCCTGAGGGAGGGAAGGGATCTCCAGGGCTGGAAGAGTGACACCTTTCGTCCTCACTTACATGAATAGAAAGGATACAATTTCTGAGGCTCCCCATATCGTAGCTTCAGCAATAGCTTTTGTTAGGCCTATTAGTCTGAGGAGGGATCCTAAAATTCCAGGTAGTCCCCACTACGATGGGGCTTTGGACAAAAATTATGTCTTTCTGATTGGTGAGCCTGGGTGCCTAAAGAAGGTAACAGAGTCTTGGAGTTTATACTAGAAATCATTCTTATAGGAGAAACTAGAAAAGCACCAGAGACAGGTAGCAATTTTTAGAAGCAGATCTAACCTCAGAGAACAGAGGCGAGAGGAAATTTGTCTGGCAGGCATTAGGACCCAGGAGGCAAGGGTCAGGATAGATAGGATAGATGGGCGAGTCTTGCTTGGGAGACATGCTTTTGAGAGTTGCGCTCATGGCCGCAGGGTCAACCAACTTGTTGTTGGGACCCTGGAGCTGCATGGCTTTCCTCTCTGTCGACCCTCGGCTTGGCCCAGAAGTACAGGAAAAGCAGAAGCTGGTTCTAGGCAAACCAACGGTCCCAACTCCGAAGAGTCGGGGGTTGTTAGAGAGCCCTCTCCCAGAAAGCCTGACACCCGTGTCTTTAGTCCAGCGGCCGCACTAGTCACTTTTAACTGGCTGACAGGTGCCCGGTATTTAGCCCCCGAATTCTAAGGAAAGATAGGACAGAATAGCAAGCAAAAGGGGTCCGATGGTACTCACTGCTTGGCGATAGGCGATGGTCTCACCGCTCGGCAATTGTCTCACCGCTTGGTGATAGGCAAAAGTCCCTTCGTGGTTGCCAAAATGTGTCCGGAATTGGTGGGTTCTTGGTCTCACTGACTTCAAGAATGAAGCCGCAGACCCTCGCGGTGAGTGTTACAGCTCTTAAAGTGGCACGTCTGGAGTTTGTTCCTTCTGACGTTCAGATGTGTTCGGAGTTTCTTCCTTCTGGTGGGTTCGTGGTCTCGCTGGCTCAGGAGTGAAGCTGCAGACCTTCGCGGTGAGTGTTACAGCTCTTAAGGCAGCACTTCTGGAGTTGTTCGTTCCTTCTGGTGGGCTCGTGGTCTCGCTGGCTTCAGGAGTGAAGCTGCAGACCTTTGCGGTGAGTGTTACAGCTCATAAAAGCAGCGTGGACCCAAAGAGTGAGCAGTAGCAAGATTTATTGCAAAGAGTGAACGAACAAAGCTTCCACAGTGTGGAAGGGGACCCGAGCGGGTTGCCACTGTTGGCTTGGGCAGCCTGCTTTTATTCCCTTATCTGGCCCCACCCACGTCCTGCTGATTGGTAGAGCTGAGTGGTCTGTTTTGACAGGGCGCTGATTGATGCATTTACGATCCCTGAGCTAGACACAAAGGTTCTCCATGTCCCCACTTAGATTAGCTAGATACAGAGTGTCCACACAAAGGTTCTCCAAGGCCCCACCAGAGTAGCTAGATACAGAGTGTCGATTGGTGCACTCAGAAACCCTGAGCTAGACACAGGGTGCTGATTGGTGTTTTTACAAACCTTGAGCTAGATACAGAGTGCCGATTGGTGTATTTACAATCCCTGAGTTAGACATAAAGGTTCTCCAAGGCCCCACCAGAGCAGCTAGATACAGTGTTGATTGGTGCACTCACAAACCCTGAGCTAGACACAGGGTGCTGATTGGTGTGTTTACAATCCCTGAGCTAGACATAAAGGTTCTCCAAGGCCCCACCAGGGTAGCTAGATACAGAGTGTCCATTGGTGCATTCACAAACCCTGAGCTAGATACCGAGTGCTGATTGGTGTATTTACAATCCCTGGGCTAGACATAAAGGTTCTCCACGTCCCCACCAGACTCAGGAGCCCAGCTGGCTTCACCCAGTGGATCCCACACTGGGGCTGCAGGTGGAGCTGCCTGCCAGTCACCCGCCATGCGCCTGCACTCCTCAGCCCTTGGGTGGTGGATGGGACTGGGTGCTGTGGAGCAAGGGGCGGGGCTCATTGGGGAGGCTTGGGCTGCCCAGGAGCCCATGGAAGGGGTGGGAGGCTCAGGCATGGTGGGCTGCAGATCCCGAGCCCTGCCTGGTGGGAAGGCAGCTAAGGCCCGGTGAGAAATGGAGCACAGCGCAGGTGGGCTGGCACTGCTGGGGGACCCAGTACACCCTCCACAGCCACTGGCCCGGGTGCTAAGCCCCTCATTACCCAGGCGGGCAGGGCCGGCAGGCTGCTCCGAGTGAGGGGCCTGCCAAGCCCACGCCCACCCCCAACTCCATCTGGCCTGCAAGCGGCACACGCAGCCCCGGTTCCTGTTGGCGCCTCTCCCTCCACACCTCCCTGCAAGCTGAGGGAGCCGGCTCCGGCCTTGGCCAGCCCAGAAAGGGGCTCCCACAGTACAGCGGTGGGCTGAAGGGCTCCTCAAGTGCCGCCAAAGTGGAAGCCCAGGCAGAGGAGGCGCTGAGATCGAGTGAGGGCTGTGAGGACTGCCAGCATGCTGTCACCTTTCACTAGGGGGCCGGGCACGGTGGCTCACACCTGTAATCCCAGAACTCTGGGAGGCCGAGGCGGGCGGATCACGAGCTCAGGAGATCGAGACCATCCTGGCTACACGGTGAAACTCCATCTCTACTAAAAATTCAAAATAATTAGCCGGGCATGGTGGTGGGCACCTGTAGTTCCAGCTACTCGGGAGGCTGAGGCAAGAGAATGGCGTGAACCCGGGAGGTGGAGCTTTCAGTGAGCGGAGATTGCACCATTATACTCCAGCCTGGGCGACAGAGCGAGGCTCCATCTCAAGAAAAAAAAAAAATGGAGATTCTAGGTTTCTTGTCATTTCCTTCAGTGCTGTTTCATTGTCCCACCAGAGCCGGAAGGGGGATGGAGTGGAAAGATGACTTTCCCCTGGGGTTTGGCCATCCAGCAGCCTATCTCCTCTCCGCCTACAGACGCTCCTTCTCTTCTCTCTGCTGCGAAGAATATTCTGCTGTTCTTCTGCTATTCTGTTTGTCCTCCTGTCTGCTCATCTGCTTGTCTGCTCATGGTGCCTGGGGTTTGGGATTTATATGGGTACAGAATGGGGGATGTGGAGGGTCAAAAGGCAACATTTGGCAACAAATGGAAAACAAGAACGCCTGTTCTCATTTAGGGTCCCGGGTTTCCAGACTTGGGGGTGGGTGTTTTGCTGTAGAGCTGCCCTCTTCTACCCAGTAATTCCCTGTCTCCTGTCTATATCAGTAGCATAGCCATAGAATTCTCTTCCATCACACCTCCATATATTTGACAAATGGGTCAGAATAATCTTGATGCAACATATGAATTTTGTTTATAAGTCTTTTTTATGATCAAATAAGAGCCTGAAAGAGGTTGGGCCAAGGTGTCATATGAGGACATATTTATTAAGCCAGGAACAACTTAATAAGGAGCACCCCCAGGTGCTCTTTTCCTCATCAACCCATTTGTCATATCAGTGTAGTGACTGGGGATAGCATTTGGGCCCTCCTAATTCAGGTTCATTCCCTGACAATAACTGCTGCATTTCTTTTAAAGCAGACCTTAATAAAAACCACAAAAATATCACTAGGAAACCTGGGACTAATTCATCACAGTATACTACATAAAATTTGCTGAAAGTTAACATCATAGCCATATGTTTCTTGTTACAAAGTTATGGTTAACTACCACTGTGTCCTTATTAGATTTTTGGTGGATCTTTAGGGTGGGTAGTAAGGTAATATTTTTGGGCAGGTCTGATCACAGTCTTCTAGCCACACCTTCTCCATTTTTGAGCCTCATGATTGCCCAGGGTACTCATTATTTTTCTTTATGTTAATTAAAGAGATCTACGTCTCTCCTCTCAATATATCGTTCACGTTCAGTTCTTCATGAACAGGGTTTCTACTTAGCTAGAGCTCAGAAAGATTGTTTGCATTGCCCCTGTCTTTTTGAAACTGTTAATTACTAACTTAGGGCTCTGAGCTGTTTGAGAACTGCAAGACATAGGATTCCCTGTTTTGCTTCAGATTGTCTTTTTTATTTCTAGGGAGAGTGTTATCTATGATCAGAACAAGAACCAAATAATGGTTTATACTAGGTTCCATCCCAAGACTCTGGAGGGAATGTCTCCTTGTTGCTGGCAGAACTTTAGGGGGCTAAATCTAGAGCTATAAAACAATAGTGATGTTTGTAGGCACAAAGTTTAACAGTAAGAATTTCTGGATACTTCTCTATGCTGTTTTGATGACAGCTATGACATTTAATGCTTCATTTGGTCTAAGGGGTTATTTTGTATGACTTTATTATTTCTTTCTAGTCTTTCTAAGCCACTAGGCTTTTCATTTGGGCATCTATTTGAATATCTCTTTGGAGAGAAAGATGATCTTGGATCACATCTCTGTGGTCATGCCAGTGGTTCCCAAATGCTTATTTGTGTGTTTAATACCAACTGCACTATATCAGAATCCTTTGGGAGAACTTACTAAAAATACCCATTGTCCCAGGATGCTTCCCTGAGTTTTTGATAAGTTACAAATGGGATAAGGTCAAGGAGTCTGTGCTTCTAAAAAGCTCTTTGGGATATTCTTATATGAAGTTGTGTTAGGTAACACTGACCTGGATGGTGAGCATCCTATTTAGGTTTGATGGAGTTTTGTATTTCAACACAAAATAATATTTAATGATAGTAACATTCATTGGATACTTATTATATACGAGGCATTATGATAAGTATCTTTCTGTGGAGTATACATGTCACTTTTATGAAGATTAACGTTATCAGGTAAACCCAATTATTGTTCTTATATGGGGAAATTGAGGCCTTCCCCAAGATCATATAGCTAATGACTGGTACAGATAGGATTCAAACCTCGAGGCTCTAAGTCTATATATAAAACTACTTGATGGTAAATATTGTGCTACCTAAACTTGGAGTTCAGCCCCACCCTATCTCTAGCAGGGTGGCCTTTGATAAGACATTCAAATATGCCAGAAAAATCTGCATATTTGTAAAATGAAAAAAAAATCCATTTTCTCATTTGTAAAATGAGAGGGTTAAACTAGGTAATTTTCAAGTTCTTTTTAACTAAAAAAAATGCTTTTCCTATGCAAATTCAATTATCTTTAAAGAAGCATAACAATGAACTAATCTCTGACAGATGAAATATTTATATACAATTTAGAGCAATATTCATGGAAATATAACAACTTAAGCACTATTTGGCACTTTTCACACCAATCTTCCATTTTATCAACACTTAATATATGCATTTTCTGCTCTAAATATCGATCTGTGATTTTTTTCTTTAGTCATAATGTAGGTAGTTAGCTCTTGAGCTTATCTATAGCTCAGTCATTCCTGGAATTAAATACCCCTTTGGGTTTTCTTTTCTCATTTCTAACTCTCCTAGTAAAGAAAACTTTCTGGAATTATTGTTATTTTTAAAAAATATGAGTTTCAGAAGGAGTCCTAACTGGTTTTGTCCTCTACTGTGTTCACTGTCTTCTGAGGATCAAAAACAGATGGGAGTGATCAGCCCTTAGGCACTACCCTTCCCAGCATGATTGTTTTTGTTTGGTTTAATCAGCAGAATCTTTTTATTTTTAATACCCAATTTGTTGGGTATAAAGCTTCCTACCCTCATAGAAGGTGGGGCTTGACAAAATAAGGGTAATTACTAACAGTTCTTTATTAACCTCTGAAGATTTTGTTGAAATCTAGTTCTGTCTTAAAGGTGGAAATCCCTTTTCCCAGGATTTCTATTTTAAAGCATTTATTTAGAAAACCATACACTAGTAGGCCGGGTGCAGTGGCTCAAGCCTGTAATCCTAGCACTTTGGGAGGCCAAGGCGGGCGGATCACCTGAGGCTGGGAGTTCGAGACTAGCCTGACCAACATGGAGAAACCCTGTCTCTGCTAAAATATATATATATAATATAAACATATATATATATATTATACAAAATTAGCCGGGCGTGGTAGCACATTACTGTAATCCCAGCTACTTGGGAGGCTGAGGCAGGAGAATCGCTTGAACCCGGGAGGCAGAGGTTACAATGAGGCAAGATCGCGCTATTGCACTCCAGCCTAGGCAACAAGAGCAAAACTCCATCTCAAAAAAAACAAAAAAGAAAAACATATAGTAGCTTATAGGCTTTGGCTTACATACTTTCATATTGAATTATATAATATAAATTAAGTAATATGAGTACTAAATACAGAGCTCACTCATACAGTAGTATAGGTGAGCATACTGAAATCATACAGGTACATATAGATTATATATATAAATTATATATTACATGTTATGTATCTTATATGTGATTTACTGTTACTGTTAGCTACTAATAATTTTTACCTCTAATAAGCTCATGGAACAAATTTTCAGGACTGTTTTGACCATCACACAAATAATCTTACTGCTTTCAGTTCTCTGTTCCAGGAGACAGGCTTTCTTTATGGCTCCAAATTTCATGAAACGAAATGATGCAGAATATATTTATCTGCAACAGACCGTGTTGAGTATTGCTTTCCATTGAGTGATCATGAAAACACAGGAAGGAGAGTAGAGAGAGTCAAAGTAACATTTAAAATTCTGTTACAGTTTTTGCCTAATTTTCTTAAAAAAACCCCTTAGCATACAAAAGTTAAATCTTACCTAGTCAAATAAAGATTATTTGATTATTTTGATGATAAAAGGCCTTGTCAATCATTCCTTTAAAATACTGCTACACATAGTTACCAGATTTGGAGTTGTACGTGCAATCATCATTAATTTAAAGGGTCATTGGGACCCTGAAGCTTACATAGATATATCATCAGAGAAGCTTTGTGAAAATAAATTTCTTCTCCAACTCACAGTATCATAAACTTCTGTATCTTCCTCATTTGCGAACATTATCTATGTAACATTATTTTCTGACCAATTAAATAGGGGACTTGAAGAGACACAATTAGCATAAGAAAGAACATCTGATTTAAAATCTAGCGATGGGTGTTACTATTTACTTCATTCCTTTCTTAAGAATAGGGCTTCATTCATAAAAGTTTTGTGAATGTCCTATGTTGAGCATCACAGGTGAGCTCAAAAGGAAAGCTGGACACTATCCCCAATGAGGTTACAGTTCATATGTGTGCAGTGACCTTGTGGTTTGAGGTTTTAAAAGAGTTCTGATTTCAACTGATCTGTGCCATATTTCTTAAAAAAATCAAGATATTTTAGAAACATGTATTTATCACATCTAAACTACTTCTCTGATACTTTCTTATATAATTGATACAGACTCAAAAATCCTTTGGAAAACCCATTGCAGTTTTGGGTTCAAAAATTATGCTTGATGAAAATGTAATTAGTAATGTATAAAGTTATAAATACCTTAAAGGGGGCACAATTGAAATGGTGCTGCTGTTCAGAAATAACTATATCTTGTATGATTAGGGAGGACCTCATGGAAGGAATAGTATTTGAAGTAGACATTAAATAGCTTTGATAGTGACAATTAATTACCTAGCACCGGTTTTCTGTCTAACTTTATATATGCATGCTCTCTCTTTCTCTCTCTCCCCTCCCTCTCTTTTTCCCTCTCTCTCTTTCTCTTTTGTCTTACGCAAACCCTCCTGCATGGGGACTGGGGGGATCCATCTCTCTCAGCAGTCCATCTTTGTATCCTTAATGGGGCTTTGCACTAGCTGTGTTGGTGATTTGTGTGGGGACTAATGTGCCTAGCTTTGTTCATAGGAAGGCTCTAAGGCAATATGAAGGAGTAAAGATATGCCTATGATTATTTTTATTTATTTATCTTAATTGACAAATAAAAACTGTATATATTTATTATGTATAACATGTTTTGAAATACGTATACATGTGGAGTGACTAAATCAAGCTAGCTACCACATGTGTTACCTCACATAAATATCATTATTTTTTGTGGTGAGAACACTTGAAATCTACTCTTAGTAATTTTCAAGAATGCATTACATTTTTATTAACTGTAGTCACCATTTTGTAAAATAGATACCTTGCACTTATTCTTCCTCTCTAACTGAAATTTAGTGTTCTTTGACCAACATTTCCTCAGCTCCTTCATATGTTATCTTAATTTGTTCTTAGAATCCTATGAAGTAGTTTCTATTATTTTTCCTGTTTAAGTGAAGAAAAGATAAATTAAAAATATATTATATACATAATTAGGGACAGAGTTAGGATTTAAACTCATGTGTGTTTGGCTCCAAATATTGTGTTTAAATTCATCATATTATATTTTGTCTTGGTGGAACTCAATGTGCAGAGATGAGGATGGGAGAAAGGATATTTGATACATTCAGGGCAACATAAACAAAGACACAGAGATTCGAAAGTGCATGGAAACAGTCCACAGAGAGCAGCTGATTTTGTTGGAGCTATTGGTATATGAGAAATGTGAAATACATTTGGAAACACCAACAGGGGTCAGACTGTAAAAAGCTCCAAATGCCAAATTCAAGATGCTGACTCTTATCTTGGGTGACAGAAAGGGTTACTGGTAATTAGGGCTAATGAGGAACTGGGAGCTAGTGTATAAGGTGCTAAAGACTGAGAGGTTAATTACAAGGTAAGGACTCTGACCCAGGAAAGCTGCAATGAGGATCTGAACTGTAGAAGTGGATGGAACATGTCAGGATGTGGAATAAACCATCAAGGTACAAAGATGAAGCCATGCTACCTAGCAAGCAGATGTAGGTTTCTTAGGAAAAGAAGCTGGTTTGAGATGGGATATTATGATTTTGGACACACCGATGGGGACATCCAGGTGGACATTTCCAGGAGGTATTTGGAAGATTTTGCTTGTAGCCATTGTATTAGTCCATTTTCACACTGCTATAAAGATATTACCTGGGAATGGGTAATTTGTAAAGGAAAGAGGTTTAATCGACCCACAGTTCCACATGTCTGGGGAAGCCTCAGGAACCTTACAGTCATGGCGGAAGGTGAAGGGGAGACAGGTATCTTCTTCACAAGGCGGCAGTAGAGGAGAGAAGCAAGGAAGTGTCACACTTTAAAACCATCAGCTCTCATGAGAATGCTCTCACTATCATGAGAACGGCATGGGGAAAACCACCCAGATGATCCCATCACCTCCCACCAGGTCCCTCCCTCCACATGCGGGGATTATAGTTTGGATTCTGATTTGAAATGAGATTTTGGTGGGGACACAGAGCCAAACCATATCAACCAACAACCACCCATTGGATTAGAAGGAGAGGAGTGCTGTACCAAGAATTAAGAGTGAATGAATATAAGGTGAAGATAGAGTCAACATTACTTTTTTCTAGGACAGATACTATTCTAGATATTTTACTACAGTAATCCTGTGAGATAAGTAGTATCATCTCCATTTTGAAAATAAAGAAATGGCCTAAAAGAAGTTGTGATTTGACCAAAGTCAAATTATTAGTAAGTTGAAGGGCTAAGATTCAAATTTAGGTCTGTTCCACTGAGGGGTCTGAAATCATTCATGTTTGAAATTAGTCATTCATTATTTATTTATTTATCAGACTTCTATTTTACACAAGGTACTGCTTAATCTCCTAGAAAAAATTGTTGTGTGAAAAAGGCAGAAATCCAGGATAAGGTTATTTATGTATATTTACATACATTTAAAAACCCATAAATTAATGATATATGGTTTCTATAAATTCATATAAAAAGAATCTGGAAAGACTCACAATAAATTGATAATGGTGGTTACATCTGAGGAAGGAATCAAGATGGGCATAGAAGTTAAAGAAAATTTATGTGTAATGTTTTAATCATTCATCCAAAGAATATATTCATGTATTATTTGTATAATTAAAATTTATTTTTAAAATGAATTTTTCTGCCCACAAAATGACTTTCCACACAGACATGAGTATGATACAAGGAATGTGAACTAAGTAAATGAGGAAACAGCTTGAGTTGATATAAATTATTTAAAACAAGTTTGTGTTGAGAAACATAGGTTTTTTTTTTTTTTTTTTTCATGGTTTGTTGCTAGTCTCTTCTGAAGAAAGTAGGTGAGTTTCCATTAACAACTCCATGAAACACAACAATTGGGAAGCCTTTGTTTTTCTGAGGGATGTAACACTCAACATCCATAAATCAAAGAGAAGCAGAAGAGCATCATGTTTAACAGCCCATGTTCTGGAGCCTGGTTCTCGTTCATAGACAGACTCTGCCATTTTGACTAGTTGTGAGCCTCTTCATGCGTCAGTGTTCCTAGCTGTAAAACATAGAAAATATAGTATTGTATCTACTTTACAAAATATTTGCAACATTAAATGACTTCATACACATAAAGAACTTAGAAGATTGCCCAGCACATTGCTTTAAAAATATTAGCAATTTTATTCTCAAAGATTAGGCATTCACTCAGATTAAATAGATATTATAGAAAAGGTATGGGGAAGATAAAGAATGAACTAATCACAGAAAATATAAAATAACTAAAGATAAAACAGGTACAAAATGTCATTGCATACATTGTAGAAGATTTAAAAATGCAATTTGCTGGAGAGCAGTATCAACAAGAGCAGATTTACCACTTTCACTGGCCCCTTGCTGGGTCCTGGGAAGGTCTTAGTAATTTTATGTTTGTAATTTTGTATTTATTTCCTTAAAGAATTTACTTGGAGTTGCATAAAATGGGTTTCATAAAACCTGGGCCTTCTACATCAGAATGAAAAACACTATTCAGGAAAACAAAACTGATGAGGAATTGAGGCCAGATTGGTGAGGTGGGTCTAAAATATCCACTGACTGCTGATTTTTGCCTTTTAAGCTGGGGGCTTAGAATAACTTATTACATTTTCATATGACCTTTTTCTTTCAGGCTCTTTTAACAATTTCCTAAAGAAATCAGGTTGCCCCAAGTATGGACATGTTAACTCTTATTTTTTTCCCCTTAATTGCTATAATCTTAAAATATAAAGAAGAATTAATTAACTATCCTGACGGGGGAAGGAAAGTTAATAGCAATTTTAATGAGTGTAACCTTAGCAGAATTTGTAATAACCCTGAAAAGATGGTGAAGTCACTTCTTTCTCCACTTGACTCTCTCACCTTCTGTGAATGGCCATAAATGCTGATTATAAGTGATTAATTACCTACCGGAAGGCTTGTTTCTAGCTCATCTCCTTATCCTAAAGCCAACTGCAGTCTGAACACTATAGTGAGAATTCCAAATGTAAAAAAGATAAAACGGGCTTTCTACGATATAAAGTGCTTAAAAGACAAAATGTGATGATGAGCATCTGGCTAGAGCTTTTACATAAGCACAGGAAAAAGCAAATGAGTTGTATTAGGCTGGCCTTGGACATTTCATCTAAAATGACAGAGAATATGGTAGTCATGCCATAGATAAGACATTTATATCACATACAAGGCAGTGGATTTCTGTGTGGAAATGCTCTTCAAATGCCAGTGCAGGAAGGAAAAGCCCAAATAGAACCTAGGGGTCCCAATGAACTGAGTATTCAGAGTTTATAGTTTGGGGGTAATAAGGCAATTAGAATTCGTGAGGTGATGGGGTACTGGGCAGGACAGCGTGATATGGGAAAGGAGGATCAGAAATTTGCATAGGGGAACACTTGATTCATTGGCCAAATACTAATCTATACATGTGCAGAGTGGGATTCCATATAGCCCAGCAAAGAACAGCTACTAAAGGGTGAACAACAGCCAGGGAGCTGTGAGCTGATCTGAGCTTTCGCAGTGCTGATGGGCATTCAAGTTCAAGCCACTCAGAGTGGAAAAACCTTGTTGAATACCCTAGAAATTCAGTAGAGAACCTAGAGGGGCCATGCTCCAGAAGTAGCACTGTTTAGCTTTAGAGAAAATGTTACTCTAGAACCACTCTGATATATCACAAAATAAGACTCAAAGAACCAAGTAGTCAACAAGGAAATGTAGTGCCTGCTGGAACAAACTCAGTATTTTATTCAGGAATACAGCAACGTTCAGTCAACAACGCAGCATCCGTTATATCCATAATACAACCAAAATATATGAGAGATGTGAAGAGGCAGAAAAATATGTCCTATAACCAGGGGAAAAATAATTTAATAGAAACTGATCATCTAATTATAGGTATAGTAGAATTATCAGAAAAGGACTTTAAAATAGTTATAAAAATAGTTATAAATATATTCAAGTGTATAAAGGTTAATATATATTCCTATGATTAGGAAAAATAATTTCAACAGAGAAATAAAATATATAAAAAGGGCCCTATTGAGTCTAGAGGGTCTAGAAATGGAAGACATGAAAAGAATCTCAATGATCCTATTTAGTATAGAGATGAAAAATGTAATATCTGAAAAAAAGTACTAGATAGGATTAACAGCAGATTATTCACTGCAGAATGAAATATTAGTAAATTAGTAGAAAGGGGTAAAATAAACTATGGAAACTGATGCCAAAAGATGAAAAGCTGAATCTAAATAAACAGAGTTTTAGTGACTTGTCAAACTTTATCACCTGGTCCTATCTGTATGTAATTTGGAGTCAAAGGAGGAATGGAGAGGGTGGTATTGGGGCAGAAAAAAATCTTAGATATCAGGGTTGAAAAAAATTCCAAAACTGAAAAAAATATGGAACACATATTTGTGAATTTCAAGAAACAGCATGCGGGATGAACTCAAAACCACATCAAAGCACATTATAATCAAACTGCTAAAAAGTTGATAAAAAGAAAATATTAAAATCAGCCAGACAAAAATAGCATATTATATACAGGGGAACAGTAATAAGAATGTTTCTATTTACTTATCAAAAAAAATACAAGGCAAAAGACAATGAAATGATAACTTTAAATTACTAAAGGAGAAAAATATATAACTTAGAATTTTTTGTAGAGAAAATTTCTTCAAATATGAAGGAAGCTAACAAAAGACATTTTCAGGAAAACAAGAGTTAAAAGAATTTGCCACTGGCAGATCCGCACTACATAATATGTTAAAGGAGATCCTTCAGGTTGAAGGTAAATAATACCAGATGGAAATTAAGACAGATATAAAGGAAATAAATTAAATATTTGTGTCTTATTTTGAAATTAATTTAAATGATATTCCACTATAAAATATAAACAATAAAAATGTATTTGTGGTTATAAACTGTGTATCCTTATAATATGTGCAGAAATAAAACTTATAAGCAAACCAACATGGCACATGTATACCTATGTAACAAACCTGCACGTTGTGCACATGTACCCCAGAACTTAAAGTATAATTTAAAAAAAAAAGAAAAACAGAAAGAATGGAAGGTTGACAATAGAAGTATACTTTGTAAAATTCTTGTAACTGAAGTGGTATAATATTATTTGAAGGTAGAATGTGATACATTAAAGAAATACATTTTAAACTCTAAAGAAACCACTAAAAAAACCCGTAAGTTATAACTAACAAAACAAAGACAAAATACGTTGCTAAAATAATGCTTAACAAAAGAAAGACAGGAAGGGTAGAAATAATGAAAAAGGAATAATCAGGACCAAAAAAACCACATCCAGCATATTAAATATAAAGTCACCATATAAATAATGATATTAAATACAAATCACCTAAAAAAGCAGAGATTTCGGACTGATTAAAGAAGTAAAAACCAACCATATGCTGTATTCAGGAGGTGCATATGAAATGCAAAGATATACATTGTTTAAAATTAAAGGATGAAAGAAGTTATACTATATAAATACTAAAAATAAGAAAGCTGGAGTGGCTATATTCATATTATACATTCCCTCGGTGTAAAGATTATTACCAGAGATAAAGAGGAATATTAATCATAAAATGGTGAATTTTTTCAGACAAAACAATCCAAAACGTGTATGGACCTAATCACAGTGTTTCAAAATACATTAAATTAAACAGGGAAATAAAAGGAGAAATAGAGGATTTCAGAATTACAGTTTCAGACTTCAATATATCTCTCTTAGTAAGTGGTACAGTAAGAATATAAAGGACTTGATTAGCACTAGAAACTCATTCAGTATACCTGACAATTGCAGAATACACATTATTTTCATTTTCACAGGAAACATTCACCAAAATGATCATATGCTGAACCATAAAATGAGTTTAAATAGATTTAAAGTGATTAAAATAATTCAGAGTATGCTATCTAACTACAACTGAATGGACGCTGAGTGAATATGACGATTAATATTAGAAAGATATCTGGAAAATCTCTAGATATTTGGAAATGAAATATTCACTTTTAAATAACTCATGGATCAAAGACGCAATCACAAGGAAAATGAGAAAATGCTTTTAATTGAATGAGAATTAAACACAACATATCAAAATTTGTGGGTTGCAGATAACAATGTTTAAGAGCAAGAATTTATAGTTCTAAATGCTTATGGTAGAAAGAAAGAAATGTTAATGATAAAAACTTTCTCCCTTTAAAACTTCAAATTAAACACAAAAATTATAAGAAGTAAATAAAGACAAGGGTAAGTATCATGTTAGTCAAGGAATACAAAGTTTCAGTTATGTAGCATACGTATATTTTAGAAAGTTAATATACACAATAATGACAATAGTTAATAGTGCTTTATTGTATACTGAACTTGTAATTTGCCAAGGGCGTAGGGTTTTGTTTTTTGATTTTGTTTGTTTTTTTGAGACGGAGTCTTGCTCTGTCACTCTGGCACTACAGCCAGAGCAGTAGTGCGATCTTGGCTCACTGTAACCTCTGCCTCCCGAGTTCAAGTGATTCTCCTGCTTTAGCCTCCTGAGTAGCTGGGACTACAGGTGCTTGTCACCACATCCAGCTAATTTTGATATTTTTAGTAGAAACAGGGTTTCGCCATGTTGGCCAAGCTTGTCTTAAACTCCTGGCCTCAAGTGATCCCACCTGCCTTGGCCTCCCAAAGTACTGGGAATACAGGCATGAGCCACAGTACCCAGCCAAGGGAGTAGATCTTAAATGTTCTTACCACATACACACAGGCACACACACAAAAGGTAACTATGCAAAGTGATGAATATGTTAATTACTCTGATAGTGGTAATCATTTCATAATGTATGTGTCTATCAAACCATCACATTATACACTTAAATATATACAAATTTTGGAAAAAAGAGTAAATATACATGAAATAGACAACAATGGAGAAACTCACTGAAAACAAAAGTTGTTTCTTTGAAAAGGTGAATAAAATTAATAAACCGGTAGCTATAATGATCAAAAAAATTAGAGAAAAATCACATTACAAATATGAATTATAAAGGAGCAATAATTAAAGAACATATGATAATAAATAATAGAAGAATAACATGAACAACTTTATGCCAATATATTCAACAATAGAGACAAAGTAGACAAATTTTTTGAAAATTGTAAATTACTAAAATTGACACAAAAAGAAATAGAAAATTGGACTATAGCAAAATTATTACAGTTATAATTTAAAATATTTCCATAAAGAAAATTTTAAGTCTAGATAATTTTATAAATATTTAAAGAAGAAATAATATCAATCTTCCACAAACTTGTTTTGTGAGGGTAGTATAACACTGAGATACTAAAGCATATATAACAATATTATAAGAGAATAATATTATAGGTCAATATCCTTCAAAAAATAGATGCAAAAACCCTTAGAATACATTAGCAAATTTTAAATGAGTTAAAAGTCTCAGATTCCCCCCTTATGATCAGAAACAAATACATGTGTCTTCTCTCTCCTAAGTTCTATAAAACATTGTACTATACCTAGCATTACGTACATGAAGATGAGCCAAAAAAGGTCATCTATATTGGAAAATAAGTAACAGATTATTTGATGTTTAGACAATCTTAAGGAATTGTAAAAATAGCTATTAGAATTAATAAATGAATTTAGCAAGTTTTCTGGATTCACGATCTATATACAATAATTAGATATATTTCTATATGCTATCATGAATAATTAAAAATGAGACAAAAAGTTAACATTATCTCAAAAGCATAACAAATATTTAAGAATAAATTTAATAAAATATGTTAAAAACCTCTACATTGAAAACTACAACACATTGCTGAACGTAACTAAAGAAAAGCTAAATAAATGAGGAGACATCATATCATGGATTGGAAGCTTCAATTTTTATAAAGTCAATTCTTCCAAATTTGATATAAATCCTAGCAGGATTTTGTTCTGGTAAGCATCTACATGCTATTTCTTGAAAAACAAGATATACATTTCCTAATTTCAAGACTTATTATAAAGTGACAATAATCAAGAGCATGTATTACTGAAATGAAGATAAACAAAAAGATCAATGAAACAGAATAGATCAGCAATAGATCTACCCTTATATAATTAATTTCAATCAAATTGCCAAAACAATCTAAGAAGTGAAGGCCTTTCCAATAAATGCTACCAGAATAACAGGCTACATATAAAAGTTGTTTCTTAACCTATACCTCCTTCCATACAAAAAATTTAATATGAGATGGATTATCAATCTAAGTTTAAAAGCTAAAACTATAAAGCTTCTAGAAGAAAATATAAAAGAGTATTTTATAATCTCAGGATTGGCAAAGATTTCTTAAACAGAAGACCTTACGAATGAAATTGTAAGCCATAAAACAAAAAAGCCATGAAAGAAAAAAGAATGACAAAAAGATTTCATCAAAGTTAAAAGCTTCTGCTCATCAGACGGAAGAGAAGAGCCATAATTTGGAAAACATTTACAATACATACATCTGATAAATTATTTGTACTCATATAAACACATTGTACAAGTCAATAATAAAAAGGCAGGTATCAAATTAAAACATAGACAAAAGACTTGCATAGGTAATGCACAAAGTAAGATTAATAGATGGCCACTAAGTACATGAAGTATTCAACATAATTTTTCACCAGGAAAATGCAAATGAATTATTAGGGGAATTCAACTTGAAAGAACAATGAGATGCCACTAAATACCGCCACCTGAGTGGCTAAAATTAAAAAGACTAACCATGCTAAATATTGTTGAGAATATGGAGCAACAGGAACTCTCACACATTGCTAATGAGACTGTAAAATGGTACAATTACCTTGTTAAACAATCTGGCAATTTCTCATAAACAAACGCACACTCTGTGACCCATAAATTCCACTTTTAGATATTTACCCAAGAAAACGAAAGCATATACAGTCATCCCTTGGTGTCTGTAGGGGACTGGTTTCAGGACCTCCCTCAGATGCCAAAATCTGCAGATGCTCAAGTCCCTGATAGAAAATGACACAGTATTTGCACATAACCCATTCACATCTTCTCATATACTTTAATCTCTAGATTACTTATAACTAATGCAATGTAAATGCTATGTAAATAGTCATTATAATGTATTGTTTAGGGAATAATAAGAAAAAAGTCTGTTCATGTACAGTACAGATGCAATTTATAAAATATTTTTAGTCCACAGTTATTTGAATTCACAGATGGGGAACCTATGGACACAGAGGAACCTACTGACAGAGGACTGATTGTATATACAAAAAGACTTTGACCAATAATGTTAATAGTAGCTTCATTCATTAAAACCTCAAACTGGAAAAAACCTACGTGCCTATCAACAGAAGAAAGGATAAACAAATTGTGGTATATCTGTGTCGTGGAACACCTATCATAAATAAAAAGGAACAAACTGCTGATACATGCAACATCATGGATAAACATTAAAATATTATGCTGAGTAAAAGAAGTGAGGTATGAGTGCATACTACACGATTCACTTTATGTGAAGTTATAGAACAGACAAAACTAATCAGACATTTCTCAAGCTTCTTCTGTATTCCAGGTGTCCTCTCCTTTTCTTCTGACTGAATCCTACCTGCAGAGAGTTAGGGGGAATTTTGTTACTCAGCTCCTGACCCGCTATCATTATCAGTCCATGCCAGACTCTTTTCTCATTTGATATTTAATCCATCCCCCTTTATTACTGATATTCATACTTCTCTTTTCCAATAGGTCCTTACTTGATTGTCTTTTTACATGTCAGCTTATTGAGATAAATGATGTTTTCTTTCTACATATTTTAAAAGTTTATATAAAAGTTTTACCGTAGATTTTGTTTCCTAAAATGAACACTACATTGTTACACTGTTGCATAGTATTCCTTAGTATATATCCATCATTTTCTGTTTGTTCATTTCTCTGGTGATGCAAACATCTAGATTGCCTTCAACTCTCTAGTCCCATCAACACCGCTGTAAAGCAGGTCCTTGTTTTTGTCCCATATTGATTTATACTAGAATTTCTCTGGGCTGCCTACCCAGGAGTAGGTGATAGGATTTAGGCATACTTATTTTCATCGACCATTGCCAGCCTGCCCTCCAAAATGATTTTAGCAATTTACATTTTCTCCAGCAATGTATGAGGTGGCCTGTTTTCCGTCAATCATACCAACACTTGCATTATCAACCTTTCTATTTTTTTTAACATTCTAATGGTTATAAAGTAGAAGTGGCTTGTTTTATGTTGCATTTTTTTATATCACTAGTGAGTTTGAGCATCTCTTTTTATATGTGTTAGTTATTTGGACTTCCCCTTTATATGAATAACCTATTAATATATTTTGTTTATTGTTAAAATCTGGGATTCCTCTCTTTGTTTTTGTTGATTTGCAACAGTTCCTTGTGTATTCTAGTTATTAATTTATCAGTTTTTTGTTTTATTAGTAAAATAAAAATTATCATTTTGATTGTTTATTTTGAAAAATCCTGTAAATGACTTTATTGTGTAGTCAAATCCATCAATTTTGGTGGGTCTTGCTTAAGAAATATTTTTTAACCCTTAAGTCACAAAGATAATTAAAATTCTTTTTCCTCTTAGCTTTGTAGCTTTCCTTTCATATTTAGGGCCTTACTTCATTTGGAATCTACCTTTTTATATAGTATAAGATAGGCAGTGACTGTATTATTTTCTTTTTAAAAAATTTTAGTAAAACTATATTCTTAATTTTGTTAACTAAAATATTAATGATCACTTCAGAGATTTACAGGGATACTTTTATCATATATCAAGTCTCCATACACGTGTTGTTTCAATATTGTATTTATTGGTTCCTACACAAATGATATACTTCAACATTTTTAATAGAAATGTTCTTTAAAATAAAAGAATCTTTAAGTCAAATAAATAATTAAAAGTCCAATAGTTTTATGGGCAAATATTACAAAATGCCTCCTGTTAGACTTCCAATTCACATTACCCAGAGGCAAACATTTTTCTCTTTTAGCTGTTTCTTTTGTTGTAACCTTATTTATGTATTTGTTTGCTACATTTTCTTGCTTTTCTCCCGTGCCAGGTACTTTTCCCATCATCCTCTCAACTCCTTACAAGAAATATATTATTATTCCTACCTTCCTTTCTTATAGCGAAGATAGATAAATTGAAGCTCAGAGACACAGGTTGCAAGAGTAAAATTAGAATCCAGGTTTGTTTAACTTCAAAGCTAGACTCTTCCCACTAAATCAGGGGTTGACAACCTTTTTCTGTGAATGGATAAACAGTAAATATTTTAGGCTTTATGGTTTGTATAGTTTCTGTTACAACTCAACTCTGTCATCACAGTGTGAAAGCAGTCATAGATAACACATAAATGTATGGCTATAGCTGTGTTCCAATAAAATTTTATTTACAGAAACAGGCAGTAGGTTGGATTTGACCCATGGTCAATTGTAGTTGACCAGCTTCTTAAGTGAACCATATTGCCTGTCTTTAAAAATGTGTTTTTCAAAATGAAGACATGTTATTTATATATAAGCATCTTTTTAAAAAAGTATCTTCTGTCTGTAGATGTAAGTGATGTATGAAAATCCATAATTAATAGTTAATAATGCTGGTCAGTAATATCACTAGATTCATTAATGACTAATTTCTTTGTGCATTTGGTTTTGACTTGGATTCAAGATACTAGAATAGAATAGCACAAGACACTAAATAGGTTTGGGCACCCAATTTTTGTTTCAACACTTTCATTTCTGTTTTCCAGAATTAATTGTTAACAGTTTTATGTTAACATTCAGTGTCCTTCAAAAAATTAGTTACATACCCCCCAAAGGAGATTATGCTGTGTATGTGTTCTGCAGCCTTCCTCCCTCCCTCCCTTCTTTCTTTTCTTATTCGATATTTTTTCTGCTTCTCTCTTCTCTCTTGGAATTCCTATATTTAATACCAGAACAAACAAATTTGATTGAAAGGATATGAATAGCATTTTCTTCATGAAGACCATGTTACTTAACATAAAAGTAGCATCCCAAACATACTTTAGTTTTAAAAAAATACTTTAAGTTGACAATTTCAATTTGTATGAGAGCAGTTCACTAGAAAATTAAATATATTTTCTGTTAAATATAATAATGAATCATTGTCTGTGCCACTCAAGCATAGCTATAGTATAATTATATTTAATACAATTAAATATATTTCTTATTAAAAGTCAACAACAGAATTCATTGTTACATTACTTGGGCAGAAGTGCCATACAATTAGGGCTCTGTAGCTAAGGGAGTTGTAGAAAGAACCAGACTCATTACTACTTCATTAAAACATTCCATTACTTTCCAGTTGTTGACTGGAGGCTTTTCCTTTTCATTGTGTTCTCACTTCTTCTGGAAACTGATGACTAGCAGACGTGTCAGACCCTATTTTGGGGATCATTTATCAGTGTAAAAACTCAATTCTTTCTTAAGTAGTATTAATCATTCCACAAATGTTAATTTGGACTTTTCCCCAGTATATTCAATTAGCAATTCTACTTGTTTGTTTCAGGTTGAGAACTCAAGAAATGATAAAAGAAACTTTTTAGGGCAGGGCGTGTGGCTCACGCCTGTAATCCCAGCACCTTGGGAGGCCAGAGGGGGGCGGATCACTTGGGGTCAGGAGTTCAGAACCAGCCTGTCCAATATGGTGAAACCCCGTCTCTACTAAAAATACAAAAATTAGCCGGGTGTGTTGGTGTGTGCCTGTAATCCCAGCTACTCAGGAGGCTGAGGTGGGAGAATCGCTTGAACCCAGGAAGCGGAGGTTGCAGTGAACTGAGATCGTGCCATTGCACTCCAGCCTGGGTGTCGCAGTGAGACTCCGTCTCAAAAAAAACAAAACAAAAACAAAAAGCAACAAAACTTTTTGGCCGTAGCACATTTTGACTTCATTATCAGGTTCTTCTTGATTATGATGTCTTATATCTCTTTTCCTGGCTCTCTCTTCCCCATTGGTCGCTACCTCGCTCTCTGCCTGCCTTGTTGCATTTCTCAGTACTCTAGATTATCCTTGCGATAATCTGTTGCAAACTTCTTATAGCTTCTTGTAATGCATTTCTTTCCCTTTCTCTGTACACCTATTCTTGATCTTTCTCCCAATATTCTTAACCCTCTGCTACCCATAGTACTGAGATTATCGCTCATGATAATGAAGAGGTTTAAAAAATAACTAAGCAGAGTAAACTCTGAGGTTACCTGTATGTAGGTTATGTAGTGTGTGTATATATGCATGGATTATTTCTGTAAGTACATTAATTCACTGTCGCCAAAGTAGATGTGCATGCTAGATTGATTACACCAACATCCCCAAATAATGGCTTCCCTATATCCATACTTTTGCCCTGCAATTTAAAAAGTTTTGTAGAACCTTTCCACTCTGACTCTGAAATTGGTTGTGTGATTTGGTTAACCCCATAAGATACTAGCAAATGTCACACAAGCAGAAGCTTTACAAGTAAATGTGCCTTTATTTTACCTTTTGCATGATTGGATTACCCAGTTGTAGACCTCTCCTTTGTCATGAGAACAAGCCCAGGTTAGCCTGCTAGGAGAGGAAGGAGAGGAAAGACCTCACAGAGCAAAGCTAGGCCACCCAAGCTGAAGCAATCCTAGGTTAGCTAGCCCTAAACTGACTTACCAATTAACTGCATATACACGAGTGAGCCCATCAAGTTCAGTCAAGAATGGCTTACAATAGTAGAATTAATTATCTAGATGAACTGTATCCAATAGAAATAACAAATAGTTGCTTTAAGCCGTTAAGTTTTGATGTGATTTATTACTCAGCAGCAGCTGACACAATTATAGTGTATTAGTTAACTGGTACAGTAAAATTACCCATCCGCATTTCAATCAACTAAAAAAAAATATATGAAAACAAGTCCTATACTTGCCTCCAAATTTAGTATTTTTAGTGTTCTTTGTTACTTTGTATAGATCCAGATTTTCATTTAGTATCATTTTCTTTCTGCAAAAAGAACCTCCTTTAACATTTCTTATAGTGATGATCTGTTAATGATAATTTTTAAGCTTTCGTTATGTTTGAAAAAAATCTTCATTTTGTTTTTTATTATTGAGAGATATCTTTGCTAATTGACAATTTTCTTATTAAAAGTCAACAACAGAATTCATTGTTACATTACTTGGGCAGAAGTGGCATGCAATTAGGGCTCTGTAGCTAAGTGAGTTGTAGAAAGAACCAAACTCGTTACTACTTCATTAAAACATTCCATTATATTCCAGTTGTTGACTGGAGGCTTTTCCTTTTCATTTGTTCTCACTTTTTCTAGAAACTGATGACTGACAGAAGGGTCAGACCCTACTTCAGTACTTTAAAGCCATGGCTTCATTGTCTCTTAGATTGTATTGTTTCTGATGAGAAGTCTGCCATTTTATCCTCTGTACCTAATGTGTCTTTTTTCCTCCAGGTGCTTTTAAGATTTTCTTTTTATCACTTATTTACAACAATTTTGATATGATAGGTTTTAGTGTACATTCCTTCATGTTTTTTTTTTCTACTAGGGGTTTATTGAGCTTCTTGGATCTGTGGATTTGTAATTTCCATTAAATTATGAATTTTTTGGTATGTTATTTCTTCAACATCTTTTTTCTGTCTTTTTTCTCCTTTCCCTTTGGGTTTTGATTACATGTATTTTAGTCTACTTTTACCTCTTTGTACAGCTCACTGATTCTCTGTTCATTTATTTTCAGTATTTTTCCCCTCTGTATTTCATTTCAGATAGTTTCTATTGCCAGGTCTTCAAGTGCACTAATCATTCTTCTATATTGTCAAAATGCTATTAATCCTTTCATGTGTATTGTTTATGTAAGATATTGAATTTTCATTTCTAGAAGATTGGTTTTGAAATATATGTCATGTCTCTCCTCAGGATGTTCACATTTTGCTCAACCTTCAAGAACATTTAAGATATATTTTTAATAGCTGTTTTATTGTCATTGTTATTTATAAGTCTTTTATGGGTGTGTCTGTATTGATTTGTTGTTCTCCTCATTATAACCAATGTTTTCCTGCTTGTTGCATACCTGGCAATTGATTAGATACCATACATTGTAAATTTTACCTTGTTATGTAATAGAGTTTTTGTGTTTTTTTTTTTTTTTTTGACTTTTACTTTAAGTTCAGGGGTACATGTGCAGGTTTGTTACATAAGTCAACTTCTGTCATGGGGGTTTGTTGTACAGATTATTTCATCACCCAGGTATTAGCCTAGTACCCACTAGTTATTTTTCCTGATTCTCTCTCCTCCCACCTTCCACCCTCCAAAATCACCCAGTCAGTGTCTGTTGTTTTCCTCTAAGTGTCCATGAGTTCTCATTTAGCTCCCACTTATAAGTGAGAATATGTGGGTATTTGGTTTTCTGTTTCTGTGTTAGTTTGCTAAGGATAATGGCCTCCAGATCCATCTACATTTTCTTAAGTACCTTAGGAGCTTTGTTATGGAATGCAGCAATTAAGTTACTTGAAAGCAATTTGATCCTTGCTTGCTTTTAAACTGTGAGGCTGTTCATTCAAGGCTAATCTGGCCACATATTGAGACAATACTCCTCTGGGGACTCTGGAATATATGCTTGATATTCCATATGTTAGAAGTCTTCACTCTGGCTTGTGTGGATGAATACTATTTTTGGCCTTGTATGAGCTCCAAAAACTATTCCATCTGATCCTTCTGATGATTCTTCCCCATGCCTTGGGTAGTTTTCTTACATGTAGTTGCTGATCATTACTCAGATGAAGACTCAGAAGAAACCCTCTGCAAATCTCCGGAGTTCATTCGTTCTCTCTCTCTCTCTCTCTCTCCCTCTGCAAATCTCTTTTCTCTGATTATACACCACTTTATCCCCCTTGAATTCTAAACTGAACTCAGGAAGTTTTCCAGGCTTTATTACTGCCAGGCAGTACACTTGAACAAGAGTTGAATAGTAGGTTTCACCTCATTTGTTTTCCTTTTTTCAGGGATCAGTGATCTACCCTGCCTATTGTTCAATGTGTAAAAATTGTCTCATATATTTTGTCTACTTTTTAAAAAAAGTTTTCGAAGGTGGAAAGATAATTCTGTTTCCTGTTGCTCCTTCATGGATAGAAGCAAAAGTCCCTTCCAATTGAATTTTATTGAGCATATGCAAATTCATTGTAATAAAAACCTTGTTTTGAGACCTGATATATAGAAGGTTGATGTTAACTATGAAAAGATCTAAGAAGTCAGGAATTTTCAAATCTGATATTTTTCCCTCAATCTCTTCCTTAGCTTTTATTGATTTGAATGGTATAAAGTTTTTAATTTTTTTAAAAATACCGGCCATTAAATTAAAATACTACTGTTGAGCAAAATTCATTCTTCCTTCTATTTGCTATGTAGAGTGATGATTTTTGAAGATTCTTAGGACACAAAGGGACCTTGTTTGACCTTTTTGGGAAATTAGAGGATTAAAAAAAGGTTTCCAACATGAAGAATAAAGATTACTTTCTTTTTCAGTAAGAATTTTCTCAGCCCACCTTCTCCCATTATGAATGTAGTTCTCTTCAATTGGAAGGACAGTAAAATCAGTGGTGAGAGACTTTGGAAGTTTTGTCACTCATCAAATCTTTTTGAAAGCCTTTTTCTCTCTAAGTCACTCTTGGCCTGGCATATTGTTTAACTCCTCATGACGGAGGATACCATGAGGCCAACAAAATCTCTTAATGTTTTGACAAATAGTTTCATTTTTTATTTTGTTCTTCATGAATTATAGGGATTAGGGTTATATCAGAAAATAAGTCTTGGTTAGCCATAATTATAACGATAAAATTATATACTCTCAAGCCAAACAATAATGACTAGCATTTTCTGCAATTTAAAATGATCCTTACCTCTTTTCTTTTCCCTGACAGGGGAAAAACAAGTACTGTGTTTATCAAGTCTTCCTAAAGAAAAGGTTTAAAAGTCAAAGATAAGGCCTTCGGTGTGGTCCTTCCATGATAGAGTGGAGAAAACAGAAGAAAAGAAATAAGAGTGTTTTTCCTGAAATTGCATTTTTCATTTCTCAGCTAGAGAGAAGACATCTTTTAGACATTGCTTTAGATCTCTGTGAATGATTATGTTTTACCTCTTCAAATGTGTGTGTGTGTGTGTTTTTTTTAAATTCCCCTAAAAGGTTTTGGGTAAGTGTAAGCAATCTGATAGCATTCTCATATATTCACATCCCAAACTTTGCCTAACTTTAGAAGTAGGCTGTCTTTCTGACACCTTTCACAGCCCTTAAACAACTGATGATCTGAGAGACGATGAAAAGAAGCAACTGTGTGTGCAGACAAAGACTTTGGACTGCAGGCATTGACTGTCTGCTTTCAGCACCTCTTTTCAATCTTGCCATCTTTCAGGGTTTTGTTTGGTGTTTGATACAGCTTTTCAGAGAAACTCAATAACCTTTCAGTATCCAGTGGAAGAAAAGAAACATAGCCAGGATTGATTGTGTGTGTGCTGGCTGGACTCAAAACTTCCTGCCTTACTTAGTAGTTTAACCCTTAGTAGTAGAAATACCATGGTCTCCTGTTGGAAATCAAAGTAACATCTATAACCAATTCCACATCCTGTTAAAAAGGAACTTGGTAGGATTTTTGGTAATCCATTCTGACCATCGTCACTTTTCTCTGTGATATTTGGGAAAAGCTGAGAGAATTCAGAGAAACTAGAAATCACAGTGTGGTAAATTCAGAAGGAGCTATCATTTCAGTACTTTAATTTCATCCTTCCCTGAGCTCCAGGTTCTTCATTTAGACCTTGTTTAGCCACATTGACACCTTTCCCTTCCCTACAGCCCTTTTGCTTATGACAGCCTTCTTTCTAACAGCTCTGCCAACTTCTCCCCCATCTTAATCACCCAGAACACCAACTGATAAATTGAGAGAGGCTAGCTAATTTTTTCTCTTCATTTTTCTCCTTGGGAAATGAAACAACAGTTACTTAGGACAGATTTTGGTAATAGTTTTTCATAGTCCTTTATCTATTTTAGATATTGAGATTTGATGGTTTGCTGTAGGGTACATGACTAGACAAATCCATGTAGCTACTATGTATGTTGAGTAACATTCCTTTGTTGGTAATAATTTCTTACGATATTATGGAAGAATAATAGTAACACCAGCAGCACGAAGCTCATATACAGATAACAGTGGTCTGCAGTCTATGATTTTTACAGAAAAGCACAATAATATTTTAAAACAAAGAGGAACCTGCATTGAGATTTGTAAAGAGGTGTCACCCATCAGGACAGGGAAGAAGATACTATGTGGAAAAAGGAGAAACATTTTCTTTCAATGATTGCGCTGCTGAAATTCATAGTTCATGTAAAATACGTTCTTGTGTTCAATGAGTACAGCAATATATGAGTAATCACCTTCCTCAGAATGCAAATCAGTAACAATACAGAGTATGAAGAAAACATTAAAACTCAAGAACATGAAGGAGATTAAAATACGGCATTAAACACAGGCTAATAATCCTGTTTGAAAAAGCAATCATTGTAGAGAATAGAAATAAACAATGTGAACTTATGCAGGGCCTCTAGTTGTCCCTGCTTAAAAAAAGCCTTTCATTTTCTTTTAAAAATCTTTTTAGATGAATTATTAACTATTTGGCTTCATATGTGTGAATATATGCTCATGAATTTGTAGTGGGGTCAAAAATCTCTACACATTACTGCTTAGATATACAACAACATTTACTTTTCTTGATTTTCTAAAACAAATCTTCCTTGTAAATCCTATCTCACTAGGTAGAGGGATACACGTGTTTACGTGTGTGTAGAGGTTTGGAGGGCTTTATAGTTACTAGATAGCTGGGGCAGGGGAATCAGAAATAGGTAAACTAGTGATGGTAATTCAATCTCTTCCAGTTTAAACAGTGCCTTTTGGATTTCTGATTTTGTTGACTATGTGGTCACTCAGATTTCCTCTACCTTTCTTTACTTCCCTCCAAGTTGGTGTCTGGAAATTAAAAGGAAGTTTATGTCACCCTGTGGAACTGGGGGGGAAAGATGGTCTGATATTTATTAGATATCCCATGGACTCCTGCTGATCTTGACTATGTAGTGGTTGTTCTGGTCTCCCACTGATAGTGTCTGGTCTTTGAGACATTGTGCTGGTACATGCTAATGGGGTCCACAGTTGTGGCCATTCGCCTCCATTTACAATGACTATTCACTATGAAATTTTTGTTACAGCCTAGCCTTTGATATTTTGCCTGCCTGTTCAGCACCTTTGTATTTCCTCAGTGGGACACCTGGCTATTTCTGTATCACTTGCATGTTACACACAGGCTAGGAAATCCAATGGTGCTGCCTCAAATTCATGTACCCAGCATAATATACCTGCTTCTGCTGTACTACATCTTGGAACATGGTGGATATGGCTGGGGTTTACCTAGGGACTTACAGCCTCCCTCAAACTATTTATTCTCATACTTTATATGACTATAATAGGTTGTAAAGGACTTGAGAGTAGGTACTTTAATTCTTCTTTGCAATAGTGCTTTATACATACAAGGCTCCCAATAACTGTTTGCTGAACCATGGGATAAATTCTGTTGAGGTTCATTCTGCCACTATAATTCTTATTTTTTGGTCCTGATTTTGCTTTTCAATGCTATAGTTTGGTAATCCTTCAGATACCTGTAAACGGATATGTTTTCACTGAAGCACCTTTTGTGCAGGCCAATTATCTCTATTTCCTTCAGTTGTGCTCAAGATGATTTCCAAAACATTCTGTTCACTTTCATTTGAATCCTTTCAAGAGAAAAGCAGAGCACAGGCCTGTGGTCATATCAAGTGCTTGATCTATTACCAGCAGAACATAGTGACGAGTTTAAAATAGAAGAAGAAAAGTTTCACATATACCCTATAGCACTAAAGAAAAAGGCTTGAAAAAGAATGAGTTCACTAGTAAATACAGAAGGGCATTAAATTAATCACGACTCTAGAATGTGTATTTGGTCATTCACTAAGAATTTGATGTAGCCTTTTGTGAAATTTTACATGCAAATTTGAATAAAATTGGCTTGGCTAAGAACAAAATCTCAAAAAGGCCCTTGGAAGACTGTTAACAAAGGATAATGGATTAGGGCAGTACCCAGAAACCACAGGGTAGGGTGTGAGGGAGAGAAGAGGAAGCCCTGTGTACAGTTTTGTGAAAGTTTGGAAGGAGGAAGTAATGAGCAAATAGATGCTGCTTAAAGATTCAGAGCTGCAAATATGAGCAAAGACTGAAGTGAAACAGCAAGGATGCTAATAAAACATAAGACAAGTAGATAGCCATAAATTAAAATGCCCAAAATGACAATTCAAATCTGACTCAAGATTTTACCAAATACTGGGATTCAGCACTTCCCACTCTGGTTTGTATAGTTTAGTGGAATAATCTGTTCAGTGAGGAGTATAAGCTTGAGTGTTATAGTCTGGTTCAGGCTAATCAGAATCTGCAAAATGGTGAAATCTAGACACTTATATTTGTTTTAACTCACTTCTTATAGTATTTGATCCAGTGCCTTTAGTAATCTTAAGACTCCTTCTAAAAAATTGAAATCAATAATAATACTTTAAAAAAAAACTAGAGTTCTCTTCACTAGACCTTAATGTGTTCTTTAGAGTCTAATAAAATCTTTACAGCCTTGATTTACTTTGTTAATGTGGACTGAAAGCTCAGAATATATGTCTAAGCTATTTTTTTTTTTTTTGAGACAGTCTTGCCCTATTGCCCAGGCTGGAGTGCAGTGGTGCAATCTCGGCTCACTGCATCCTCTGCCTCCTGGGTTCAAATGATTCTCCTGCCTCCGCCTCCTGAGTAGTTGAGACTACAGGCACACACCACTATGCCCAGCTAATGTTTCTATTTTTAGTAGAGACAGGGCTTCATCATTTTGGCCAGGATGGTCTCAATCTCCTGACCTCGTGATCCACCCTCCTCGGCCTCCCAAAGTGCTGGGATTACAGGTGTGAGCCACCACGTCTGGCCTCTCAGCTCTTATTTCTAATGTTTCCCAGTCCTAGCATTAAAAGGCAGTTGCCTTCTTTATACTTGTTTGTCTCTGAATGCACTATTGATACTTGAAATTTTCACATTTCTTTCTCAGAAGTGCTGGCTTCCATTAACTCACGTTCTGGAGAACTGTTCCTTCACAACAATAGTTACATGATTTTAAAGCTAGTTAAAAAGTTCGAGAACAATTTCAAGCATTTAGCTGGTTGGAAGATTTTTGATACTTTTTGTCTGAGATGACCAAGTAATTTATTGTTCAAATTAGAAGACATTTGCGAGTGAAAGGGGATGCTAAATTGGAGCACTGAGATACTTGAACAACCGGTGTTAACTAGCATTATCTTGGGAAAATGAAGACGTATGGTCACCTACCTTCGGCTAACTGAATGGATCGTTTTAGATGCTTTGGTGGTTGTGTAGGTAAATATAGTTTCTTTTGTATTGAGGAAAGATCACAAATTTTCCTCTGTCATTTGTCTTTGCCTTTTATCCAGTAAACTATCTTCTGTTTTGAAAAATACTTTCTCAGTTTTGAGCACTCAAGTATTCTTCGGTTGCCATAGAACTTAAATTGCATAACTGAACTGTGCATCGTGGCACATTGGGGTCTAGCAGGCTTCCATAGCTGGGTTGCCGAACTGAAGAAATATAGCATTACAAAGATATCTGGGAAATGGATTACTGAATTAAAGGGATGTAGAATGGGGTACATTTTGGCAAGTAAGATGTAAGAAATAAGACTTAAAGTCAGGCTAAAAATGAACTCCCTGTGTGTTGCAACATAAGAGGGTCTTGCCTTAGGATTACATGTATAAGAGTAGTGTAGAAAACTGTTAAACTCAAATCATAATGCAGAGCCTAAGGACAACCAACTAAAGCAATGACAGTACATTTTCTTTCATTTTGGAATATATATATATATATTTTTTAACTGGCATTTACATTTCAGTCCCTCTGAGTGTGCCTCCAAAAATCCTATCCTAGTATTTGAAAGTCATAAAGACAATAGGGCAGAGAAGCAGGAATTAGATTATTTAACTCCTAGAGTCAACCCCATCAACAAACTGAGAGGTTGAAGACTGTAAGAGTATTTGAGGTTAGGGCTTACTGTGTCTTTTGGCAAAGTTAAGAGTATGTGACTTGTGCCTTTTGACTAGGAGATAAACAAGCAGGATCTTCAGGGAGACACAAGTCTATCAGATACCTTAGAGTTCCATAGGGAACACAGTGATATTTGGTAATGCGGGAAGTGTATTGAGCATTAATTAAACGGCCTGCTATATGTACTTAGGCTAATGCAGATATTCTCACCCTGCAGAAGAGAACATATGCTGTGCAGGAACCGTAGGGAGACAGCCTGGGCTGATGGTCTCTGAAGTCACAAAGGGACAGTCAATCTGCTCAGGCAGCTGCTTCCACCATAGTTAGTGTAGACATGACTTGTGCTATTGGCTAGATTTGGAGAAGCCCAGGAATTGACAAGAGAATAATTGAATCTCAAGCTTGGAAGTCCCCCACTGCCTTGTGATGCTTACAATCTTTCCAGAACTTTAAACCTATATCCCTTCTATTTTCTGGTCTCTCTTCTTTCCTAATAGCTAAGCTTGTTGTATGTCTTTAAATCTGGTTTCTGTCTTTTATCTCTATAATTCTTCGAAAGATCTCTTAACAAATGTATTTAATTACATGTTTCTCTCTGAATTATTTCCTAGAAAGTAACCTCCATGCAGGTAGAGCCTGGGTTGTCTTGTTTTTCATTGTGTTCCCACATAGCACAATGCCTGGCTGGCTCATAGTAAGCACAATATAAAGATTGATTGAATGAGTGAATAAATGAATTATCTGAAGGTCAAAGACCTTAAATACTAAGTAGTTTTAAATTCTTTTCATTGAAACATCTTCTTTCTGTTCCCTTCACTTCTTTTTCCACTTGGCCCTTAAATATTAGCATTTATAGTGTTTGATCCTCTGCCTTTGTATCTAACTTTATGTACTTTTCTGAGGTGACTTATCCTTGGATAGATCCTTTGTTAGGTGGCTTCACAATGCTATGTCCAGTTAAGAGCTCAGACTTTTATCTCCTGAACATTGGATCAGTTTACCCAACTATCTGCTGAACACTTCCATCTGAATAAGTGGTTCTCCAGCTTATATTTGGAAGTATCTGTGATGGAGAACTCTGGATTCTTCAGGCTTCTACATATTTCAGTAAACTAAATACACCTTCCTGTGCCATGTATTTTTCATTCTAGTTTTCCTTAGGACTATTCTACATAATCTTAATCCTTTGTCCCTTTTTCCCAGCACAGTTTCATATGTTCTGCTTATTAAATAACCATTTAGGATTTAGATTCATGAAAAATGCAAAAGAGAGAGTTGGAGAGTCTTAGAACACATGAGTTTTCCCATGACACATGGGATTTATGGGAGCTACAATTAAAGATGAGATTTGGGTGGGGACACAACCAAACCATATCAGTGATATTGGCATGTTTGTTAGCAATGTTTTTTCTTTGATGAAGCCTCCCTTCCTCTCTGACTCTACCACTCCTGCTTGCTCCTTCTCTCTCTGAATCTTCTGCTTGTTCTGGCTCTCCCCCTCGAGATCCTGGCATGACTAATTGAACAACCCTGTTTCAGAGCCAGCAAATTTTCCATTTCAAGGGCTCTTGGTTCATCCCTGAAGTGGTAAATGGGAAGCCTCCAACAAGAATATGAACTCCTTGGGATGGAAAGTAAATGAGTCTGTTCTGATATAGCCAGGTTGTGCTTTTCTATTATCCTGGACTGGAGGAAGCTTGGGGCGAGGGTTGGGAGATAGAAGGCCGAGAGATGACATTCAAGGTCACAAATATGAAAGAGAAGAAAACATTGTTGAAGTTTTGGAAAGACACATCACTGGCCTAGTTTTTTGCTTATGGGATGGGCCACTCTCACTCTCATCTCAGGAGACATAAATTTTTATGAAAAGAGGGAATCAGGAGAAGAGAACTTTGAGCAGCTAAAGAGAACTACTGAGCTTGAGGTGAAAAGTCAAGAGAAGGGCTTCAGATGCTTCCGTATTGCTGTTCCTTTGAAGCTTCATCTTAAAATGGAATAGGACTGTTTAGGAAGCAGGGAGTTAGAAACAATAGGTTGTTATTATTATTGTTAAGTGCTTTCTCTGTGACAGGCACATCACTAAGATCATCATATCCATATCTCATTGATTCTTACAACTCCTTTGGAGAGTGTATAAGTTCTCCTATTTTGAAGTTGAGGAAACTGAGGCTTGGAGATGTTAAATGCTTTGCTTAAAGAGCAGCAAGAAAGTGACAGAGCCACAGAGAGCTTCCACTGCATTGTACTTTCCTGATAGTTTCCTTAGAGTATGCACTGACTTGGGCCCTTAAATGCTTCACAAGACCTGCAAGGATCATTTAGATATTCTCTTGCTTTTTCTTGGCTTTTTGCTGGAAAGCTGGGACTTCCAGAGGCACTGAAGGCTGATGTGTGCCCACCCACATTCACACACGAGGATGTTACCTTGCTCTCCCCGGCTGATTAATAGAGGATACATTATCAGAGCTAATAGGACTCAAATGAAGAAAACTGGTCAAGTGAAACCCCGTAAATTGGCTTGTGTGCTTCCTCTGTCTCTTTTAATACCCGATGCTGGGGATTTTCATCGTTGTCCAGCCAGGCTACAGGGGAAAGGATTAGCGTAAATAACTCCCATGGCAGTGATAAGAGTGCAGCCAGCTGCTTTGATGGCCCATTTATTAGCATGACAAGAATTCAAATCTACAACAGAAGGAGCTTTTATTTTCTCTGAAAACATGGCTTTGCTTCAGAAAAATGACTGAAAATACATACTCCTCTCTCTCCCTGTCTTCCTCTCTCCATTTTTTTTCTTACCATTTCTGATATTAGTCTGTTCTGGCTGCTATAATGAAATATCATAGACCAGGTGGCTTATAAACATCAGACAGTTATTTCTCACAGTTCTCAAGGCTGGGAAATCCAAGATCTAGGCCAATTGAGTGTCTGGTCAGGGCTTGCTTCTTAGAGCCATAGGTGGCTTCTTCACACTGTGTCCTCACAGGTGGGAGAATGAAGGGTCTTTCTTGGGCCTCTTTTATACGGGCACTAATCCCATTCATGAGGGCTCTTTCCCCACAGCCTAATAGCCCTCCAAAGACCTTATTTCCTAACACCATCACACTGGTGATTAGATTTCAAAATATGAATTTTTGGGGGACACAGATATTCAGACCATAGTAGTTCCCTTCTGTCAGGGTGAGTTTTCCTCCCTTTTGCTTCGCAATGAATGAAGTGTGAAGCACAAGGACACAACATCCCTGGAATGCTTGGTTGCTCAAGCAGCAGCCATAGTAGCAGCAGCATGGAGAAGTGGGCACCAGGAAGTCTGGGTTTTCATCCCACCTTCTCTATTTATTACCTGGGTGGTCTTCGGTCTATTACTTAACCCTTTTGTGCCTAATTTCTTCCCAGCCCCAACCCCAAAGCGGGGATAATAAAAACACCTTGTAATAATAATAAAAAAATCTTGTAGGCTTTTGGTGGAAATTAAACATAAAAGGTTGAGAAGAAAGCCTGCTAGAGACTAGGTGGTTAATTCATGTTAATCATTATTAGTAGTGAGAGGGCATAAACTCATAGAAGGGAGAAAATGGTATGAGTGACGCCTCTGTGACAGTTCGTCTATTTTGTTTCTGTTCCCTGTCAGACGCCTCACTGGTTTCGCTCTGACTGCAAGAGCCGATTTTGTTTGAGCTGCCCCAGCTGCAGGGTTACTGAGTGAGCTCTACGTGGGACAGGCACCACAGAAGAGCCCCCAGGTTGTTTGTGTGTGATAGAGACGTGGCTCACTTGGAGAATAAGCTCTCCACTGTGCAGCTAAAAGTAGAGCTCAAGGGCAGCTTTACAAAAGCTATATTCCCTGTGTTCCTGAGGTTTCTAAAAGAATATATTTTCATGGTAGTTACCGAGGGGTCAAGGTTCTTGGACATCTGAGTCCTGTCCTGCCTTAGTCATGCCCTGGGGAGGTGCTCAGCAAAGATCAAAGTCCAATAAATGCACATTTTTTCTGGCAATGTTTGATGCTTTTGTTCCATATTCCATGTAGTCTCCTGATGTTGGATCATAAGGAAGTTTCTTTCATTTTGGCTAGAGATAGGCTTTTCCTGGGTCCTCACTCATTACCCCTTCTGTGAAGGAAGCAGTCCTTCCTGGAGAAAGCTACTTAAAGGAAGATCATGTCAATGAAGGAAGAATTTTGTCTCTCTGCCTAGAGCAGAATTAGTGTGGGCCATTCATTCAAGGTCTTTGGGGGTGGTGGTGAGCTAGGGAAGAGTAGGAGGATGGCTTTGGCCTAAATAACTTTTGAAATGTTGTGAATGATAAATAATATTATAACACACATACATACACACACACACAATCTTAAGAGAGAGAGCCTGACCCCAGGTCAGGGGTCTATTGAATATCCTTAGCCTTTACAGATCCCATCATTAACCCTCCTTGGGGATAAGTAAGTGGGAGGCCAAGGGCAGAAAGGAGGAGTGAGCAGGGTTTGCAGAAAGAGAAACAAATTACCTGTAGAGCAAGAAAGAGAAGTAGAAGGTAGACGCTAGGATAGAGCTGTATTTCTCAAACTGAGAGATGAAGATACATTCTCAGGGGCCCACGGCTTCTTTTTAAGAGTTGTTTAATTTTGTGTCTTTTAACTTGGTAATCCAAAAAGAGCATATAGGCATATTCTAGACCAATTTTATAACCCTTTGAGAATCCCCATTTGCATTTTTGTGCTGACATTAAAGACCACTTTTTAAGATTATCAAGTTATGTTGATAAAGAACAGAGGTAAACATCATACATGTGACTACTTTATAACGACAGTCTGTGCAGGGGGTCGAATAAAAAAGTGGCACAAGGAATAAACAATTACATGATATATAAAGTTTAGGAAAAGCTGCTAGAGTCAAAATAACTAACTCTGGAACAATCCAAGCTGCTTTTGTGAGCACTGGTTTTGTTTATTAAAAAGCACATTACCCATCACATTAAATTGATGTTGATAACTTGAATTTGTTGGTTTGTAGTTTAAATTTAATGTGTAGCTATATCTTGGTTGCTCAAGCAGCAGCAGCGTGGAGTAGTGGGCACCAGGCAGCCTGGGTTGTCAACCCACCTTCTCTATTTATTACCTGGGTGGGTCTTGATTTTAAAGATTTATAAGAGATACAAACATACAATATTTCACCTAGTATATGTTGTATGCATTCAAATAACATTGTTTTATTTAGCTATGTAGATAGTTCTTATACTGAGCCTAATACTGTTCCAATGGTTTTAGATATGTTAACTCATTTAGTCCGCAGAAATTACCCCAAGAAGTTGGGATCACTATTCGCCTCCAATGAAGAAATGAAGATGTAGAGGGGTTAATTTGCCCAAGGACCAGTAGAAACTAGAGATGAGATTTGGACACACGTTTTCAGAGTCTAGAGCCTATACTTTTAATCACTTTATATATGGTCTTTTAATTATCTAAGTTTTATTCTTTAGATTAAATGTGGCCTCCTCACTACTCAAGTTTCAAAAACACTAGGAGGGTGTTGCTAAGATTGTCCAAAGCATTTATTATTGTTCCTTCAATTTCTCATCTTGTGCATCTTCTCTTATTTTCTGTTTACTTCCCTTGAACCTTACCTGTTACCTTAGCTATGACTCTATGTTCCTCCTTTTCTATCACATTAGGCCTCATGCCTTGCAAATCCTAGTAGTAACTTCAAGGCTGGATAAATTTTGGGCTAGTATCTTTCCAACACCCCTTCTACCTGTTCTCGTTGCGTAGCATCAATATAATTTGGAAAGGACAGACACGGCCTTTCTGTTCCACAAATAAGACCTGATAGTTTTAATCTGATCAAGATAATCCCATCTCCCTTCATGTAGTGACTGGTTCAGCTAATTCAATCTATGCCAGTAGGCACATAGCATTACTTTGCCTAAAGCAGTTGATTTAGGAATGGATTTGTAACACAGAATGAGCCAATAAGAGGTGAGAGCAGATCTGAAGGATCTGCCAGAGGCCAGGGTTCTCTTTCTGGTTATTGTGTTGTGAGGATATGAAACCGCCACTTTTCCACCACAAAGAAAGCCAACCTTGAACTGAGACTGAGTGCAAAAGGTAGAGCAAAGAGACTGAAGAACAGGGCCGCTGCCAACACTGATAAACCATGGAGCCAACAATTTTGAAGGCTGCCCTTTCTTGAAACTCTATATTACACGAGCCAGAAATTTTGTGTTCGTTTAGCCAGTTGGCTCAAAATCAAGTTCTGAGATATGTTTCATAGTTGGACAAATTTGCAATGGATTCTGATTGTTTCATCTACTTCTAGTTCCGGAGGCTTTCCACTTAACTGTATTTGACAGTAGGTTGTAGTGTGATTGCAGTATTCTTTCTCCATTATCTATGTATGACTAAAGCCCATATTAAAATGAATTAATTTATAACGTGTATGAGTTTTCTGTCACTGCATAACAAATTACCACAAAATTAGTGGCTTAAAACAGTACAACTTCATTATCTTACTATAGTCAGAAGTTTGCTATAGATATTACTGGGCTAAGATCAAGGTGTTGGCATGGCTGCCTCAGTTTCTGTAGAACCTAAGGAAAAAGTCTGTTTCCTCATTTTTCCCAGTTTATATAGGCTGCTCACATTCCTTTGCTGTTTGCTTTCTTCCTGTGTCTTCAAAGTCACCAATGGTTAATTGAGTCCTCACATTGCATTTATCTGACTCATCTTCACTGTTCTATCTTTCTCTGATTATAGCCAGAGAAAGGGTTCTCTACCTTATATGGTTCAGCTCTGTGTCCCCACACAAATCTCGTCTTGAATTGCAATCCCTATGTGTCCAGGGAGGGACTTGGTGTGAGGTGATTGGATCATGGGTCTGGTTTCCCTCATGCTGTTCTCATGATAGAGAATGAGTCCTCATGAGATCTGATGGTTTAAAAGTGTGGCAGTTCCCCCTTCTCTCTCTCTCTCCTGCTGCCTTGTGAAGAAGGTGCTTGCTTCTCCTTTGCCTTCTGCCTTGATTGTAAGTTTCCTGATACCTCCTCAGCCATGTGGAACTGTGAGTCAATTATATCTTTTTTCTTTATAAATTACCCAGTCTCAGGTAGTCTTTATAGCAGTGTGAAAATGGACTAATACACTAATTTTAAGAACTCATATAAATAGATTGGATCCACTCACATAATACAGAATAATCATATCTCAAAATCATTTTTGCCACATAAGGTAACATTTTCACAGGTTCCGAGAATTATGACATGGACATCTTTGGGGGCCATTATTCTGCCTAGTACATTGTGTGACAGAAGTAACCCCTAACATGTTTGGCTCTATAGCAGCAGACCAAAACATATGACGGATTCTATACTTAAATAATAATTGTCTTGTCCTAGTAAATTATTACTACCAGCCAACATTAACTGAGTAGTTACTATTTGCCAGGGATGGTTCTAAATGCTTTGTATTTATTAATGCCATTTAATCTTCATAACACCTCCATGATTTAGATGTACTATTATTACTCTAGTAACTGGAAGCTAAGACCCAGACAGGTGAGGTGACTTGCTCACTAGTGAGTAGTGGATCTGGATTTTCAACTTAGGCAGTTTTGTTCCATGTTCTCAACCACTGTGCCATAGTCTCTTTCAAAATAGCTTCAATGGAAGTTGTATTAACATAGTAGCTTATCAGTATAATTATTTCCTATGTTAGAGCTCCTACTATGTAGCTAGAGGCAGCTTCTTCCTTTAAACCCAGAACAATGAGCAGTTCTCTTACAAGGCCTATCTAAGGAGTCATATTGTTTAGGAGGACAGAACCCCTTTTCCTACAGCCACAAGAGTGGGCTCACAACTAATTCTGCAATGCTGGCTATCACTGTTCTCCTCTATTAGTCCTGCCATATTTTGTCCCAGAAAAATTTCCCTAATTTCTGTGGAACTCAGGTGTATGGAGGATCCACTTGGCAATAAACTTTGGGCTAAAAGTTTCAGAGTTGGATATATGTATATCTAAACATCTGCTTATTTTGGTCAATTGGAGGGATGGGTGATTCAATTCAAGAAAAAATTTAGGATCGCCTACGATGAAGTGAATTGTGTCCCCACCAAATTCGTATGTTGAAGCCCTTGACCCCCAGTGTGACTGTTTTTGGAGATAGGGCTTTTAGGAGATAATTAAGGTGAAATAAGGCATAAGGGTGGAGTCTTAATCTCATAAGACTGATGAGAGAGAGAGAGAGAGCGCGCTCCATGTGTGCACACCAAGGAAAGGCCATGTGAAGACATAGAGGAAATATGGCTGCCCACAAGCCAGGAAGAAAGCCCTCACCAGAAACCGAATCAGCTGGCACCCTGACCTTCAATTTCCCAGCCTCAGGACTGTGAAATCTATATTTCTGTTGTTTAAGCCACCCAGCTTATGGTGTTTTGTGATGGCATCCTGAGCTGACCAAGACAGAGCCAATCATTTGGCATTACACCAGTATCCTATAGTGGCTGTGGAGAGAAATGGAAAATGAGTGAGTTTTCACGTTGGCATTTTCATTAGTTTCCTATTCTTTTTGTATTCTGATGGCATGGAAAGGGTTTGGAATCTGAAGCCTCTAGACTAGCTTCTGAGCGTGAATAAATTATTTCAAACAAATTGTCAAAATACCTGCTGCTTGCTCTGCTCCTGACACATCATTTCCCTTGCTCTTATTAGAACCCACCAGGAATGCCCTTGCTTGAGGTTTTTGCACTGGTTTTTCTCTTTGCCTAAAATACCTTTCTCCCATTTCACATGCACGGGGTTCACAATGGAGTTCACGTGACTCCCTCCTTTATCTCCTTCAGGCTCTTACAAGGATCATTTTAAAATCACCCACTCAATTTAAAATTACCAGTCTCACCCCCATCTACTCTTTCTTCTCTTCCCCATGACCTATTAATTTTAATAGCTCTTATCTCTACCTAACATGCTGCATATTTTTCTTTCTTCTGTTGTTTATTATCTATTTTCCCTCAGTAGAATGTATGCTCCATTGGGGTGGGATTTTTGTTTATTTTGTCTGCTGTTCTAGTCCTTGTACCTAGAACAGGATGTAGTGATGCATTCAATATTTCTTGAATGAAGTAATGTGTTGAGTTACAGGTTCATTTTTTTCCCATGTGGATTGTCTCATTAAACCCTCTTAACATATTTTTGTAGTAGATTTATTTTTATTATTATGCTAATTTTATGAATTAGAAAACCAAGGCCTAGAGAAATTAAGTAGCTGATCTAACCTCCTACTGCTCAAAAAGGCAGGTTCAATTTTTCAGAACTAGGTGGTCTGTTTCCAGAACCCCCATTTTTATTCAGTGTACTCCTTCCTAGTCTTTCTTTTTTTGATTATTTGCTGATAAATAACTGGTTACATTGGCTGCATAAGTGAAATTCATCTATAAGGGTGTATTAGTCCGTTTTCACACTGCTGATAAAGACATACATGAGACTCGGCAAATTACAAAAGAAAGAGGTTTAATGAACTCAGTTCCACGTGGCTAGGGAGGCCTCACAATCATGGCGGAAGGTGAAAGGCATGTCTCACATGGTGACAGACAAGATAATTTGTGTAAGGAAATTCCCCTTTAAAAAACCATCAGATCTTGTGAGACTTATTCACTATCACGAGAATAACATGGAAAAGACCCACTCCCCATGATTCAGTTACCTCCCACTGGGTCCCTTCCATAACATGTGGGAATTGTGGGAACTACAATTCAAAATGAAATTTGAGTGGGGATACAGCCAAACCATATCAAGGGGCTTATCTAAGTAGGAGTTTCTTTTCCTCATTTGCAAAGAAAGTCTGGAAGGAGGGCTTTTAGGAAGAGCATAACTGGTCAGGGATGGCATCAAGAATTCAGATTCCTTCTGGTTTATAGCTCTGCCACCCTGAGCACGTTGAATGCACTATGTCTGAGCATTTAATCTACATATCAGGCCCAGAGAGAGAAACGGCAAAGGACAAAGGGCACTGAGAGACACTTTTCCTTTTTAAATTATTTTAATAAGACAATAGCGTCTCATGAGGCTGAAGAATGGTCATCCATATATATTTTATTGTCTAAAATGACTGTGTATCTATAACTGACCTACTTTAAACAAAATGAAGAGTAATATTAGTAAGGTAGAAAGGGAGAATAGACATCAGATCATTTATAGTAGTGTCCACCATGCTCTTGTTTTTCTCTTTGAGACTTTGTGTTAGGATGCTCTGTCCTGCCATAATCAGAAAGCTCAACTCAAATTGGCCTAAACAATTAGGAAACACACTAATCTCATACCAGGATGTCCAGAGGTAGGACAGATGACAGAGTTGGTTGATGCTGTGATTCAAGGATGTCCTCAAGGATTAGGCTCTTGTCATCTCTCTTTTTTACCATCCTTAGCACTGTCTTCATTCTCACACTGGAAGCAAGGTGGTTGCAGCAGTTCCAGATGTAGAGTTAGGACAACATCTGTAAGAAAAAAAGGGACTGACTCTTCAAGAATGAAATTGGCTGGGAGTGGTGGCTCTGGCCTATAATTCCAGCACTTTGGGAATTTGGGAGGCCAAGGTGAGAGGATTGCTTGAGGTCTGATCAACATAGTGAGACCATGCCTCTCAAAAAAAAAAAAAAAAAAAAAAGGCCAGGTGTGGTGGCACACACTTGTAGTCCCAGCTACTTGAGAGGCTGAGGTGTGGGAATCACTTGAGCCCAGAAGTGAGAGGCTGTGGTGAGCCATGATTGCACCACTGCGCTCCAGCCTGGTGACAGAGTAATACCCTGTCTCCACCCCCCACCCCCAACCAAAAAAAAAAAGAATAAAATTTCCTCTTATGGGGTTGCTTTAGAAGGTCAGTAGTGGACTTCTCATATCTTGGCCAGAATTATGTCACGTCCTCATTCCTACACTGATTTTAGTTAAGCAGGTCTGACTTTGACCAAAGAAGATTCACCATTTACAACTAAAGATGGAGTCAGCTGCCCTTGAAGCTTATGACCACAAGGAGCTGGGAAGAGGCCAGAATACAATTTCTTTTTCTGTTAGAAGGAAAGAGAGGAGAATAGAAGTTGAACAAACAATCATTAGTCTCTGCCAAAATAATAACAATTTTTAAAAAATGACTACAATTTGGTTCATTTCTTTACAGCTTAGTTTTGAGTAATGACTTCCTTGAAGATGAATTTATGACAGATAAATTTCTAAAAATGTTAAAACTGTGAGATCAGTAGGAATCTGTCGCTTGAATTAATTTTAATTTATATATTTGAGCACATTTCTGCAGCAATTCTGTATTTTCCTAGCATATTCCGTTGGGGTTGGGGAATAACTGTGGAGGAGTGAAAGAAATCTGGGGACCCTTCCCAACAGAAGCCAGACAACTTCTTCATGCCTTCCTGTCCTGGAATTCAGGATTGTTTCTGTATTAGTCCTTCCGTAATGCTTTCTTTATGTGAATGATATAAAACAATTCATCATTGCAGTCATCAGATTCTCCAAGACAACTCCATATAACCTGAAATATTTTTGCAGGAAAATTGATTTCCCAATTTAAACGTCATGGTTGACTGGTTGTGCTGTTTATAAACAAATAGCATGAATAATTTAGTTGAAGATTTATTGTGAATTGCAGATATCATTCCTTTTTCTTTTTTCTAAAGTCATCTAAATATGCTGTTATCAAGGAAATAGGATATTCAAAATCAGAGAAGTCACTATTGGAGTTTTGTGCAGACTTTGTGAAGGAGTTTGCTACATTTGGTAGAAATGTATATATTGCCTAGATCAGTTTAATGAAATGAATGAAATGAAACTAGCATTAACAAGTATGTTCTGTAAGCTGGATATTATCCTAGACTCTTTGACATACAATATATTATGATCCAGGATGGCTCATTTTTTTAATAGATGAAGAAACTATGGTTCAGAGAAGTTTTGACCCAGGATAAAGGTAACAAAACTGAGATTCAATAGCTTTTGACATACCTATTTTAATTGCCATACTGTATCCAGGCTCACTGTTGCTGTTGCTGTTGCTTTTATAGTTTTCTCTTTATAGTGGGTCTTTTTGATTCTGCTGACTATGATTGCATAAGCTTGCTCTCCCTCCTCTGCTGGTCATTTTAAACAAATCATCAAATACTCATGAGGTGCCTATTGAGTGCAAGCTTGGGTCATAGAAGCTAGCATGTGGGTAATGGTGCCATTCAGTAAATATTTCCATATCTTCTCCTTCTGGATGCAACGAGGGTTGCACTTCCTGACCCCTCTGTGGTTGAGCGAGGCCCTATGGTTAGTCCTGGTCATTGAGTGGCAAGCTCTAGTGTCATATGTCACTTCCAGGCCTGTTACTGGGTTGTTGATTGGAGACCTGCCAGAGAGCTCTTTCCCTTTGCTATCATGGGTGGCAACATTTGAGCTGACGTTTGTTCCATCAGCCTGTGTGGCTGAGTGACAATGGTAAGCACAGCTCTCCTGCTGACCTGATACAGGCATGTAGTATGAGAAAGAAATAAGTCATATTTGTATCCAGCCTCTGCAGTTTTGGGATTGATTTCTATGGTATCCAGATACAACTAGTCACTAGGCTTGACTGATATTGATATTGAATGATTATCATATATCAAGCTCAGTAAGCAAATGAATTAGGTGCATTATCTTTACAACAACCACCTGAAGTGGCATAATTATCCCCATTTTATATTCCAGGAAATGGGGCCTTATAGGACTTAAGTAGCTTGCACGAGGTAATCCAGATCATCCAAACCTGGCTCTGAGACCAGCTCCTGACCTTGGCCTCACTATACCTGGCTCAGATGCCCTTTTTTTTTTTTAAATTAGTTCAGACTACTTTAATTCACTAAAGGCATTTCACCTTTTATCTCCTCTAACCTTTATCTGAATCTGTATTAGTAGGCTCTTCTGACTAAGACTTGCATTAATACTGGGAAGTAGGGCTAGGCTCATACCTGTAATCCCAGCACTTAGAAGGCTGAGGAGGGAGGATCCTGTGAACCCAGGAGGTCAAGGCTCCAGGGAACTATGATTATGCCATGCACTCCAGCCTGGGTGACAGAGAGAGACCCTGTCACTAAAAAAACAAAACACTGGGAAACAGGAACATAGTGCTAATTGCAGGATTACCATTGTTTGCTAAATTAAAGTTTGCATCAGTCCTAGGTCAACAACGTAGATGAACCTGGATATCATGCTAAGTAAAATGAGCCAGGTACAGACATGATCTCACTCATATGTGGAATTTAAAAAAATTTAACTCATAGAAGTAGAGAGTAGAATGATGGGTACCAGAGGTTAGGAGCATGGGTAGATGGGGAAATGGGAGATGTTAGCCAAAGGGTCCAGAGTTTCATGAGGACAAATAGGTTTTAGTGATCTATTATGTAACATGGTGATCACAGTTAATAATATATATTTCAAGATTGCTAAAAGACTAGAGTTTAAGTGTTCTCACCACAAAAAGTAGGTGAGATGTTGAATACGTTAATTAGCAGGATTTAATCATTCTACAATGTATACATATATCAAAACATCATATGCCATAAATATATGCAATTATTAATTAAAATAAAAATTTAAGAAATGAAACTAGAAAAAAATGACTAGGTATCATCCTAGACTCTTTTGCCAAGTTATCTTTAACATATAATTTTATATATATAAAGAAACTGAGTTTCAGAGAGGTTTAAGTAATTTGATCTAGGATAAAGGTAATATAGTGAGATTTAAACACAGCACTGATGTGAAAATCTATGCTGTTTTCATACCACCAAGCAGCAGGTTTTAAATGCCCAGAAAAAACTGATTACTTCCATCTCATTGTGGGTCAGAGGATTATGTCTCTCATAGAACCCCAGGCCTACAAGATTCTCTGTGAACTAAAGTGTTCCATGGTCAAATTAATTCAGGACCTAAAGCATACTTTAGTCACCACATTTGGATATTCATGATGCACATTAGCATAATTCAGTCTGTACAAAGTTCTTCAGTTAAGAAATCTATCTAGTTTGGTGTAACCCAAAGTTCCTCAAATGTATCTGACTACTGAACACTGCCACCAAACTCTGCCACTGATTTTAAGCATCCTAAAAATAAGCATCTTTGAGAGATTATATGGTAGAATTGAAAGTAGAACTTGATACTATGTTGGAATCAAATGTAACCATTACATACTGAGCAAACAAAAATAATCTGTATTTCCTTCTTGTTGATTTAATACAGCAAAAATTTTGACTTAAGCCAAATTGCTCCTGGTTCAGATCCATTTCCTATGGGTAGTCAGAAAGACAATGCCATTTTGCTTTGATAGCTTTTGGTTTATTCCAAACAAGGCACATCTCCTGTTTTTGCTTCTCTCTTTTCTATCGTGTTAACAGAATCCTTCTTTTCTATGACTCTTGGTTCATGGATGGTTTACTTGACCAACCTGGATCAATAAGAATCTTCCCTGGGCTTTTCCACCAGTGCTATTGGAGATATTCTTTTTTCCCTTGATGTTGCTTAGTGCTAGGGTGTGAGTCTTGCACTGCTAGTGATCTTAATATTTGTATACATGGCTAAAGCCTAAGAATTGATCCCTGATGATGTACTGTACTTGAGTCTATGAGTCCTGCTGTGCTTGAAACCACAAGTTCTAGCACCACATCTTTTGGTTATATGAACAAACATTTTCTTTGATTCCCTCCCTCCCTTCCTCCCTTTTCTTCCTTCCTCCCTCCCTTTTCTTCCTTTCTTTCTTCTTTCTTTCTTTCTCTTTCTTTCTTTTCTTTCTCTCTCTCTTTCTTTATCTTTCTCTCTTTCTTTCTCTCTCTCCTTCCCTCCTTCCTTCCCTCTCTCTTCCTTTCCTTTCTTTTCCTTTCCCCTTCCCTTCCTTCCTTTTCTTTTCTTTCTTCACTTCTTTTTCTCTCCTTCTCCTCCTCCTCTCTCTCTTACTTCCTTCTTAGTAGTTTGAGTATTCTGCTGCTGCTATGAACTGAGAGTGCTGATTAATATATGTATCTTTAACAAACACAGGTAAACCAGTAATTTTTTTTCCCAAAGCTGTGAATACTGAAAAACTGCTAAATAATAGAAGATGCACAAGTAAGTGCTGTACAGGCTAGAAAACCTCTCCCAGCCTTAAAAGATCTGGGGAATTTCAGAATGTATCATCATTTTTTACTGTCACAGTCCTAAGCAGCTAGCACAGTTTCTGGCTATGATGAAAAGTATTCAAGAAATATTTGTTGACTGGTTTAATGAACACAGATAGCTTCCTCTTTCAGGGAAGATTATCTTTTTTTTTCTCTTTAAATTCTCTTCACCAACTATGTACCAGAAACTTGAAATTAAAAAAAAAATAACTCTATTTTCAAGGAGATTATATCTAACAGGAGAGACATATAGAAATACATATAAAAATATTCAAAAAAATCCATAGGAAAAACATGTTGCCTGGGAAGAGCAAGAAAGTCTCACTTTTGGAAGGTATGAAAGCTCAGAATCCATACACCAGAGTCAAAAGTTGGTAACCTACAAGCTAGATTTAGCCTGACAATATGTTTGAAAATTTGGAAAAATTTTACATAAAATTACATGTTTACATGGTTTCTTTAAATACTAGAAAATTCAGCAACATAGGCTGTGTGTCCCTATGGGAATAGTGGGCAAGAACTGAATAACAGTTTATCTCTTTACATGATATGAAACACACAACTGGATAACAGCTTATCTCTTTATGGGATATGAAACACACACACTCCAAAATGGCAAATCTCTCACCGTATTTTATTGTCTTGCACCCAGTCCACATCACTCATTTGTGTCACCTGCCTGTCTCATAAAAGCATTTGCGTTTGTTACCCTGGTGTCCACTACTGTGGCTGGCAAGGAAGAGCACAGGGCATCAGGGATCCTATAACCCATCTTTCCATCAAATGCCTTTTGAAGGGTACTAAGTGTAGAAACAGCAAATGGATAAATGAGTACTCTAAGATAATGAGGGCTGACATGATGATCTATTCCGAGAAGGCATATCAGCCCTGCCTTTTCTTTCTTTCATTCACTTCATCTGGGGCATGGAAGTGCGATTGTTCAGTTCCATGCAAAGCTTGTGTTTTGGTAATACAGAGAATCTCTTGTGAGTGGAAACTTGAGTTGAATATCTGTTCTCATCCTACAGGCCTATTTACCATGCTTCCTTAGACTTGATTAGGGACTGGGACCCAATGGTGGCATAACAAAAGAGCCCTGACTGGAAATCAGGGAGGCCAGGTTTGAATACTCGTCCTGGGATTAAATAGTTGGGTGATACTGAGCATGTCACTTTGCATTTCTTGGTCTGTTTACTCCTATATCATGAGGAGTTTGGATTAGATAATATCTAACTTCCTGCCAGCTCCAAAATTATAAATATCCTACAGTATCTTACTGTATAAAGAAGGGAGCATGCCTCTGGAATCAGGGGTTTGAATCTCTATTCTATCTCTGGAATCAGAGGTTTAAATCCTTGTTCCACCAGGTATTTCCTATATGTCTTTGGGCATATTCTCAAATGCCAAAAGTCTCAATTGTCCTACTTTTCTCAGAAACATGGATCATGCAATACCCACGTTACAGGGTGAAAAGGAAGATTCAGTGCAAAGTTGATGCCTGGCATACAGTAAGCACTCAGTCAGTGATAACTTGAGCGTTACAAATTCTTGCTTTCTTAAAATAATTGTGCCCTCTTTATTTTTGATTGCTTTCTGCTTTTCTCATTTTCAAACTTATGCTTTCTTCACTAGCAAATTGGTACTGTGGAGTCTGGAACAGAAAACAAAAGTCTTTTCTTTTAAGCACATTGATTTCTTACTGGTGAGAATTTAGAATTTAATAAAGTTACTGGTTGGTTTTAGTAGCAGTAATGCAAAGAGCTAAGAAACTTAAAGATAGGATCTGTGGTGTGCCCACCTTTGTATTTTCAGTGCCTAGCACTGTGCGTGGTGTGCAGTAAATTATCAATAGGTGAGATATTCGGCTGATTCCTTTAAGGTCTACTTGCAGGTTAATTTTAGTAATAACTAATATTTACTAGGTACTTAACTGTGTCTAACAATCTGTGCTAAATGTTTGTATGTATGCTCTAAGCAATCCTATTGTTTCTCCCACTTTTCACATAAAGGAATCAAGGGTTAGAGAAGATAAAATTTGCCCAAGATCACACCATAAGTAAAATGGCAAAGTTAGAATTCAACTCTAGGTTTGTCTTTCCTTAAAGTGGTATTATTTACCCCTGTGCCACACCATGCTGACACACCGCTCTTTGCCTTGGTCTCATGGATAGAACAGATGATGGTGATCAGAAATCAAGTCTTGCACCAGTTACTGGAATAATAGATATTATAGGTATTTGGGTTTTAGTTTCTAGAAATCCAGCGTCATTCTCGCAATTGTCAATATTAACACCTGTTCAGAATTTTCATGCAGGGAGTCCATCAGATGTAGGTGTATCTCTTGTGTATTTGAGCAGTTCTTATGAAACAGTTGTTGTCACATTGATATTCCCAGTGGTGAGTTGTAGGTGGTAACAGCAATAGTAGGGTTCTTCACTTTGAGAGTAGGCTGTCACACATACATTTTAAAATAGACAAATTCCCTCAAAATTCCCTCTCCCTTTCTCTTTCTCTCTCCCTTCTACATTAAGTCGTCTTTGGCTTTTAATACAGCTTGTGACTCATCTAGAGATGATCAAACATGTGATGTTTGGAAAATTGAGAGGAAGCAAAGACTCCTCTTATACCATGATCTAACCTTTTTTTTCATATCTGGCTGGGACATGACACAAATTTACTCCCATTTGCATTATCCAATGCCACAAAGATGCTCAATATGTCTGGCCTAATTAAGGACACCCATTTAGCTTCAGAGATCACTACCCTTTCCTTCTCTTCAGCTATATTTAATGAACAAGTATATCTTGTTTGTGTGACATTTAATTTTATACAATGTTAATTTAAGACATGGATTAGTACAGTGGATATATTAATGGCTATGTCTTTTCAATCTATTACTGAGCTATCGGTTTATCCCTGAGAAAATATTGCTGGGCCAGGATCATTGCTCAATAAGAGTAATTTTGCATTGCCGATGGCTGTGCCCTTGTTTTATCAAGGCTACATTACTGACTTCCTTTATTTTCTAGAAGTCTAGATTGTATTGTTTTGGGAATGCAGCTGATTCAGACTGGTTCTGTCCCTACCTTTTCTGCATGGGTCCCTTCATCATCATCATTTTATTGTCTGGCCATCCTTTGGACAGAGGGTATTTCTTCTTCTTTTTTCCTATTTTCTTTCTTGGACCTTAGTTTCAGTGGATTGGATAATGACACTTCTCAGTTCTTGGTACATGATTCTCATCATTCCTGGCAAGACCTCTGCTGTTTTATTTATTTATTTATTTGTGTTTGTCTCTATTCCCTCCTCCCATTCCCTTCCCTTCACTATAGCAGTCATTCTTGTTTAATTCCTTCTTTGTATTATGTGTATGTCTTACAAAATGTGCATTGCTGTTTTATGTGCATGTAGTTTTAAATTATGCAAACAGTATGATGTCAAATATTTCAGCCTTCTTGTTTTTTTTAAATTAACATGCTGCTTTTAAGATCTACTCACCTTGCCATGTGTGCATCTAATCCTTTGCCTCTTACTGCTTTCTTTCTTGTTCCCATGGCCTTGAAAGAAAATGTTAGTGTTTAGCATGCTGACCCACTCTGATCATTCAGCTTTCTCATACTTGGTTGACATCAGAATTAGAGGTGATTTGATGTTCACAGAGGAAGCCCTATGTGGTTTATGTACGGCCCTCATCTTAGAATCCAAGGCATGGAAATTTTAAAAATTGTTTGTTGGTTCCTGAAGGTGTAATAATTTTTCTTGTGGAGAGGTGACAACAAAACTCTACACTGTCACAGAAGCAACAGAGAAAAAAAACTTATTCTTAAGGCAAGCCTCAGTTTCTTCATAAGCAATATGGAGATAAGAATAGCACTTATATCATGAGGTTGCTTATGTTAATAAAAGATAATTTACACAATCTGCTTAGTACTGTGCCCGACACATTGATAAAGTTTGCAATTAATATTCTAACTCCAAGTCTAGTGTTCCACTCATAATACAATGTGTTGCCTTATAGCCAGAAGATTTGCTATTTTATTAATGTAGACATTATATGGATTATCTAAAATACACAAGAAAAAGCTAGAGATGGCGACTGATGCTCTGTATCATGATACTTAATTGTGAGCAGACACACTCATGTTTCATGTGCAACAAACTGTGAAAGCTGAGAGCCTGAACACAGCTCATTGTTGTAATCAAATACAACTTATGACAAAGTTCTTATCTCCTAATCAATATTCATAATTGTTATTGTGCTTCATGGTCATTATGCATAAGTGGTAAATGGTATATATACACATTTACTAAATATTGTTACTTTTACCAGTAGACCATGTTTTAATGTTTCAGTTGTTCTTCCTGTCTTGTTTTATATTTATAGTGTCACTAGCCTTCCTCCAAGTGATACAGAGAGGAGGGATACAGGGAGGAGAAGGGTAGCCTGGCTTGGGTTCACAAGGTGAAAATCACAGAGAGCACCACACAAGAAGAGTAATGAATAGCAGTGTGTGGGGCACTGTGTTATGACACAGAGGCCTGAAAGTGAGAGAAACTGATGCATCTGTATTCCCTCTTTTTCTCAATGATAGATGCACAGAAACTTCAGGAGGCTCATTTCAGTCATGCCCTGCTCAGGAGAGTAGGAGAGGGGTTGGGTAGACAGTGGCTAGAGAAGAGTTGCAGACACGGTGTCCTCTGGGGGTTTTCCCACAGAAACAACTGAGGCAAGTTCACCTTTATGCTGAGTCTGATAGGCTTTATTTCTTTGGCTTGACATTCCTGTAACTCAATGACTGGCAACTATAATCCACAGGCTAAATTTACTCCACTGCCTCTTTTTGTAAATAAAGTTTTATTGGAACACAGTCATACCCACTTGTTAACCTATCGCCTGTGGCTGCTTTCACTCCACAACAGCAGAGCTGGGTAGTCAGCACATAGACCTTACGGTGAGCTAAGTCTAAAATATTTACTATCTGAATCTTTACAGAAAATGTTTGCGAACAGCTGCTCTGCCTCAATGTAACATTTTCCTTTTCACAGATACATATGAGCAGGTAGTATAGTAGAGTGGTGAAGAACATGTGCTCTGAAGTCCAACAGAGCAAAGGCTGCAGTTTTCTTTCTTTCTGTGCATGTTAGGTTTCCACCTCTATCTACCTCATAATATTCTGGGGAAGAGTTAATAGGATAATGCATGCAAGGTGCTCAACAGTTCCCTGGAATTTAGTATTCGATGTATATTGTATATTCATGAAACTGAAAAGATTGATAAGTAACTGAACAGAAAATGTAGAACTCTGTGAGTCAGGAATAAGATCATGCTGGGTGATTGTGTGCTGGGGAAACATATTGCAATCGATTGTATGAGAATGAGCATAGGGATGTCTGGGTTGTCAGAGATGAATTATGCTCAACTATTTCCCAAGGTCCAGTCTGGTCACTTTAAATGTATGAAGGTACAGAGTGAAGCTCTCTGCCATCTCCCCTGTGTCTGCTCACACATGCAGGGAGATGTGAAGGTGTCTTCTGTCCTCCTGCATCTATGGAGCTCAGGTGAGATCAGACGCCTGTTACCAAGTACAACAACCATTCACCCTGGGAACCAGAAGGGCTGTAAACAGCTGCTGTGTTTCATGCTGGGAAGTTAATGGGTGTCCAGGGTTTTACCCCACAGGTGCTAGAAGTCTGACCTGGGAAGCATTTCACAAGGTTGAAAATGAAAAATGAAAATTCCAAATCAGAAAGTCTCCCTACTATTGAGTGGCAGTGAGATCACTTTCTGCCATTCTTGCTCCAAGGACTGTGTTCCCTGCACAGCTTCTGCTGAGCAGGTAGGTCAGCTCAAATGTTAGGATTTAACTACTTCTTTCCCATCATTCACTTCTGCTTCTTTGCTAGTGCTGCCACTGTTATTGTATGAAGTATTACTTTTAACCTGCTCTTGTTTGCCCTTTATGATTTGCTAATATACCTGCCATTTACAAGCAAGACACTTATCTTAGCTGTTGCTGCTGCTGAACAAAATGTTGTGGGCATTGACTCTTCTAAATGTTAAGTTAAGCACATTTGTCCTTGTTTAGATCTAGTGTAGAGACAGCCTGTCATGTATCGGGTGCTCAATAATTATGTGTTGAACATAGGGTGAGTGATGAGAAAACAATAAATATATCAGATATAGTTCCTGCCTTTATGGACTTCAGGGTGTTAATTGGAAAGGTAGACATTAATACCATTATGTCTATGAGGATCAGCTCTCTGAGGGAGGCATTTACAGATAAGTAATTTGAAGCTCAGATAGGTGAAGTGATCTGCTTAATGTCATGTATTAGTAAATGGCAGAGCCAGGACGTGGCCCTGGGTCCAATCCTGTCCTCTTCCTCTTTAAACTCTAGTGCACCTCATAGATAAGTGATTTCCCAGAGATTTTCTGTTTCTGGTGAGTGAGCATTTTTTTTTTTTTTTTTTGAGACAGAGTTTCTCTCTTGTTGCCCAAGCTGGAGTACAGTAGTATGATCTCGGCTGACTGCAACCTCCGCCTCCTGGGTTCAGGCAATTCTCCTGCCTCAACCTCCTGAGTAGCTGGGATTATAAGCGCCTGCCAGCACACTCGGCTAATTTTTGTATTTTTGTAGAGACGGGGTTTTGCCATGTTGGCCAGGCTGGTGTCAAACTCCTGACCTCAAGTGATCCACCTGCCTTGGCCTCCCAAAGTGCTGGGATTACAGGCATGAGCCACCGCGCCCAGCTGAGTGAGCAATCTTAAGACTATAATGAACACACTTCCATACAGGAATAAACTTGGTTTATTTGATGCCCAGATCAATCATTCCAGGCAAGCAGCACCCTTCCTATGTGGAATAAACTAGGTAGCAAAGGGTGCTGCTTGAGTGGAATGATGGATCTGGTTATCAAATATTCTTCAATAAGAGTGGTTGAGTCCATGGGGCTCAGAGGTCCTCACCTGTATTTTAAAGCAATGTCTCTCAAGGTAGATGCAGGCCCCTGGAATTCTTGATAAAAACATAGCTTTCTGGGCTTATTCCAGAACTAACAAATCTGAATTTTACATAGCTCTCTAAGTTACTTTTATGTACACTGAAATTTAAAAACCACTATTTAAAAGGGTGTGACAGTCAGAATCCAGTCAGGACAACAGAAGCCACATTAAGTATTTTGAATAGAAAACTATTTAATAAAGGGAATTAGAAGGTTACACTACCACTAAAAAGACTAGAGAGCTGGGTGCAGTGGTGCACACCTGTAGCTCTATTCCAGCAACTTGGAAGGCTGAGGGAGTAGGATCATTGGAGCCCAGGAATTGGAGTCCAGCCTGGGCAACATAGTAAGACCCTATTTCTTTAAAAAAAAAAAATGGTGGAGGCTGGGTGCAGTGGCTCACGCCTGTAATCCCAGTACTTTGGGAGGCCGAGGCGGGGGGATCACGAGGTCAGGAGCTCAAGACCATCCTGGCTAACATGGTGAAACCCCGTCTCTACTAAAAGTACAAAAAATTAGCCGGGCGTGGCGGTGGGTGCCTGAAGTCCCAGCTACTCCGGAGGCTGAGGCAGGAGTATGGTGTGAACCTGGGGAGGTGGAGCTTGCAGTGAGCCGAGATCGCGCCACTGGACTCCAGCCTGGGTGGCAGAGCGAGACTCTGTCTAAAAAAAAAAAAAAAAAAAAGAGAAGAAAAGAAAAAATGCTAGGGAGCAAAAGTCAGCAAGGCCATTCCAGGCTTTCAGGAATCCTAAAGTACAAAAATTGCAGGTAAGTGGGTGATCCTTAGGAGGACCCCTGGAAGCCTCCAGCAAAATACACATCTGACACCCTCAGGATTGTCTGCATCTACTGTCAGAAGGGACTGACTCCATCTTCTCTTCCTTGTTCCGATTTTCACAGGAGGATCCCTTATTGGTAGAAACTTCCTACAACTCTACCTGAAAGCAATTCTGAGTAATGTAGTTTCCAAATTTTCAGCCTCTATGGCATAGAGGAAGGAATGTTTATGGAGAATCAACAGATTACATCTGGCAGAGTGGTTATTTAAACTCATGGCTCTATTAAATAAAACCAAAAAAATTGCCAAGTGTGGTGGCTCATGCCTGTAATCCCAGCACTTTGGGAGCCTGAGGTGGGCAGGTGAGCGGATCACTTGAGGTCAGGAGTTCAAGACCAGCCTGGCCAACATGGTGAAACCCTGTCTTTACCAAAAATACAAAAATCAGCCTGACATGGTGGTACGCGCCTGTAATCCCAGCTACGTGGGAGGCTGAGGCACAAGAATAGCTTGAGTCCAGGAGACGGAGCTTGCAGTGAACCAAAATCGTGCCACTGCACTCCAGCCTGGGCAACAGAGTGAGACTTTGTCTCAAAAAAAAAAGCAAATCCAAAAAGTAAGTTGAGAACTGAGTCTGCGAAACAACCTACAGATGGTCTGTTAAAAGATAACTTACAAAAAAAGACACTAGCAATTTACCTAATAATAAAAAAATTATAATAATATTAATAATAACACCAGTAAAAGAAGAGCCTGGTTCTGGTATGTAAATTCTCCATCACATGGGTCACTGTGGTATACCATATTTGCTTCTGGTCCAGATTCCAGATTCAGTTCTTTCCTCTTCTTTTGGCCTACCGACTGTGTCTCTACTTTGTCTTCCTAAGTTTTCCTGTTTTTTGTTTTTTTTTTTGAGACAGAGTTTCACTCTTGTTGCCCAGGCTGGAGGGCAGTGGCTTGATCTATGCTCACTGCAACCTCTGCCTCCCAGGTTCAAGCGATTCTCCTGCCTCAGCCTCCCGAGTAGCTGGGATTACAGGCATGCACCACCACGCCCAGCTAATTTTGTATTTTTAGTAGAGATGGGGTTTCTCCATGTTGGTCAGGCTGGTCTCGAATTCCTGACCTCAGGTGATCTGCCCACCTCGGCCTCCCAAAGTGCTGGGAATACAGGCATGAGCCACCACGCCCAGCCAAGTTTTCCTCTTCTAATCTATGCTGCTGACTTCAGTGTCAGAACAAATGAACTACTTACCCAGAAGCTTCAGTCTCTGTGTGCAATCACTTAAAGTTTGGTTTGAATGCCACAGACACTTCTTACCTTGCCAAAATAAATTATATTTGTATGCATACATCTTAACTCATTGGTTACTAAACAGGAGAGCACATCAGAAATAGCTAAGGAGCTTTAAAAATAGTTTCTCTGACCCCACTTTCAGTGATTAATTCATTTGGGGATTGGCTCTCTGCAACTATTTTTAACAAGCTCCACAGATGATTTTGATATATTCTTATTTGCTGAGAATCCATATAGCCACTAGATAGGTGTGTATAACATAGGAAATGCTAAGGGAATTTTTTCTTCAAATGTTGAGTGTCTTCTGTGATTGTAGTAGACATGGTTATAACTCCCTGCCTTTAGTTATGAAAACAATATACTTTAAGCTGAGAGCAGACTCTTCTGCACTCCTCAAAAGCCACCCCTACTTAGCAATTGTTTGTACTCTTACTTTTAGATACCAGCTTGACACTCCACGTGCTGCAGAGCTTATTGCAATAAAATTCATTTGACAAGTACTGAGTTCTATATGGAATTGCGCTGTGGAGATGGATACTAAAAAGAGTCATGATCTTAACTTTTTATACCAAAGCCCCTACACCATGTTGGAACCCTATTCACTTTCTATCTAGATTATTCAGTTGCTGTAGACATCTGACTGAAGTGGAAACACCTATGCTCTCTTTCCTGAGAATGTGAAACTAAAACATAGTGATTGACACACTCAGACAGAATTGAGCCTGCACTTCACTGTCATTTAGAGATGTAGCTTGAAGACCTGGCAACCTAAAGTCTTCTGTAACCTGGAATTATAGGGAAGCAGCAAATATGATACTTCTTTCAATAAAAGACACTGTCACTTGTAAGTCCATCACTCAGAAATATAAAATCTGCCACTTCCACTATAACGTGATACCTTTCCGTCTTTTGGAATTTTTATTCTATGCTTACTGAAAGACCTCTTTTAGGCTATTTTGGTTGTTACTTTTCTCTCATATATCATGCTTTTGCATTTTCCTATTTCTTATCAGTAGGACAATATAAGTAAAATGAATTATTAAGGTGTTTTTAAGATTTCATGTTCAAAGTCCAGCTGTTTGGAATCACTTTTTCTCTACTGCATAATCCTCTGTACCATTGATAGCACTGGTGATAGAGCATTGCTTAAAAAAAGTCCCACTATGACTTACCAGATTTTCCTCTAATACAGAGACACATTCTCAAGTCTGAGTGCTATGCTTTTCTACCTGAGTCAACTCATAGTCGCAACTCATTTTTCTCAAATGCATCATATGTCACTAGAAGTTAAGCAACTTATAAGACATAGGGAGGTTGAATTTGAGAAAATGTGAATTGTAGGACCAAGAACTATAGCATTGATTGGGAAGGAAGCTGAGTTTCAGAGGGAAGGGAGAGGAGAGGTACAGAGCTTGGCAGATATGAAAATGCAGAAAGCTCCAGGAAGAGAGACCGAAGATTTCTCAGTCTGGTGAGTATGGGCTGTATTCCACCCCGGTGTGGTCTATAGGGTACTGCTGCAACCTAAAAAGAGTTTCTCTTCACTTAAGCTAACTCGAATGGACTTTTTTCTCTTACAATTAAACAATCCATGACTAGGATACCCTGGAGAAGTTCATGCCTAGCGGGGAATGTGAACATGTAAACAGAGACAATTACAACAGTGCTTGATTTGTGCTATGGAGAAGATTATGTAAAAAGTCCTGTGGGAGACCACAGGGCGAGTGTGTTTGTATTCACCTTCCTATGTATTTCTGAGCTGGGGACCAGCCTCATTCAAATATTTTACAAATGGCATTCATTAAGACATAGGGTGTTGCAGAAGCCAACTGATAATATTCCGCCATAGAATTCTAAACAGGCTTGTCAACTAAGGCATATGCTGATCGGTCATTGCTGTTTTGGGAACTCAGCCCAGGTTCCATTTTAGTGATTATATTGTTGCTTGTCAAGGTCCTACATATTTGTGGCCATACTCAGTCTTTCTGCACTGTTTCCCTCGCTTGCCTGAGCTCACCCTCTATTCTGTTGAGATTATTCTTCACCATGTTAGACAAAGCTGCACACTTTTTTCTCCCCTGTCTTTATCACTGCCTTCCATCTATTCTTTCTCTGCACACATCAAAATCCCCCATTAACGGCCTTGCATTCCCTACTCTTTCAAGAAGCCTTTCCTGATTGTACCAGTCCAATCCACAGCTTCCTTCTCTTAGCAATTCTTGAATGGAAGCCATACTTAATTTTTAAAATGGGGGTGGGTGCTATTTCTCTGGACTAGGCTGTACATTCTTTGACGGTGGGAACCATATGTTAATATATATTAAAATATCTTATTTTTTTTCAGCAAATATATACTGAGTTATGTGTCCCAGTGCTAGACACTGAGTTCAGTGATGTGGAATAAAGGCAGCCTAAAAGGTGAGAAAAGCTATATGAATACAAATTCATATAGCTATACAAATTCATATATTTAAAAAATGTAAGAAAATGGAGAAAGCGTTAAGGAGAATAGGGATGGAGATCTGTGGGAGTTTAGAAGAGGAAGAGTTGGCTTCCATTTGGGAATGTAAAGGGAAGCTTCCTTGACACAATGGTGATTGTATCGGGCCTTGAAAGGTGGTTAGGATTTAGGCACATAGGGAATGGGGTGAAGGTGGGAATCCTGCACCTGCAGTCAGTATGTTCAGTTGCCATTTGCTTAGGGCAGGGGTTGGAAAACTTTCTGTAAAGGGCTTGATGGTAACTATTTTAGGCTTTGTGAACCATACAGTCTCTTACATGGATCTCCAAGTCAGTTACTCAGCTCTGCCACTGCCGTGTGAAAGCGACCATAGACAATACGTGATTGAATGAGCACAACTGTTTCCCAATACATTTTTATTTATAAGAAGAGGCAGTGTTCCAATTTGGCTTGCAGGCCGTAGTTTACCAACCTCTGGTTGAGGGTATTACAGGATTGAATATATAATGTGATATATATTGCCAACCTCTGGTTGAGGATATTACAGGATTGAATATATAATGTGATATATAATCAGGGTTTCACCAATGCTCAAATTAGTAGATTAAAGACTAGAAAAAAAATTAAGATGTTGACAACAGTCATTTTATATTCCTGAGGCTAAAAATAATGTTTATTTCTTCTGTCAACTTGTGATTTTTCTGGCCATTTATAAGAAGCATGAATTAATTTTACAGTGAAAAAGAGAAAATAAACTTTATTTACAGAATTAAAGTATAGACAGCAGGCAGGATATATAACCCAGAGCTTGGCACATAGGAGCTCAGAGCATATCTCAGTTTTTCCAATTGACAAAACTTATCTGCAAGTGTTGCTTCTAGTGCAAAGGATGTTATCCTTTGGATGCCAGCTTAGCTGTGACAGATAAATTTGCACCAAAACTGGGCTGTTTCTTCCGTTACCCTCTGTCATCAGCTCCACAGAGCCATTATGTTGTTCAAGAAACATTATAGCAAAGCGCCTGCCTGGATGGAAACTGAATTGATTTTCTGATTCTACCCTTAACCTTCTTTTATTGTGGTCTCTAAAGGGAGCTCAGGGTTTGTTTGTTTGTTTGTTTGTTTGTTTGTTTGTTTTTTAAAGTACTCTATGTGACGTGCTGCCAAGTCAGATGTAAGATGGAATAATAGGGGACTTAGCCTTCACCCCATATCACAACAATGTCAATGAAATATGGTGAAACAACAACAGTTTGATTATAAGTGAGCTTAGTAAATAGATGTAAAGCTTTAAATTTTAAGTGGGTAGTGCTGCTAATGATAAAAGCTCTGACTTCTTGAGTATCTTCTGTGGGCTTTTATTTTGTAGGTTCCTTGACTTCAAGCATCAAGTATCTTGATACTTCAAGATAGGCACAGTTATCTCCATTTTACACATAGGAAAAGTGAGGTTCAGAGCTTTACAGCAGTTTGTTCAGGGTTATAAAGTGAGTCTGTGGTAGAGTTAGAATGTGAACACCAATCTTTCTAATTTCAAAGTTTACTCTTTCCACTTTGCTACCCTGCTTCCCACTAGACCTGCTCCTTTGCTCAGCACAAGAGGAATATGTCCACAATTAAATTCTAAAGTAGCCTTGAAATGCTAGGGTGGTATTCTTAATTGTCTGCATAGGGAAGAGGGTATGGAAAGCTACAAAGCTTTCATAGCTACAGATAGTAAAATTTAATAGTGAATGATGACAAAGCACATAGTGTTGGGGGCCAGGAAAATATATATATATATATTATATATATCACATATATATAATATATATATCACATATATATGTGATATTTATATATATCACATATATATGTGATATTTATATATATCACATATATAAAATGTGATATAATATATATCACATTTCCTTATATATGCACATATATATGCACACACACATATGGTACCACATTTTCTTTATCCATTCATCCATCGAAGGACACTTAGGTTGATTCTATATCTTGCCTATTGTGAATACTGCTATAATGAACATGGGAGTGCAGATATCTCTTCCACGTACAGATTTAACTTCCTCTGGATATATACCCAATAGTGAGATTACTGGATTGTATGGTAGTTCTATTTTCAATTTTTTGAGGAACTTCCATGCTGTTTTTCATAATCGCTGTAACTAATTTACTAATATACTAATGATGTACTAATGATGTGAATACCAACAGTCGTCAAGTGTTCCCTTTTCTCCACAACCTTGCCAACACTTGATCTCTCTCCTCTTTCTGATCGTAGTCTTTCTAACAGGTGTGAGGTGATAGCTTATTGCAGTTTTAAGTTGCATTTTTCTGATAATTAGTGATTTTGATCACTATCTTTTATTCATAGACCTGTTGGTCAATTGTGTGTCTTCTCTTCAGAAATTTCTATTCAGATCTACTGTCCAAATTTTAAACAGGTTATTTGTTTTCCATTATTGAGTTGAGTTCCATATATATATATATTTCATATGTATTACATATATTTCATATATATGATATAAATCCATTATCAGATATATGGTTCACAAATTTTTCTCCCATTTCATAATTTGTTTCTTCACTTTACTGATTGTTTCCTTGACTGTGTGGAAACTTTTTAGCGTGTTGCAATCCCATTTGCCTATTTTTGCTTTTATTGCCTGTGCTTTTAGTGCCTTACACAAAAAATCCTTGCCCTGACCAATGTCATAAAGCATTTTTTGAGTTGATTTTTGTACATGGTGAGAAATAGGAGTCTAGCTTCATTTTTCTTCAGCTTTCTTCTTTATGCTCAAGATGGGCTTGGCTATTTGGGGTATTTTGTGGTTCCATATAAATTTCAGGATTTTTTTTATTTATGTAAAAAACATCTTTGGAATTTTGATAGGAGTTACATTGAATCTATAGATTGCCTTGGGTATTTTGAACATTTTAACAATATTAATTATTCTAATCCATGCATGTGGGATAGCTTTCCATTTTTTGTGTGTCCTCTTCAATTTCTTTCATCAGTCTTTTATAGTGTTCAGTGCACAGCAGATCTTTTATCTCCTTGGTTAAATTTATTTATAAGTAATTTTTGTAGCTATTGTAAATGGGATTGCTTTCTTGATTTCTGTTTTGGGTAGTTTATTGTTACTGTTCAGAGAAACTCTACTGACTTTTGTATGTTGATTTTATATCTTACACCTTTACTGAATTCATTTATTGAGTTCTAACAGTTTTTTGATGGAGTCTTTAGGGTTATTTATATATAAGATTATGTCATCTGGAAACAGAGGCAATTTAACTCCCTCATTTCCAATTTGGAGGATGGCTTTTATTTTTTTTCTCTTGCTTTTGCTCTGGCTAGGACTTCCAATGCTATACTAAATAGAAGTGGTAAAAGTGGACATCTTTGTATAGTTCCTGAGCTCAGAGAAAAAAACTTTCAATTTTTTACTGTCGAGTGTAACATTAGCTGTGGCTATGTCATCCATGGCCTTTAGTGTGTTGAGGTACATTCCTTCTGTACTTAATTTGCTGAGAATTTTTATCATAAAAGGATGTTGAATTTTTGTCAAATTATTTTTCTACATTAACTGAGCCATTCATATGGCTTTTTTCCTTTATTCTGTTAATGTGGTGTATCAAATTTATAGATTTGTGTATGATGATGCATCCTTTTAACTCTGGGATTAATTCCACTTGATCATGTTGAATGATTCTTTTAATGTGTTGTTGAATTCAGTTGGCTAGTATTTTGTTGAGGATTTTTACATGTGTTTTTGTTAGGAATATTGCCTGTATTTTTATTTCCTTGTACTGTCCTCATCTGACTTTGTTATTAAGGTAGTATTGGCCTTAAAAATGAGTTTGGAAGCATTGCCTTTTTCTTTGATTTCTTTCCAAAGACATTTGATTGGGCTTAATTAAATCTAGACTGCAGCAAGATAAATAGGTTCCTAGAAGAAAATGACAGAATGCCTCTCATTTTTTTCATTTTGGTCTAATGGTACTGCTGGTTTTCAGAGATATCAGAGTTATGCCTCTGTAAAAAAAAAATGGGAATGGCTAAAGAACATTTTATGAGTTAAAAAAAGCTTGGGGTGAGTTTGGAATCAGTTTGTCTCATTTCAGATGCAAACTTTACTAGTTAATATGTGTACTAGTCAGAGTTCTTCAGAGAAACAGAATTAGTAGGATGTATATGTACATAAACATCTCTCTGTCTCTCTCGTTTGAGGAATTGGTTCGTGTGATTGTGGGGATTGGAAAGTCTGAATTCTGCAGGGCAGACCAGAAGGCCATAGGCCCAGGAAAAAGATGATATTGTAGCTCAAGTTTGAAGGCAATTTGGAAACATAATTGCTTCTTCCTCAGGTAGTCTCAGTCTTTTTTCCTCTTGAAGCTTTCAACTGATTGGGTGAGGCCCACCCACATTATGGAAGGTCATCTGCTTTACTCATAGCTTACTGATATAAATGTTAAAATCATCTAAAAAATACCTTCATATCAAGATCTATCCTGGTGTTTAAGCAAATGTCTCAGCACCATAGCCTAGCCAAATTGACCCACAAAATTAACCATCATACTATGTAAATGTCTGCAGGTAATTTAATTACCCAAATATTGTTCATTGTCTGTTGAAGGAAAATAATACTAGCATTTGCAATATAAGGTTGCTGTGAACCTTAAGCTGATGCACACAGTTTTCAGAGTGCTGACATGTGGAAAGCACTCAATAGATTTGAGGTATTATTATTGTAGTGAGATTACAACCTCTTAAACTTCTATAGTTAATATCATCTAAGAAACATGAAGCATTTTATACATTGCTTTAAGAATGCTCTCCACCTATTGTGAGAGAACATTGAAAATTACCATGTATTAAATCAGAAAGAAACAGAGCCCAGAGAGGTCAAGGGTGGTGTGATTTGCTTTAGGTCAAACCACAAGTCAAGCAGAAATAGTTCAGGGTTTTCAGCCTCTGTAAGGCACTTCCCATTAGACTGTCATCATTCATCATGTTCCATTTACTTACAGATGGAGCTGTTTCCCCAGGGTATTTTCCAAGAAACTCACATGTAAATCCTGGTTGTGAAGTGGGGCTCTTTTCACTAGGATGTGAAATGTGAAAGCAATTGGAATGTTCAGAAGGTCAAACATTCTCAAAGTTGAGAGCAATTTTTGTTTCTGTGCTTTGATTTAGAGGATCAAGCTAAATGACTTGTCATGATGAGGAAGAATGTTGTGGTAGTTTAGAGTGTGGGCTCTGAAGTGAGTACTTAGGTTCAAATCCTGGTTGTGTGACTCTTTAGCCACACCATCTTGGACAAGTTGTCCATGTGCCTCAGTTTACTTAACTATATAATGGAGATACTATTACAGCACCTATGTCATGGTACCATGATGATGCCAAAGCAGTGGCTGGAATGTAGTAAGAATGAAATAGAATTTACTTATTATCATCTTCATCATTGCCACTACCACCACCACTATTCAGATGGTATATTTCATATATAATGTCTTTTCAAGCCTGGTTTTTACCCTTCCAGAGTTTACAAGTTAGAATAGAATTGGTATTAGGAAGACTCTCTTGTTGGAAATAGCAAAATCCAACAAAATCCAATTCAAAACTACTTTAAGGCAAAGGGAGATTTCTTAGGTTTGCCTGTCATTAGAGACCTAAATACCTTTAGGATTCTCTCTTTTCCCCCTTAATCTCCATTTTTTCTCGGTGGATGAGCTTTATTTTCTTAGCTTGACTTACCCCTCGAGTGATGGGCATGTTTTCTCTGGATGCTTTGCTCTTATGTACTTATAGTTTTGTGACCAAATTGGAAAAGGCACTTTCGTACTTGCCTCATTTTGAAAAATGCCAGGGAAACACTCTGATTGGCTGGGTCCTATACATGTGCTCTGGACCAGAGAAATGATTGGCCCCACCTGGGTCATGTGCCAATTTTTGTAGAAGAGAACAGGCACTATTTCCACTAAAGAATTACAGTATCAAATAGAAATTATCAAATGGAAAAGGACCTTAGAAGTCATCTCCTCAGTGCTGTCTGAAACTCAGATTTGCTAGAATTGTTCAATTTGGTCCGATGTCTATATTGTATAGTGACATAGTTCTTACCCTATTTTCTCCTCCACCCTAGTTAACATGCCCACTACCTCCATGTAAGGATGTGTGGTGATTCTCTAGGAGGAGATTGTAGAAGGGTTTTGTGTTTTTGGAGGCAGGGCTGCATATGTATAATTTTAAAATACCTATTTGGATTCCTGATTCACACCTTGACTGGGAACTGGGAAGAGGGTTGGGGTAGAGGACGAGTACATCCTCCCTCACTGTTCCCAGAATGAGAACCACTAAGGTAGCTTCTCCTAATACAATGACCTTAATGCCAACTAACTGGGAAAAGACAAGTGAGGTTTAATGAAAAGGGTGAATTATACTTTGAATTCTAAAAATCACTATTTTGCAGCTTAAATGTATAATTAAAAATTAATATCAAGTATGGTATTTTCAGGTAGACTTTCTGAAGAATCAGCACCAACAAAGCTAAAGGCCTTGACAAAGTTTATGAAAGTTGTTTGTAAAGAGTTTTGTTAAGTGATTGTAATATGTATTTTCCTTAGTAGTTCCCTTGGAGATCTTATTTAACTTGAAATTTTCCTAGCAAAAGAATTTTAAAGAAAGTAATGCTGAGTAAAGCCAAAGATCAGGATGGAAAGGACTTGAGACTTTATCTAGCATTTTTGGAGGTGAGTGAGGAAGGGGAGTCAGGAACCTTATGTTTCAGTGATTAAAATTGCACTTAATCTAGTTTTTAATATGGTACTCTAACTTTATGTATGTGTTCCTGATAACTCCAAGTCCGGGGTATTTGAATCAGCCTCTCCAAAGGATAAACCCCTAGGCTTCTACATGATTGGTCAAAGTCTATCACCTTGCTGGTAGGGTTCAGGAGTGACCTTTTAAAAATAAGCGCATTTAGTCAATCTTGCTTTCTAAACTGTGTGTACTCTCTTTCAGAGTTAGGCGGTGTTTCTACTCCTTGAGCATTTCTGAGGATTTGTAACATGCATCTTCTACTTCTAGGGCTTCTCTAGGGCCAGGTTAAATTTTAGATTCATTTGGGTTACAAGATAGTTTTCACACATCCATTTACTTACTATCTGCCACAATTTCGTATCATTTCCTGTTATCTTTGCCTCAATAGGTATTTGATTTAAAATGAACTTGATTGTCATTTTTGTGGTGATTAACTGGAAGTCATTACCAGCTTTTCATTTAACAATATATTTTGAAAATATTTTCATATTGTTTAATATGTTTTGAATATATAATAATATTATGTTTAATATCGTGTTAAAATAGTTTCTAATGGCCACACAGAATTTTATAATTAGGATAAACTATAATTTATGTAGGTACTATATTTTTATATTCACTTAGATTGTTCTCATTTTTCATGATTATGAAAAACAATGTGATGAGTAGCCTTGTAACTGTATCTTTGTGCATCTGATTTTGTCCTTGGGATAAAACATGACACTTCAAAGGCATTTGGTACATGTGGGAGGGAATAATTCATCTATGAGTTTTGATCCCTCAGGGAAAGTCAATCATTCTCCTCTGCCAGTTGAAGAATTTGGATGAGAGTTGAGAACCATGGCTTTATAAGGCCATGATAAAATCATTTTAGAATTGTTTGTGCTTATATTTGAAAATAAACCCTTTTATTGGGTGTAAGAATTCAAAAATTTTTGGGAAATAAATAATGTTGTTGAAATTTAGAGAGGCAGCCTCAAAATCTTTTTATGCCAAACTCTAATGTACTTTAAAAAATTAGAAAGCCTTACTTAAGGTGGCAGAGGTTGTGGTCATGTTAATCAGGTGGGTATGATTAAGAAACAGGTGTCTTGTAACTTATCTGAATTTTATTGGCATGAAATTAAGAAGGTATTCATTCATTTATCATTTGAACAACTTTTTTATTGAGCATTTACTATGTGACATGTACTGTTTGTTCTAGGATAAGGATTTTCAAAATTGAATAAAACAGGTCTGGTCCACATTTGCATGAAGTGTACTAGTTAATCAGAGAGAAATTGGGAAGTGGAAAGAATTTTAGCAGACACATAAGGGTTTATTACTTATTAATCTCATAAGGGTGAGATTTTAGCACATTATGTTATCATGATGTAGCAATTGTTTGCTGAAAGCTACTGTGAGCCAATGACTATGCTAAGTGCTCCAAGTCTTGGGTAACCCTTAAAAAAATCTCCTAAAAGAAAACTATGAACTAGGTGCTATTGTAATTTATTCTTTTAAAAGGGAAAACAAACTTAGTGCATTTAAGACAATTTCCTGAGGCCCGTAATTAACAAGTGGCTTAGACAGCTTCACTCTGATTGACTCCAAGACATGCCTGAACTACTGGCTGACACCGCCCTAACCCCCAACCCCAGGGTGTAAGAAATCAGAAAGGATCCACACATATGAAATCTAGTGGAATAGATTGTTATACTTCACTTCTCACACACATTGATTATACAGGCACCTGAAGCGCTAGTTAATTGCAGTGAGATTTTATGATGTAGAGACAACCTTTTAAGTGAGACAAAAAGGGAAGAGGGCCAGGTTTTTACTGAATTTCTACTCAGGTAAAGGCATGTTGCTAATTCTTGAAACAATGCTAAAAGCTAAGAAGGATTATAACTATTTTTCAGATGAGGACATTGAGGCTTAGGGAGAAAATAAAGAGAAAAGTTTTTCTTTTATTTTCTTTTTCTTTCCTCAAATTCCCACATAGTGGCAGAGGTAGGATTTAGCCCCAGACGCATTTGGCTCCAAATTCATACTGCTTCCAACATATTAGAATTGGTGATTCAAGAAACACCTGAAGATTCAAGGACCTTGGAAATAACAGAAAAAAAATCTGAAAGATTAGGTATACTATATGATAGCCTTGCTATTCTTTATTTTGTCAGATAAGGGCAAATGGATGTGTTTCAACCCTTCATTATGCCTCCAGAAGCTTTTAAAATTCAGTCCCAGTTGTCATATTCATCAAGAAACTGCGAAAATAGGATTTAGCTCATTTTACTGTTAAGTACACAGCTGGCTCAATTGAGAGTATTTGTCAACGGGTCATTGTGACTTGAAAGTAGGGAGAGAAGACACTTGGAGAGAAGTTCTATTGTGGTACTTAGAAATTTCATTAATGCCTCAGATAGTGGAATGAGCTTGCTTATTAAATATCCCATTGACAGCAAGTTGGATGTGTTGGGTAATGCCTTAGAAACAGGCTTGAAATTGAAAATGACCTTAACAATTGGAAGAAGTGGGAAGATAGAAAAAGGGTGAAATTCAATAGCTAGAAAAATTGATGGTGGAAAGAAACATCAATATGTTCCATTGTTTCATTAAATCTATCAAATGGAAGAATATCAGGGCTGCTGGCCCGTGGTGGTATCGCCGATGATGATGATGATGATGAAAAGTCACATCCTGAGTTTTCTAGGCAATAACAGTAGAAATCAATGGAGGAATAACTGATTTTCATGCCTGTGTGAATGACTAGGTGATCTAAAAAATTATAGATTTGCCTTGAATGGCAACATGTGACTGAGTCACATTTAACCAAGTCCTTCCAGCTATGATATTTCAGTTAAATTCTCTATTTTTTCTCTTCCAGAGAGAGCTGTGTTTTTAAAACCCAGCAGTGGGAGAATCTACTTTAAGACTGGACTTTATGGCAAACTTAAGTTTGGGGGACCAAAGTTGTGAGCAACTTTATTTTCCATTGTTGGGTGATAAACAATGTTAGTATGTGATAATCAAACAACAAATGATAACTCATACAGCACAATAGTACACAATGATGTGAACCAGGGCATTTATGATAAGCTGAGTGATAATCTTCATCCATGACTCTCTTTCCCCTATATCTTACATCCATTTCCGTCCATTGAGATGGGTAGGAGGTTTCTTTTTCTGGCTCTCTTTCTCAAAGCTCTGGGCACGTTCCTAAATTGCAGGCATAATCAGCCTCCCCCCATTTATAAAAAGATTTACTTGCTTGGATACCTGCATATTTCAGAATTCTAGATGGGACGTATGAAGGCTCATTCTTATATAAAATTGGAGTGATGTTTTAATGTAGCATGAAATGGGATCATCTTGTTCAACTCTTGCCTTTTGAACTCTTGATGTATTTTGCTATTTTTCATTTGAGGTAGTACATGTTTTTCATTGTAACTCATTTTGGGGAGCATTTCAGGTTTGAAGACTAATGGGTACTTAGAGCTGCCTGTCTATGTGTGTTCCAAACACAGATGACTTTGGGAAATTGCTTGTGGAAAAAAGGGTCACTGTATTTAAAGGCTTTAAAATAGCGCAGTATGACAAGTTGAATGGGAACTTTAACCTCCTCAAAGTGTCAAAGTTTCCTGTAAGGCATGAACTGAAGTCCCTTGATGACTTCCTGGTCATGTAATGTCCAAAGGTACATCCCCTCAGTTTCAGAAGTACACAAAACCTGTGTTTGTGTTTGAGAGCCTAGGAGGCCCTATGAGGAAAGTGAAAGAATGAACTAGGATTTTTTGTGTTTAAAAGCATAAGTGGTATGCTGATAAGAGCCGAGCTGTGAGCACAGAAAATTTGCAAGATTAGTACACCACATACTCTTAACCTAGATTCACCAATTATTACCATTTTCTATATTTTCTTCCTCCCTTCCTCCCTCCCTTTCTTCCTCTTTCATTTTGCCTGTCTCGCTCCTTTTCTTCACCTGCAACACACATACACTGCACAATTACTTGTGTGTGTGCTAAACCATTTTAGAGTAAGTTACAGACATCTTGACACTTTGTCTATAAATGCTTCAGCAACTATATCCTAAGAAAAAAGACATTCTCCTACATAACCGTAATATAATAATCATACTCAGGAAATCTGCCAGTGATAGATAACTATTTCTAATACACAATCTGTATTAAAATTTCTCAAATTGTCTCAATATTATCTTTTATATTTTCCCTCTGACCCAGGATCCAATCAAGGATCATACATGATATTTATTCTTCATGCCTCTTTCGTTTCCTTCAATTAAAAGCAGTTCCCTAGTGTGTTATTATCTTTCATGTTTATGACATTTTTGGAGAGGCAAGGCTGGTTGTGGGCAGAATGGCTTTCTATTTGAGTGTGTCTAATTGCTTCCTTATGAGTTAATTGTGGCTGAGCAATTTTGACTGTAGTACTCCGTGGATGACATTATCTCCTCTGTGACTGACATCAGAAGGCTTACAAGGTCCATTTTCCCTGTTTTTGGTGATATTAATTTTGGCACTTGCTAAGGTGGCATCTGTCAGATTTCTCCACTGCAAAAGCAGGAGCTCCAGCTTTGAAGTCTGGCATACCTGATTTTGCATCTTAGCTCTGCCACTTACTACTCGTATAGGATTTGTCAAATCATTCCGTAACTTTTTATTTAGTTCTTTATCTGTAAAATGGGGCTACTCACACAGCTGTCATAAAGATTAGGCATTATGACACAGGTATGTACTGTGTTATAATGGAAGATGTCTTTCTGGGAGAGCAGTATGAATTTTAGAGCCATGCAGATCTGAGTTCAAATTCTGGTTCTGGTCTCTTAACACTTAAGCAAGTTACTTGTTTTTTTTCTTCTTTTTTTCTCTTTTTTTGGTTAACTGTTGCAATGTTAATGACTTCAGTGAAAATTTAAAAATTGCTTTAGATTATTTTTCTTTCATTTTTTAATTGTGGTAAAATACACATAACATAAAGTTAACATTTTAAACATTTTAAGCTATACAGTTCAGGGCATCCCTATGTTGTGCTACCATCACCACCATCACTACCATCCATCACTAAAACTCTTTTCAACTTACAAAACCCATCAAACAATAACTCCCCATTCTTTCCTCCCTCTAGTCCCTGGCAACCACCATTCTACTTCTGTCTCTATGATTATGGCTACTTCAAGTACCTCATATAGTGGAATCATATAATGTTTGTCTTTTTGTGACTTGCTTATTTCACTTAGCATAATGTCCTCAAGGCTCATTCATATTATAGAATGTTTCAGAATTTTGTTCCTTTTTAAGGCTGAATAATATTTCATTGTATGTATATACTACATTTTGGTTATCAGTTAATCTGTTGATGGACACTTAGGTTGCTTCTGCCTTTTAGCTGTTAATACTGCTATGAACATAACTGCATACTTACTTACATTTTAAAAGCCTTAGTTTCCTAATTAATATCAGGAAGATAATAATGGCATCTATTCCAGAGGTCAGAAAACTTTCTGTAAAGGACCAGACGATAAATATATTAGGCTTTTCAGGCCATATGGTCTGTGTTGCAACTACTAAATTCTGCTGTTCTAGTTTGAAAGCAGATATAGATAATATGTAAACAATTGAGCATGACTGTGTTCCAATTATACTTTATGTATGGACACTGGAACTTGAATTTCATATAATTTTTATGTGTCATGAAATCTTATTCTTTTTAAATTTTTTCTCCCAACCATTTAAAAGTATAAAAACCATTATTAGCTCATGGGCTGTACAAAGGTAGGTGCAGGCCGCAGGCTGGATTTGGTCAACAAGCTGTAATTTGCCAACTCCTTATCTCTTTCATTGGGTGAGAATGCAATACTATGTGTTATGTAAAATGTTAAATGCCTGGCACTGGCATTTAAGAAATTATCACAATTATTTGGTAAAATTTTTTATTATTTTTATTGTCCTTAAAACGTGTGGGTGTTTTTTGAAAATTAAAGTGTATATTATTTTGATTTTAGTATAAACTGAAAAACTGGCCACCAACTATTTGCATCTGATTCCATCAAGAGGTTGTCCACTTTTTTCAACCTTTAAATCTGGGCTGTCCTGCTGACTTCTTTTAACTAATAAAATGTGACAGAAAGGATGTTGTACAATTTCCAACCACAAATAAATGAGGTTTTGCAGCACCCATTCTTGTGCAGAACATCTTTCTGTGATCATGTGTATAAGCTTGAGTTATCCAGATGGACAAAGAGACAGTATGTAGAGATGGTGCCCAGATGTCCCAGCCATCCCAGTTTTCCAGTTGAGGTGCTTAGATGTTTCAGTGAGCCCAGCTGATATATGGAGCAGAGATGAGTTGTCACAGTTTAGTCCAGTCCAAATTGCCAACCCAGATAATCATAAGAAATTAAATAATGATTGTTTAAACAACTATGTTTTGGGATGGTTTGGTATGCATCAAAAACTAACTGATACAAGATGCTAGAATGTATCATAAAGAAAGGTATTGAAGTTTGCAATAAAGTCAGACTCTTGAGTTGAGTCTACTTGGTCTGCTTTAGGGAAGGTGTCCTGACAACCAGAATAGCAATAAGAGGAAGATGTGAAGTGGGGAAAAAAGCCATAAGGACATTAGAAGTGAACAGAGGTGCTTGTTGAGGCTGAAGCGAGCAACAGAAATAGACTTTATTACAAGTGTTTGCAAACTCCAAGGGCTGATTTTGTGGGCAACTAGTAAGAAAAATATGGGAGAGTAAGATGAATAGCTTTAAATTTGAGTTAGCATTTGTCATATATCTCAACTTGTGAAAGGCATTGATAATATTGATAGCCATATTTGACTAGATTTTAAAAGTATGAGTACCCTTTGCATATGGGTCTTTTTTCCATTGCATTATAAATTTAAGAAACAACACTGAGGACATATGGAGACTGTGGTGAGGAGATTGTGGTAGCATGAAAGCAGCAGCATCAGATGGGCAGAATGGGACAGAGTAAACCTTTGGAAGATAAGCACTCATTGTGGCTTCCACTAGAGGGAATATAGTTTAAAGATGGTCCAACATCACTAACTTCTGTTTACGTGATATGGCTTCAGGCTGTACGTTGGAAGGATATTGTGCAATTTCAAAGTTCTTGGCTTTTCCCCTGCAGTTGAAGTAAGGCCAGCTCCACATGGCCATCTCACTCTCAAATATGCTTGCCACCAGCCTGTTTATTCCCATTGTTGAATTTCAGACATCTGTTTCTCCCTAGTTTAATGATTTATTATTTAGATTTATCCAGATCAACTCCCTTATTTTTACCTTGAGCTCTTTCCTTGTGAAACAGCAATGAAATATTGAGTCTGTCATCTTTCAGGATCAGATGTAGGGTTGGATTATAGTCTATACAGTACCAGTGAGTAGTTAGTGACATTGTTATTTATATAATCTGTTCATAAAATAAATAATTATTGCACACTTGTTATCTACTGGGCACCCTTATGGATGCAAGAGATAGAGCAGTGAGCATAGACAAATTCTCTGACTTCCAGGGGTTTACAGTTGAGTTGTTATTCATTCATGTAATAAATATTAAATGACTTAATACTAGGTTTCAGTTTACTAACTGGAAGTTCAAGGTGTTAGAGACTTGGAAAAGGGTGTAATACACTAAGTTTCACCAGAGACTGTTCTCTTCATCAAGACAAGAAAGGAATTTTACAGCCAAAGCCTCATTCAGAATCAGTCACATTGGCAAAACTGCAGAAATTGTTCTCAAAAGCTTTCCTTTTCACTGTTTTTGCCCTCTCTCGTCCTCTACAAGTGCCCCTGAACATCTCTCCTCCTGCCATTTCTGAAATGTAGAGAGATAGCCGGTCTAATTCTATCTATAGAGCCATTTTCCTGTGTTCCCCTCAGACTTTATGCAGCAATATAAATCTCAGATAATGTGTCCAGGTTAGCAGAGTTACTTAAAAGAGCGGACAGTCAGCATGGCACATTTATTAACATCATATATAACAGGGCTGTAACTGTACAGTAACTTTCTATTTAGTCAAAAGGTGGGGAAAAGTGCTGCTAAGGTTTATGGAGCTGGCTCTGGACTGGTGAGCTGAGTTATGTATCCAAATAGTTCCTGTGTATCAGAAGCTGGAAGCTAATAAACCATCTTTAAACTGTACACTGTCTCTCCATTAGAAGAAATGGATCTATTATTTTCTGTCTTTGGAGTGGCATATTAATGACTCTTTCTACTGTAAAAATAAAACAAAGCGAAACAAAAAACCCACAACAAACCAAAACAAATCATCAACTTCCTGACTTCTCTCAACAAAAGCTTTTTTGCCCACATGTGACATGAGACGTGTCATTTAGAAAAGAGAAAATGCCTTTCTGGCTGATCAGGAATGGGTGGGAAGTCAGCACTGAGGAAGTTGTAGATCATGTACTGTCATTTCCATTCCACAACAGTAAGAGTCCTTGGCCCGTTAGCTCAAGTAATTAAAGTTGTAGGTTTCAATGAGGCAGTTAAGTACTTATTACAACACAGTGTTGTATGATAATTACCTGTTTACAAATCTGCCTCCCTCCCTGGAGTGAGAACCCTTTGAGGGTATGCACTGTGTCATATTCATCTTTGTGCCCCCAGTGAACCCAAGACCTTTATGTGTTTTAAAAAAAAAGTCTCCGTAACTTAACTTAGATATATTTTTGTTTTCTCTTTCTCACTCTGGTGATGACAGCTACTATGTCTGCCTAATGCACTGAAGAATCCTAATTCCACTGGGGAATATCTTACCTGTAGTAGGGGAAACATAAATATGTATTGACTCAAAGTAAATGTATTTAATTTAAAATATATTTAATTTAATTTATTGCCCCAGGGAAATAGCTGTGTTTGTCTAGGTAGTTTTCACCTGGAAACCCTTTACAAAGAGAAGGACCAGGGCTATTTTCTTTGAAGCACCAAGCAAGTGGGGAGCTGATCTTTGTTTTTGTAAACAGTAAGGAGCATCCCAAATCTGAAAATGCCCCAAAGTCCAAAACTTTTTGAGTGCTGACATGACATTCAAAGAAAATACTCACTTGAGCATTTCAAATTTTGGATATTCAAATTTCATGTGTTCAACTGGCAAATAGTCCAAAATCTGAAAACATCTGAAATCTGAAACACTTCTGGTCTCAAGCATTTTGGATGAGGGATATTCAACCTGTAGTAATGAAAGCATCCCTAATCAGGTAGGTGAGTTCTAAATGCCACTTGTAGATGACATTCACCACCCCTGTGAGCTCTAAGCTCTCGGAAAAACAAACCTATTCTCAAGTCCTCCCCTCTCTGCTGGTTACGGGTTTTAGAAAACTTGTTTCCCACACTGCACTCAGTTGCCCCAGTGAGAAGCATGTCATCAAATTCTGATCTGTGAAGCAGCAAAACATACGATGTACTAAAATAGGGAGAATTTATTCATATCAAAGATGAATTCTTGGTAATTTAAAAGTATTTACAAGAAATGTAATAATATTTCTAAGACATTCCCTTAAATAATCTCCATAGCATATTTGTAATATTGCTTAATTTAACACAAAGTTTACATATAATTATCTTCACCTTACCAAATATATTTTAATATTTTTTACAGTATAATCCTAAAATAATGGCTGATATAGTTTGGCTGTGTCCCCTCCCAAATCTCATTTCGAGTTGTAGTAATCCCCACATGTCAAGGGCAGGGCCTGGTGGAGATAATTGAGCCACAGGGGTGATTTCCCTATACTGTTCCTGTGGTAGTGAATAAGTCTCATGAGATCTGATGGTCTCATAAAGGGGAGTTCCCCTACATGCTCTCTTGCCTGCCACCTTGTAAGATGTGCCTTTGCTTCTCCTTTGCCTTCTTCCATGATTGTGAGGTCTCCCCAGCTCTGTGGAACTGTGATTCCATTAAACCTCTTTCCTTTTTAAATTACTCAGCCTCAGGTATGTCTTTATTAGCAGCATGAGAACAAACTAATACAAGGGCCCTTTTCCCAAATGGTGAAAAAGTAAAACCATAACTCAGAATCTACCCACTGATCCAGTTACATGGCCTGGGACCTCCAGTTGAAAAATCAACATCATGTTGGAGCTTAGCATCACTCAGCAAATGCTTTCTTCTTTACTTTTTTGCTAGAGCTTGAACACATTTCTAAGATAATCCATAATGTGTGAAGTTATACATTCTCTAATGTGCCCCAAAAGTGATGAAAATGTGACCAGTGCGCCCGTTAAAATATACTAAAGTGGGTAACAGTTTTGGACATGATTCTTAAAGTACTGGAAGAAAGATAGAGAGTGAGTATGCAAATGTAAGACAGCAACAGCTAGGGAGAGCATCTGTTTTCATCGTCATCTTAGGGAGTTACTGAGAATGGGTTTCAAGGTTAGACTTTGCTAGAGAAAAAAACATTTAGTAATTTTATTCAGAATGCTTTTGTGCTGAAATTGTCTTTTCACTTGATACTCCTTTGCCTTATGCCATGTTTTCTCCTTTTCCTTTTTTAGATTTGTGAGCAGGTGGTAAGCGGGTGATAGGTAGGCGTGCAACTTTCCAGGAACATGGCAAAGGCACACAGTAAGGTTTTCATGTTCAAGAATAACCATGGAGTTCTCTATACTCAGTACAAAAAGGAGGCTCCCATGATACTAACTGATTCATTAGAAGCCTTATTTGAAAATCCTCTTATAGGGAAGGCTGAGGATTTTTTTAAATTGGCATTATTATAAAGTGGTTCATGCTTTGAGGAGCAGGTTATGCTTTATAAAGTCTCAAGTCCTTTCTAGCTTGGACTTAGAGTTTAACTCAGTATTGGATACTGGAGGACAGTTCAGTCTGCAAACAAATATCTGGGTGGTTCCCCCTTGTTGACCACCAAATATAGCCAGAGCTGATGCTTTAGGAGGTTAGAAGAACCTTTTTATTTTTTAGTTAGAGAAGTCAAGAGTCAAGAGAAACAGCATACATGAAAGGCAGAGATACTGACCAGAGCTGGTTTAAGGAGCTTCTTCTGAAACCAGGGAAAGGTTACAAATTGGCAGGTTCTTTGAGAAGGGGAGGGGTGAGAAATTATTCCTGCATTCCTGCAGTGCCCCAGGGCAATAGCTGTGTTCACCAAGTGAGCTCTGTGGCACAGCTAGAGAGGATGGCATCATGACTGTCAGCTCCTTGGCTTTGACAATGACTTCTGTGTTGAAGTTTGAAGCAAGAGCACAGATATTACCCACCATCAAGGAACTGTGCAAGCATGGGCACATAAGTACACAGTTAGTGGCTGCTGTCAGTTGAAGACCACAGGGATTTCTCCAGAGTCTGTACAATATAAGCACTTCCAGATTCTCATATATGATGAGAAAAGTGAAGGATTCCGTCATTCCTCCTTTCTCTTCCAACTGAAATGGAATGTTCTTCTAGTAAAGCAAATTTAATTCATTTAAAAGAAATAAAGACATAGAACAATTTTCACTGTAGTATTGTGAAGTGAAATTCATGCTTACTGTAAATACCTTTGTGAAGTGTTCAATATAAAGCCTAAAAGATGAGTAATCATCAGATTATTTTTGATTAATAAATAGGTCCTAGTGAGCTCAATTTCTTTGTCAAATTAAGACAAAGATACTATTTTATAAAGTTGTTGTAAGAATTCAGAGATTAGAAATGCCTGTACATGTGATTATTATAATGTTGGCATATGCAAGATTCTCAATAAACTGGAGGTACTCGACATATTTATGCATATTTATTTTATTATATTTTTAGTTTAGGAGTTGATACATAAAGTTCTAGAAGAAAACCGGACAAACAAACTGGACAAACTGTGTCCTACAACTCATTTTGTGTAATATAGTAATTGTCAGTATGAAACTTCAATGAACAAGGTGATGTAAATTTTATTCTTCAGTGGAATGATTCAGATGTGTTCTCTCTTCCATTTGTCTGCGTTTTCTCTTAGTTAGGGCTTTTTGTTTTATTTGTGGAGAAATAGGATGTTGTCCCTTTGCTTTTTTCCTAATGACCCTCATGAATATGCCCTAAGTGTTTTTTTTTGTTTTGTTTTGTTTTGTTTATTTTATTATAATTATACTTTAAGTTTTAGGGTACATGTGCACAATGTGCAGGTTAGTTACATACGTATACATGTGCCATGCTGGTGTGCTGCACCCATTAACTAGTCATTTAGCATTAGGTATATCTCCTAATGCTATCCCTCCCCCCTCCCCCCACCCCACAACAGTCCCCAGAGTGTGATGTTCCCCTTCCTGTGTCCATGTGTTCTCATTGTTCAATTCCCACCTATGAGTAAGAACATGCGGTGTTTGGTTTTTTGACCTTGCGACAGTTTACTGAGAATGATGATTTCTAGTTTCATCCATGTCCCTACAAAGGACATGAACTCATCATTTTTTATGGCTGCATAGTATTCCATGGTGTATATGTGCCACATTTTCTTAATCCAGTCTATCATTGTTGGACATTTGGGTTGGTTCCAAGTCTTTGCTATTGTGAATAGTGCCGCAATAAACATACATGTGCATGTGTCTTTATAGCAGCATGATTTATAGTCCTTTGGGTACATACCCAGTAATGGGATGGCTGGGTCAAATGGTATTTCTAGTTCTAGATCCCTGAGGAATCGCCACACTGACTTCCACAATGGTTGAACTAGTTTACAGTCCCACCAACAGTGTAAAAGTGTTCCTATTTCTCCACATCCTCTCCAGCACCTGTTGTTTCCTGACTTTTTAATGATTGCCATTCTAACTGGTGTGAGATGGTATCTCATTGTGGTTTTGATTTGCATTTCTCTAATGGCCAGTGATGGTGAGCATTTTTTCATGTGTCTTTTGGCTGCATAAATGTCTTCTTTTGAGAAGTGTCTGTTCATATCCTTTGCCCACTTTTTGATGGGGTTGTTTGATTTTTTCTTGTAAATTTGTTTGAGTTCATTGTAGATTCTGGATATTAGCCCTTTGTCAGATGAGTAGATTGCAAAAATTTTCTCCCATTTTGTAGGTTGCCTATTCACTCTGATGGTAGTTTCTTTTGCTGTGCAGAAGCTCTTTAGTTTAATGAGATCCCGTTTGTCAATTTTGGCTTTTGTTGCCATTGCTTTTGGTGTTTTAGACATGAAGTCCTTGCCCATGCCTATGTCCTGAATGGTAATGCCTAGGTTTTCTTCTAGGGTTTTGATGGTTTCAGGTCTGACGTTTAAGTCTTTAATCCATCTTGAATTAATTTTTGTATAAGGTATAAGGAAGGGATCCAGTTTCAGCTTTCTACATATGGCTAGCCAGTTTTCCCAGCATCATTTATTAAATAGGGAATCCTTTCCCCATTGCTTGCTTTTTTCAGGCTTGTCAAAGATCAGATAGTTGTAGATATGTGGTGTTATTTCCGAGGGCTCTGTTCTGTTCCATTGATCTATATCTCTGTTTTGGTACCAGTACCATGCTGTTTTGGTTACTGTAGCCTTGTAGTATAGTTTGAAGTCAGGTAGCATGATGCCTCCAGCTTTGTTCTTTTGGCTTAGGATTGACTTGGCGATGCGGGCTCCTTTTTGGTTCCACATGAACTTTAAAGTAGTTTTTTCCAATTCTGTGAAGAAAGTCATTGGTAGCTTGATGGGGATGGCATTGAATCTATAAATTACCTTGGGCAGTATGGCCATTTTCATGATACTGATTCTTCCTACCCATGAGCATGGAGTGTTCTTTCATTTGTTTGTATCCTCTTTTATTTCATTGAGCAGTGGTTTGTAGTTCTCCTTGAAGAGGTCCTTCACGTCCCTTGTAAGTTGAATTCCTAGGTAGTATAACAATGCTTCCCGAAAACACTAAGTCTTTTTTTTTTAGTCTGAATCCCTGGGCCTCTGTTTTTGTAGGTGGGGTTGACCAAATTTGGATTTGGGTTCTGCCAAGATAAGAAGCCAAAATTTTGATCCCGTGTGTTTCTGCAAAGAATGATTGGACCTGTACCATCCAGAGGTGATACTGGATACAGTATTAACTCTTCCCAGAAAACACCCTTAGCCTGGCATGTGGCACTCCTGGATTATCAATGCTGCTGGCTCCTTGTCCCTGTAACATGTTTTTGGTGCTGGAGTTGTTTAGAATATATGTAAGAGACTATGTATTGTAAGTGGTATAGTGAAGTGAAGGTTTTTTTTAAAGTACAAATGGCAGTCAATAATTTCATTAAAGATCAGTATGGGAAATCCTGAAACCTGCTCAGATAACTCATCCAAATTGATAATGTCTTTAAGCATGTTTTAAATAAACTTGGAATTTGTGAACACATTTTGTTAAAAAGAGATTCAAGCAATATAGATAAATGAGTTATTTTTGAACATCATCAGAAAGCTCTGTCTTTTTTCCCAAGACAGCTACTGTTATCATTTTGTTACATACCTTTAGGACATTCTGCTCCTGCATGTGTATGTATGTATATGTGTGTATGTCTGTAAAAATATATAATTTAATTCTGTGAAATTTCTACCTATAAATATGTCATACTTTATCATTTTATTTTACAAACCATAATTTCACTTAATACATTTAAAATTTCCATACTCCACAGTATATGTGTTCTATAATTTAAGTACACCTCTATTGGTGGATATTTAGACTCTCTCTAGTATTTTCCTATTATGGACATTCAGAGGCAGCTCTGTGTAGCTATTAAGAATAGAGCCAGCACAAGTCACAGTGGTTCAAATGCATAATCCCAGCAGTTTGGGAGGCCGAGGCAGAAGGATCACTTGACTGCAGGAGTTCAAGACCAGTCTGGGCAATTTAGTGAGACCTCGTGTTTACAAAAAATTGAAAAAGTAGCTGAGCATGGTGTAGCATGCCTGTAGTCCCAACTACTTGGGAGGATGGTTTGAGCCTTGGAGTTCAAGGCTGCAGTAAGCCATGATTGTGCCACTGCACTCTAGTCTGGGCAACAGAGCGAGACCTTATCTCTAAAATAAAATAAAATAAAATAAAATAAAGTAAAGTAAAATAAAATAAAATAAAAAAATAGAATCGAGCCAGTTCCATTACTTACTGGCTGAATTACTTTGGGCAAATTACTTACCACAGTTAGTTTCTTGATGTAAAAAATAGCCATTTTTGTATTGAAGTTAATAACATAAAGTGTTTAGAATTATACTAGTCACACAGATTTTATACTAATAATTGCTATTTTCAATGCTGCAATGACTGTCTTAGCATGTATTTCCTTTTATACATATCTGGTTTTCTTTGTTTCTTTTCTTCCCCCGTCATTCTCTCTGTTCTTCCCTACTTCCCTCCTTTCTTTTGTAGATACCAGAATTGGAATAACTGGTATGTTTATTTAATTGTTAAATAAATATTGCCAAAATATACTCCAACAAATGCTGAGTCAAGTTTACATTTTCAACAGCAAAGTATGAAGGTAAACACTTCCTTATCCATTCTCTGACACTTGTTATTATCAACCTGTATAATTTTTGCCAATCTTTTTTGATTAAAAATTCTCCCCATTATAGTTTTAATTTACATTTCACTGAGTACTAATGAGATTCTTTGTCTTTTCAATATATTTATTTGCTATTTTCAGTTCTTCTTGAGTTATTTGTAGAATTTGCACATCTTTTCCTCCTATGTTTGTCTTTTGCTTATTGACTTTTGAAGCTATTTATATATTCTGGATGTTAATCCTTGGCTTGCTATAAATACTGTAAATAGTTCCTCATTTATCACTTGCCATTTAATTCTGTTTATAATCTTTTGTGTTTAGAGATTTTAAATGTTGAGGTTCAAGTTTATTAATATTCTTTTTCTAAAAAAATAATAATTCTTTTTCTGACGTTCTGTTTTGTCTACTGTTTAAAATAGCCCAACCTACCTCAAGGTTTTATGAGTGGGCGAGTGTGTATATGTGTGTGTTTGTGGTGTGTGTATATACCCATATGAATATAAATAAAGAGCTGCATAAATACATGTATATGCATTTTCTATATTTTATTCTAATGCTTTCATACTTCATTTCAGGGTTCACTAAACAGATTTTGCTATGGTGTGTTATGATACAAAATACTTGAAATGGCAATGCAACCATGCAACTAACTACTTATTATGCTCAAGTATAATATAAGCATCTGAGCGCCTACTTGTTTTTATGCCAGGCTGATGTCACAGGCCTATAATTAACGTTCTACCCCTTACAGGCATTTGAGTTTGAACCTTTATTTTTAAGTTTAGCTTTTAATCTACCTCTAATGTATTTGTTTTCTGAGATAAACTATTTTCCCCAATACTATGTTATTGAATATACATATCTTTTAATATTTGGAAATTCAAGCTTAAGAATCTCTCACTGTATCTGCACTTTTTTTTTTTGCTTTGGTGTCACCACATATTGAAATAATTGAAATAGTTGACATTTCTCTTTAAAACTCTTCATAGTTGCAGAAATATGGAGTGATAGTAGATTAGTTATATTGGAACTATCTAGAGAAGAATATCTTCAAGCTATAAAATGTTAGATTTAGGCGTATCTTGGAGATAATTTTTGGAAAGTTCAAACCCAGCAATTTCGGGTTTTACTCAGAAAATCAGACCTAGTCAGAGACAAGATTAGATCTCTACTCTTCTGCTTTCCAGTCTCCTGCATTTCTCTCCATGCTGCTCAGTCAGAGCCAGTTGATGTTGTTAAGCAGTAGTCTTATGATCCCTGACCACTTATAGAAACTTGTCTATTCCAGCTCTAGAGGAACAAGGAAATATGAGAAAAGACATCATGGAAATATGAGACTGACTTATGGAAATATGAGAAAAGACAGTGAAAGTTATGTCTTCTTAAATAATTAAAACTTTTGTGATCTCTAAAGAAATCTTGCAATCTAGATACTTTAATATTCCCAAATCAATTTGCCATGCATCTTTTAGAGGAACATAGTATAATGATTAAGAGGATAGAACTTGGGTTTGAATTCTCACAGTTATGGATTATGCGAAATCAACAAATTGGCATACCTTCTTTGCCTTGGTTGTCTCCTATCTAAATTGGGGACAATAATAATTATTATGTCATTCATGAAGATTGAATAAGTTACTCTCTGTGAAACATTTACAATTCTGCCTACGTAATACATGGTAAGCTATGATGTATCAGTATCAACTATTATTTTTGTATAATACTTGACATATAGTGTATTAGTCCATTCTCATGCTGCTAATAAAGACATATCCAAGAATGGATAATTTATAAAGGAAAGAGGTTTAATAGACTCACAGTTCAGCATGGCTAGGGGGGCCTCAGGAAACTTACAGTCATGGTGCAAGGGAAGAAAACACATCCTTCTTCACATAGTGGTAGGAAGGAGAAGTGCAAGCAAAGGGGGGAAAAGCCCTTTATAAAACCATCAGATCTCATGAGCACTCACTCACTATCATCAGAAGAGCAGCATGGGGTAACCGCCCCTGTGATTCAATTACCTTTCACCTGGTCCTTCCTATGATACATGGGGATTATGGGAACTATGATTCAAGCTGAGATTTGGGTGGGGACATAGCCAAACCAGATTATATAGTAGTACAAAAAAGATTAATTATAGGAAGTCAGAATAAATGAATGAGATAGACTTGAACCTGACTGCTTATACTTGAAAATTATAAAGAAAGGCAAAACAAACTTCATTTTACTCCAAATAAGTAAAATCTTTCATATCTACAGCCCTGGTAATTCCTACATTGAAAGTATGTAATATAGAAAGGCAAAAAACATACAAAAACTCTCCTGTCTTCAATTTTATTGAAATAAAATGTTCATATGGTGAAAAGTAGAAGCTTAAGTGCATATGCAAAATACCTTGTGTCCATAACAAATGTATACATCCATACAGTTACATACATTTTAATGTATACATCCCAGTAACTCCCATCCAAAGATAACAAATATTTCCAACAAGAGAGTTCTCTGGTATTCTCTTATAGTTAATCTACCTCCCCTAAAGGTAATCATTGTTCTGATTTTTCTCATTGTTCTGATTTTTCTCATCATTAAGAAAAGGTTGATTTTATCTGTTCTTAACTTTCTTTTCTTTTATTTTATTATTACCATACTTTAAGTTTTAGGGTACATGTGCACAACGTGCAGGTTTGTTACATATGTATACATGTGCCATGTTAGTGTGCTGCACCCATTAACTCGTCATTTAGCATTAGGTATATCTCCTAATGCTATCCCTCCCCCCCTCCCCCCACCCCACAACAGGCCCCGGTGTGTGATGTTCCCCATCCTGTGTCCATGTGTTCTCATTGTTCAATTCCCACCTATGAGTAACAACATACGGTGTTTGGTTTTTTGTCCTTGCAATAGTTTGCTGAGAATGATGGTTTCCAGCTTCATCCATGTCCCTACAAAGGACATGAACTCATCCTTTTTTATGGCTGCATAGTATTCCATGGTGTATATGTGCCACATTTTCTTAATCCAGTCTATCATTGTTGGACATTTGGGTTGGTTCCAAGTCTTTGCTATTGTGAATAGTGCTGCAATAAACATACATGTGCATGTGTCTTTATAGCAGCATGATTTATAATCCTTCGGGCATACACCCAGTAATGGGATGGCTGGGTCAAATGGTATTTCTAGTTCTAGATCCCTGAGGAATCGCCACACTGACTTCCACAATGGTTGAACTAGTTTACAGTCCCACCAACAGTGTCAAAGTGTTCCTATTTCTCGACATCCTCCCCAGCACCTGTTGTTTCCTGACTTTTTAATGATTGCCATTCTAACTGGTGTGAGATGGTATCTCATTGGGGTTTTGATATGCATTTCTCTAATGGCCAGTGATGATGAGCATTTTTTCATGTGTTTTTTGGCTGCATAAATGTCTTCTTTTGAGAAGTGTCTGTTCATATCCTTTGCCCACTTTTTGATGGGGTTGTTTGATTTTTTCTTGTAAATTTGTTTGAGTTCATTGTAGATTCTGGATATTAGCCCTTTGTCAGATAAGTAGGTTGCAAAAATTTTCTCCCATTTTGTAGGTTGTGTGTTCACTCTGATGGTAGTTTCTTTTGTTGTGCAGAAGCTCTTTAGTTTAATGAGATCCCATTTGTAAATTTTGGCTTTTGTTGCCATTGCTTTTGGTGTTTCAGATATGAAGTCCTTGCCCATGCCTATGTCCTGAATGGTATTGCCTAGGTTTTCTTCTAGGGCTTTTATGGTTTTAGATCTAACATGTAAGTCTTTAATCCATCTTGAATTAATTTTTGTATAAGGTGTAAGGAAGGGATCCAGTTTCAGCTTTCTACATATGGCTAGCCAGTTTTCCCAGCATCATTTATTAAATAGGGAATCCTTTCCCCATTGCTTGTTTTTGTCAGGTTTGTCAAAGATCAGATAGTTGTAGATATGCGACATTATTTCTGAGGGCTCTGTTCTGTTCCATTGGTCTACATGTCTGTTTTGGTACCAGTACCATGCTGTTTTGGTTACTGTAGCCTTGTAGTATAGTTTGAAGTCAGGTAGCGTGATGCCTCCAGCTTTGTTCTTTTGGCTTAGGATTGACTTGGCAATGCGGGCTCTTTTTTGGTTCCATATGAACTTTAAGGTAGTTTTTTCCAATTCTGTGAAGAAAGTCATTGGTAGCTTGATGGGGATGGCATTGAATCTATAAATTACCTTGGGCAATATGGCCATTTTCACGATATTGATTCTTCCTACCCATGAGCATGGAATGTTCTTCCATTTGTTTGTATCCTCTTTTATTTCATTGAGCAGTGGTTTGTAGTTCTCCTTGAAGAGGTCCTTCACATCCCTTGTAAGCTGGATTCCTAGATATTTTATTCTCTTTGAAGCAGTTGTGAATGGGAGTTCACTCATGATTTGGCTCTCTGTTTGTCTGTTATTGGTGTATAAGAATGCTTGTGATGTTTGCACATTGATTTTGTATCCTGAGACTTTGCTGAAGTTGCTTATCAGCTTAAGGAGATTTTGGGCTGAGACGATGGGGTTTTCTAGATACACAATTGTGTCATCTGATCTGTTCTTAACTTTCATAAAAATTAAATAATATTATATGTTAACTTTTGCCTGTGGTTTTCACTCTGTATTTTTTTGATCAGTTTTTATCTTGTAGCATATCAGTAGTTAATTTTTATTGTTGGGTAGTATTTAATTTTATAAATAAATGACAATTTGTTTATTTTCTTCTTGATGGCTATTTGGGCTGATGCCAGTTTTAACTACTATGAATAAAGCTGCTGTTTTCTTGTACAAGATATTTTGTGGGTGTACTTTGAAGTGGAATTGCTGGGTAACATGTAGCTGTGTTTTCATAAAAAAAATCTGTGAAACTGTTTTCCAATGTTGTTATATAACTATATACTTCTACCAACAATGTATGGGAGTTCCAGTTGCTCTAAATCCTTATCAACATTAGGTATTGTCAGTTTTCCCAATTTTAGCTTTTCAGTGTTGTGACATGGTATCTGTCTCATTATGGTTTAAATTTTAAGTTCCCTGATGACTAATAATGTTCAATATCTTTTCATGTATTATTAGTGTTTGTGTAATTTTCATTTGTTAGTGATCAAATCTCTTTCCTTTTTAAAAAGTTGGGTTATCTGTCTCATTATTATTGAGTTGTTAGAGTCACATATGTTTTGGCTACAGGAGTTACCCCCACCTACTTTCATGTTGGTAACTAGAGATATGTCACAGCATAACATGGATGGAGATGTGTTGCGGCTGGTAAGGGAAGAAAAATAACCATGCTTTGAAAGAATTGTAAGAATTAGCTTGTGTGTACTGGCAGAAGCCAGAAGGATACCTTCAGTATTAGATATTTAGGATGTTTGACTAAAGAAGCCAGGGTGTGAGACTGGATACATTTAAATTTATTGACTCAGGGCATGCTCTCAGGACACAGACTTCAACACTTAAACAAGGACCTCAGGGAATGAATGGGTAAGCCCACTGCTAGGGTGGCAGTCTGGAGCCTGGAAAAAGAAATTGCTAATGACCAGTAAAGTGAAAATATCTGAATTGTCCTAGAAAAAGGTAGAGGAAGGAATAAAGGGGTTGAGGAAAGTAGTAATGCTGCAATTGATACATAAAGTAAGGCCAGAAGATGAGAAAAGAATTATGATTTGAGGAAGGGCCTGAGGATCCACCATTCAAGAAGACCATTAGGAGTGCATTAGTGTGAAGTGCCCAAGACTAAGTTCAGTGATGGTTCTCCTCTGAAGAGGTTAGGGGATAAATGCTGTGAAGATTCAAGGACCTGCCAATGCAATGAAGTTTTTAGAGTTTCAGGAGGTGCTAGAATATCTCTTTCAATGTAAAAGGATCATTGTTATGCTTTGTATCCCATGCCACAAAGAGGCCTTTTTGACTTCTGAAGGCAATGGATTCCACACCTATGAATGCAGCTCCAGCCCTTACGGTGGGTAATATGGAAGGTTTCAAGCTCTGTTTGTTTGTTTTTGACATGGAATCTCACTCTTTCACCCAGGCTGGAGTGCAGTGGCGTGATCTCAGCTCACTGCAACCTCCACCTCCCAGGTTCAAGCAATTTTCCTGCCTCAGCTTCCCGAGTAGCTGGGATTACAGGTGCTCATCACCACACCCAGCTAATTTTTGTGTTTTTAGTAGAGAGGGAGGTATGGCCATGTTGGGCAAGCTGGTCTCAAACTCCTGACCTTGGATGATCCATCTGCCTCGGCCTCCTAAAGTGCTGGGATTACAGGCATGAACCACCGTGCCCTGCCGGTCTCAAGCTTTGAGTAGTGCCCAGAGCAAGAAAGAACTCCACCACAGACCCAGGCTGCAGTACAAGCAGCCATACTACTTGGGCCATTTGATCCAGCATACCCCATGGTCTTGGAGGTGTTGGTGGTAATCAAAGATTCATTGTAGAATTTATGGCAAGACCCTGTAAGAGAGACACAATGCAGGCTTCTGGCAGAGTTGGGGAAAGGTGATGTCATTCTCAACAAAGAATTATATGCCTTTTGAAGAACAGCTTCCTGATAGACAAGTAACACTAGGCTTTGGGGCACTGAGTGACCCATGTGTGGAATTAAGTTTGGTTCCATTGGACATGCCAGGCCATAATTCAGAAAGGCCTAGCCACATTCACTCCTAAGATGGAAATGGTAAATCCAGTACTGAGCTTGAGCAGGACCAAAGGGACATGTGTAATTTGTACTAATGCACCACTGTTTCCTCACATGTATGATTATATGGAAGGGTCTCATGATTCCAGTTGAAGAAAGAAGAAATACCTTGAGTTTGTTATATGGATGGGGTGGTTCAGTATTTGGGTACAAGCTGAAAACAGATGGTAATTGCGTTATAGCCACATTCAGGGATAAGAATTTGACGAGAACCCCCACACAGACCTGTGGGCCTCTTTTGTTCAGCTTCATGCTGTCTGGATTTATTTCCTCACAAATTACAGGTGTTTAATCTTACCCAAACTTCCTCATATTGGTGAAAAGCCCATGCTCTACTTTGATTTTACCCCCATACCCTGGTTCTGAAACTATTCCCAAAACAACAAGGAGAAATATGGTTTACTTCTTGCTTTTCCCTTCTCTGAATGATTACAATACTTGTCTGCCTGTTGTTCAACTCCTGAAAGCAGTTGTCTATAGTTTTTTCAGTTTGATAGTTATTATTGTGGAAAGGCAAGTCCCCAAATGGTCACTCCATTATCTCAGGAACAGAAGTTCCTCTCTCCTGTCCTTTAAACTGAGTTAACATAGAGACACAGGTGAAGGGTTCAAAACAGTTAATGGCGGTAGGGTCTTGAATTTAGTTCCAATTCACAATGCATTGTTATATCCGTACATCCAGAATGGCAAATTATTACATCTTTAATTTGTTGCAATAATTCTGTTTGATTACAAACACTTTTCAGCCTTGTGGGGCAGGTCTGGACCCAGTGAAAAAGTATGACATAATTAGGTTTTGATGGCTGCAGGGTCATAGGAGGGGAATATCATGGCCCACATGGCTTATACTCTGGACCCTTTTTTAAACCAATGTTTTTAAGTAACCAGTAAAAAAGTGATTTGATAGAGCTGAAAAGTCCTGACTTCAGCAAATGGGTTGGGATTCCCCTTGTGGGTTTCATCTCCTATTTTTTTTTTTTTTTTTTTTTTTAGTTTTGAGCAGGCAAATGGATGCCTCCCAGATGGAGATGGTTTGAGTTGAGGAGGCATAGTGTGGGCAGGTGTGGGTTTCTTTACTATTCCTGGCAGGTTTTTGCTTCTTCCCTTTTGTATGCCACATCTCCCAAGTCCTCCTCCTTGGCATTTAATACTGGTTCTGAAGCAAGACAAAATGGAAAGTCTTATGTTAGACTGTATGCCTGACAAATGCCTGCAATTTCCTGTGGATCTATTTTACTGAGGGCTTCTGTCCCTGAAAAGGAAAACTGAAGATCCAAACAGCTCAATTAGCAATTGTTTTGAGCATTCACTTTTGGACCAAAAGATGTTTGGCTAATTTTACAGTTGGCTTTAGCTGGAGTCATTACTGAATGTCTCCTGCATAAATTATGGCATATTCTAAATGTAAAAATACTCATTTTGGCGGCAGCAACTCAAGTGGAAAACTGAAAATCCCCAAACAGAAAATTAGCAAACACTTGTTCTGTCATAGCTCAAGCATGTGGTGTTCTTTTCTACCCTGAGCAAAATTATCCTGGCCTCCTAACCAATGCATGAAACTATTTTACAACATCTCAGGGGAAAGGCATTCGTTGCTACCAATGAGCTGATTATTTAATCATGAAAGACAAGCCTTTAAATAAGAGAGATAGAAATGTCTTCAGGAATAGTCACTGGGGACATCAGGACTTAGAGAGATCTTTGCATAACTCAATATTCTGAATATCAGGGATGTTGGAATGAGTATCAGAGTGGGTGTAGGTAAATGCAGCTTGGTCGATACTCAATATAAAAAAGCAGCTTTCCCATCTCACCATCATATTTTGTTGAGTAAGTGGATTATATTAGTGTTGAACCAAGGTTATGAATCAGAGGAAACTTCTAAATATTAGATCATTTTTTTTTCTCCTTTTTACTACTTGGTTTTTGTTGCATAGCGGATAATATTTTAAATATGATATTAATGCCTTTTGCCTTTTTTTTAATAAATGAGAAAACACCTTATAACACTCGCCTCCCCCTACCACTCTTGTCCTGTGGGTAGGATTAATGCTTAATGCAGAGAGAAGGAAGTGAGTTAATGCTTGTCTTTGAATTTAAAAACTGATTTTTAAAGCCCAGGGCAGAGACAATAAATATTTGAAAGTGAAGTGTGGTGTTTCTGTATAGTCAGAACCTACTTTTTGTTTTTGTTGATTATTTCATTTTGTTTTTGTTTCTTAAGCATCAAAAGCCAAAGTTTATGCCCTAAGTAGCAGATTTGGAGCTAACCAATAAGAAGACTGCTTTATCCCTAGAAGGTAGGTAAGGGCTGGAACTGGGAGGAGGGCACTCAGAATAAATGTGACCACAGCTAAGGCTTGAGGGAGTCCCTGTTTCCTCCCTACTGACAGCATCTCCGGTTATAGGGAAAGGATTGACAGAAACGTCAGCAAGTTTGGGGAGAAAATTCATAGACAGAGAGAACCTGCATGCAATCCTTGGGAGAAGCCTAGGAAAATGAAAAAGGATCCAGAATTTGTCTACTCTCAGAGATCAGGGTCAGCCATTTGTGGAAAGGGTAATGTGCTATGTGTAGGAATGAGAGGGACTGGGGCAGCACTCTGAGTCTTTATCATGTCCCAGAGTGGAATGAGGGAGCATCCGAATGTTTCCATGGGGCAGGGGCAAGAAAGCAGCCTAGAGAGGGCTAGCAGCCTTAAGGAGCCTCAATGGGAAAGAATCCAAGTGACCTCCAGTAGGGACCTGATAACTGAGGTCCTAGCGGGACTGTGGACACCAGCACTCACTGCAGAAGGGATGGCAGAAGACCATGGAGGTCAAAGGATGACCATGGGCATGCTACTCACCCTGCCACTGCCCGATGCTCCATAAACCCTTGCCCCAACCCAGCCCTGACAGGGCTAAAAACCCTGAACTGCCTAATCTCAAACCTAATTTGATGACATTTACTCAGAACAGACTGAGTGCAGCTGGAAATCACTAGATAAAATTGCTGTTACTTGGTAGAAAAATAGACGTTTGAGACAGAAACTAAGTTCAGTGGTAAGAAAAATATAAACAAAATTGGATTTTTAATATTTGTATTTGAGACCTTTGAAATTCACAATCATTTCAATTGGGTTTACTAGTCATATGAATATTCTTATTCATAGCTGAAATTGCCACATCCCTCTAAAAGCCTCCCCCTGGTCACTCTTTGCCCCCAGGTAGCAGTGAAATTTATTCCTCACAATGAGGTCTTCCAAGATTCAATTTATTCCTTTAACGGTGCTTAAGACTTGTCACCTTTTACTGCAGATATATATTGTAAATAATACATTATTTATATATTATGCAACGTCATTCTTAGAGAGGTTAAGTTATTGATAAATGACGAACCCCAAGTCATGCCATCACATTTTCTTGGTTTCTAATACTCTACTTTAGTTATTCCCTTTCAGTGGTTCTCAATCCTGGGGTTATATTAGAATCACCCAGGATTCTCTTAGGAAATACCAAATGCACTGGCCCAATCTGGAATCAGGAGCCTAGAAATAAATTCTTTTCTCCCTTTCTGCCTCCCTTCCTGCCTCCCTTCCTTCCTTCTTCAGTGCTCAATGTTTCTGCCCCTCTCTTTCTCTACTTTGCAGCCGGGGCTGAGAACAATCTTCTTAGACCATACTGCCTCTGACTTTTCCCTCTTTGTTCCTGTGACTGACATGCAGGCTAAAGCCTACCCTGTCAGCTTTGTAGATAAGCTAGAAACAAGATAGCCAGCAAATAATCCAATATTGGGTCATATTTGATGGAGGAGCATTTGGGTAATTGATTTTCAACTCTTTTGTTCCCTTATTATTTGAGGTCACCAAAGGCAGAGTGAGAACAATGATTTTGCATAATGAATACAAATATTGGTTGAGGGAATAGTTAGGTTGCAGACTCATCATGATTGTCACCCTGGAGCCCTCCAGGAAGGGGGTTGCTGTTTGTCTATGTTGACCCTAGTAGATGCACCAGAGGACTCTATTCCCCCAACATCCTTTCTGGCAGTTGATAATTAATAAAACTAATCATAACAGCCATTACCATTGCTGGGATTTCTTTTCCATGCTGATTGCAATTTTAGTGAAAGGGTCAAGAACTATATTGCTGGAAAGGAACATCAACAAAGTCTATTGTTTAGCTCTGAATAGACAGTGAGTACTGGACTAGCTGGAACTCTCTGCACATTGAAACTTTTGTACCATTAATAGGTCCTGTTTTTAACTTCCAGAGTTGATATCCAGATGCATGTAGGGGCAGTGCCAGTGAGGGTGAGATGAGGTGGAAAGATGTTGAGCGCAAAGGAGGGGCAGATGAAACCAAACAAGTAGGCATCACTTGCTGATGGAGCTTTTTCTCTCATGTTCATGATATTTTGATTCCTGCCACTGCCTTCCTCTACTATGCCTGAACTCTGCATCTTGGAAATAAATATAAAGCTCATTTGTTAGCACTTTGCTAACAGTCTCTTTTCTGGACCTTGGAGCCTGGGATTGCTTTCCTAGGAGTTGTGGGTCAGAATGTTGCTTGATTTTAGGTCCAACCCTGTCTGCCTTATGTGTGAACTGTGTACCTTCGAGCAAATCATTACCCACCTGTAAATCTCAGTTTCCTCAGCTGTTGAGATGGGGTGATAAAAATGGCCCTCTGCTAGTTTTCACCAAGGTGACTGGCTGCCTCTATGTTCATCTTTGCCATTGGAGCAAAGCCTTGTTCCCTGGGCCTGGGTGAGAGCCTAGCTGCTCTCAGGTGCATGGTGTCAAATTCATTTTGATGTAGGTCTAGCTTGTGCTGTCATGTTTCATATTCTTTCACACAAAAGCAGAGTTTTTTGTTTTTGTGTTTGTTTTTTGTTAAAACCACCTGTATTTTGTGCAAAAAAAGGATCTCAAACTTATTGGGGTTGTGGTGTCATTTCTATCAACTTGCTCAACCTTTAAATAACTGGCTAAAATTATGACTACTGATGCTGCCGCTGGTGCCAAATATTTGTTGATATTTTATTGGGGTAAAGCTGGAATTTCCAGTGTTTATAGTATATAGTTATGAATGGATATTATTTATGTTACCAGTCTGATGCTGGATGTTATTTTTCTAACTATAAACTATAAACACACTGCAGAATATAGCTTTATTTTAATGCAACTGAATAGTCACATTTATTCTGTCTTTTTTTTTTTTGAGACAGAGACGCGCTCTGTCACCCAGTCTGGAGTGCAGTGGCGCGATCTCAGCTCACTGCAAGCTCCACCTCCCGGGTTCACACCATTCTCCTGCCTCAGCCTCCCGAGTAGCTGGGACTACAGGTGCCCGCCACCACGCCCGGCTAATTTTTTTTGTATTTTTAGTAGAGATGGGGTTTCACTGTGTTAGCCAGGATGGTCTCAATCTCCTGACCTCGTTATCCTCCCGCCTCGGCCTCCCAAAGTGCTGGGATTACAGGCGTGAGCCACTGCACCCAGCTGTCACATTCTATTCTTTTCTGTCCTCAAGAAAATCCTTTGGAAGCAATTGTGTGGATAAACAGCATGGCTTGAAAATTTATAACGTGGGAAACAATGTATTTAAATCAGCCAGCACATAGTGGGATGCTTAGTAAGTGGTAGGTATAATGATGATGATTAAGCACAAGCAATTACTCAGTGTCAGCTCTGTGCCTGGGACTACATTTGGTGCTGGGAGTACATGGTTGGATATAGTCCCTAACCTAGTTTGTTCAGGGCCTAGCTTTCTTCATTATATGGCTTTTTGGTTATATGCCTGCTGACAGGGAAAACCTCTTCATTGTTTACAGCAGAATCAGTTAGCAGGCAGCCTGGTCTGAGGCTGAGTTAGATTCTGTCAATCTTACTGTCTTCTGATCCATCCTCTTCCTGTCCCAGGATACCCACACCTCATACTATTTACTGTACTTCTCAGCTATAATACAGTATGGTGTCACTTAAAACTTAGGCTCCAAAATTACCTATTTTACCTTAATATTTCCCAATATATATTCCTATATTGACATCAATGGAAAAATGATGCTAGTGAGAAAATTAATTTTAAAGATGTTTAAATTCTTTTTTAATTTAAGGTTTAAACGTAAATTCCTTGAAGTAGTAAAAATGGTTACTATAGGGAATGAAATTAACATATAAATTATATTAATCATCTCACACAGCTACCCATTTTTTTGTGGCAAGAACAACTGCAATCTACTCATTAACAAAAATCCTGAATATAGTATGCTATCATTAACTACAAATACACTATCATTAACTGTCCTCATGCTGTACATTAGATCGCTATATTTGTTCATCCTATGTATCTACTACTTTGTATCTTTTGACCTACATCTCCCATTTTCTTCACTCACCCCACCCTGTCCCTGATGCTATGGTTTGAATATTTGTCTCCTCTGAAACATAGATTGAAACTTAATCCCCAATGTGTCAGTATTTAGAGGTGGGCCTTTAAGAGGTGATTGGATCCAAGGGCTCTGCCCTCATAATCCATTCATTAATTAATGAACTAATGGGTTAATGGATTAATGGATTATCATAGGAGTGAGACTGGTGGCTTCATAAGAAGAGGAAGAGAGACCTGAGTTAGCACACTCAGCCCCCTTGCCATGTGATGCCTAGTGCCGAGACTTTGCAGAGTCCCCACCAGCAAGAAGGCTTTCACCATAACTGACCCCTTGGCCTTGGACTTCCTAACCTCCATAACTATAAGAAATAAATTCATTTTCTTCATAAATTACTAAGTTTCAGGTATTCTGTGAAAAGCAACAGAAAATCGACTAAGACACTGTGTAACCACCGTTTTATTCTCTATCTCTTGATAGAGACAAACTTGACTGTTTATTTATTTATTTTTTTGATTCCACATAAAAGTGAGATCATGCAATGTTTTCTTTCTGTGTCTGGTTTATTTTACTTAGTATAATGTCCTCCAGTTCATCTATGTTGTGACAAATGTCAGGAGAGTCTCCTTTTTTAAGGCAGAGGCACAGTTTCTTTATCAATTTTTCTATCAGTGGACAGTTAGCTTGTTTTCATATCTTGGCCATTATAAACAATGGTGCAATGACCACGAGACTACAGTTATCTTCAAGAGGTGGTGATTTCATTTCCTTTGGGTATATACACAGAAAAGGAATTCCTGGGTCATATGATACCTCCATTTTTAGTTTCTTTAGGAACCTCCATACCATTTTCCATAATGGCTGCACCAATCTATGTTCCCACTAACGGTGTACAAGGGTTCCCCTTTTCGCACACCCTTGCCAACAGTTGTTATCTCTTGTCTCTTTGTTAACAGCCATTCTAACAGGTGTGAGGTGATATTGTGGTTTTGATGTGCATTTCTCTGATAATTAGTGATGCTGAGCATCTTTTCATGGACTTGCTGGCCAATTTTATGTCATCTTTTGAGAAATAGTCAGGTCTTTTGCCCATTTTTTAACTGAGTTATATGTTTTCTTGCTATTGAGTTGTATGAGTTCTTTATAAATTTTCAATATTAGCCCCTTATTGAATATATGGTTTGCAAACATTTATTCCCAAGCTGTAGGTTGTCTTTCATTTTGTCAGTTGTTTCCTTTGCTGTACATAAGCTCTTTAGCTTTATGCAGTTCAATTTATTTATTTATTTATTTACTTTATTAACATGAACTTTTGATGTGATATTAAAAAAATCATTTCCAAGGCCAATGTCAAGAACCCTTTCCCCCTATGTTTTCTTCTAGAAGTTTTATGGTTTGAGATCTTATGTTTTGGGCTTTTATCCATTTTGAGTTGATTTTTGTGTATGTTGTAAGATAAGGGTCTAATTTCCTTATTTCCTTCTTTTGGATGTAATGCCAGCTTTTCCAGTATGAAATTTTTAAAAGCCTATCTTTGCCTATTCTGTCTTCTTGATGCCCTTGCCAAAAATTGGTTGACCATATATATTTAGATTTATTTCTGGGCTTTCTATTCTGTCTCATTTGTCTATGTTTCTGTTTTTATTCCAGTAACATATCACTGTATTTCCGAAGTTGAGCGCTGCCCTTGGGCTCCCAACCCTACATGAGGATTCTTGGAACTTTCAGGCCTTCCCCGAACCTAGACAGAGTTCCCTTCAGGCTTGTGCATCTGAGTGTTCATGTGTGTGCATAAGTGCACCTGTGTCTGTGTTCACAGATATCCACGACTCTGGATCCATCTCCTCAATCCTCCTAGAGTAAAGCAGGGATACTTTGTTTTGCATTCTTTTGATAAAATTAAAGCTCTCTGTTTAAGGAAAGAATAAACAGGCAAAACAAATTTAGACTTGGCACTTTTGCCGTCAGTTGCATTTAGCAGCCTAATAAATACTCTTTGCATGGAACATACAGAAGGATGTCTCAGGATCTCAGAGACTTGTAGGAGTGCCACAAACGTGGTAGGTTCTTCTCAAAGTTGACTGTGGAACAGAACCACATAAAGGGCTTGTAAAATAACAGATTGCTGGGCCCTATCCCCAGAATTTCTGATTTGGCAGGTCTGCAGCTGGACCCTAGAATTTGCATTTCTAATAAGTTCCCTGTTGCCACTGATGCTGTTTGGCTGGTGATCACACTCTCAGAACCACTGCTTAGATCTTTACCAAGGAGTGCTTCCCAGCCTGAAGAATGATTATTCTGGGCAAGGAAAGTCTGCAGATTTAGTGTTTTCAGAATGAGTTCAGCTGTCCCGAAAGTGCCAACAAAGAGGAGAAATACTTCTTTATAAGTGGGGTCGTGTTCTGCGATAAATCATATGATGACTTACTCTCTGAGACAAGTGCCACATTTGTTGAAAACATAAGAGTTATTTATCAGATATGGGAAACTCAAATTTCATTTTCAAAGGGCGGATTTTCTTTAGACAGATGGAAAGAGCATGAACTTTACCCTTCTGTGCTCAAATTATGGCCTACAATTTATTTGCTTCAAAGCCTTGAGCAAAACTAATTAATTTCTATAAACTAATCTAAAAATGAAGATGTTAATACCTATTCTTGAAAGGCTCTTGTGAGGGCCTGATGTAGTGGTTGGCTAACAGTAGAAACTGAATAAAAAGTAAATATTTGTGTTATTATTCAGATCACTTTCCTGTCATTTTCCTTTAGAGTGCTAAATGAGAGGATGAGTCCATACTTGTCTGCAGGCTAAACCCCCAAATATCTTTTCCCTTCAGTCTATCATTGAAATTCAAATTCATACAATTCAATTTAAAAGTCTTTATTGATTTAATGCCAAGTTAAACAGGATTGGTGGTTCCAATCCTGTATATCATTCAATCTTGTATATCAATCCTGTATATCATTCAATTCAATGTGCACATGTTGCAGACTAACAGATGAAAAAGAGTTAATTACATGGAAAAATGATCTGATTTTTTAAAGACATGAAAACCAGTATTCATGTGACCAGTTGTTGACATTTTTGAGGTTCACAAAAAATAAAGCAAACAAACATATTCATAGAGAGTTAGAAAATATGATGAAAGAAATTCATATGCTTATATACAAAAATATTTCTTATAATTTATGAACAAAATTATGGGATTTTCAAGAGTACTGTTACCTATGTGGATTTTATGTCTAACGTAGTGACTGTAGTGCCTAATGCCTATGTAAGAAACAACTCTCCCAACTTCACTAATTTTAAAATTTGCCACTTAAAACAGGTTTTCATAAATTGATGGCAATTGTGTGTAGATATTGTGCTGGGTAAATGCTCACTTATTGGTAAATGCCAGTTGTGTTGAGTAAATGCTCACATAATTTAAATGGTCAGTCCTGTCTTTGATTTTTAAGACTTTATTATTCTTGAAGTAGTGTCAGGGTTAGTGCCAAGGAACAACACTGAACTTAATTTCTTACTCCTAATTAGGTAACTCCTTGTGGATGATTATAAGTTCATTGGTTAACTGATCCTATTTGACAGCCAGACAATGTGACTCTACTCTCAAGGAAGTTATCTGTGGACTTAAATAGGTTGCAGCAATAGAGAATCAGGTAACAAGAATGTTGCCGACCTAATTAACCTCTAGAGGGAGTTTCAGACATCATTTCCAGTCTGCTCCCCACCCTGATACCTTGCCATTCAAAGATGAGCAAGCTGCCAGTGTGTAAAGGAGTAGAATGGCATTCTCAAGGACACATGATTGAACAAAAGTTTCAAGAGAAAAGCTCTAAGTGGAGAAACAAAAGGGTTTTATCTAAAATATGAATGTGGCTCCCTCTTCCCTGAGTCTGCTGTAGTTGGGTCGTTTACTATTTTCTTTAGTAGGATGGGATAGGGAATGAGTCTCTTAGGCCCATTCTTTTCAGATCATACCTGATATTATTTGGTTTCATTTTGTGTACTGCATTGACTCTCTGAGTACTAAGATCCAGGAAGTCCAAATCAGTGTGTGACTCTGGAGTAGAGGCGGATGTTCGAAGGTGACTTAAATTACCTAGAATATACAACATGTGATACAGCATGTGATAAGCTAAATAGAAGACCGACCAGCTGGTAGTATGGGTCCAAGGTCCATCCAGTAATAATGAACATACATTTGGACCTATACCACTTGAGAAGATTTTGTGATTGCTGGTAGCATAATAGCAATTCTTTCAATAGTCCAATAATGTCCTCCTATCTGTGTGTCCTCTCATCAGGGCTAGGGATCATCAATGAAAATATCATCTTACTGTTACATGGTGCATTTGCTAACATTAAAAAGTGCTTAAAGGCTAGGGGTGTTGGCTCATACCTGTAATCCCAGTGCTTTGGGAGGCAGAGGCAGGAGGATTTCTTAAGCCCGGGAGTTCCAGGCTGCAGTGAGCTATGATTATGCAACTGCACTCTAGCCTGGGTGACAGAGTGAGACTCTATCTCAAAATGCTTTAAAATGCATTTAAATGTCTCATAAAATATATTAATTCATGTATAATGTTTTTACTTGCATAGTAGAATTTCAGGCCAAACAAAGCACTATTGATATTTCTTGCCATTCAGCCACTTTGGGTTCTGTTTATCCTGGGACTCTGGAGCCAAATAAATTCTTCCCATTCCTTGTAGCCTGTGCCTGTGTATGCGTGTGTGTGTGTGTGTGTGTGTGTGTGTGTGTGTGTGTGTATTATGTGCTTCTACTGTTATTAGTAAGTGTTATGGACTAAAATGGTCATGGCAGTGATTTCTAAGTCATATGATTAGAAGTGATCTATTTCTTCTTCTCTTTCTTTGTATATCTTCCTTTTTAAAAAATACATTTTCGGCCAGGCAGGGTGGCTCATGCCTGTAATCCCAGCACTTTGGGAGGCCGAGGTGGGCAGATCACGAGGTCAAGAGTTCGAGCCCATCCTGGCCAACATGATGAAACCCCGTCTCTACTAAAAATACAAAAAAGTAGCTGGGTGTGGTGGAGTGTGCCTGTACTCCCAGCTATTTGGGAAGCTGAGGCAGGAGAATCACTTGAACCCAGGAGGCGGAGGTTGCAGTGAGCTGAGATCGTGCCACTGAACTGCAACCTGGCAACAGAGCGAGACTCTGTCTCAAAAAAAAAAAATACATTTTCACAATTATCATTTCTTACTTTAAAACAAAGCAAAAATAATTTAAGGGGATTCATCATTTAATCCCTAAAGCAACCCTATTATATGAGTGACAGTGATATTAATCGCTCTGTGTTTCAGTTTCTAATAGGATTAAATAATTTGACCTTAGGATCTTATCTGGCGAAACCAGGACTCAAAGCCTGGTATTCTGACTCACTCCAAAATGCCAAACAGGCCTAATTGTGATTTTTTTTTTTTTTTAAGCAACAGCTGAAGTCTCCTTAATGTTCACTTTCCTTCAGGACCCCACAGTCACAGTGCCATTCCATGATGTTTCCCTCCAGTGCCTCACCAAGATAAGTCCACTGGGACTTTGTGGATGTCTATTCGCCAAAGACTCAGGAGAAATGGCCTGAAAGAAGGAGGTACCACAGGGACTATGAAAGGACTGACCTTTTCTTGCCTATCTTTTTAAAAAGGTTACATTCCTTATATTTTAAAGCTGGATTTCACTGGGTACATTCACAAGGACCAGGAAGACTTATTAGAATTCAGTCCTTACTGTCTTCAGAAAGACAATTTACATATGGCACCAGCTCAGACATGCTTCTTCTAATTCATTTGAAGGGCACTGAAGGAGATCAACAGAGTTTAATATTCACCTACAGTCTCACTTGTTAACGTGCCTTTATGGTCTCATTTTGGCCTGGCTACCTTCCAGAAGGATTTACCAGACTTCTTGTGAAGAGGCCACTGTTTGGCTGAGGTGAAGGTGAGCCCAAAGCCAAAAATTGGATTTCTACCGGCCAAAGAATGTAGCTCACCAGGCAGAAATGGCCAATGTCTAGGCTAGAGGCCACTGCTCCTGCCCCCATGGCTGTGGCAGTCATTGCTAATTGATTGGTTGGCCTAGCTTGCATATAGTCTCAGGACTCTTGGTCACATCACTCTAGGAAATTACAACCAATGGACCATACTTGTCATGCAACAAGTTAAAACCTATTTGCTACCCCTGGAAATAGAGTGGGCATGGAATAGGAAAGTGCTTGGCTAAGACAGTCTATGTGTATGTATTTGCAGCACCAGCACCATGTTTTATTTCATTTTATCATTTCAAGTTTACAACATTTTTCTTTGATTGTGTTTCAGTTTCTCTGGATGCTCTTTAAATTGTCTCATGAGGAAGTGAACACAACATATCATTCCAGGAATGATCTGATTAGAGCAGAGACAGGAAAGCAGGATGCTCACCTTAGAAAGTTCTATATCTATTGATGTAGTAATATTAATGACCTCCTAGAACATGTGTTACTGTTGATCTATGTTTACCCTATCCTACAGAAGAGTATTTAAAAATGTTTTTTGAACACACACACATAGGATACATTTATCCCTATTAAATTTTATTATAAGATTTGGTTCATTAGCTCAACATTTGGCAGCGATTTGATGGAAAATTCCTTTGTAAAACATGTTTTCTCTTCCTGCAAGCTTTTCTCACCTACAGATGTGATTAGCAATGTCCTGTATCTTCATTTATGAAAGATCCATGATATTTAGCATCTCTACATCTCTGTAGAAGAAGAGAGTAAAACAGGTGCTTCTCCTTCTCTGATTAATTTCCACCCATTCTTCAGTTCTCATATGCTTTTCCCCTGGAAGACTTTCTTGACTCCCACCTCTGCTTATTTACCAGGATGTGTGACCTTGATAGATTAGGTGACTCATTTGTGATTTGAAAGGTCAAGAATTAGACACTATCCAAAGTCTCATACAAAAACCATAGAACTGCTCTGGTCTTAAAACAAAAAACAAAACCCAAAACCCTGTCATAACTGCCAGAATTCTTTATTGTTTAAATCCAAAGCAGATTAAATAATGACTGAAAGAGGTGTTTTTATATGAAAATTATTTGCCACTTATGGTAAATTGAACAAAGTTTTTCTTTCTCACTCTCCTTCCCTTTTGCCTTCATTGACTTTGGTGACTGCTAGAATATATATATTATATACATATATATATAATCATCTCAGCTGCTAAATCAAGATAGAGAAGATCAGTACTTTCCTTCCCAGGGGATGCATCAACCATCATTAGAGATGCAGACAGCAAAACAGCAATTTGAGCCTCAGAGAGCAGGTTGGAAAAGAATAATTTACAGTTGTGTTTCTGCTGCTGGCATTACACTAAATCACACCAAGTCCCTTCATTTGTTAGGCATGCTTTCAGTCTTGAATCAGAACGAGCCTATCAGGGTATATGTTGCCTCCATTTTTGAAAATAACATTTTATTTTTCAGAAATCTAAGGCCAAGAAAAAAAATGAGTTTCCTACTCTGATGGAAATGCCTTAGGTGTACTTGGACCATGGGCAGAGGAAAAGCAGGGGGGCTGAATGTGAAGGTAGAACTTATGGCTGTGGAGTGGGAGAACAAAAGTCTCTTTTCCTCCTTTTCATTTTCAGAAAGCCTCAATCAATACCCCAATTGTAACTGCACCAAGGGGCATAGGAGCAGAGAATCCAATACAAATGCATTAAAACCTTTTAAATTTGACAGACAGAGTGCAAAGGCAGATATATTCTTGACATTGAATTTCTTATGTCAGAACAATGATTTCAAATCTCTTGGACAGAAGGGATCCTGGAAGAGAAGAGGTTAGTGTCAGTTTAGCATTGTCCTTTGTCTTCCCAGAATTTTATGTTGTTTTTTTTAAACAATGATAGCTTAGGATTTGGTTGAAATTATCAATAATAATGTTGCTTTGCAAGTTCTACAGGTCTTCAATATAGATACATAGAACTTGGAAACCACCTAGACCACCATTATCCATTTTAAAAATGAGGATTTTGAGATTTAGACTGGAGAAGACCTGGCCAGCTGAGGGCAGAGCTGGGGCTAGCAAAGTTCTGTTGGGTCTTTGTCCCAATTCAACCTCCGGGTAAATCTTTTACCATCTGGCCATGTCCATATGAGGTCATCAGCTGTGTGTCATCATTGCCATGGATATTCCGCAATTCGAGGGCAGGAGCCCCAGGAGGCAGGGTAGCCTGTCCTAAGCAGGACATGGTATCTCTCACAGGCTCACACTCTCTTGATTCATGGATTTATTCTGAACTGAACATGTTTTTTAGACAAAAGCCCTCATGATTTTAGAAAGTTAAAAAAGGAAAAATAAAAATACAAAACAGGCTTGGAGAGCAGAATAACATATGGAAACAATGAGTGAATATTTTGCTTTGATGATGTCAAGGGCATTTTTAAGTGCTCAGCCAAAGTTCTTTTACTGTGAACAACAAGATACTTTTAATCTTTTGACATTTATGCTAGTCCCATCTCTTTCCGCTTTTGGTCATGTGGATTGATTTTTAGTCTGTTATTCGGTGCAAGTATGAGTTAGTGAGATCACCTGCCACCCCTAAGATTAACAGATAACTGTTTTCAAAAGAAGAAAGTCAATTTTTCAATAATCAATCTGTTTAGTTCATTTCTCTCTCTCCCCCCAATTCATTCTTTGCCAGATTCTGTGATATACAATGTTGGTGTCCTTGTACATTAAGATACTGTTGATTGGCCTAATTTGAGAATCCAGTCCATAACTTTAGCCTCAGCAGCACTATCTACAAATGAACTAAGCTATCCTATTTTTGTGCTTTTTCTGTTTTCAATTTCGAGTGACCATCCTTGGTCTATGGTTGCCAATCAAGGAGAATGAACCAGAAACACAAACCAGAAGACAGCCATAAACCAGAGGCGATCACAAAGGCCGGAAGAGATCCACCACCGTCTAATCTGAGAGTTGTGGTTTCTGAGATAAAGGTTGAGGCAGCTAAGAACTGGCACACAGCTCTGTCAACTGCTCCACTGTAGACCAGTGATCCTCCTCCTCTGTTGTCACAGTCTTCACGTTCCCTACCCTGCTCCCCTGTCGACTTTAGTGATATGAAACAGTTTCCCTAACACCAGGGAACTGCATGAATCCCTCTGAAGCTAGAATCTAAAGGAAGGAAGAGCTCAAACAGAGTCCTGCAGAACACCTGGCAGTCGCCTCAGCGCCTCTGTGCTGTCCTTTTCTGTTATTTGAAGTGAGAGTACCACTCTGTTGAAACAAGTACATGGAGTCTCTGAGATATCAGTTTCTGCCAAACTCCCTTGTTAGGGTTCCATGATTTCCAGGGCAGAGTCTCAGCAGAGCCTTCTAAAGACACAGCCACATCCTCCACCAGGTTTTGAAAATTGTGCCACATTCTTACTATTTCATCAACTGTTCCTACCTCTGTAACCCAAATTTAGTTAATGAATCTGTTATTAATGTAAAAGGCAAAATAGATAGCTCGGTCTTTCTGAAGTTGTTTTGGGACCTCCAGGACTGACAAGACACAGTACAAATCCAGTTCTTGTCCTGAAAATCAAGAACTCTTTTTTTTGTATGTAAAGTTACTTTGTAAATTCTCCCTTGGCAATTTTCATGACAAGAAAGAATCATTTTTGTAGGAAAATGAGTAAAATTCTTGCACAAAGTTATCTTTTAAATGTCAGGACTTAAAAAATATCAAAGATAAGAAAGTAGTTTAAGGAGAAACTTATGAAACTTACAAAGCTTGCAGGCTGTTGAAACGGTTTTGTCCCAAGTTATAATAGAATTTTGTTTTCCTAAGTCTTACTGTTGAGGGTCTGGTTTTGGATGTAAGGGACTCCTGTTATTGACAAATATAATGGGACATGTAATGTTTACTGAAATTCATTTTATCTGTTACTGAAATTCATTTTACCTTTAAGATCACAAACAGCAGGTATTTTAGATTATATTAGGAAACAGATCAACTATTTCATTCCTTTTTTTCCTCCATCTCCACATGGGGCATGGCCATACATGTAATACACACACACACACACACACACACACACACACACACACACACCCGTATCCATTCCAAGCAAATGTTTGAAGGAAAACAGGACCAGAAAGTGTATACATCGCAAATGTGATTTTGAATCTAGACAAAAACAAGACCAGGCAATAGACAAGTGTTCTTCAGAATATGTTATTGTCAGTTAATTTTCTTCTGCGATTATTCATTTCATAACTGCAAAAAACCAGCAGTGTAATCCCAGAATTGTACAAATATAATGAAATCTTTTCATAGAGAAGATCTATAAGCCATAGTAGCAGCTGTTGCCCACATTTAGCAATTATAGGCTTATTATTTACTATTTATTAAATACCAGTAGTAGCAGGGTTCTATAAAATGAATGTTTTTACCTAGTACTTTTTCTTTGAAGTTGCTGTAAAATGGGCAAGAAAAAGTAGGCAGACAGAGAGAAAACAGAAATACTTTTGGGAGAATGCTAAAATAGTTTTGCAAGGTTCAATAATACATGATTCACTACAGTTGATTCTGGTCATGTTGGAAGTGTCTTGAGGATAACATATCTTGATGGATGGGAAGGGAACATTTACAGGAAATAATGAGTCTTAAGTCTGTATGATGAAGTAAAAACAGACCTCAAAGTCAGACACATCATGGATTTGAATGTATTGACTCATAATTTGCAGGGCTCCATAGGTGCAGAGTAACTTAAATTCTTGATATGGTAGAAGTTTTGAGAAACTTTTCTTCACCACTTAGTTTGACACAGCATGTATGGGGATGTTTCCCAGATCCTGCTTCAATGCACAGGGTGATGCAAACTTTACTCCACTCATTAATACTTTATGCCTAGGCGCAGCACAATATAGTAAGAGGAATTGATTTTGTACTATCAGAACCTCTAAACATATCTCAGATTCCTCTCCTGTTCCCAACTCAGAATCACACATTTCTAATCTTGGGGGTTGGGGGCTGGGGACTGAAGAGGGGGTTGGTTAGCTAGCTAGCCTTTTCTCTTCTAAGACTTCGTGGAAATGTATCTAGTCCTGATTTGCCATCTTCTCTACCTCCTTCTATTCTTCCAACTCCCAAAGATTCTCCTTGGCTAATAATTCTTCTGTAGAATTCTGGCTTCTCTACTTCCTAGATGTGCAATCTCAATCAAGTTCTCTAAAACTCTGCTGTCTCATTGGGGAAATTGCTAGAGTAACACCTGCCTCATCAGAATACTGTGAGTATGAATGAGCATTGTATCTGGAAGAGAGGAGATTTTCAATAAATGTTAATCTTTCCTTTTTTCTCCCAATCCTCTGTGCTTAAATAATGTCATCTGGGGACCAGAGGGTTTGTAAGAGAAAAGGACCTGCAGTAGCTCCTCCTGCTGGTCAGTTCCTGGAATGTCTTTTCTCAGGATAGTGCCACAACTCAGCATTGCAGATATTCTTTTAAAATAAATACTAACTTATACATTAAGGTTATTCATATCATTTATACACAAAACAGTAGGGTAGGTGCTATAAAGAAAGATGACTTGTACCATCAAGTAACTTAAAACCTGGAAGAGAAAGGAAGACACAGTAACAAAACTATAAGAGAGAATAAATTGTAAGTACAGTATTACCCTAAAGATTCCAGAGAAAACTTAATGAATTCAGCAAAGTTTCAGGATTTAAAATCAACACACAAAAATCAGTTGCATTTCTATGTACTAACAATGAACAGTCTGAAAAGGAAATTAATAAACTTTCATTACAATAGTTTTTAAAATATTTAGGAATAAATTTAGCCAAGGAGGGAAAGGGCTTATACACCAAAAACAGATAAACACTGCTGAAAGAATTTAAAGAAGACACAAATGCATTGAAAGGCATTCTGTGTTTATAGATTAGAAAACTTTATATTGTTAAGATATCAATTCTTCACCTCCAAAGAGATATGTAGATTCATCCCTATCAAAATTACAATGACGTATTTTTACAGAAATAGAAAAATCTATCCTAAAATTCATATGGAATCTCAAGAAACTCCTGAATAGTCAGAACAATCTTGGAAAAAAAAATAACAAATTTGGAGGATTCATTCTTCCTGACTTCCAAACTTAGTACAAAGCTACAGTAATAAAAGTAGTGTGGAATTGGTGCAAAGAGAGACATATAGACCAACTGAATAGAATAAAGAACCCAGAAATAAACCCTCACATATGTGGTCAAATGATTTTCAACAGGATGCTAAGATCATTCAGTGGGGGGAAAGGTCAGTCTTTTCAACAAATGGCACTAAAAAACTGGTTATCCACATGCAAAAGAATGAATTTGTACCCTTATCTTATGCTATATACAAAAATAAACTCAAAATGAATCAAATACCTAAATATAAATGCTAAAGCTATAAAACTCTTGGAGAAAAAACATGGAAACCTAATGTGCTACAACATGGATGAACCTTAACAACATTATTCTAAGTGAAATAAGCCAGACACAAAGGACAAATATTGTATGATTCAATTATATGAGGTACCTATTGTGGTCAAATTCATAGAGACAGAAGGAATGGCAGGCAGCAAGGGCTGGGAGAGGGATAAATGGGAAGTTATTGTTTAATGGGTATAGAGTTTCAGTTTGATATGGTGAAAAAGTCCTGGAAAGGGATGGTGGTAATGATTGTACAATATGAACTGAACTGTACACTTAAATGCTACTGAACTGTACACTTAAAATGGTTAAAATGAGAAATTTTATGTTTTATATATTTTACCATAATAAAAAGTACAGTATTAAAAAGATAAGCAAAGTTATGTGCAAACAAATGAGACAGTAATATTGACTAGGGGTGTCAGCAATACTTCTCAGAGGAAGCATTGCTTGAGCAGAATTTTGAAAGATTACAGGAGAAATGGATTTGAGCAGGTGACATTCCAAAAACATTTTTAAATAAATGATGAAAACCTTTAATGTAATGGAGGCCATATTTATTCTGCTGCTGAAATTGATTGCTGGGATGTGGTTTATGATATTAAAATATTTATGAATATATATTTAATTTCCATCCATCTCTTCCAAGAACCATAATGCAAACTTTAATCAGCATTTTCCCTAACATTTGAAAGGCAATTATAAGACTATATTAACATTCATCTTACACGGGTTCTTTAGAAGGCTCGATTGTTTAGCATGGCTCTTAAATCATTAAGCAAATTCACTGTGTGATATCATAAACAGAGCTGGTCTTAATTCACTACATTTTTTTTTAATCAGTATAGCTGATACTGATCAGTATAATTGGAGTCCAGAGCTTTCAAAGCAGAGTGTAATTGTGCAGTAGCTTCTTTAAGGGGAGAGGAGGCCACATTCAACAAATATTTACTGAATATTTAAGTACTGAGATATTGTGTTAGGCATTGGAGATTTTGTAGGAAACAAACAGCACCAAATATCACCATATAATTTGCACTCTATTTAAATAGAGGATTTAGTGGGAAGAAAGCTTGGTGGAAGTGGGCAAATGAGAGATGGCACTGAATGCAAGCCTAAAAAATTTGGACTTCAGAGAAGCATTGGGACCTTATTTGTGGCTTTAATATCACACATGAATTTTCAGGTAAGACAAGCTTAGAGGAAGACAATTTACGACATGGTTAAGTTATACTAAATGAGAAGTGATGAAGACCTGGACTAAGGAAATGGTAGTGGAGCACAGAAAGGAAGAGATTTGACAAATGAAATCAATCATGAATGTCAAAGGGACAGAGGGGGTAGATTAAATATAAAAATGACTCCAGTGATTTTAGCCTGGATGCCTGGGAAGAATCAGGAATCTAATCTTTAGGTATAGCTTCCTTTTTGGAAGGCCAATGAGATCCTGAAAGAAACCTCGATCATTTATAATAATGGGCAAACAGAAAGCAACATGAAATCCTTTCTTAAATTTCGGCAGAGGCTGCAGTGAAGGTGCCTTCTAGCATTTTATTTATAGATTTCTATAATTTAACTACTATTTATTGTAGTGAAAGGTCATTTCTTTGACTCTTTCCACATATGTTGTTACTTCTGTCATTATACTGCTGAAAATGTTTGAAGGGTTTAAATAAAAATTATATTTGATAAAGATAATTTGGTTTCATTCAAGGTATTTGATGACTGACTTGACCAGTGTAGTGAGATCATATTCTTAGCAAGATGACAGATCAATCAGAGAATTGTGTCTGGCTCTTGTATGCTAATTAGGTAATTTCTTTAATCCAACTCTGGGAAAATGTTTTAGATGAGCAAATAGTGAATTCAGACCAGCTCTGTTTATGATATCACATAGTGTGCTTGCTTAATGATTTAACAGCCATGCTAAACAATTGAGCCTTTTAAAGAAGTTGTGTAAGATGAATGTTAATATGATTTTATAATTGCCTTTCAAATGTTAGGAAAAATGCTGATTAAAGTTTGCATTATGGTTCTTGGTAGAGATGGGTGAAATTAAATATGTATTTATAGATTCCTACAATCAGCTTGAGCAGCAGAATAAATATGGCCTCCATTACTTTAAAGGTTTTCATCGTTTATTTAAAAATGTCCTTGGATTGTCACCTGCTTAAATCCATTTCTCCTGTTCTTTTACAGTAAGTCTCCACGGTTAGTGGCTAATAATGATGCTACCAGCTCTGTGGGTAGTGGGTAAATGTGAATTACTGGGACTTGTTACTTAAGCTCCTCTGACTTAGTAAGAACAAGTTAGTTCTTAGTAAGAGCTTGTTATTTAAGCTTTTCTGACCGTCACTATTCAGTATTTAGTGACTTAGTAAAAATGAGCACCAGAGTGGGAGTCAAGGGACTTAATTCTGATGTTGGTTTTGGCTTTGTTTGCTCTTCAGGAAGTTATAAAATCCACGTGGGTCTCAGTTTTCCTGCTTACAAAATGAAAGAATAGATGACCTCTCTGACAGGGCACAAACTGTGAATACAATGACTACAAACAGATGTGGCATGGCTAACAGTGAGATCTGTGATAGCGATTTAAAAAAAAACCTGTCAGGTAACTTCACATTGAACATACTTGGCCTCAGAGTTCTGCTTTTAAACTGTTAGACTGCGCCCTTCCTGATTTCAGAGACTGTATTTATTTTTTGTCTTTGTATTCCCAGTGTCTGTCTCATAATATATACTCATCCTATTTTCATTCAACAATAATTTATTGAGCATTCTTTTTTCCCTCGATGGTAGAGCCAGTGTTTAAGAGCCCAGGCTCTGGAATGAGACTATCTGATTACTTGATATGGATGCTAGCTTGTTACCTACTAGATGTGTGATATTGTACTGGTTAACTTCTCTATGCCTCAGTATCCTCATCTGTGACATGAAGGTAATAAAGCTCTTATTATGAGGTTATTGTGATGATTAAATGGCATTATTTCTGTAAAGCTTTTGATACAGTATCGGGCACAGAGTAATTGCTTAATCCTTTTTTTTTCTTTATTTGGCCATGATGGTGATGATAAGGAGGAAGAGGTGGAGGGAAGAAGAGGGAGAGACTTATTGGGAGTGAAGTAAATATTTATTGAATGAAACTCTTAACTATTTATCTCCATGTGTACTAGTGTTGTCTTGACTAGAGATCCTCCTGAGAGTTGTGTTGACTTTGTCACTTGACACTCATCTAGGTTCATGCTTTCTTGATTTGGTACATTGGTAGGCAAATGTAATCAGAGAGTCTCATTCCAGAGCCTGGGCTCTTAAACACTGGCTTTACCATCGAGGGAAAAAAGAATGCTCAATAAATTATTGTTGAATGAAAATCGGATGAGTATACATTATGAGACAGAAACTGGGAATACAAAGACAAACCTTCGTGGTTCAACTCTGATCTCTTTTGTCTCCCTTGGCTTTTATATTTGTTTGCATTTTTATAAAAGTCAGAATTGTACATGCCCATGGCTTAAAGAGGCAAATAGTTTTACTATTCTTGTTATTAAAAACAATAATCCTTTAAGCCCTCATTTCATTTCCTATTCCCCAGAGGCAACCAATTTCAACTATTTTAGCTGATTCTTTTAGCACTTTCATATCTTTAAATAACTTGTTTTATTGCAATTTCTTGATATTCTACTTTTAGATATAGTCTATGGGTTTAACTCTCTTTGACCATTGCCACATCACAGGTACATGCACATCTCTTATCTCTGCATCCTCCTCAATATGTACTATCAAAATTGTGCTCTTCAGTGTTTATATTGAACCATCACTATTCAGTATTTACAGTTGATATGGTTTGGCTGTGTCCCCACTCAAATCTCACCTTGAGTTGTAATAATCCCACATGTCAAGGGTGGGGCCAGGTAGAGATAATTGAATCATGGGAGCAGTTTCCCCCATACTGTTCTCATGGTAGTGAATAAGTCTCATGAGATCTGATGGTTATATAAATGGGAATTCCCCTGCACAAGCTGTCTTGGCTGCTGCCACGTAAGATGTGACTTTGCTCCTCACTCACCGTCCATCATGACTGTGAGGCCTCCCCAGCCATGTGGAACTTTGAGTCAATTAAACCTCTATTTTTTTAAAATAAATTATGCCATCTCAGGTATGTCTTTATTAGCAGTGTGAGAACACATTAATACAACAATGCTATGAATATGTAAATTAAATTTACAGTTGAGAGATATACATGATTTATTTGCCTTTGCTACTTAACATTTTTTTCCCTTGAACTCAGTAATTGTCTTTTTTGGTTACCTTGTTGAATCCAGTCATTTTCTATGACTATGTAGTTAACTCATCCCATACACTTCTCCCATTGAGAGAATCTCCTCTGAATATCTTCAAATACATGGAGAATTAGTTTTAGTCCTATTTCTGGAAAGATTTTTTCCCAAACCTTCAGACCAATCTGCTCCCCAGCTGTCACACTGGGATCTGCCCTCTTTTATTAATTCCACATTTTCGTTTTGCTGGTTTACTTTCTCGGTTTGGCGAAGTGTGGCCTCCAGTAATTTCCTGAAGAATGGAGCACAGAAAGCACATTTTTGACAATGTGCATGTCAAGAAATATCCTCATAATATCCACACTTAGTTGATAATATGGCTAGATATGTAGTTCTAAGTCGGAAATTATTTTTTCTTAAGTTTGAAGAATTACTTCATTCTTTCTTTTAGCTCCCAATGTTTCTGTTGGGAAGTCCAATGTTATTCTAATTATTGACTCTTCATAGGAAAGCTTTCTCTGGAAGATGTCAGGATGTTTTCTTTATTCCCAGCGTTCTGAAACTTGATGATACTATGTCTTAGAATGGGTATATTTTCATTTACTATGTTGGTCACGTAATAGCCCATTTATTCTGTAAATTTAGTGTCCCCAGTTCTGGGAAATTTTATTGATAATCCATATCATTCTCTTTTTGCTTCTTTCTGGAACATCTATTATTCTGCAATTGAACTTACTGAATGGGTTCTCTAGTTTTTAACATATTTTTCTCCTATTTTCCATTTCCTTGTCTTCTTGCTTCCTTTTTATTTTCCAATTATTCCATTGAGTTGTTTGCAATTCAGCTATATTATTTTTATTTCAAAAGACTTTATTTTTAAATGTTCTTGCATTTTATACCACCCATTTCTTGATTTATCAATGCGATATCTGCTCTTATAGACTCATGATTTAAACGCTAGGGTTTTGTTTAGTAGTTTGTCTGGTCCCCACTTCCCTCATTACTTAGTCTGCTTTAAAGTGCTTTTTCTTTTCCTCCTGTCTGTTTCGATTGGTTATTTTAGGGTCATTCCATTAAGTCAGTGATCATCCACTGTCTGCTCATATTGAAGGGTAGGATATAGCAGGGCACGGTGGCTCACAGGTGGAGTCCCAGTACTTTGGGAAGCTGAGGTGGGAGGATCATTTGAGCCCAGAAGTTTGAGGTTATAGTGAACTATGATGGAATCACTGCACTTCCACCTAAGCAACAAAGAGAGACCCTGTCTCTGAAACAATTTTTTTAAGTAGGACATTGAGAAATTGATTAGACAGCTCTATATGTATAAGTAAGGTTTGTCAAATCTGGATTTCAATATAGGGCTATTTGAAATATTTTTTGGAGTAACTTCCTATTTCCATATTTCTAGTTCTTTTCTTTTGGGCTGGACACATTCCTCAGCAAATGATATTCTAGTCTTCTGTTTAGTGGGGATATGGCTGGCTTCCAGAATTATAGAAGAGGCAGATGCAGAAAAAAAGCTGGGGTCACGAAATTCAGTATGAATGCTTTTACTCTTTCATACTCCCATTTCACTGTGGTAGTCCTGACTTTACCACACCTAAGGACTCTGAGTCCAGACACCAGACAATTTAATATTTTCAGAGAATAAACCTTAATTTTGTGTTGAGATAAGAGAGGAGATCTTTGGATATAATTGATGTTTAAACATATTTTCAACCAGATCTTCCTTTTGTTAACTCCATTTTAATCCCCATGTCCAAGGATCCTAGTGCTGCTAATTTCTGAGCCTTTGTGGAGGATTCTAAGGTACAAAATACCTTTCTTGTTTTCCTACTGTGGGCTAAATCTCCACTATGGGCTAAATCAGTTTTCTATCACCCATTGGCTTTTCAGCTTCTGCATTATGAAATTGTATTACTGTTGTCTCTTCTTTCATTTTATGTGTTCTTGTAGGTTTATGTCTCTTAAATATCTTTTTATTGTTGTTTTAATGAGATTTCAGGAGTGAGCAGAGATTATTGCTTGAGTTCAGTTGGTTGTTTTACCTGGAAAACCTAGCATATATTCTTCGCTTACTGTTGGATTCAATCTATGAGTCTCTTCATGGTAGCCTTAACTTGCATAATTCTCTTCTGAGACATCAGACCCTTATAAACTTTTGCTAACCTGTCCTTTTCAGCTTTGTACATTGTAGCATTAGGATTTTCTTAACATCTGTGTGCCTCAGACCAAACATGTACATAGAATCTGTCTTCATTTACCGTACGCATTTACTCCAGAGTTTCCTCCAGCAGGTGAGTGGCAGAGACACAGTCTGTATGTCAAAACTGGCTAAAGAAAAATCATCATTGGATCATGTTTTCTTTTCATAAATTTTGCACAATTGAAAAGTCACTGTTCATCTGACTGAATTCAGCTCTATCAATCTGGGCTCTTTCTGGGTTTAGAGAATATACAATTGAAACCACTTTCAGTATTTATTGGTTTACAACATTGAAAAGTTTAGGGTAGCTTTGCTGTCAGTCTTGGTTTGGTTCAGAGCTCAGATGACATCAGATTGTATTTTATTTTCATCTTTCTTCTGTTGTGTTTATTGTTAGAATCCTCATGGTCATTTCAAGAAGCCTTGGGATTATGCCCTTTTAGGTTTCAGTCCTGCCTAAGGAGGTTTTTTGGAAGGCATGCCTTGGAGGCTCCATTCAGAGCATAGAAGTTAGTGCTGAGTGGCCTCAGATTGGATTAAGTGCCTCCCGTAACCTTTCTTTAATGGTCTGAGCCCTGTCGCCCTTGTTGCCCTCTGGTAAGAGACACTGACCTTTTGCTGCCCTGGAATGTAGCCCAGGGTCCCATGTGATATCATCCTTCTTGTCAGAGTTGATTGAACCAGATGTGCATGCCTGCTCAAAGATGAGCCAATAAGACAATCTTCCTCTCTTTGAATGTGGAATTAGAGCACAGAGCAACTGAGTAAGTAGCTGTGGGAGTTGAACCAGTATGCCTATGGAGACCCTTGGACTGAGATAACGTTTTGTGTTGATCTGTGCCAGTGATGTAGCTAAGAATAATGAGTCTGCAGAGACAGAGATAAACGAAGTAGACACACACCAAGGAGGAGAAACCAGAAGGCTATAGAGGGGTGGAGGAGAGAAAAGAGAAAGAAAGAAACTTTGGTATCTGACAGCTTTTCAGATAGTGTTTTTTTTTTGTGTGTCTTAGATATACTTCCTTCCCTTCTATAAGATGCCTCTGTACCCCTACAGTAAATTTCTCTTAAGTTTGGGTTTTGAAATGATTGATTTCTAAGACAGAAATCCAGAAGAGTAAACAATGATAATGCTAAAAATAATTAAAAGTATTTACCATATATTTATAGTATATATATATATGCACACAAATTATACCTAAAAGTAAGCCTAATGTCTTAAAAATAGTATGCCCTCAAGACGTTATTATAATTATTTAGTGATAGTAATTGTATTACTGCATTTAATCATCCCGACAACCCTATGTGGTATTGCTGCTATTATGCCTATTTTATAGTTCAGAAACCAAGGGATGGGGAGGTTAATAAAGTTGTTCCCTTTCAGAGAGTAACAAATCTGAGTGTTGAACTGAAGTAAGCTATTTTTAGGTCTGAATGCTAGTGTCAATGAACTACCAGCTTTAAGAATGACGGTCTTATTCATTGGTATTCACTATACCTTAGACACAGGCTCACTTGATCTTATTTGACTATCCTAATGTACACAGGCTAGCAATACTGTCCCTCTATTGAGATAAAAAGACTGAGTTTTAAAGTATTAAGGTAATTTTCCCAAGATGTCCAGCATACATGTCAGAGCTAAGAGTTCAACCCAAGTTTCATTTTTTCCTATCCTGTTCTGTGCTACGTTTATGCTGCGTTGATATTTTTTATTTTCTGGATGAGCATCTAAGTGGTATAGCATTTACAACATTTTAAATCCTTATTAATAGAAAATCCTGGGTGGTTCTCTGCTTGACAAAACTAAGAAAGTAGAAAATTAATGAGAGAACATAGAACATGAATTGACTTTCCAGGCTTTTGAGAAGCTGTTGTACCTGTTTCTGACAGAAGATCGGAGGCAAAAAGAGGCAGAGTTACCTGATTTCAGGGGGATTGGTGTCAGGAACAGAGACACTAACATTCTGCAGGTCATCTTTGTTACCCAAATTGGATTCCAGAGAGAACCAGGGTGGAGGAGTTGTGTGAGTGAGCACGGACGTTAGACAGGCCTGAGTCTGAATACTGATTTTACTACTAATTAGCTGCATGATCTCGAGCTTATTTCTTAACCAGCCTGAGCTTACTTTTTCTTCAGAAAATGGAGGTAACAAAATGTGCTGAGCTCATATGGTTGCTGTGATAATAGAATTAGGCACTCAAGACTGTGCTTAGCACTTAGCAAGGGGTCAATAATTGTTAGCTATTATTAATAATATTATTCAGATACAAACAATAGGGATTTTGCTGAGTCTTAGAATCTCATGCATCTACATCTTTTCTAGAAATCAGATCCCAGTCTCCAAATGAAGAAGGGCTTATTCTCTTCCTCTACTCATACATTTCACATTTCTCTCTCCCCCCAGCCTCTACCCTCAGCCATATTACATGCATATCTTAGCTCCAAGTTCTCTGCTTTGACCTTTTCTTTTCTTTTTTGGGGGGTGGGGGGCGGGCGTGGGGGATGGAGTCTTGCTCTGTCGTGCAGGCTGGAGTGCAGTGGCATGATCTCTGCTTACTATAAGCTCCGCCTCCTGGGTTCATGTCATTCTCCTACCTCAGCCTCCTGAGTAGCTGGAACTACAAGCACCTGCCACTAGGCCTGGCTAATTTTTGTGTGTGTGTGTGTGTGTGTTTTTAGTAGAGATGGGTTGTCACCATATTAGCCAGGATGGTCTTGATCTCCTGACCTCGTGATCTGCCCACCTTGGCCTCCCAAAGTGGACGTTTTCTTAATAAGGTAATTTTACTCTTTGAGCTTAGCTTTGGCTGCATGTTGGAATCTTCATCTGAAATGAAAGTTCGATTGCAACCATTATCAATATCTTGGACCCTAAATCACCTTTGAGCAATTACACACCCACAGGAATCCAACTGATGATATTGCAGCTTTGCTGAATTTATCATAAGGCTGATACTGGACAGGTATTTGTCTTATAGGCCAAGGAAGTCAGGTGGGAGTGAGTGAGCAGAGTATCAGGTTGAAGAATACCTTTATATTCCCATGCTCCAAGTCAAAGTATATTTTTCCTGCATAAGGTAAGGGGATTTTTTTCTAGGCACCAGGTTAGCATTCTGTCTTGTAGTGGATGTCACAGAAACATGGAATGTGAGAACCGAGAAGGGGGACCTGTAAGATCATTGTCCCTGGAATCCTAGTGTTCTTTGGATGTGCCCTAAGAGCAAGACATGGCTTAGGGAGTGAGTTCTCAGTCTTTCTATTCCTTGCAGCCTCCACTTTTTTAATCTATTGGGATTCAGTAGAAAGGCTTTAAAAAAATATGGCTAATTACTAAATAAAATGTTACAAAACCCCTAGCTGCTCAACATTTTTCAGAGAATTGAGGTCAGAAAGATAAAATTAGCTATTTTTTAATTTATATAACAAATACTAATGGAGAATCTTTTGAATTCTAGATATTGAGCTAGATTCTAGAGTGACACACTCCAAGTAGAACAGATTTGTATTAAGGCACTGGCTTACAGAGTTACTGGTGAACTTGTCTATCCACTCTGGACAGCAGGAGTTTGCTTGTCAATATAAATTGGGTTTATTTGGTCACCTTTCTTTCTTTTTCTTTTCTTTTCTTTTTTTTTTTCTGAGAGGGAGTCTTGCTCTTGTCGCCTAGGCTGGAGCGCAGTGGCGCAATCTTGTCTCACTGCAACCTCCGACTCCTGGGTTCAAGCCATTCTCCTGCCTCAGCCTCCTGAGTAGCTGGGATTACAGGTACATGCCACCACACCTGGCTAAGTTTTGTATTTTTTTTAGGAGAGATGGGGTTTCACCATGTTGAACAGGTTGGCCTCAAACTCCTGACCTCAGGTGATCCCCCCCACCTTGGCCTCCCAAAGTGTTGGAATTACAGGTGTGAGCCACCGCACCCGGCCTCTTGTCACTTTTCTTAAGAATATTCATTGGGGTTTTATTTGATCCAAGTCTAATCAGAATTCCTTGTTTTTGTTTACTTCCATCTTATTCTCTGGTTTCTTAGGAAAAGGATTGGCAATTAGAGGTAGAGATAATAGTTGTAAGGGTTTTAGTGGGTGTGGGGAATTTGTATTTACAATTTAGCAGGAGGATGTGACTCCGTGAAACTCAGAAGTAGTATATCCTTGTGGAGAAGATACTAGGGTTAAGGTTGACCTCACCCCAGGGGAGGATTCTCATGCTTGCCCAAACTCTTCTTAACGTTACTGTATTATAGAATTTACTGTTTAAAGTTAGCTTAAGAACAAATAGAAACACCTGTATAATTACTCCGTGACCACAAATGTGATTTTGCATTGAACTGCTGTGTTCTGATGAAGTCCTCTGATAGCTGTAGCTGAGGAGAAACTCCTTGTCCTACTTCCAATTTAAATCCTTTTCTTTTATCAGCCTGATTCTAGGAGTCCTTTTCTTTGTCCCCGTTTTGCATCTTACTGTTGGTTAGTGACAATTCTCACTGGACTTGATCATTTTCTTTCTAATAGGGTAGTTAATCTGGTTGCAGATGGTTCTTTGTGTAATTATTCGAAGTTTGAATTTTAAAAGTATGACTTCTTTATTAACTAGCCCTACTTGCTTCTTTTCCCATCCTATGTGATATTGGACCTCAAAGGGTACAACCATCCTGTAATTCATTGAGCCTTCTTGCTACAGCTACTTTGGAAGGTCTGGGACTGTAAGGACAAAAGGTGAGTAGAGAGAAGAAGGTAAAGAAAGAGGATTATATCATAACAGACTGTCTTGGCTTTTGGCCAGTGAAAAGAAACCTAGGGACTAACACAGTTTTTCTTCTTATTACTAAACACATACCATCACTCCCTGATTACTTCTTGCGCCCACTCTGGCATGCCACTTCTGTGAGAGCAGCTTGGTAACTTGCTTGACTACTACACACACACTAATGTGTGGGCTACAGAAGATATCTTAGTTTTTTTTTAATAGAAATAAAGTCTAAATAGGTGTTGCTTCATTCATAGTGTGAAAACTCTCCATTCCTTGCCCACTTAAAAATCAAAGCTTTACTTCTCATCACACAATACATATAGTTTGAAGCTACACACTATCATCGTCTTGTCTATTTCAGATACATTTGACCTTCATTTATACAAAGGAGATAAGTTGGTTTCAAAAGTCACAGTGACAGCTGAACATTAAAACAATTTCAAGGCTTTGTGATGTGAAGAGTCAAAAGGAGAGATATTGGAGGCAGAATCTGTGGGTGACTGAGAATAGCGCTGAGGTCACAGGGAGTGATTTTGCAAAGTAATTCTAGAGTTATAGGAATTGCTTTGCTTAGAATCTGTCAGGTAAAAGTCCATGAAACATTAATTGCCTGGGTTCAGAGGGACAGAAGATTACTGCCCATACTTCACTTCTTTGTAAAAAAAGAAGCTGTGTGTTTTCCTCATAATTCTTTTACAAGATATTGACAAATATGTCATTTCTGCTTTTATCCATTATATCAAAGATAAGTTACTAAAGACTGCTTAAAAGGAAAAAAAAAAGCTGAAATTTGATATTCTCTAATACATTGTATGGCTCTATCTGTATATCCGTATCTATATCTGAATCCATATATTTATTTATCTGTATTTATCTCAAAGACAAGGCACTAGCACAGACAGAATGAGATAACCCAGATTGATTGATTTAGCTGGGGCTTTCATTCTTGCTGGTTTAGTACCAAAAGTTACCTTTTGCCACAAAACATCTTGATCATGGAGTTGAACATCTTCTATCACTTGAAGAAATATTAGATTTTTCATTTTAATTTGGGAGACAGTTTGGTAGAGTAAAACAGACCTGCATCTTTAGGGTGTGATCTAGTAAAACAGACCTGCATCTTTAGGGTCATCTATCCTGGGCTGAAACCCTAGATCATTCCCCTCACTGACTGTATGACCTTGGGAAAGCTGCTTTCCTGAGCCTGATTTCTCATGTGTAAGATGGGGACACTACTGACATTGTAAGTTGGTTGTAAACCTCAGAAGAAAGTCAGGATGTTTCAGAAAAGAACAAGGGAACTGACAGAACAGAGTAAACAGCCCCTAGGGAGCTGTTGTAGCGAGTCTGATGATTAGGTAAAGGACTCAGGTGTTACTTTCTCTTACTTTTATCCAAATTGGTTTTCCTATTCTTTGTCATTGCTGGCTTTCCCAGCCACCTGCCTAGCATCAGTACTGCAGTACTCTTTACTGTGGCTTTGCATTTTAAGAACATGCTATATTTTCTCAGATGGTTGGGGGTTAATTTAAGACAAAGTAGGTTTAAGAGCTCAGCAAATAACAGGATGCTGAAGAAGACAATGTAGTTAGAAAAGCAAACATTAAATTACAAGAAAACAGAACACTAGAAATCTTCAGCCTGAATCAAAGCTTAGGCAGGGCAACTGTGAAAATATACCAGCTGATAGCAGAATGCAAAGATGCTGGATTTGCTGGTCAGAATATTTTAATTATCTGTTTAAAGGTTTAATTAAATGGAAGACAAGACTGTCCTTTGTGTCAACATTTGGAAACTGAAATTTGCTTTCTCCTTTCCTTTTGGAACAATACCTGCCCATTCTATGTAAAATTAATTCAATCATTATTAAAATGCTGTCTCATCTAGGATAAAACAATTGCTCTAATAAGCCTAGGATGAGAAAGTTACCAGGAATATGGTCTTTATTTGAAAGAGTGATGTGTTCTTTTTTTTTTTTTTGAGACGGAGCCTTGCTCTGTGTCCCAGCTGGAGTGTAGTGGCACGATCTCGGTTCACTGCAACCTCTCCCTCCCGGGTTCAAATCATTCTCTGCCTCAGCCTCCCAAGTAGCTGGGATTGCAGGGGCCCACGACCACACTCAGCTAATTTTTTTGTATTTTTAGTAAAGATGGCATTTCATCATCTTGGCCAGGCTGGTCTTGAACTCCTAACCTTGTGATGCACCTGCCTTGGCCTCCGAAAGTGTTGGGATTACAGGCGTGAGCCACCGCACCCAGGAGATGTGTTCTTATTCTTAGAAGATAAGACTTGGTTTATGTAAACCTGTGACAGCAAATGAACATTCAGAATAACTCTCTTAAGAGGCAGGTCAAATAAGAGTCCAACTTCTTTCATTCGCTGTGTAAATATATCCAAACTTTTGTTGTATATTTGTCATCTTTCACACTGGACTCTGTTGATGGTTCCACCTTTATCCCCAGGATTTACTGGATAAGGGAATGAGATTGTGTCACTGTAAGAGTAGACCTCTCTTTTCCAAAACACCTGTGTTTGCTGTAGTCTCCCTCTTATCTGCGGTTTCACTTTCTGAGGTTTCAGTTACCTGCCATCAATTGCAGTCAGAAAGTATTAAATAGAAAATTCCAAAAATAAACAATTCATGAGTTTTAAATTGCAAGCCATTTTGAGTAGTGAGATGAAATCTCTCCCCATCCGACTCTGTCCCACTGAGGACTTGAGTCATCCCCTTGTCTAGCATCTCCATGCTATAGATGCTATCCATTCATTAGTCATCGACACTGCTCCTGACATCCAGTCGTCGACATTGTCATGACTCCAGGATCCAAGATCACCTGAAGGAGATGCTCCTCCTCCTGATGTGCCATCAGAAGGTCACTTGTAGCCCAATGCTATGTCACGATGTTTGCATCATTCACATCATTTCATCTCATCATGTAGGCATTTTATCATCTCATATTATCTCAAGAAGAAGCATGGGTACTGTGCAGTACAATAAGATATTTTGAGAGAGAGAAAGACCATATTCACATAACTTTTATTACAGTATATTGTTATAATGTTCATTTTATTATTGTTGTTAATCTCTTCCTATACCTAATTTATTAATTAAACTGTATCATAGGTATGTATGTGCAAGCATACCTTGCAGATATTGCCGGTTCTGTTCCTAACCACCGCAATAAAATGAGTATTGCAATAAAACCACTCACAGATTTTTCTTTGGTTTCCCAATGCATGTAAAACTTATGTTTGCAATATACTTTAATATATTAAGTGTGCAGTAGCATTACGTTTTAAAAGGGGGTACTTTAATTAAAAGACATTTTTGCTAAAAATACTAACCATCATCTGAGCCTTCAGCAAGTCCTATCTTTTGGCTGCTGGAGGGCCTTTCCTCCATCTTGATGGCTGCTGCCTGACCAGGGTGGTGTTTGCTGAAGGATGATATGGCTGTGGCAATTTCTGAAAATAAGACAACAATGAATTTTGCCACCGAAAACTTCCTTTCACAAAAGATTTATCTGTAGCATGTAGTGCTGTTAATAGCATTTTATCCACAGAAAAACTTGTTTCAAAATTGGAGTCAATCCTTTCAAACTCTGCCACTGCTTTAGCAACTAGGTTATGTAAAGTTTTAAATATTTTGTTGTCATTTCAACACTGTTCACAGCATCTTCACCAGGAGTAATTCCCTCCCAAGGAAGAACTTTCTTTGCTCACCCATAAGAAGCAAGTCCTCTTTCATTCAAATTTTATCATGAGATTGCAGCAATTCAGTCATATCTTCAGGGTCCACTTCTAATTCTAGTTCTCTTGCTATTTCTACCACATCTGCAGTGACTTCCTCCACTGTAGTCTTGATCATCTCAAAATAACCCATGAGGGTTAGAGTTAACATCTTCTAAGCTACTGTTAATATTACTATTTGGACCTTTTCCCATGAGTCACAAATGTTCTTAATGGCATCTAAAATGGTGAATCTTTTCCAGAAGGCTTCCAATTTACTTTGCCAAGATTATCAGAGGAATCACTATTTATGGCAGGTGTAGCCTTAGGAAATGTGTTTATTAAATAATAAAACATACAAGTTGAAATACTCTTTGATCCACGGGTTGCAGAATAGATGCTGTGTTAACAGGCATGAGAACAACATTAATCTCCTTGTACACCTTCATCAGAGCCCTTAGGTGACTAGGTGCATTGCCAATGAGCAGTAATGATTCAATATTGGACTTAAAATATTCAATAATCTGTGCTGTAAGCAATGTGCTGTCACTCAGGCTTTGTTGCCCTATTTATAGATCACAGAGTGGATTTAGCATAATTCTTAAGGGTCTTAGGATTTTCAGAATGGTAGATGAGCACTGGCTTCAACTTAGAATCACAAGCTGCATTGACATCTAATGAGAGAGTTTAGCCTATCCTCTGAGTCTTTGAAGACAGGGATTGACTTCTCCTCTCTAGCTATGAAAGTCCTAGATGACATCTTCTTCCAATAGAAGTGCTTCATTTCCATTAAAAGTCTTTTGTTAAAGCAAAAAAAGAAAACTTCATGCCAATATCCCTGATTAATATTGATGTGAAAATCAATAAGATAATGGCAAATCGAATCCAGCAGCGCATCAAAAAGCTTATCCACAACAATCACATCAGCTTCATCCCTGGGATGCAAGGCTGGTTCAACATACACAAATCAATAAACATAATCCATCACATAAACAGAACTAATGACAAAGACCACATAATTATCTCAATAGATGCAGAAAAGGCCTTTGATAAAATTTAACATCCCTTCATGTTAAAAGCTCTCAATAAACTAGGTATTGATAGAACATATCTCAAAATAATAAGAGCCAGTTATGACAAACGGACAACCAATATCATACTGAATGGGCAGAAACTGGAAGTATTCCCTTTGAAAAACCGGTGCAAGACAAGGATGCCCTCTCTCACCACTCCTCTTCAGCATAGCATTGAAAGTTCTGGCCACGGCAGTCAGCTAAGGGACAGAAATAAAGGGTACTCAAATAGGAAGAGAGGAAGTCACATTGTCTCTGTTTGCAGACAACATAATCCTGTATCTAGAAAACCCCATTGTCTCAGCCCAAAAGCTCCTTAAGATACAAAATCAATGAGTAAAAATCACAAGCATTCCCATACACCAATAATAGACAAGGAGAGAGCCAAATCATGAATGAACTTCCGTTCACAATTGCTACAAAGAGAATAAAATACCTAGGCATACAGCTAACGGGGGATGTGAAAGACGTCTTCAAGGAGAACTACAAACCACTGCTCAAGGAAATCAGAAAGGACACAAACAAATGGAAAAACATTTCATCCTCGTGGATAGGAAGAATCAATGTTGTGAAAATGGCCATATTGCTCAAAGTAATTTTTAGGTTTAATGCTATTCTCACTAAACTACCATTGGCATTCTTCACAAAATTAGAAAAAAAAAACTACTTTAAAATTCATATGGAACCAAAGCAGAGCCCATGTAGCCAAGAAAATCCTAAGCAAAAAGAACAAAGCTGGAGGCATCACACTACCTGACTTCAAACTATACTACAAAGCTACAGTAACCAAAACAGCATGGTACTGGTATCAGAACAGACAAGCAGACCAAAGGAACAGAATAGAGATCTCAGAAATAAGGCCACACATCTACAACCATCTGATCTTTGACAAACCTGACAAAAACAAGGAAGGGGAAAGGATTTCCTGTTTAATAAATAGTGCTGGGAAAACCTGGCTAGCCATATGCAGAAAACAGAAACTGGACACCTTCCTTACACCTTATACAAAAATTAACTCAAGCTAGATTAAAAACTTAAATGTAAAACCCAAAACCATAAAATCCTAGAAGAAACTCTAGGCAATACCATTCAGGACATAGGCATGGGCAAAGATTTTATGATGAAATTGACAAAAGCAACTGCAACAAAAGCAAAAATTGACAAATGGGATCTAATTAAATGAAAAAGCTTCTGCACAGGAAAAGAAACTATCATCAATGTGAACAGGAAACCTACAGAATGGGAGAAAATTTTTACAATCTGCCCATCTGACAAAGGTCTACTATCCAGAATTTATAAGAAACGTAAACAAATTTACAAGATAAAAAGAAAACAACCCCATCAAAAACTGGGCAAAGGACATGAACAGATACTTCTCAAAAGAAGACATTTATGAAGCCAACAAACATGAAAAAAAGTTCAACGTCACTGATCATTAGAGAAATGCAAATCAGAACCACAATGTGATACCATCTCATGCCAGTCAGAATGGTGATTTTTAAAAAGTCAAGAAACAACAGATGCTGGCAAGGCTGTGGAGAAATAGAAACACTTTTACACTGTTGGTGGGAATGTAAATTAGTTCTAACCATTGTGGAAGACAGTGTGGTGATTCCTCAAGGATCTAGAATGAGAAATACCATTTGACCCAACAACCCCATTACTGGGTATATACCCAAAGGAATATAAATCATTCTGTTATGAAGATACATGCACACGTGTGTTTACTGCAGCACTATTCACAATAGCAAAGACATGGAATCAACCCAAATACCCATCAATGATAGACTGGAGAAAGCAAATGTGGTACATATACACCATAGAATACTATGCAGCCATAAAAAGGAACGAGATCATGTCCTTTTCAGGGATATGGATGAAGCTGGAAACCATCGTCCTCAGAAAACTAACACAGGAACGGGAAACCAAACACCACATGTTCTCACTCATAAGTGGGAGCTGAACAATGAGAACACATGGACACAGGGAGGGGAACAACACCCACCAGGGCCTGTCGGGGGGTGGGGGAAGGGAGAGCATCAGGAAAAATAGCTAATGCATGCAGGACTTAATACCTAGGTGATGAGTTGATAGGTGCAGCAAACCACCATGGCATACGTTTACTTATGTAACAAACCCGCACTTTCTGACATATACTCTGGAACTTAAAATAAGAAAACAAACAAAATCTGTTGTTTAGTGTATCCACCTTCATTAATGATCTTAGCTAGATCTTCTGCACAATTTGCTGCAGCTTCTACATCAACACTTGCTGTTTCATCTGACACTTTTATGTTACAAAGATGACTTCTTTCCTTTGACTTCATGAAACAACTTCTGCTAGCATCACACTTTTCTTCTACAGCTTCCTCACCTCTTTCAGCCCTCATAGAACTGAAGAGAGTTAGGGCCTTGCTCTGGACTAGGATTTTGCTGAAGGGAATGTTGTGGCTTTTTTGATCTTCTATCCAGATTACTAGAACTTTCTCCATCTGAGCAATAAGGCTGTTTCACTGTCTTATCATTCATGTATTCACTGGAGTAGCACTTTTAATTTCTTTCAAGAACCTTTTCTTTGCATTCACAACTTGGTTACCATTTGGCACAGGAGGCCTAGCCTTCAGCTTATCTCAGCTTTCAACATGCCTTCCTCACTAAGCTTCATTAGTTTTAGCTTTTGATTTAAAGTGAGAGATGTATAACTTTTCCTTTCATTTGAACACTTAGAGGCCATTGTGGGTTAATAATTGGCCTAATTTCAATATTTTGTGTTTCAGGAATTAAGGGAGGCCTGAAGAGAGGGAGAGAGATTGGGAAAGAGCTGATTGATGGAACAGTCAGAACACACACAGTATTTATCAATAAATGTCATAATCTTATATGTGAGTGGCTTATGGTGCCCCCCAAAATTGCAACATCAAAGATCACTGATCACAGAGTACCATGACAGATACAATAATGATGAAAAATTAGAAATATTACAAGTATTTACAAAATGTGAGACAGAGATATGAAGTGAGTACATGCTGTTGGAAAAATGGTGCCAATAGACTTGCTGGATGCAGAGTTACCACAAAACTTCAATTTTAAAAAATTGCATTATCTGTGAAGTGCAATAGCGTAAACAACAGTGAAACAAGGTAGGACTTATTGAAAAATACATAGCATTCGTAGGGTTTAGAACAACTGGCAGTTTCAGGCAACCACTGGGGGTTTTGGAACATATGCCCATGAATGGGGGATGACTGTAGTTTCTTCAGTGAGAACCAAATAGCTCTGCATCCAGCTTTGTTGCTGTTATTGTGTCTGTTACAGGAACAAATTAATTTTGTGCCACTGTCTATTCCCATTATAATCTTTGTCATTTGAACAGATTCATTATGGACCATTTTTAGTTCCTGTCAGAAACTGAAGATTGCACAATGAGGATAAGAGTGGAACTTTAATCAGGATTCAGTGAAAACTTATCAACTTTCATGACAACCATGATAATGACACATTGTGAAAGGGGACCAAGTCTCAGCCCTGGTGCACTGGGTTTATGTGAATGGACATGTGGGTGGGAGCCTGGGGGCTAGGGGAAGCATCATGGGAGAGAAGGATAGACACATAGAGTACAGAGGGCATTTGCAAGTTTTCTTATAGGTAGAACTTATCAATTATGTTCTAGTTTCTAGAATTAGGAACTTTTATTCATGATGATTAGCATTAATTTGTTTTCTTTTAGTGTAAGTATCATATGGGAAAAGGGATGCAGGCATATCTTGTTTGGAATACCAGCTTTGACTTAAGAACTTTGTGCCTCAGTTTCCGTATATAAACAATGAGAATAATAATAAAACCTCCTTCACAGGCTCATTGTGAGCAAGAAATGAGTTGTGAAAGTAAAGCATTTGAAAAAGTACCAGGCATAGGATATACATTTATACTGCATTAGTTACTTTGAATCTTTGGTCCCCCGATTGCCCTCATCTGTAAATTAGGGATAATAACTGCTTTTTAGGGTTGTTGTAAAGAAGAGTGGTAATGAATATAGAAGACCAGGTACTGGCTCACAATGAGTTTAATAAGTGTATGTATTAGCTTCTCTCCAGATAGAATGTGGGTCTAGGAATCATTAAAGGAGGGTGATGTTTACACATAGCTCCCATGCTTAATTCATTGATACTCTTCCACTCTCTACTAGCACAGATATCACCAAGGCCCTCTACTACTAAGCTTCCTTGGCCATTTCTCAGTTCTGGGATGGCTTCTATGCTTTTCCTTTTTAAATCTTTGTCACAAACCCTCAACAATCATCTTTGCTGCCCTCCCCTCCTGTCTTCCTTGGGCTTCTCTTCTGCAAGCCTGACTGCAGACAGACTTAGTCATCATAGGGCCTCTTTCTTGCTTCTCCAAAGATACTATTTTCTTTTAAATGAGTTACTAATGATCCTTGGAAGGAGGCAAGAAAAACACACATGGTAAAGTAACATGGATTTAGGAATACGACATGATACACAGTCCTGACTTCTGGTCAGTAGTTTCAAATTCCCTGTTTTATTACTTGAAGGCCCATGTTGGCCTTCTGTTCTTTAAGTTTTATTTCTGCTACTGGAGTTTAGACAACTAGGCCTCTGGATACTCAGGCTTGGAGCTGTAATCTAGTCACCCAGATCACTGAATTCATGTCCTGTCAAGGGCTACTTGTTCCCAGATCATTTGCATTTTTGAGACTTGGGTGATACTCAATGGTGGCTGGTCCTTAAGTTCCTTTCTCTATGAACCACATAAATGATGCCCTCTTTAGCACTTGCTGTCTTACCACTTGGGGAACTTCTTTTTCTTCTATTCTCTATCTACCTGGAGGCAAAGTATCTTCCAGTGTTCAACTAGAGTCACCTAAATCATAATGCCGTCGCTCAATATTTCAGTCTTATCAATATATGTGGTACTCGGTACCCATTTTTGTGCCTGTCCTGATCATTCCTTTTACCAAATTCCAGCTAAATACTAGCTGTGAAATCCTCTAGAATTGAGCACTTGTTCATAATAATTAATTACATAATGTTAGCAAATAATTACACTGTAGAGTACTTTTATTTTTTTCCTAAACAATGTTGTAATTTTGAGTTTATTTTATCTTTTAGTAACCTTATCAAACACGTAGAGTGGTTTTTTTTCCTTTGACAAAAAAAGAAACCAACCCTCATGGAACATGTGTGTGTATGTATTTGGGGTGTGGGTATGTAAATGACCTAGGTAAGATGCTATAGCTAATCTGTGGTCAAACTGGGACTAAAATGTAAAGATGTCTCCCCTCAAATCTGCATCTACAAATATAATCAGTTCCAAATACCCTCCTCTTCACATGTACATACACTTGCAGGTGGAAAGTTCTGATTAGTGATCTTTAGATTACCATTATAATGAATGTAAGTACTATTGCGTTTTATTAATGAAAAGTATGTTCAATATTAAACTGGTGTTATCCATAATATGCATGCTTAATTATATATGGTAGGTAAATGTTAGATTTGTCATTATGCTCACAAGATATAAACTTCTCTGAAGTAGATGAAGCTTTTCAAAGCTGTAATAGCAGTTCTTGTTATCTTGCTAGTTGATTAGAAACTGCAAATTAGAACAAACTGGCCAGAGCATTCTTAGAGTATAGGAGCTGCATCTGCAGAATTTTTAAAAAACAGAATAAACTGAAATAAAACACTGAATTCTTTGCTGAGACACAGTATTTCGAGAGCATGAAGAATTCAGAGTACCCACACCGCAGACAGACACCAAGAACACTGGCCTAATGGAAAACTTGGCATTGCCTTCCTTTGTGAGAGCTCATCTGGGCTCTCCCTGAGGTTGTCACAGCAGCCGTACTGGATATATACCTGTGGGCAAATACAAATTAAAAATTTCCCCTGTTGAAAAAAGGGGAAGAGACTCACTCACTGGCCTTTTTTTTTTTTTTCTGAGACAGAGTCTAGCTCTGTTGCCCAGGCTAGATTGCATTGATGCAATCTCGGCTCACTGCAAGCTCCCTCTCCTGGGTTCATGCCATTCTCCTGCCTCAGCCTCCCAAGTAGCTGGGACTGCAGGCGCCTGCCACCACGCCTGGCTAATTTTTTTGTATTTTTAGTAGAGATGGGGTTTCACTGTGTTAGCCAGGATGGTCTCTATCTCCTGACCTCGTGATCTGCCCACCTCATCCTCCCAAAGTGCTGGGATTACAGGCGTGAGCCACCGCACCCGGCCACTCACTGGCCTTTTATAGAGTAATTACTTTAGAAAATTTGTAACCTTAAATTCTTTTTCCTTCTTTTTGAAATGTATGGAAATCTTTTAAAAAGTTAAATAAGCCTCTCCTCCAAGATTACAACCCAGGAATGTCTTTCTCAAGGCCCCAGGATCCATCTCTTCGAAATCAATCATCAAGGAAGATAGTACCCCTATCTCCCAGTTTCTGTGGAAAAGTAGGAGCCTAACTTTAGCTGATGCCTCATTTCAAGTTGCAAAACTTCCTCCTGTTACAAACCTATGAGACATTCATATTTCCTTTTGATAAAGCCGACTAGCTAATGCAGATGGTCACTCTAACCACCAAGTGAATGTAAGATAACTGTGTGTGACAGGTGGTATTGTCAAATCTTACTTGAGGACTAGTGATTACTTATCTCAAGAACAGGTATTTAATGGGTTATACCTACTTGACTATATAAAGGGGTGAGATTTCCTTCTGTTTTTGCAGTCCTTCAGCCGATTTCCTGTGATGTGTACCACATTTAGTTTAAGCTTATTCAGTAAGAAATTATTTTCCTTTCCCTATTTGGTATAGAGTTTTACTGGGTTGGAGAAAATTTCACTTTTAATTACATTTCCCAACAATGTGTACAACTTGAATGAGAAAAAATTTGTAAAGAGATCACTTGTATGATGATGACAGAGAGTATAATTTTGTATTGCATGGCTCCAGCTAAGTATTAGTTCCTTAAGGGCTGTTTTGGTGTCTGCTGCCCATGTTTTTGTATGCCAAAAAGCACTGAAAATATTATGATGTGGGACCCTTGGTTAAATTTGTGTGTGTGTGATCACCACAAAGCCCTGGATAAATATTTAAATTGTTCTATCTACTATGGTCAACTTGCTACAAGTCTTACAGCATGAAATCTTGCTGTAAAGATTTTGATTAATAGCAGAACATAGAGCATTGAGCTAGTTGCTGTCACTGAAAGTGGATATTGGGAATTTACCAGACTTTATGGCCTCTTCCTCATGCTCATGAAGCCTGGAAAATTGCAGCATTATGTTCAGACCTCAACACTTGAATCTGTCTTGATACAAAATTTGAAGACTCATCTGGGTTCAATAATGTAGTCGTACGATGATTTCTCTAAGGAAGAAGGGAAAACCAACCAACCAACTTTAGTTTTCTTTTTCCAAGATTGCCATTTTATCTTTTCCCATGCACAAACATCATTTCTTCTTCTGTGGATTTTTTTCTGAGCAGAGAGGTACCTCTGGTCTTGCCCCTTAGTGGACCCATTGACCCATCTTCCATCACTTAATGCCAAAAGGGGTAGCAGGGAAAGCTGAGACTGTGCACTTTTCTTTCTTTCTTTTTTTTTTGGAGATGGAGTCTCACTCTGTAGCCAGACTGGAGTGCAGTGGCGTGATGTCGGCTCACTGCAACCTCCACCTCCTGGGTTCAAGCTATTCTCGTGCCTCAGCCCCCTGAGTAGCTGGGATTACAGGCATGCGCCACCACACCCAGCTAATTTTTGTATTTTTAGTAGAGACGGGGTTTCACCACGTTGGCCAGGCTGGTTTCGATCTCCTGACCTTGTAATCTGCCCGCCTCGGCCTCCCAAAGTACTGGGATTACAGGCGTGAGCCACCATGCCTGGCCGACTGTGCACCTTTTTGAATTGCTGACTAATTATCTAGTTGACACCAGAAGAGCATATCCAGGGAAAATCTACAACCACATCCAGATCTGAGAGTCAGGGCTAATGTCCCCAAGCCCTGGTATTGAGGATATAGGACTTGCATAGACTGAACTAGGGAAGTGAGTTCCCCGCAGGATGATGCAGTGGGTCTGATGAAGTGGACTAAAAATGGTTGTTGGCAGTGGTTGCTCTGACTGACATAGAGGAAATAGTAAACTAGGGGCTTTGAAAATGTTTTATACTTCTACTCTCTAGCATTTTTTTCATGCCGTGAAATGTAGCTTTAATTGGATTTCACACAACCAAGGAAAAAATGAAATCAAACATAATAGAACACATGCAGGTCAACACATTGCATTCAGGACAACGGGGCTAATAGGGGACCAAACTCATATGGAGAATTTGCAATGAGATGGCACTGGTGAAATCTGGGCACAATAATACCCTGATTAGTGAGCACAGCTGCTCAGCATCTAGAATAGTCTGTGTCAGTCTCCATTTCAAACTTATTGTTGCCTTCCTTAAAGTCTGGGTGTGTCTCATCATTGAGTTCCTCAGTCTCGTTTAAAAGAAGCAAAAGGGCAAATCTAATATCTATACATTTTCCAATGATCATCTCAGATTTGAGTTGTTTTTTGTTTTGAAAGGCTTATGTAGCATGTCATCAATTTTCTGGTTGTGCTGATTTTTCTCCTCCTTTCTGCCTATGCAGCTCTCTTGATGATATTGCAAACGTTGAGGTAAGTTCATAACAGGACTTGCTCTACCCATATTTACTTTTGAGAATTAGACAGAAAGCAGAAATACCAGGGAGTCAGCTAGGATTAGCCTAGACAGATGTGGCTCCAAATGCTAGTCACAACCCTTAATATCTGCTTGAACTTGGGCAAGCTACTGAAGCTGCCTGCACCAGTTTCTCACAAGTGATACATGGTTAATGGAGATAATGCATTATGTCCTAGTCCTTAGGAGTCACTGCACAAATGTTAGGTGCATTGGATTCTGGAAAAGAAGGTGTAGGTATAAAAGTAAAAAAATAAATGTTGAGATGGGTTGGACCTTGTATGTTTTAAAACAGTGATCCCCCAGAGTGAAAATGCTTCCTGGGAATATATCAGAATATAAGGGAAAGGGGTATGTGTAGTTATTTAAACATTTAAAAAATCCTGTTTAAAAAATGTGTAATGCTAGGAGAAAATTTCTACAGCATCTTATTTTTTTCAAGGAAAAAAAAAGCTTTATTGAGGTGTAATTGATATACAGAAATTGCACATACTGTATATAATTTGATGAGTTTGGACATATATATATATATATATATATATATACCTATGAAACATTACAGCAATTAATAAACATATCCATCACCTTCAAAAGTTTCCTTGTGCCCTCCCCTCTTTTGTGGTAAGAACATTTTATGTGAGATCTGCCCTTGCAGCAAACATTTCAAATGTATAATGCAGTGTAGTTAGCTATAGGCACTACCTTGTATAGAAGATCTCTGGAACTTGTTCTTCTAGCATATCTGAAGCTTTATACCCATTGAACAATAACTTCCTATTGCACTATTTCCCAAGCCACAGCATCCTTTTAACTATTGGAGTATAACCAGATAATACATAAAAATGACAAAATGGGAAAGAAGGTAAAACTAATCACAGAAAACAAAAGATAAATAGGAAATACAAAATCCAATGATAGAAATAAATCAAAATATAGAGAAAATAATCGTAAATGGTCCAAAGTTTCCAGTTAATGCAGAGTTTGCTATGTTGAATTAAAACAAAAATGGAACAATTGGTGGCTTATAAGAGACAGACCACATGAGTATTAAAATGGGAAAAATTTGGAAATGAAAGAATGGAAAAAAGACACACCAAATATTAACCAAAAGAATGTATATGTTCTTAACAATATGTATACATGTATATGTTATATATACATATGCAAATTCTAAATATAGGTTTAAAAACTTAATTATTGTAAACAATTCATGGATCAGGGAATACAGCATAATGGATATCAGAAAATACATAAAATTTGACTATAAATGAAAATAACACAAATCAAACAACTATATCAATACAGTAAGTCTTCAGTGATTATATTGGAAAATAACAAAGACCAAAAATTACAAAGCTAAGTTTGCAACTCAAAGTTAGAAGAAGAAAAATAGGCTGGGTGCAGTGGCTCACACCTGTAATCTCAGCAGTTTGGGAGGCCAAGGTGGGCAGATCATGAAGTCAGGAGTTTGAGACCAGCCTGGCCAACATAGTGAAACCCCATCTCTACTAAAACTAGAAAAAATTAGCCATCTGGGAGTGGGCATGGTGGTGGGTGCCTGTAAAACCAGCTACTTGGGAGGCTGAGGCAGGAGAATCGTGTGAACCCGGGAGGCGGAGGTTGCAGTGAGCCAAGATTGTGCTATTGCACTCCAGCCTGGGTGACAGAGTGAGACTCTGTCTCAAAAAAAAAAAAAAAAAAAGAGAGAAAAATAGTAAACTCAAAAAGTGTGGAAGGGAGTAATGAATACAATAGCAGATACTAGTGACTAAGGAAACAGTGCACAATAGAGAAACTCAAGGCCAAAACTGGGTTATTGGAAAAGTATAATAAAATAGATACATTTTAGACAAGACCAAGGAGAACAAAAGAGAGAAAGCTCACATAAAAATATTAGAAACAAAAAACTGGACATACTACAGATGTAGCACCGATTGAAAAATAACACAGTCTGTTAAACAACTATAACAATACACTTGAATGTAAGCAAATGAGCAATTTCCTAGAAAGCTATACCTTACTAATACTCAAAAAGAAATAGAAAACTTGGAGATACACACACACACACACACACACACACACACACACAATAAATTAAAAGGATGGTGACACACACACAATAAATTAAAAGGATGGTGAAAAGTCTGTCTAAAAAATAAAAAGGGCAAAATAATATTGCCCAGATGGCTTTTTACAGGTCGAGTTGTATAAAACATTTCAGAAAACATTTCAAAAACAGCTAATTCCAAGTTCATGCAAACTATTCTGGAGAACAGAAAAAGAAGATTTTCCAGTTCATTTTAACCATCTAGTATAATCTTGGTATTTAAATCAGATAGGATAAAAAAAGGTAGAGATCAATCTCACTAATAAATCAGGATTGAACAGTCTTTTTTAAATTTTATTATTATTATACTTTAAGTTTTAGGGTACAAAAAGCAAGCTGAACCTAGACATGTTTAAGAAAAGTACGCAGTATAAACCATTTGAGTTTATTTCAAGAATATATTAGAAAATTTGTTAACGCAATTTATCACATTAATAGATAACAGAGACAAAACATATTAGAGGTAGACAAACAAATCAAACAATGACAATGACGCCAAACCTCCTAGAAAACTAGCAATAGTAACAGGAACTTCCTAAACTGAAGACATGTAACAGAAACAGAGAGCAAATATGATGCTTAATGGGAAAATGTTAGATGTATTTCTTCTAAAGACTGGGATAAACCAATGTTGTATCTATCAACATTTCTTTTTTTGGTATGTTAGGCTCCAATCTGTATAATAAGACACAAAAATGCTATAAAAGATACAAGTATTGGTGAAAAGAAACAAAATTGTGATGATTTTTCAGATTCTATTGTTGTTCCGTATAAATTGCAAGAGAAGCTGGAGAAGAGGTAATAGGATTAATAAGAGTTCAATACAGTGACTGGATATAAGACCAATATGTAAAAATCTTTAATGCTTTTTATGTTAGCCACAAACAGCAAACATAATATAAAAGTTACAACAACATCTAAATAAAAATGTATTATATTTTATGGAGAAAATATAAATCTTTACTAAAAACTAAAAGAAGAGACTAATTGTAATAAAAAAGATAGGATTATAATGGAAATTTCAAATCATAAATATCCTCATTTTCTAAAAATCAGTCAACAAATTCATATCATTTTCATTCAAGTTCTCAATAAGATTTCTCATGGATCTTGACAAGCTGATTCTAAAGTTTATATGGAAGAACAAGTGACCAAGAATGGCCAGAGCAATTTTGAAAAAGAAAATCAAAATGGGAGACCCAACTTACGAGACACCAAGAATCATTATTTTTTAATTTAAAAATGTGTTATTAATACAAAGATAAAAATACAGAACACAATTTTACAGTAAGAAGCTTGTACAAAGACATACATATATGGAAACTGGACATATTAAATAGGTAATGGTGCAGATCAAAGGTGAAAGGAGGGATTACTGAAGAAGTGGTTTGGGAACAATTAGTCACCCTGATGAAAAAAAGTGAAATTGGAACCATTTCCTATGATGTGTTCTAAGATCAATTCTATTTGGATTAAAATAGTGAATGCATGCTGGGCTTAAGTTCTAAGTCATGGGTTGATAGGTGCAGCAAACCACCATGGCACACGTTTACCTCTATAAAAACCTGCACATCTTGCACATGTACCACAGAATTTAAATTTAAAAAAATCTACATAAAAAACAAAACAAAACTGTTTTTAAAAGAAAATATTGCATAATATCAGTATGACTTTGGTATACAGAAGGATTTCTTTAGAAAATGAAAACCAATACTATAAATGAAAATGTTAATAAACTACAGTAAATGTTTAAATCTCTTTGCATCAAAAGGTACCACTAAGAGAGTTAGAAAGTATGTGTCATAAAATGAGAGAAGATTTTTGAAACAAATTAAGATATTAGGTTATTGTGCAGCATACCCAGAGAACTCCTTAAAACAAGAGGATAAATACAAACAATACAGTTTACAGCAAAGAATATGATCAGGCAAATCACTGAAGAGAAAAGAGACCAGCCAGAATGAAAAATGCTTAATATCAGTAATATTCAGAAAAATGCAAATTATAACTACAATGAGGTATCATTTAGTACGAGTGAGACAGACAAAATGAAGTTTAACGGTTTCAAGTGTCGCAAGGAAGTGGAACCGTGGGCATTCTCATACATGGCTGGGAGAAGTGTGATTTGATGCAATGACTTGGGAGAGTAATTGACAATAGCTGGTAAAGCCATGCCTACCCTATGACCTATGTATTAAAGTGTTCATTAAAGCATGGCTTGTAATGGTGAAAACATTGGAGACAACATAAATGTCCATTAAAAGGAGAAAGGATAAATCAATTTCAGTATATTCATACAACAGAATCCTTTATAGTAGCTAAAATTAATGAACTAGAGATAAATGTATCCACATAAACAAATCACATAAACATAAAGCTTAGTGAAGAAATCAAATTGCAAAAAGAAAAAAGAAATACTGTGTTAGTTCTGGTCCTCTATAATGCAGGCACCAAGACAAGAGTAGATGTGCAAGAGATTTATTGGGGGGGTGGGGGCAAGGAAATGCCTATGAGGGGAAGAGAACGGAAGGCGAGGAGATCTCGCAGAACATGATGCATGGCTAACCTCTGTGCGGAAGCCAGATTGATAGTTCCAGAACCAAATTTATTCATGAAAGGAATCCTGTATGTTGTAGGATGGGCCTTCATTAGTAACTTTTTGTCCTTAGTTATGGACTAGGAGCAGCCTGTGGGAATCATAGCACAAGGCAGGGGTGAAGCCAGAGAATAGCAACTATGGCAGTCAGGCAGTTATGCTCACTAAAGCCAGTGACCCCATGGCCACCACAAGGACCAATGGAACAATGCTGATTATACAAAGTTAAAACCCACAATAAAGTTTTAAGTATTGTTTGTGGATGCATACCTATACAGGAGAAACAACAGAACATTTCTTGGAATAAAGGCGAAATTCAGAATAATGGTTGACAATGGGGCCTGGGGAAGAGAAGAATGAAACCAGGCAAGGATGCACAAGAGCTTTATTTTATAAATTTTTATTTTTAAAATTCCAGATTTTTAAATCATAATCAGCATAATTGTGATTATGCTGATATTACTACATAAAAGTAATTTCTATTACCCTAATATATCCTAATAATAGTAATTTTATAATGACATCATTTTATAATAATTTTAATAAATAATTTTCATAATTAAAATTAATTTTTTTTTAAAAAAAACAATGTACTGGGTTACAAAAAATGGTTCGGGAATCTCGTTGTAATGGAAAAGTAGATGTCCAAGATATATGTATACAATTTTTTTAGAATGACAACAATAATCTGTATGTATACCATTTTTTTAGAATGACAATAATCTGTATGACAACTGGAAATGCCCCAAAGCACAGACAGGACTCTTCATGTATCATGGAGAAGGAAAAACGATGCCATGACTGTTATTTTTCTGTCATTGTTTCATTGGATAATTTGGTTGCTGCTGTTAGCATTTTACAGATAGCTAAGAGTTCAGTCTCATTAATAATAGAAAAAGAGAATTTAATTTGTAAATCCCATTGCTTAGGTATCTAAACTTCAGCCCATTATATCATAGGCGATATGGGGTATTATATATTGCAGTGGGAGTAATAGAGGAAATCCTTTAATATGTGCCAGGGACTGCCGTAAACACTTTACATTTCCTAACTCATTTATTCCTCCCAACTACCTTATGAATTAAATCATATTCTAATTCTACATTCTCATTTTATGTGTTTTCAGTTGTTAGATGGAGTGTTCTGTAAATGCCAATTCAGCCAATTTGTTTGGTAGTGTTATTACATGTCTTTGAAAATAAAGACACAAAGAGTTTAAGAAAGTTGCCCAAGTTTGTACAGCTAGCAGACCCCCTACAGTGGTTTCAAGGTCTTGTATGATCCTGTCCCCTCCCTACCTCAACTTAATATCATGTCACCTGCCTCCTGTATAAACGCTCCAGTGACACAAGCCTTTTTCAGTTCCAGAAACATATCAAGCTCTTTTTTTTTTTTTTCTGAGACAGAGTCTTGCTCTGTCGCCCAGGCTGGAGTGCAGTGGCGTGATCTAGGCTCACTGCAAGCTCTGCCTCCCAGGTTCACACCATTCTCCTGCCTCAGCTTCTCGAGTAGCTGGGACTACAGGTGCCCGCCACCACGCCCGGCTAATTTTTTGTATTTTTAGTAGAGACGGGGTTTCACCGTGTTAGCCAGGATGGTCTGGGTCTCCTGACCTCGTGATCTGCCCACCTCAGCCTCCCAAAGTGCTGGGATAACAGGCGTGAGCCACCGCACCGGGCCAAGCGCCTTTTTTTAAAAAATTATTATACTTTAAGTTGTGGGGTACATGTGCAGAACGTGCAGTTTTGTTACATAGGTATGAACGTGCCATGGTGATTTGCTGCACCCATCAACCAGTCACCTACATTAGCTATTTCTCCTAATGCTATCCCTCCCCTAGGCCCTCCCCCCACATCAGGACCCCGTGTGTGATGTTCCCCCCGCCCTGTGTCCATGTGTTCTCACTGTTCAACTCTCACTTATGAGTGAGAACATGCGGTGTTTGGTTTTCTGTTCTTGTGTTAGTTTGCTGAGAATGATGGTTTCCAGCTTCATCCATGCCTCTGCAAAGGATGTAGGGATAATGTCTCTACCAGGAGAACTACAAAACACTGCTCAAAGAAATCAGAGATGATACAAATGGAAAAACATTCTATGCTCATGAATAGGAAGAATCAATATTGTTAAAATGACCATACTGCCCAAAGCAATTTATAGAGTCAGTGCTATTCCTATCAAACTACCAATGACATTCTTCACAGAATTAGAAAAACCTATATTAAAATTCACATGGAACCAAAAAAAAAAGAGCCTGAATAGCCAAGACAATTTTAAGGAAAAAGAAACTATCCGGAACTATCCTTTTTTATGGCTGCATAGTATTCCATTGTATGGGAAAAAAGAGCTCATCCTCACTGGTCGTTGGAGAAATGCAAATCAAAACTACAGTGAGATACCATCTCCTGCCAGTTAGAATGGCGATCATTAAAAAGAAACAACAGATGCTGGAGAGGATGTGGAGAAATGGAAACAATTTTACACTGTTGGTGGGAGTGTAAATTAGTTCAACCATTGTGGAAGACAGTGTGGTGATTCCTCAAGGATCTAGAACCAAAAATACCATGTGACCCAGCAATCCCATTACTGGGCATTCTACTCGAAAGACATGCACACATATGTTTATTGCAGCACTGTTCACAATAGCAAAGAGTTGGAACCAACCAAAATGCCCATCAATGATAGACTGGATAATGAAAATGTGGTACATATATCAAGATCTTTCTTATCTCATGGTGTTCACACATGATAATTCCCTGACCTGGAAAGGTATTTTTTCACTAATCACTTTGATAAAGTTTGTGTTCAATATCTTTTTCTTATTGAGTTGTAAGAGTTTTTCATATTTTATGTACCAGTCCTTTTCATTTTTGGAACAATATATTTTGAAGAGCAAAGTTTTTAATATCTGTAAATGTATGTCTGTTGTAGGAGTTATATCTAGAATTCATCAAAGAAGATATACAGGTGGCAAACAAGAACATGAAAAGATGGTCAGCATCATTTGTCATTATAGAAATGCAATCAAAAAGCATACTTAGATGCTATCATACTCCCACTAGTATAGAATCCCTTTTGATGTATCCTTTGCTTTGTGGGTTATTTAGAAATCTGCTCTTTTGTTTATAAAAATTGGAGTTTTCTAAATGTATTTTTGTTTCAGATTTTTAATTTAATTGTACTATATAGTTCAAGAACATACTTTGTATGATTTGAATTATTTCAGATTGACTTATTTTAGAATTCAGAATATAGTTGATCATGGTAAATGTTACGTGTGCATTGAAAATTATGTGTTTTTAGTTGTTAGAGTGTTCTGTAAATGTCAATTAAGTCAAGTTGTTTGATAGTATTATTCAAATCTTTTACATCTTTAATGATTTGCTGCCTACATATTCTATCAATAATTGAGAAGAGTATTGAAATATCCCACTATAATTATGGATTTGACTGTTTCTCCTTAGAGTTCTATCTGTTTTTGCATCATGAACATTGAAGCTCTGTTATTAGAGGTATAAACCTTTAGGATTGCTATGTCTTCTCAATGAATTGGCCTCTTTATCATTATGAAATGACACTCTTTATATTTGATTATATTCTTTTTATTAGTATTAGTATGGTTTATCTTCTTCCACCTTTTTTCTTCTAATGTGTTTGTTCCTTACAGAAAGCATAGTTTGCTCTTTCTTAAAAAAATCTAATCTGGGCCGGGCGCGGTGGCTCACGCCTCTAATCCCAGCACTTTGGGAGGCCGAGGCGGGCGGATCACGAGGTCAGGAGATCGAGACCATCCTGGCTAACACGGTGAAACCCCGTCTCTACTAAAAATACAAAAAATTAGCCGGGCGTGGTAGCGGGCGCCTGTAGTCCCAGCTACTCGGGAGGCTGAGGCAGGAGAATGGCGTGAACCCGGGAGGCGGAGCTTGCAGTGAGCCGAGATCGCGCCACTGCACTCCAGCCTGGGCGACAGAGCGAGACTCTGTCTCAAAAAAAAAAAAAAAAAAAAAAAAAAAAAATCTAATCTGACTCTTTAATTAAGATGTTTAGACCACTTATATTTAATGTGATTATTGATATGGTTGAGCTTAAGTTACTGTATTACTTATTTGCTTCTATTTCCCCCATCTGTTCTTTGTTCTCTTTTTCCATTTTTTCCTTTCTTTTGAATTAATTAAATTTTATATTACCCATTTTATCCTTTGTTAGTTTATTTAGGTGTTGCTTTAGAGTTTATAATATATATCTTTAACTTACTACAATGTACTTTCAAGTAATATAGCAATTTATGTATAGCATAAGAACCTTATAAACTGTACTTTCATTTCTTCCTCCCAGTCTTTGTGTTACATTTGTCATGCATATTTCACATAACCCTTTATATGTCACAAACATATGTCACAAACCCTTTATACATTATTGTCACAAACCATTTATACATATGTCACAAACCCTTCATACATTATTATTTTCCTTTAGTTAATTTATAGAGCTTTTTTAAATATGAAAAACTTTGTTAATATTTACCCACATTTTTACTAATTTCAGTGCTCTTCATGCCTTCATGTTGACATAGGTTTTTGGTGACATTTTCTTTCTGCTTGAGGACTTTAAAAAATCATATTTTTGTACTACAGGTCTCCTGGTGATGGATTTTTTAGCTTTCATATCTATAAATTATCTTTATTTTTCCATCATTTATGAAGCATATTTTTGGGGGAATAATGTACAGGTGTTTTTTTAAAATTATAGTAATGTAAAGGTGTTGTTTTGCTCTTTAATTATGGGCTATATTTTCCTGCTCCTTTGTATGCCTGTTAATTTTTTGATTGGATGAAGGGCATAGTGAATTTTACCTTGTTAAGTGCTGGATATTTTTGTATTCCTACAAATATTCTTGAGTTTTGTTCTGAGGTGTAGTTAATTGACCATAAAATAGTTTGGTCCCTTGAAGACTTTCTGTTAAGTTTTGTGATGCAGGACCAGAGCAGAGCAGCCTTTGTTCTAGAACTAATTTTGTTTCATTACTGAGCTAATACCCTTTTGAATACTCTTCTCCATGCCTGGTTGGTCACAATTTTTTTCTTTTACTTTATGGCTTATGAGAACTAAAAATATTTCTGGATCTGTGTGTCCTGTGGAGTTGGCAGCCTCTGCCTCTTTTAGGTGTTTCTCTTTTTTGAGGCAGAATTTTTACTGAAATATTTCTCCTGTTATATACATATTTTTAACTTTTATTTTAAGTTCAGGAGTACAAGTGTAGGTTTGTTACATAGGTAAACTTGTGTCATGGGAGTTTGTTGTACAAATTATTTCATCACCCAGGTATTAAGCCTACTATCCATTAGTAATTTTTCCTGATCCTCTCCCTCCTCCTTCTCTCCTCCCTCTGCAAAGCCCCAGAGTGTCTGTTCCCATTTTTGTGTTCATGTGTTCTCATCATTTATCTCCCATTTATGAGAATATGTGGTATTTGGTTTTCTGTTCCTGTGTTAGTTTGCTAAGGATAATGGCCTCCAGCTCCATCATGTCCCTGCAAAGGACGTGATCTAGTTCCTTTTTATGGCTGCATAGCATTCCGTGGTGTATATGTACCACATTTTCTTTATTCAGTCTATCATTGATGAGCATTTAGGTTGATTCCATGTCTTTGCTATTGTAAATAGTGCTGCAATGAACACATGAGTGCATGTGTCTTTATAATAGAATGATTTATATTCCTTTAGGTATATACCCAGTAATGGGATTGCTGGGTTGAACTGTATTTCTGTCTTCAGGACTTTGATGAATGACCACATTGTCTTCCACCAACAGTGTATAAATGGTCCTTTTTCCCTACAACCTCACCAGCATCTGTTATTTTTTGACTTTTTAATAATAGCCATTTTGACTGGTATGAGATGGTAACTCATTGTGGTTTTGATTTGCATTTCTCTAATAATCACTGATATTGAGGATTTTATCATATGATTGTTGGACACATGTCTGTGTTCTTTTGAAAAGCGTTTGTTCATGTCCTTTGCCCACTTTTTAATGGGGTTGTTTGCTTTTCTCTTCCTGTAAATTTAAGTTTTTTTGTAGATGGTGGATATAGACCTTTGTCAGATGTATAGTTTGCAAAAATTTTCTACCATTCTGTAGGTTGTCTGTTTCCTTTGTTGATAGTTTCTTTTGCTATGAAGAAGCTCTTTAGTTTAATTAGATCTCATTTGTCAATTTTTGCTTTTGTTACAGTTGCTTTTGGTGTCTTTGTCATGAAATCTTTGTCCGTGCCTGTGTCCTGGATGGTATTGCCTAGGTAGCTTATCTTTCAGGGTTTTTATAGGTTTTGTGTTTTACATTTAAATCTTTAATCTGTCTTTTGTTAATGTTTGTATATGGTATAAGGATGGGGTCCAGTTTCAGTCTTCTGCATATGGCTAGCCAGTTATCCCAGCACCATTTATTGAGTACAGGATGTCTCCCCATTACTTGTTTTTGTCAGGTTTTTCGAAGATCAGATAGTTGTAGATGTCTGGTCTTATTTCTGGGTTCTCTGTTCTTTTCCATTGGCCTATGTGTCTGTTTTTGTACCAGTACCATGCTGTTTTGGTTACTGTAGCCAGTACAGTTTTGAGTCAGGTAGTGTGATGCCTCCAGGTTTTTTCTTTTTCCTTAAAATTGTCTTGGCTATTCAGGCTTTTCTTTTTTTGGTTCCATGTGAATTTTAATATAGGTTTTTCTAATGCTGTGAAGAATGTCATTGGTAGTTTGATAGGAATAGCATTGACTCTATAAATTGCTTTGGGCAGTATGGTCGTTTTAATAATATTGATTCTTCCTATTCATAAGCATGGAATGTTTTTCCATTTGTATCATCTCTGATTTCTTTGAACAGTGTTTTGTAGTTCTCCTGGTAGAGATCTTTTCCCTAGTTTGGTGTATTCCCATGTATTTTATTCTTTTTGTGACGACTGTGAATGGAAGTATATTTCTGAGTTGCCTCTCAGCTCTCAGTTGTTAGTGTATAGGAACGCTACTGACTTTTGCACAATGATTTGGTATCCTGAGACTTTGCTAAGTTGTTTATCAGCTTAAGAAGGTTTTGGACTATGTTAATGGGTTTTCTAGATAGAGGATTATGTTGTCAGCAAACAAGGATAGTTTGACTTCCTCTCTTGCTATTTGGATGCCCTTTCTTTCTTTCTTTCTTTTGCCTGTTGCCCTGGTCAGGACATCCAGTACTATGTTGAATAGAACTGATGAGAGAGGGGAATCTTGTCCTGTGCTGGATTTCAAGGGGAATGATTCCAGCTTTTGTCCATTCAGTACGATGTTGCCTGTGGGGGTTGTCATATATGGCTCTTATTATTTTGAGGTATGTTCCTTCAATACCTAGTTTATTGAGAATTTTTAACATGAATGGATGTTGAATTTTATCAAAAGCTTTTTTCTACATGTATTGAGATAATCATGTCTTTAGTTCTGTCTGGTTGTTTCTTTAGCTGGCCCTGAGTAACTTCCTCAAGTGTATGTGCTGGTTAGTGCTCAGATGAAGCCTTGAGGGGAGCCTTCTGCAAGTCTCTGAAGCTCTCTCCATGTGCAGCTCTCTGCTCTCTGGTGCTCTGCTCCATGAACTCTAGCTTTTTTGGCCTCTTCAATCTCCCAGCTCTCTATCCTGATCTCAGTAGGATCACTGGGCCCTTACCTGGTTTTCCCCTTCCTGTATTGAGGCCTGAAAACTCTCTCAAGGCAGTAAGCTGGCAATAACCTTATTTATTTCCCTCTCTCAGGGATCACTTTCCTGTGCTACCTCAGGTTTAACATCTAAAAAATATTTTGATATTTTCCTTCAAAGTCCTCACATAATTTGAAAGTTTATGGTCATTATGGGCTTCTCTGTTCAGAGTCTATCTCTTCTACCAAACAGTAAGCCCAGAGTAGGAAGTCATCGGTCGGATTCACTTTTGTAAACTTAGTACCTAATACAGTGCTTGGCACTTAGTATAATTCTAAGTATTTTTTGAACACCTAATTGCTTGTCATACAAGGATAACATATCTTTTGGTATTATGTCAGTATATTCTTCTGTATCAGTGTATTCTTCTTTGTATTTATTTTGAAATTATCTTGTTGGAATATTGCTGGAATAAAAGTAATATTAGAAGTACAGGTCAGTTAACTCAAAGTATTTTTATATACTTAGTTAACAAAGAGCAATATTTACTGAAGTAGGGATATGAAGTTTTCCAATATGATGTATTGAAACTTGTTTGCATTTCTACTTATCATCACAGTTGTGTGTGTGTGTGTGTGTGTGCGTGTGTGTGTAGAGTGTGGCTCATTTAGACTTACTTGATATAATCAAACCTAGTCCCCTGCTCTTTGTCACAGATATAATCACAATTATGAATAGTTTGTAGATATCCAGATTTTATCTATGATTTTATATGTAAAATTTCATTTTATACTTTTCAAAACTGTATTGCTACAATACATATTTATGCCTCATAACTTGTATAATTGTTCTTTTATTAATATGAAATATTTCTCTGTGCATCTTTTAATACTTTTTTTGCCTTAATTCAATGTTGACTCATATTTGTATTGCTAGAGAAATATTTTGGGGGGAGTTAATTACCTGTTTTTATTTTTTTTTATTTTTGCAATCCCTTCATTTTAAAACTTCCTGCACCTTTAGTTTTTTAATCCACTTAATAGGTGATTTTAATCCTTTTAATTTCATCATGATTCCTGATATTTTTGGATTTGTTCTTGTCAACTAATTTTTTATTTTTCAATTTTCTCTGCTTTATTAATAAACTGTTGCTATATATCTAATTACTCCCAAACTTAGTGGTTTAGAACAACAATATTCCCTTGATTATCTCTCATATTTTCTACATATCAGGAGTTCAGATTGGGCAGAGAAAACTTTTCTTTGTTCTGATGTTTTAGTTCTCAGCTGGAAGACCCAAAAGCTGAAAGCTGGAATCATTTGAAAGCTCATTCACTCATATGTCTGGTAGCTGATGCTAATGTTGGCTGAGGATCTAGCTGGGGCTCTTTGCTTCAATCATGGTCTCCACATGGTCTCTCTGTGTGGCTTGGGAATATGGTGACTGTGTTCAAAGGACCAGCATACTAAGAGGGAGAGCCAAGTAGAAACTATTTTTGTTTTATAACCTGGATTCAGAAGTCATGCACACGATATCAACCAAATGCTATTAGTTGAGGCATTTGTAAAGTTCTATGCAGGTTCAGAGTCAGGGAATATAGACCTCATCCCTCAATTTAAATGTGTCAACAACACAGTTTAAGAAGAACATATAGGGTGTTTATATAAAAGTGTGATCACCTTTGGAAAATGCAATCTACCACATCTGGTTTATGATTTTACTTAAAAAAACTTTTTAAATTGATACAATTTGCTTTGTTCGATTTTCCTGTGTTACTGGCTTCAAAGTTATTAATTTTTTTAGCCTACCAATGATTGCTTTTAAATTTTAATATACTTTCATGTATATCTACAAGTAAACTTATATTTTGCTAACAAAGTTTAGAATTTATTTATATATAGTTCTAGCAAATAAGGCAAAAAGTAGCCTACTTTTACTTCTCTCCACCAGTCTCACTCAGCCAAAATTTATATTGCAAGTAGCTGAAATTTCAGCTGTTTGTTATTAAAATCAGGGTTTTTTTTTGTTTGTTTGTTTGTTTTTTTTTTAGTAACCAGCATTTACCTTATTTTCTAATTTCCTTTTGCTTCCTGAGAGGCAATAGAGTGAAATACTTAACCTCACCAAGGGATCAGAAAGCCTAAGTTGGCTAGTATTTTTGCTCTACCATTTAACAGTTGTGTGAGTTTGGACAAATTACTTGTCTGAGCTCAAGCACTTTGTCTTTAAAATAGGAGAAGTTCTAAAATATTACTTTCCTCATAAGTAGAAAAAAAATGAGATGGTCTACACAAAGCACTTAGCACAATGCCTGATACTTAGTGAACTTTCAGTATTGTTTAAAATACTGTCAGTTGTTTCTAAATATTTAAATATAAAAACTTTTATTTTATTATGAATATCTTCTTCTAGAGAACCATCTGATTCTTCCAATTATTCTTTAATTACTCTTGTCTTTCTCTCTGGGTATTACATTAAAAATACATTAGGTACATGGTTTGGGTTTGTTGTGTAAGCACTAACATTTCTAAATATCAATTCATATTTTGATACTCCTATGCCAGTTAAACGAAGATATTCTCCATGCAAGTAGAAGGGAATTTTTTTAACAAAAAAAATGAGATTGAATCTGACATTGATAATCTGAACCCATAGCCATCATATATCCTTGCTACAAGACTAAGCTATCTTGACTGACCAATGTGTTCTTGTTTTAACCTAAATAGAACATTATATGTAGGAATCAGGGAATAGGCTGTGAATTGGTGATGTTTGATTCCTATCACTTGGCTGTGTCTCAGGGAAAGTAATTAGTACCAAGATGGCTTATCTGTAGAAGGTCTCTATCTTGGTTGGCTGATCCCATGGAGATATTCAAGCCATGTAGGGACTTGATTGCTTAAACCCACAGATTAGCCATGGGGTATAAATGTAGTCTCAATGGAGCATGTGGCTTGGGAAAGAGAGACAAAGTACATGTGCCTCTCTAATCTATAACCTTGTGTCTCTAGAGGAAGAAATTATGACTGCCAAACACATCCTAGGATTTTGAAAAATATCTGGGAACCACTATGGGTATATATAGTCATGTATCACATAGTGACATTGCTGTCAATAACAGACCACATTAACGACAGTGGTCCCATAAAATTAGAATAGAGCTGAAAACTCTTATTCAGATTTGAAAAACTCTAGTGAAAAGCTGCGGGAGTGGAAAATAGCAATATTGATGATCCTGACCATGTGTAGATCCAGGCTAATATGTGTGTTTGTGTCTTAGTTTTCAATAAAAATTCTAAAAAGTAAAAATAAATCAAGAATTTTAAAAATAGAAAAAAAGTTGATAGAATAAGAATGTAAAGAACAAAAATATTTTGGTACAACCACATAATGTGTTCTTGTTTAAAGCTAAATGTTATTACAAAGCAGTTAAAAAGTTTCAAAAAATTAAAAAGTTTACAAAGTAAAAATGTTACCCCTAAGCTAAGGTTAATTTATTATTGAAGAAAGAAAAATATTTTTCAATAAGTTCAGTGTATCCTAAATAAACAGTGTTTATGAAGTCTCCAGTAGTGTACACTAATGCCCTAGGCCTTCACATTCACTCACTATTCACTCACTGACTCACCCAGAGCAACTTCCATCCTGCAAGCTTCATTCATTGTAAGTGCCCTATAAAGGTGCACATTTTTTTAATCTTGTATACCTTATTTTCTTTTAAAATATACTTTTTTTTTTCCTTTTTGGATACAGGGTCTTCCTATGTTGCCCAGGCTGTTCTCTAACTCCAGGGCTCAAACAAGCCTCCTGCCTCAGACTCCCCAGTAGCAGGGACTACAGTCACACACCACCATGCCAGACATTTAATATATTTTTACTGTACCTTTTTAATGTTTAGATATGTTTATATACAGAAATACTTACCATTGTGTTGTAATTGCCTGCAATATTCAGTACAGTAACATGCTATGCTGGTTTGTAATCTAGGAGCAATAGGCTATACCATCTAGGTTTGTGTAAGTACATTCTGTGATGTTCACGCAGCAACAAAATTGCCTAATGGCCGTTTATCAGAATGTATTCCCATCATTAAGCAATGCATGACTATTTTATAAATTATTATTCATGGTTGTATTTGTTCTCTGACAATGTGATAAAAAATCATAATATTTTAATCAAAATAGAAAATAAAGGTGGGAAATCCTACAAGGGATCTGGCATAGCTCAAATAACGATGACATTTATCTCAACAAAATCCCTGTTGGGGTTTTTGATCTCCCTCTGGAATGAATTTGTGTTCTTACACTGACATTTGCTAAGGTTAGCATAGCATGGTACATCAGTTATGAATTTCATTCAACTGTGAGCAGTGGGCTTTAAAATAATGATTTGAAATACTAGGAATTTTATTTTTCTAGCATAAAATAGGTTTGGTACTCATTAGTGGTATGGTAGTTCCTCTATGTCCTCAGAATACTGTCTCTTATCTGTCCCTTCAGTCTCAAGATAGATGATTTGTGCTGGTTTTATATCTGAATTTCACCTAAGAAAAAGGTTTTGGGCACTGGAAATGGACATTCACTAAGGCAGTTGGACACGTTTTGAAGAGTTTAACTAAAAGTCTCCCCAACAACTTCTGCTTGTATGTTATTGGCCAGAATCCTGTCACATGGCCATTGCTATCTGCAAGACAGTCTGGGAAATGTAGTTTCATCTTCTTTCCCCCCACCCCCCTTTTAAATCTATCTAGACATCTATGACTCCTGACAAAATTTGGGTTCAATTAGGAAGAAGAGAGAATGGATTTGGGTAGGTAACTAGCAATTTCCACCATATTTATTCAATTACAAAAACAAAATGAAACAAAACAAAACTTTAATCATTCTACAGTTTAGCGATCATTAGTTTTGATTTCTTTCTTAGTGATTGTGATTATCTGATATGAATAATATATAAATATAAATAATATTAAAATAGACCTTTTTTCTCTTCCTGAATTCTTTTTAACTATTAATTAGTGTCCAAGAACCTCAGCCCTTTTCTTTCTATTCTACTCTCATAATCTTTCCTCTTACTGGCATCTATACTGACCACTCAATCCCTCACCTAGTTGGGAACCTTTGGATAAAGTTGGGTAACAATTGCCAGAGGTTCAAGTTTAGAAGAATCAGAAATGTTGTAAGGTACAGTGATGACTCAGTTATAGATAATAGCATATATGCCTGATGGCAATGGGTAAAAACTAAGGATTTGGAGGGCATATCAGTATGCTGCCTTGGTAGTGGCAATCATAGGACAGATATAGCAAGGCAAAGTGGCATGATGATTCATCATTATATCTCTGGGAATAAATTTTTGGACTATTATATAGGTGACCTTTGTACCTGAGTAGCAAATCTTCAGACATGTTTTCATTTTGTAAAATAACTTATGGGCCAAATCAAATTGTCCCTTCTAGGTAGTGGCACCAGTCTGAATGGTCATGGCAGGGACAGATGTTTGCATTCGGGGAAATGAGAACTTCATTAGGAACTCTACTTGCGTGTGGATTTGGAAGGGTTTATATGCACCCTGAGAAGACTACCTGGATCATCTGGATGAAAGGGTCACAATACACACATATGATACACACACACACACACACACACACGTATAATAAGTCTCTTAGGACAAAACCCATTGCTTGTGATACATCTACTCTGAAGAAGTTTCTGGCACAAAGAACAAGAACAGTATAGTGGTTAAACATGTGACCGCTTGATTAAGACTGTCTGATTATGAACCCTGACTCCAAAACCTACTTGCTATGTCTTTGGGGGAAAATTATTTAACTTTTCTGTATCCCACCTTTCTCATCATTAAAATGAAAATAATATTAGCTACCTCATAGGCCTCTCGTGGGGTAAGGAAGGTAAACCACTTAGAGTTATGCATGTCCTAGGTACTCAATAAATATTAGCAATGATTCTTAACACTTGAAAGTCTGAGTGGTGATGTGGAGAGTGAATGCAGAGTGGTTGAGTCATGTTCTCATACTTGTGGTTATTTTTTGCTTATTTATTTCTCAGTATGTCCTTAAAGAGAGCTGGTGGGTATAAAAGTTATTAGACGAGATGGTCTAATGCAATTGAAAGGCATAGCTTAAGGCTTTCAGAGATCTGGATATGGGCTTTAGGAAGTCACCTTATCTTTTACAGCCTGAGTTTCCTTTTTTCCTGACACAAATATTAATCCTCATTCTTCCTACCCCACGAGATTTTCATAAGATGGAATGCTTTATAAATTATAAAGTGCTATAGCTGTCTCACATTCTTTTTGGGTGCAGCTGTGTATAAATTATAAATAAAAAGCTACTATGAAAACATAAGGAATTATTACTGTTGTATATTCTGGATGTGCCATTCTGATATATGTATCCATTTAATAATAGGGTGTGTGTGTGTATGTGTGCTGGTGAAGGAAGGGAGGCACCTAGCTCCGAATGTATGTTTGCGAGAATGAAATGCACATACATTGAAAAATGTAATGCTTTATGACAAGTTGATTGTCTCCTGGAAGAAAAAGGAAAACTTTTAAGTGGTCCTGAATACCAAATTGTCTGACAGTCAGATTCCACTAGAACATCCAAGCACAAAACCATTTATCAGTCAGTCTTGAGAGACAGTGACCAATATGAGTGTGTAGATTGCTTGGAAAAGCAGTTCTATGAACACTGAATGGACTTGGGAAAATCTTTTTAGGTTTATGGGAATTAACATTTAAACTGAAATGCCCTTTCCAGGTAAACTGGAGGTAACCTTGTCATGGTGCTACAACCTTGACTGTTTTGGGACTATATTCCAGTTGTCTTCCCTTGTGTTTTGGGTTTAAGAGGTAAAGAGGCATTGACCTATCTTACTTGGTTTGGTTTGATGACAGATGGGATTGTTTCATTATTTTCTTAGTGAAGCCATATTCTCAGACTCTGCAAAGCCTGCCTTGTCTGGTCCTTGCTTCCTTTTCCAGGCTTATCTTTTCCAGGCTTATCTCTTCCTGCTCTATGCTAGCAATTTGCACCCCGACCATTCTGAACAATTTGCAGTTCCCTGAACAATTATGTTCTCTTCCCTCTTTGAACATGCTGTTTCTGTGCCTGAAATATTCATGCCTTAAAGCCTATCTCTTTACTCCCCTCCAGCAAGTCTCCTCTAGCTCCCTAAGATAGGATCACCAGTCCCTCTATGTAGACTCCCAAGGTGGCCATTATGAGGTAGGTGTCACAATTTGGGTCATAATTTTTTGTTTACCTTTTTGTCTCTTTTAGTAAGCTAGGAGCAACTTGAAGGCAGGGAATTGGGTAAACTGAATTTCAGTTTTAATTGTGCTGTGGTCTATATGACCTTTTTCAATACTGCCTCTTTCAGGTGTATTTTCTTCATTTAGGGTAACCTTGCAGAATATAATAAAGATAAGGAAGAGATAAAAAGTTGAAAGTAAATTGAAAGCAAAATGAACATAAATGTAAAAGTACTTTTTAAACAAAAGTGCTATGGAAATAAGGCATTCACAATCTTTAATATATTTTTGATACAAAAATTGTACATTGGTATTCCACCCCAGGAAATACAAGAGGTTTGGAGGCCAGGAGTTCTGTTGAAATAGAAGAGATTTTAGATTCCTCAGAGATCAGGAATGAAAGCAACCACACACTTCTGGATCTTGGATTTAGTTAGCTAAACTCAGCATAGCTTCCATGGTAAATACCCTAATAAATGTGGCAGGCACCGAGTTACTCTGTTCAAAAATTGTGGTGCCTGTTTTGGGAGACTCACTCTAATTATGAACTCAGAAATAGCTTTGATGCAGTAAGTATTGTGATAATGAAGTCTTGTTTGTGAAAACATTTTGCTGAAGTTTGAGAGTGTTCTCAAAATAACATCCCTTTTTCTAGTCTGTATCAGTCGAGAATTAAAACAAAAGAGTAAGGCAGATGAGAAACTGCCTTAAATTATCACCTGTATTATTCATAACACTGATAATAGAGAGTGTGGTTCATAACTACAGTCATGTGCCGCTTAACGACAGGGAAACACTCTGAGAAATGCATCATTAGGTGGTTGCATCATTGTGTGAACATCATAGAGTGTACTTATACAAACCTACATGGTACAGTCTACTACACACCTAGGCCATATGGTACAGCCTAGTGCTCCTAAGCTATAAACCTGTACAGCATGTTACTGCACTGAATACTGTAGGCAATTTTAACACAATGGTAAATATTTGTATATTTAAACATACAAAAGGTACAGTATAAATATGGTATAATCTTATGGGGACACTGTTATATATGTGGTCTGTCATTGACTGAAATGTTGTTATTCAGTGTGTGGGTGAGAGACAAGTGAGCTTCTTAATACTGAACTACAGAATCACTCAGATGTCTGACCTAGTCATAGGTAGAGATGGACCCTGTGAAACTAGCAAAAACATTGACATTCTGCTTGGGATGGATGACACTTTATGTCACAGAGAAGAGGAGATGAAAGTTTATATATGTCCAGATACTTTTCCCCAACTCATTAATCAGATTAAGTGGCTTTACTTCTGGAGAAGACTGATTCAGACATAGGTTGATGCCAGGAGTTTTTTTGACGGTCAAATTTCCTCTTTATGTGGGAACAAACAAACAAACTAAACAGGAGTAGGAAAGAAGCATTACCTACTTAACATTAATCTATCAGCCAGTTTGTGACACCTGGAGTAGGTGTCTGATTTTTGCCATTTCTAAAGAATCATTCATTCTGAGTGATTAGTTTACCATGAGCTGCCTTGTGATTCCATCGCCTATCTCGGATCTCAAGACTCTGTGAAACGAAAAGGAAATCTTATGCAATAGGAATAAAGAGGCTCTTGCTGCTGCCCCTGGACTCAGTTTTCCAAAATAGAAGACTAAGCTCATAATTGCTAAAGCTATCTGATGATTGGTAATACTATGCATTGACTTTGACCCATAAACTTTGCATACCGCACAGCAATCCAGAGATCATTGGCGTTATTCTCATTTTTTTTTTTTTTCTAAGCAGGAACCAAGGATCAGAGAAGTAAAGCAACTTGCTCAAAATCATGAAGACAGTAAGTGGGATTCAAAGTCAGCCTGGTCTAAGTCTAAAGCTCATTCTGTTTCCTCTTTACTGTAAAAATGAAACAAAATAAAATCAGAAAAAGGAGAACTTTGGTTCTTCTTACATCTGTTCTCTGACCCTGGATGGTTACAAATAGTGTGATTCCATTTAAAGCCAAGTAGACTTACAGTTTTATTCTTGGGTCCCATTTTAATTGCCTGGAAGTGTGTTGGTTTCTGCATCTGTCTACTCTTGTATACATTTGTTTATAGGTGGTGTAGATGGCTTATAGAAGTTTAAACCTCTATATACCTCAGTAATGACCGCTCTACCCATTATCCACTGACTTAGAAAAAATCTTCTCCAAGGAGTAAGATGTATATTACTTGTGACAGGAGAAAATTAAGGTGGCACATGGACAACATTTTAATCAAAGTGGTTATTTTAATGTGTTAGAAGAGAATTAACTTCAACATCTATTCACAGATTTCACTTAACACAAGACCAAAGTACATATACAAAGAAATCTATTAAAATATTACATAAATATTAGAAGTGCTATGCAGATATGTAAAAAATTGGAAGAATGGATGTATCTGAAATTTGGGAAACACTGCCCTAGACTGATGAAGACAGTTTATTTTGTCTATTATAATTTTGGGAAAGATAGTCCTATTTCCTTCCCTTTTGTCCTATGTAGAAAGAACAGTACTTAGGAAAAGCTATCTACTTAGTAATGATCAACACACAAAAGAATGCCAATTATTTAATTCTCCTTAGAAATTATTTGATTCCAGGCATGAACAAAGGCTGTGAACATGGGTTTTAGGAGATTAGGAGAGGGGTATGAGAAGCATGGCAGAAATAAAGTTGACATGATTTCTCTGCTGTTTTATTCTTAGAATTTCTCATGGAAAGAGCATTGCCTTGGTTTGCAAGAATATTTTGAAAAGTGATCTAGATGGCAAGACATCTCTTCACATCTGCTCTTCAGCTTCCATCCCATCTTCAATGCTCTAAGTGCCTGCTGGAATCAAAGCTGAGATAGGGATAGGACAGTCATTTCTCTGCATGAGATGCAGGGGAAAATTCTATTATTTTTCTCTTAAAGGTTGGAGTGGGTTGCAAGAAGTCAGAAAATGAGTTAAGTCTGGGGTAGTCAGGATTAGTAAAAAAAATTTTTGCCGGGTGCGGTGGCTCACGCCTGTAATCCCAGCACTTTGGGAGGCCGAGGCGGGCGGATCACGAGGTCAGGAGATCGAGACCATCCTGGCTAACACGGTGAAACCCCGTCTCTACTAAAAATACAAAAATTAGCCGGGCGTGGTAGCGGGCGCCTGTAGTCCCAGCTACTCGGGAGGCTGAGGCAGGAGAATGGCGTGAACCCGGGAGGCGGAGCTTGCAGTGAGCCGAGATCGCGCCACTGCACTCCAGCCTGGGCGACAGAGCGAGATTCCGTCTCAAAAAAAAAAAAAAAAAAAAAAATTTTGAGGTTCCTTCAAGTACCTGTTAAAGTGGCATGCATTGTTCTACAAACACCTCCTAACCTCTCATTTATCTTTTGAAAGAAATATTGGGCATATTTTACCATGCATGTGTGTGTGTGTGTGTGTGTGTGTGTGTGTGTGTGTGTGTGTGTGTGTGTGTGTGTGGCAACCAGAGTAGCAGAGTTTGTCAGAGTCAAAATGTTTCAAGACTCAGGTAGCCTCTTATGCTGCTGAAGCTCAGAGGCAGATGTGAAGAAGGAAGGTCCTATAAATTTATGGCAAGGATATTTGGGTTCTTTCTGGAAGTGGGATTGTGGATTAGAGGTAACTCAATATAGCTTTCAAGGGCTAGTGTGAACCCAGGTAATAGCTGGATTATATTAAGAAACATATATCAAGTACCTCAAAATTGTGAGACCCTGTGAAAGGTCTGTGGAGTGATATAGAAATGAGAATGCCATAGTGGCAATCAATTTTCGTTTGATTTGGGTATGTCTGATACCTCTCCTATTGGTCCTTAGGGAACATGCTTGTGCCAGGTCTGAGCTCAACAATTTCATCTTTTTGGTCATAGTAGTTGACTCGAAGAGGTGATCAGATCAGTTTAATGAGACTCAACCTTGGAACTTTGGCTGAAAAAGAGATACTATCTTCTGTGTGTGTGTTTTTTTTTTAACTTCAAGCATATTTTTTGTATTAGAGCAACTTGAATCCCACATGGGAAGAGACTTCCCAAGAAGGAAACCAACAGAGGAAAGCAGAGCCTGAGAAAGAAGACAACACAGAGAGGAGAGAAAGACTTAAGTTTAATGAAAAGATTCAACTCCTGAATCCAATCATGGCTGGAGACATAATTTCCATGTAGTTTTCAGTTTATTAGCTAGTAAATCCATTTTATTGCTTAAGCCAGTTTGAGCTGGTCTCTGCCACTTGCTCCCAAAAGATTCTTGCCTAATATGTACATGAACAAAGGCAATGGATTAGCATATAGGAGATAAATCTGAGGGAAGCAGTAGAGGGAAAGTTGACATGATTTCATAAGTTGAAGTGGAGCTTTAGAAAGGAAAAATAGAATATGGCTTTTGGGTTGATATCCTGAGCGGTAGAAGATTGTTTTCTCTGTGCTGGATTTCTTCCCTCGTCCCTCCAGAAGCACTCTCTTCCCTTGTCCACCTCACTCTTGCCCCAGGAACCTGGCCTGTGCGAGTTGCAAAGACAAGTTCCTGTGTCTCCTGGCTGCTGGTAGAGTATGGCCAATGGGGAGAAATCAGAATACATACCTCTAGTTCTCTTACTTTGAGGCCATGTAAGATTGGCTGTGTCTGTGAATGAAGGTTATTGCTCTTCCCAAGGTAGTCTGATCTTTGTGATTCTGCCATTTGGGTTCTTTAGTTTATCTCCCCCACTTTGCATCTTTTCAGGCATAGGTTACTCACAGTCATGATGCTGATAGCCTCAGGTTCCTGCACTATCCCTTGTGGTTTCTCTGCTTCCACCCACACCTTTGTCATTAGTCCCTTGGTAAATTAACCTCACTGGAATTATCCTAAATTGAGTGTTCTATTTATTTCTGCTTGGAATTTCAAATAAATGCATGCATCTACCCTTCAAAAGAATTCATGAAAGGACATGTTTATGTTAACACCGATTCCTTATCTGTCTAGAATACTTTACAGTTTTCAAATTTTCATTATTTTTCTTATTCTCACAACCTCACGAAGCAGGCAGGTCAGGTAATATTATCCTCACTTTATAAAGGAAATCAAGACTCGGATAAGAAAATTGATGTTCACATTCATGCAATTAATAGAGTATCTTTGAACCTATGCCTTATGATTCCAGTTGCTCTGTGTTTATTCTAGTACAGCTTGATTTACCTGAAATAAATTAATTTGATTAAAGCTATTGTATTTTACTCTTTCTCTTTTATGTCTAAAGCAATAGCTAGGTCTTACAGGAATAAGCATAAGCAGAGGTAGTTCTCCATTAGATGGATGCAACAGATATGTGTAACACCTAAAGAGAAAGGGAAAAATTGTGTAAGTGGGCAAATAATGTACCTAGGTTTTGCATATGAGGAACCACCTTAGATAGATTACACAAATGCAGGGAAATAATTATACATACATTTGTACATCTTAAAACAACAAACCGTTCATTTGATTTATGTAGTCAGGTTAGGCTAAAACCTCACTAGTATAATAGCTGAGTCATTTGTCTTAGCAAGTATCTTGGTATTGGCAATCAATAATGCAGCCGAGATGATTGATGGCCTTGTTTTCTTGTGGTGCCTCAGCTGGTCTAAATTATTTATTTGACATATTGCCTCCTGGCAGATGTAAGGAAACTGATGATAATATGTTTGCATTGCTTGGATATATATCTGAGAGGGGGAAATGGGTGTTCTTTTCCTGTCTGTGATCTTTGGGCACTTTATATAGGTAAGAATATGTTTTGCAGAATTGTCATATCATCAGCTACATATATGGAGATGAATGAGGCTGTGAGGTTTTAAAAGTTTCACTCCTGATTGTCCTAAAATGAAATAAACTTTATTACTGTCAGGATCATGATTCATTGGCTGATATATGACTTCTTTCCCAGCCACAGTGAATATATGTGGACCTGGGGCCCAGGGCTCTTTATATCACTCTGTATTGTGATTTTTCTGTTAGGATGTCTGTCTTTCTCAATAGACAGGGAAGTCCTTGAGGACAGAAACTGTCTTATTTATCTCTGTAATCCCAGTGCCTGGCATGGATTCTCAAACACTAGTCACTTAATAAGTATTTGCTGATGAATAAAAGACAAGAATAAATGATTCAGGCAAATAATTTATACTTTTTGCCTTAGATTTAGAATTTATTAACCTTATTAAATAAGATACTGCTTTGGAAAAAGGCATGGACTAGAAGTCACATCTTTTTAAAGAATCTCAGTTACTATAGTCAAGGTTTACACTTTAAGCTTAGTTTTCATTACGTAAAATGGTAAAAACAATACTTTCTTCATAATGTTATTAGGAATTCAAATGTAATAATGAACTTGAAAGACTTCATTATTACATTTGAATTCCTAATAACATTATGAAACCTAAATGATTAAGTAAGCTCTAAATGACTACATAAATAAGAATTTATGTGGTGGCAGTGTTTTTACTGATAACTGGTTTTATCCTCTCCAGCCCCCAAAAAGACTTTGATTTGTGGCATTTACCAACTTCAATGGTATAAATACTCCTACAGTGGCTGATTTCAAGTTAATTGTTTGAAAACAAGTTTGCAAAGTTTCTGAATATTTAACAACTGGCTTTTATTAACTGGGTTGTAGGCACCACTGGGTGAGAAGTGATTTGGCTTCGTTGAGCAAGATATGTGGTGCCCTTTAGTATTTGGTTGGCGCATGGAGGATATTTTGAGAGTGAAAAGACAACAGAACACTTCTAGTATGGATAAATGGAGACTTCAGATTTGTGCTAAGTTGAAGAATATGACACTGCTATAGTGATTATCTTAGTGATGGAGAGGTATCCAGAAATTGTTTCACTGAGAATTTTGGGGCACCAAAATTAAATGATTCATTCAATGAATAAATATTCATCTTAGGTAGACAGAGGGTCACAGGTAAAAAAGTACTAAAAATGGAGAACGTGTTCATTTGGTAATTTGTGATCTGTGACTCAAGGAATAGATTTACAGCTATGGTTTGAGTGACGGTGTCCCCTCCAAAGTTCATGTTGACACTTAATCCCCATTATTGTGGTGTTCAGAGGTGGGCTTTTGTGAGAGTTGACTAAATTATGAGGGTTCCACCCTCATGAACACATTAAGGCCTTTATAAAAAGAACTTGTGGGACTGGTTTGCTCTCTTATGCTCTTCTGCCATGTGAGGACACAGAGTTCATCTCTTAAACATATTCTTAAATTTTGTGGGTATATATTTATGGGGTACACGACTAGCTACAGGCATACAATGCATAATAGCCATATCAGGGTAAATGAAGTATTCATTACCTCAAGCATTTGTGTTTTGTGTTATAAACAATCCAAATATACTTTTAGTTATATTAAAATGTACAATTTATTTTTTTTTACTATAGTCACCCTTTCAGGCTTTCAAATACTGATATTATTCATTCTTTCTATTTTTTTTTTTGTACCCATTAACCATCTCCACTTCCTGCCTATCTCCCCACTGCCCTTCTGAGCCTCTGGTAACCATCATTTTATTCTCTATTTTCATGAGTTCAATTGTTTTAATTTTTAGCTCCCACAAATAAGTGAGAACATGCAAATTTTGTCTTTCTGTGCCTGGCTTATTTCACTTAACAGAATAACCTCCAGTTCCATCAATGTTATTGCAAATGACAGGATCTCAGTCTCTTTTTTATGGCTGGGTAGTACTCCATTGTGTATGTGACCACATTTTCTGTATCTGTTCATCTGTTGATGGACATTTAAGTTGCTTCCAAATCTTGGCTATTGTGAATGGTCCTGCAATAAACGTGGGAGTGCAGATATCTCTTTGACATACTGATTTCCTTTCTTTTGAGTATATCCCTAGCAGTGGGATTGCTGGATCATACGGTAGCTCTATTTTTAGTTTATAAAGGAACCTCCAAACTGTTCTCCATAGTGGTTGTACTAATTTACATTCCCACTTACAGTGTATGAGGGTTCCCTTTTCTCCACCTCCTCTCAGCAATTGTCATTGCCTGTCTTTTGGACATAAGCCATTTTAATTTGGATGACGTGATATTTTATTATAATTTTAATTTGCATTTCTCTGATGATCAGTGATGTTGAGCACATTTTCATATGCCTGTTTTCTATTTGCGTGTCTTCTTTTGAGAAGTGTCTGTTCAGATCTTTTGTCCTTTTTTTGGATTATTAGAATTTTTTTTTCTATAGAGTTGTTTGAGCTCCTTACATATCTGGTTATTAATCCCTTTTCAGATGGATAGGTTGCAAATGTTTTCTTTCATTCTGTGGGTTGTCTCTTCACTCTGTTGATTGTTTTCTTTGCTGTGCAGAAGGCTTTTAACTTGATGTGATCCCATTCGTCCATTTTTGCTTTGGTTGCTTGTGTTTATGGGGTATTACTGAAGAAACCTTTGTGCACTCCGATGCCCTGAAGGTTTTGCCCAATGTTTTCTTGGAGTAGTGTCATAGGTTGAGGTTTTAGATTTAAGTTTTTAATCCATTTTGATTTGTTTTTTGTATATGGCAAGAGATAGGGGATCTAGTTTTATTCTTCTGTGGATATCTAGTTTCCCCAGGACCATTTATTGAAGAGGCTGTCCTTTCTCCAATGTATGTTTCTGGCACCTTTGTCAAAAATCAGTTCACTATAGATGTATGGGTTTGTTTCTGGGTTCTCTCTCCTGTTCTGCAGGTCTATATGTCTGTTTTTATGCCAAAACCATGCTGATTTGGTTACTATAGCTCTGTAGCATAATTTGAAGTTAGATAATGTGATTCCTCCAGTTTTGTTCTTTTTGCTCAGGATAGCTTTGGCTATACTAGTTCTTTTTTTGTTCCATATAAATGTTAGGATTCTTTTTCTATTTCTGTAAAGAAAGTCATTGGTATTTTGATAGACATTGCATTGAGTCTGTAGATTGCTTTGGGTAGTATGGATCTTTTAACAATTTGATTCTTCCAATCCATGAACATGGAATATCTTTCCATTGTTTTGTGTGCTTTTCAATTTATTTCAACAATGCTTTACAGTTTTCATTGTAGAGAGCTTTCACCTCTTTAGTTAAGTTAATTCTTAGGTATTGTGTTTGTAGCTATTATAAATCGTATTACTTTCTTGATTTCTTTTTCAGATTGTTCCCTGTTGGCATATAGAAATATTACTGATTTTTGTGGTTTTTTAAAACTTGTATTTTAGGTACAGGGGTACATGTGCAGGTTTGTTTTATAGGTAAACTCATGTCATTGGGGTTTGTTGTACAGATTATTTTGTCACCCAGGTACTAAGTCCAGTACCTCCACCTTCAGCCACGTGAGATGCCACAGGAAGATGACATCAATGAAGCAGCCCTCACTAGACACTGAACCCGCTAGCAATTTGATCTAGGACTTCTCAGTGTCCAGGACTGTCAGAAATAAATTTCTGTTCTATAGACATTACCCAATCTTAGGTATTTTGTTGTTGCAACATTAACATAGACACATTGGCTATTTTAACAAAAGGGAGGGTTCATGGAGGGACATCCTGTATTTGAGACACCAGAAACTGGAATGACTCTGCTGATCTCTTTTATCTTGATCTTCATGATCTCTCATGGTATCTCTCTACTAGTTTGCTTCATTTTTCCCACAATCTTGATGGGTCACACTTCTTTCTGATGAGTTTATCTAACCATAATTTATATTCACCAGGACACATCAAAAGTGATATTTCTTTGCAACCAAGTTAATGTGCAAGTCAGAAAGTGATTGTCAACTTTCAGGGTGCTGTAGAATCACCCTGGAGAGTTAGTTAAAATCAGATTTTTTGAATGTACTTAGAGACAGTATAATCCAATATCCTGGGGTGAAGCTCAGGAAAATAAGCAACATTGATTACTCTGATACAAATGGTTAGAAGACATTTGGAAAACAAACCCTACCAATTTATGAATTACCTTACCTTTCATGGTTGGACTTTATCTTTTAGGTTGATGTGTCTCATCGTGACAGCCTATTGGAATCACTTAGAAGCTTTAAAAAATACTGGTGCTTGACACTCAAAAAAAATTCTCATTAATTGATCTGGGATGTGGCCTGGCACCAGAATTTTTTGAAAGCTCCTCAAGTTACTCTAATGCATAGCCAAGTTTTAGAGCCACTGTGCTATAGAAAGCCTCTGAAGGCTTTCAGGCAAGTGTATTAGGCTATTTTCATGCTGCTGATAAAGACATACCTGAGACTGGGTAATTTATAAAGAAAAATAAACTTAATGGTCTCACAGTTCCACACAGCTTGGGAGGCCTCACGATCATGGCGGAAGGCAAAAGGCATATCTTACATGGCAGCAGACAAGAGATAATGAGAACCAAGTGAAAGAGGAAACCCCTTATAAAATCATCAGATCTCATGAGACTTACTCACTACCTTGAGAACAGTATGGGGGAAGACCCACCCTCATGATTCAATTACCTTCCACCTGGTCCCTCCTAGGACACATTGGAATTTGGGGCACTTCAATTTGAGATTTAGGTTGGGACACAGCCAAACCATATCAGCAAGTAAGCTCTTGAAGAGTGAGATAGTCAATTTTGCATTCGAATTACTCTGACAACTGAATGGAAAAGGAACTGAGAGTGACAATACCGGTGGTCTCAATCAGGAATGAAAGAACAGGAGGTTCATGCCAGAAAGTAGAAGCTTAAGATTTCAAAGGTAAAGAGCACAGTTTTCAGGTAAATATAAGGACTAGAGTGCAGCCATTGGGTTGAATTAGAAAATAAATGAAGGTCACTAGAGTTAAGAAAGTCAGTGAACAGAGAAGCTGGGAATGAAGAGCAGTGACAAAGAGAAATAGAAGGAATATCATAACATTTAAGAACCTCAAATTAATACTTTTTTTTAACACAAGAATGGAAGAGTAATGGTCTGTAGGTAAGATATCATGGAACAAAAAATATTCTGACTCTACCTGCTGACCCTGAGAAGAGAAGTAAGTGAGTGTGTGTGTTAAAAAGAAAGGAGGGGCCAGGCATGGTGGCTGACGCCTGGAATCCCAGCACTTTGGGAGTCCAAGGCAGGCAGATCACTTGAGGCCAGAAGTTCAAGACCAGCCTGGCCAACATAGTGAAATCCTGTTTCTACTAAAATACAAAAATTAGCTCAGTGTGGTGGCGGGCACCTGTAGTCCCAGCTACTTGGGAGGCTGAGGCACGAGAATCACATGAAGCTGGGAGGTGATGGCTGCAGTGAACTGAGATCATGCCATTGCACTCCAGCCTGGGTGACAGAGTGCAACTCCATCTCAAAAAAAAAAAAAAAGGCGGGGGGAAGGAAAAAAGGAATGGAAAGGGAAAGTTTGCAGAGGTGCGTTATCTAGGAGAGAGAAAGAGCTATTAGTTAAGTCAGGAGGTGGAGAGTGGAGAGGATATTCTGGGGTAATATATGTTTCTTAGAAATTGAAAAAGAGTTTTAGAGAGTGCATTAGGAATGTCAGAATGGAAATTGAGCTTGGGGTGGAATGGAGCTGGTAGTCATTAGGACTGCCCACAAACATTCCAGCTCCCTCTCCTCCAGGATACATGACATGACTGTACCTTCATGTTTCTGGGATTTAAGGGGGCCATGTGGCTTTCTCTGACCAATATGAAAGTAAGCAGAAGTGATGATATGTGTCAGTTCTAGATGGATGCTTTATACATTAATTCAGTGGCCAGGTGCAATGGTGCAATGGCTGATGCCTGTAGCTGGGAGGCCAGGTGCCGTGACTCATGCCTGTAGCCACTGTACTAGCATTTTGGGAGGCAGATAAATCGCTTGAGTCCAGGAGTTAAAGACCAATCTGAGAAACATGGTGAAACCCCATCTCTACTAATAATACAAAACAATAGCCAGGCATGGTGGTATGCACCTGTAGCTCCATCTACTCAGCAGGCTGAGGTGGGAGGATCCTATGAGCCCATGTGGTGGAGTGTGCAGTGAGCCAAGATCATGCTACTGCACTCTAGCCTGGACGACAGAGTGAAACTCTGTCACATAAAGAAATTAGTTAATACAGAATTTGCCCTACTTATTTTTCTTTTATTTTGGTAACTGGTAACATTTTAAATAATGAACATCAACCTGAGGTCCTAGACCAGGGCCCCTCTGCTGACCTATGATAGGCATGAAATGGGAGCAGACATGAAACCTTTATTTTTCTTTAGGCCACAGAAGTTTTGGGCTTACTTGTTACCTCAGCATAACTTAGCTTGTCCTGAATGATATAGAAATTAGTGCCTTGAAATGGTACTGCCATAAAAAAGATATAAAATATGTGGCATTTGCTTAGAGACTGTGTGGCAAGTAGTAAGAAACTGCCTCAAAGGCTGGAAAAGTAACACTCCATGTTATTCTGTGCCAAAGTATTCAATAGAATTGTCACGTGAGGTGGCTTGGGAGGCAGACCATGTACTGAGGAGTGTATAGGTCTAAGGTAAAACATCAGAAAACCAAGTATTGGTATTTTGTGTTGGATGCAGATGGCTATATTTAGGAGAAAAAGGCAGGCCTGAAAGCAGGAATGAAAGGAAATAAAATTACAAAATAAAAAGTACTTCAAGGTTGGAAGAGTATACTACTTCCCGTCTACAAATAGATAAACACATGATTGAGAAAATGGGAACAGAAATGAACAATTAAAACTGTATTGGGGCAAGAATCAAATAAGACTATGGGAATCATACCCATGTAGATTGGGTTAACTTAAAGTAAAGGTCCAACTAAACATATGCTGCCCAGTGATGTGGTACAGTGTGGGACACAGCGCTCTGATGGATAACATGAACAACTGTCCTAGGTTGCTGAGACTTACCATGCAAAAACTGGGAAAGTTCAAGGCAAAGTTACTCATCCTATATGTAGACCCCATGATGGACATTTTGCCTGAATGAAAAAGAAATCTTTGTGATTCTAAGTTACTGAACATTTGTCATGGTTCATCATTGCAGCATAATCTAGCCTATTTTGACTGACACAAGAGGAGAGGAATCACAGTACGAAGAGGAGAGTAGATGTGGGGAACTGACCAGCACACCCTATTCTGACTCCTTATGAAATATGAGGTGGGGAAGCTGATAGGATTAGGTTAGCTTTTGTTCTGAACAGTACTCTGAGTCAAATTGGTGCCAATTGATGTTAAGGCACGTAAAGGCAGAGAGTATATTTACTTTGACATTCTTTGGTTTGTCTTCCAACCCTTAAAATAGGGTTAGGACCTTACAATAGTTCAATTTCGCCTTCAAATTCATACTCAGACTTTTGGATGCACGTCTATTGCATGGTGTGTGGTATTCTTTCCCTGTGATTTTTTTTTTTTTTTTTGATCTAGGCATGGTAATAGTCTGGTAGAGATTTCTGGACAGTTTGAACTAATGGGTAAAGCATTCATTGTTGCCTTGGTTTCCTCCATTGGGAGGATAACCTTAGGCTTAGAATTACAGTGATTGAATGTGAATGAGACCTGGGACTTTTTATTTACTTTTTCTGTTCAAATGAAATGAATATGCATTGTACTGGGAAGGTAGACAGGGCTATTACCACTGCATCTGAGAACAATTAGTTCTTATTTACTTAACACCGTTTCTTAATGTGCAATTGTAAAACTTTTCACAGGATGTTTTAAATATAATCAATTTTTCATTGCTGTTCCTAATAATTCAAAGAGCCTGACATTTGCAGTCAAGCCAACTGTGGTCGATACCCATTTCCTCTTAGTTAAATAGGAATTTAACTCAGTGACACAAGTGGTAGCTTCTGGAACTGATTCTGTGTATTTATTCTTTTGTGAGGGCTGTACCCAGATTTGTGGGTTTGCAGGAGAAACTGTCAAGTATCACAGGGCCAGGTGAACTTATTGCATATCTGGGGTCAGTCCCATCAGAACCCACAACCTGGCCCCACTGTCTCCAAGAAGTATGCACTTTGTCAACTTGCTTCTCTGCACATTAAAATGAAAAAGAATTTCTCTCATAGAGTTGTCTTAGGATTAAATAAAATAATGCATTATTAATCAGGCTATATCATTCATTATTGGCTACAAGTGACAAAAATTTAAACAAAACTAACGAAAACTGAGAGGAAATGTAGGGGCTTTAGAAAGCACATCGATAATTTTACTGATTGTAGAGATAGCTGAATTCAGGCACTCAAACGATGTTAGGATCCTTTTTCTGCTGTTTGTATGGATGTGCATTGGTCTCATTCTCTCTTTTTCAGATGCAAATTCTAAATTAGGGGCAACAGGTTTAGGGTTTGGGAAAGAAAAGGGCATTTTAAGGTTCATTTTGAGGAGAATAAACAGGAAAAAATGGCAGCTTTAACTAGTTTTTCTACAGCTCTCAAGGGATTGCCTTTGTACTACTTCTTTGAGCATCTTTTCATCATCTTCTAAACCAGGGATCTGCAAATTGTGGCCAGCCAGCAGTCATATCTGGCCTGCTTCCTGTTTTTTGTATGTAAAGTTTTATTGGAACACAATCAGACTTGCTCATTTATATACTGTCTATGCTTTCATGTTACAATGGGAGAGTTGATTAAATATGATAAAGACTATATAGCCTGCAAATCTAAAATGCTTATGATCTGGCGATTTATAGAAAAAGTTTCTTGCTTTTTACAAAAGAAGATTTAAACTAATAGTCCTCAAAGTGTCTTGTTCAGCAAGTGGTATGCAAGAAAAGCAATTGGGAAAACAGAAAAATAATATTTTGGCTTGTATTATATCTAATTTTCTTTGTAAAATATTTTGAGAATAAACTTTTATAATATTTACTGTATATTGTGAGGGTATTTAGTGAATGCATGTAACGTGTGTGTGTATAAAATATACACAAACACACACACACACAGAAGAGAGAGAGAAGCTCAAAATTTTGTACTCTTGTTAGTCCATGTTAAAAAATTAGAGACTACCAGATTAAAAATTGTCACACTATGTATCATGTTAAAACTTTGTGAAGGCATCACTGTAGGAGAACTATATCACTTGACTCCACTCTTTCCCAACTCAATTCTACATAGGCTTGTGTCTCTCACCTCTGCATGATGAGGATGGTGTGCTAAATCCAAATGTTCACTTAGAGATAGATGTAAAATAATCAAAATGTAGCAGAAGGAAGAATAAAGGAGGAAGCCTGGGTCTGTGATTATTGAAGCAAGGCACATTATAGAAACATCAAAAGAAAAAACAATCAGATCTGCCTTAGTTCTGAATTTTAAAAGAGAATGGTATTTCTTTTCATCATTTATCCTGCCTGGGATTTGAACAAATACAGGATTTCTGGCAGCAATTATTGATTATTCAATATTTATAGAAAATGACACATGTTCTGCCAAATATGATATTTAGGAAGTGAGATGAGTTCTATAAATCCAGAGGATTGGTAATTGTGCTACCAGGACAATTTGTAAAATATGTTAAAGCTGATTAATAAGAAATAGAAATGTCAATGAGTTGCTAAAATGAAACAATAAATGGGCTATGAGAACCCAGAGAGAACACCTTTGGCTCAATACTGTTAAGGCTGGCTAGACTCACAGGATGGAAGCCTGGATCAACTCTTATTCTCCTGGAGAGATTTGGTTATGGTGTCTTAGTCCATTTTCTGTTGCTTATGACAGAATATCTGAAACTGGGTAATTATTTTAAAAAGGGAATTTATTTCGTACAGTTTTTGAGTCTGAGAAGTCTCTGGTTTAGGGGCTGCATTTGGTGAGAGCCTGCTTGCTGGTGAGGACTCTCTGCAGAGTCCTAAAGTGGCACTGGGTATCTTATGGTGACGGAGGTTGACCCTGCTAATGTGCTAGCTCAGGTCTCTTCCTCTTCCCATATGGCCACCAGTTCTCCTCTCATGATTATGCATAAATCCATCAATTCATGAATGGATTAATAAATTCCTGAGGGCAAAGTCCTCATGATCCAATTACCTCTTAAAGGTTCCACCTGTCAATCCTGCCACATTGGGAATTAAGTTGCAGTATGAGTGTTGTAAGGAACATTCAAACCATAGAATGGGGCAAAGAAGCCTTTCTTGGATGTGCAGTGGGTACGTGAGTGGCTGGAGAGGTTTTTATTGGTGTTCTTTCTGTCCATCTGACTCCCTTTTTCTGTAGGGTTCACTGCTTGGATCTGTTGGATTTTTCCCTTTCTTAAAAAAATATATTTGTGTGTGAGGCAGAAAAACTATTGCTATGTGGTGAACGTTATTTAAGATACATGAACCCATCTGCATAAGGAGTTAAGAGAAAGAATGGAGATCTTAAATCTTTAAGATGAGAAGTTACTGGAACCTCTTGGGGTGGACCAAAATAATACTGACCAAATATCTGGGACAGGAATTGGCCCCAAGTCTTCTATTATAAAATCATGACACAAGATGAATGAATGTGGGCAAGTAAAGTGGCTCCTGCACTGAATCTATTCAAAGAGAAGTGGGAAGAGTAAGTCCATGTCTTTGACAAAATCATACTCCTGGTCTTCCCTATCTTGGTTTGCCTTTTTTGTTTTTTAAAGCAGAGTCTTACTTACTCTGTCACCCAGGCTGGAGTGCAGTGGTGCAATCTCCACTCACTGCAACCTCCGCCTCCCAGGATCTAACAATCTTCCCACCTCAGCCTCCCAAGTTGCTAGGATTACAAGCATGTGCCACCACACCCAGCTTATTTGTTCTGTATTTTTAGTAGAGATGAGGTTTCACCATGTTGGGCAGGCTGGTCTTGAACTCCTGACCTCAAGTGATCCACACACCTCAGCCTCCCAAAGTGCTGGGATTACAGGCATGAGCACCATTCCTGGCCAAGGGAATAGATCTTAAATGTTCTTACCATACACACACTTTTATGATTCTATGTTCCAGGTCTCCCAAATCTAGCATAGCATTAATACTTGAGTCAGGCATTTGAGGTTGACTAATGGAAGACAACTGTGTTAAGCTGTTCAGCTTCTGAGGAGTGATCCGTGTAAAGCTGTCTATTTTGTTGTTGTTGTTCGTGTTTTTTTTTTTAGACAGATGTCTTCCTCTGTCACCCAGCCTGGAGTGCAGTGGTGCGATTGGCTCACGGCAACATCCGCCCCTCAGGTTCAAGCAATTCTCCTGCCTGAGCCTCCCAAGTAGCTGGGATTACAGGCGAACAACACCATACTCAGCTAATTTTTTTGTTTTTTTAGTAGAGGCAGGTTTCACCATGTTGGCCAGGCTGGTCTCTAACTCCTGACCTCAAGTGATCTGCCAGCCTTGGTCTCCCAAAGTGCTGGGATTACAGGCATGAGCCACTGTGCCAGGCCTCTTTCTTCACTTTTTAATGGCAAATTTGTACTCTTAAGACATGGATAGAGAAGACTGTTCAAGAGTCGGGATACTAGAAACTGGGCCAGTTTTGGTGTGGATCAGGCTTGCCTGAGTATCACAAGGGAGGAAATTTTTTTTCATACTTTGAAGAACATCTGCATTCTCGGCAGAGAGGCGGATAAGTAGCAGGGTCTAAGGTGGGAGATATGGCCTCAATTTCATTGCTTCAGATGAGACAGGCCGCTCAGAGCGATAGGCTGATGGCTCTTTCCCAAACAATTTTCTATAGCTGTGGGATGTGCTAGTCACAAGGAGGTACCGCTGAGCTGTGGCTCTGTAAGGCAGGCAAAAGAAAACTTAACTGGTCTTTTTAAGATGGGATAATCTGGGACACTAAAGGGAGAGGAATGCTGCCTTGGGAGAGATGAGATTTTTTGCTTCTCTGGGTATGCAGGGGCATGAGTTGAAGCCACAGTTAGCAGCCATTGTTTCCACACCATTTGTGAAGTGGGATCCTCCACCTACACTTGTACTAAGCCCTTGCTATGTGCCACACAATGCTGTGCTAGCTTTTGAGGACATGGAGGTGAATTAGTCATGCGATGTGTGGGTGATAGACTCACTCGATATGCAAGGAGAACAAATAAGCTGAACCTGAGGCCTTGGGGCATGGTCAAGTAAGTCTTCCTGGAATAGAAATGTTGGGACTGATTCTGGGCAGGAGCTGAGAGGACTAGGGTTGTGTCTAGGCATAAAGTACACTTGTGAGAAAGAGTAGAGGTATAGAAAGTAGTTTGACCTGGGGAACTACAAGCAGTTTGGTAACTGCTGGAGAGGCAGGCTCAGTAGCAGAGTAGCACCAAATTGAAGTCCTCGTAAAGTAGAAAAGGTGCAGACCATTAGACAAAAGACTTTGCATGAAAAGCTAATAAGTATGGATTTGGCCGGGCGCAGTGGCTGACGCCTGTAATTCCAGCACTTTGGGAGGCTGAGGTGGGCGGATCACGAGGTCAGGAGATCGAGACCATGCTGGCTAACACGGTGAAACCCTGTCTCTACTAAAAATACAAAAAGAAATTAGCCAGGCATGGTGGTGGGTGCCTGTAGTCCCAGCTGCTCGGGAGGCTGAGGCAGGAGAATGGAGTGAACCTGGGAGGTGGAGGTTGCAGTGAGCCGAGATCACGCCACTGTACTCCAGCCTGGACAACAGAGTGAGACTCTGTCTCAAAAAAAAAAAAAAAAAAAAGAAGTATAGAAGTATGGATTTTTAGACAAAATGCAGTGAGGAACCATTGAAGGATTTTATAAAAGGAAAATATCATGACATTTTCATTTCAGAAAACCAAGTTTGTGATGAGTTATGATGTACTGAAGGAGGGTTGATCTAGAGGGAGGGTAATCATTTGACAAGTGTAGAAATCAGGATTTTTCATTTAAAAAAAACCCTTCTTTAATACTTATCAAATAATCTAAACTTTCTTTAATACTTATCAAATAATCTAAGCAAGAAATAACTTGCTTGCCTCTGCTGAGTAATATATGGTTTAAAAGGAAAAACTCTGAACCCAGAGTGCCCAGGGCCACCACTTATTAGTTATTTAACTAACTGGACCAGTTGATTAACTTTGGTGTGTCCCAATTTTCTTATCCACAAAATGGGGCAAATTTTAGTGCCTACATTATAGAATCATTGAGAGAACTGAATGATTTAATCCATGTGATTTTCTTGAAATAGTTACTGGAATATTGTAAATCATCTATAATCTGATATAATTTTGTGTTTGGCACTGTCAGACTTGGGAGGGATGCAAAAATGAGTAAAACATCATCCCTGCTCTCAGAATAATATGAATAAATAAAAATAATTCAGAGTGAAGAATAACACTATAAGAGTATATAGGAGAGAGGGTAGTCTAATTCTTGTTAAGAGAGCAATTTCCAGGGTCAAAGAGTTGTGGGTTCAAATCCTGGCTCTGCTACTAGCAGTAGGTTAGAAAAGTGACAAATTTGGCGGCGGGGGGAGGGGTCTTATTTAATTATGTTGAAGGTTGGATAATGCTGTGGTGAAGGATACAAATGCTAGCTGTTATCATTTTTATCATCATCATCATCACAGGTATCACAGAGGAGAGGAGAGGTAGAGCTTTCTAGAGAAGATACCATCTGGTTTGGCCCACTTGCCTACTTGGGGACTTTTTCCCAGCAGGATCTGCACCTCTGCCTGCATCTCTCTTCACATAGGGAAGACGGTGAGGTGGGTGGCATGGAGTTTGTGCCAGAAGGGCCTCCCCAAGTTTCTTTCAACACTCTCCGCTGAGCCAGGAGAGCACAAGATGCTTCCCTGGCCTGCAACACCATTTTTCTCCAAGTTCTGCATGATTTAGACACTCACAGCAGAATTCAGTCCAGGAATTCCCCTGTGAATGACCTAATAGCTCTCTCTCCATACTCTGCAACCCTCTTGTTGTCACATTAAGGGAAGAGGTGGGTTATAAGCTCAGGATGGCAATTTTGAGTGAGCTGTTGGTGACTAATGCTCCTGGCCTTCACATGGATCTCACTGTGGCAGGTACTTTGCATCAGAACTCCCTGGCTTTGAGTTTCGAAATCTTTCAAGATGGGTGCCATCTGATGTAGCTGTCACGAAGGCACATCTGGAAGGGTAGCCCCAGCCTCTGGCTTCCAAAGAGGCCTAGAAGTAGTAAGCAGTTTTTCGGCCTTCCCAGTATGGTGCTGGAATAAACAGACATCACAGCATGAGAAGGACTCCATGTTGCTTTCGGTCCTACAGATTGAGCTCTGCCTTGGTGGAGGATACTTTCAAAACCCAAACACCATCCCAGGCTGCCAAAGGGACCAGGAGGTGCTCAGAGAAGCATCATTTGAGGGGTAGAGAAGACCAGAGTGGACACAGCGCTCTCTGTGGGTTTCTCTCCTTTCACTCCTCCTTCCTACCCTGCACCTGGGCACCTGAGGCTCTTTTGCCCCTGACAGAGGAAGGAGAGACTAAAGGCAGAAACTGTAAATTCAGGGAAGAAAAAAAAGTGAAACCATCTTTTTTTTTGTTAGATAGTTTTTTACTTGCTCCTTTGTGTTTATTTATTTTTGTCACAGATTCCCTTTGGAGGAATGGAGCTCTCATCTAGCCAGGAAACCCTTAGTTTTAGGGGTATAATTAGGTCTGAGTGAGAGAAGTCCCAGTTGCTACCTCTGCTATTGCACACCTGAGTCATTTACTCCTTGGTGCCACCTCTCTCCTGTGGAGCTATAGCCACCCGGATAGATAGCTGATGGAAGTGACAGCTGGTGCTAATAGGTTTTCAGGGTAGAAGTTTAGCAGTATTTGGTGCAATTATGTATACCTTGTGCCTTATGATCCAGCAAGTCATCTTCTGGTTATACATTCAAACACATTCTTATATGGACTGGTAAGGGAACATGCATGGGGATTATTTATTGTAGCATTGTTTGCAAGGATTTGGAAGCAATCTGAGTGAGTTGGATATTTATTACTGGAGAAATAAATAGGTGCAATGGAGTAGGTTCCATCAAGAAGCACTACGCATCATTCAGAAGCAACAGAACAGGCTTGCATAGCAACACAGGTATATCTTAAAAATGCTGTACTGTACTTTAAAAGTAAGACACAAACTAAGATTTATAGCATAATACTATGTAAAAAATGCATGCAGAGAAAACATTAATAAATGTTTTTACAAGAACCCTACAAATAAATGGGTAAACATCAACTATATTAGAATAGAGATTTGGGATAAATGAAAAAAAATAATACAAGAAAGAAATCTTATGCAAACTATCAATGATGGTACAGCAAGAAATAAAGAGGGATTAACCTGAGCCTCTGAAATGAAGTTAAAAAACTCTCACCTAAACCAATAAATACTTAAGTCACTTCAAGTTTAATGAGTAAGAGATAAGATGTTGTTCCTGCCTTTTGTTCACTTATCCCCAAACCTGGTTCTCTGGAGCACAAATTCACAGTTGAACTATTTCTCTCTTTTTTTTTGGGGGGGAGATGGAATCTCACTCTGTCACACTGGTTGAAGTGCAGGGGTGCGATCTTGACCCACTGCAACCTCCTCCTCCCGGGATCAAGCGATTCTCTTGCCTCAGCCTCCTAAGTAGCTGGGACTACAGGCACTCGCTGCCACATCTGGATAATTTTTTTAAGTCAAAACTCTCCTTCTGAAAACTCTAGGAGCAACTAGAAGACTTAGCTTGTAGTTTTTCTCAATTCATTTTTAAAATTTTTTTCTGGACACATTCTAGATTTTTGTGGCAGCCTGTTTCCAGTCATTGGCAACTCTTCCTTCTTTTTATGGTTCACAAGAAAAAAGGTCATTCTCCCTGCACCAGTTCATCCTGGGTTTTATCATAGGATCCTTCAGGATCCCTTACAATTTCCCACACCTGCATCACTCTCGTAAAGGCTTTCAGTCTCTAAGTTGCAGGAAAGCATGTTTTCATTAATCTAATAATTTTAAAATGTGAATATAATTTTGTATGAGTCTTTGGGTTAGGTGTCAGCAGCGGCGGGATGGGGTGGTGGGGGGAAGCATAAAATAGAATCTGTATTTGTCTTCTATTGCTGCAATAACAAATTACCATAAACTTGATGGGTTAAAGCAATAAAAAATTATTGTTTGATAGTTCTGGAGGTCAGAAGTCCAAAATAAGTTTCTGAGCTAAAATCAAGGTGTTGCCAGAGCTGTGTTCCTTCTGGAGGCCCTAGGGGAGAGTCTGTTTGCCTTTTCCAGCTTCTAGAGGTTGCCTGCATTCTTTGACTCATGGCCTTTTCCTCCATTTACAAAACTAGGAGCTTAGCATCTTCTCTCCTCTATGACCTCGCTTTCATCATTACATCTTCTCTCTTTAACTCTGATCATCTTGGCCCCCTCTTATAATCACTCTTTTAGTTATGTTGGGCTTACAAGATTCCAGGATCATCTTCCAATCTCAAGATCCTTAACGTAATCTCACCTTCAAGTTCCTTTTAATATGTAAGGTAACATATTCATAGGTTCCAAGGATGAGGACACAGATGGGTAAAGGTAATTATTCGGCCTACTACAGAGTCCTTGCTCTTAAACCATCCATAACCTAGTGGAGAACACCAACAAGTTGACGAGCAATTAGAATAGAGTATAGGGTGTTTCATGACTGGGGAGCGACAGGACAAAAGAGACAAACTTAATCTAGTTTAGAGTTAGGGCTGGTTCCCCAGAGTTGTGTTCAAGAGGGGGGTAAACTAATAGAATATTGCTTTGCAAAGAGGGGATAAGTATCATGTGCAAAGACCTAGAAGTAAGAGTGATAAATAGCAGAGGGTTGAGGCAGAGGTTGCAGTGAGCCAAGATCACGCCACTACACTGCAACCTGGGTGACAGAGCGAGACTCCATCTCTAAAAAAAAAAAAAAGAAAAGAAAGAAAGAAAATAGTCCAACTGTTAATGTGTGCTCCAAATAACCAGGTTTGGGGGTAAGTGAACAAAAGGCAGGAACAACAACTTCTCTCTTACTGATTAAACTTGAAGTGACTTAAGTATTTGTTGGATTAGGTGAGAGTTTTTTAACTTCATTTCAGAGGGCTTTCTCTACACATCCTCTTTGTCCTACCTCACTGCCTTTCCTTGTCTTCTTACATTGTTTGTGGTGCCTCTGTTACTGCCTACTTACTCTTCAATGTCCCTTCAGGAAGCCTATATCCACACTCCACAAGTAGCATGATTTAACCCTCTAATGAACTCCTATAGTTTTTTGTCTCTACAGTAAGACCTATTGACACTTAACATTGTCAATAAGTTCTTGGAAACTGTGATTTTAAGTCAAACATTGAATAATGTAATTTCCTTATAAGGCTGATGAGAAAAACAAAAATGATTTCCTTACATATGTGCATCCTTTCACTTAAGGTGGCCATTTCCGAGAACTTGATGTTTCAAGGGAGAGCTTAAATTACTGTATTCCTCTTAAACTCATTTTTACTTTAGCATATAAGTTAGAGGCTCTGAAACACTTGTTAAAAATATATCCTGTTTGTCTTCTTTTTCCTTTTGAACTTGTGATTAGAATAAATAGGAAACTCTGTATTCCCCTCCCCATCTTCCCTTTCCTCTCCAAATTTCTTATTCCACACCAGGAACATAATAGACTATCAGCAAAAACAGAGTGAATGAATAAATAAACAATAGCACATCTAAATTCAATCTCGTATCATTCCCTCTGGCTCCAGTCAGATTGGGAATACTCTGAGAAACAAACATATGATATATTAAAGTTTTTAATTCAATTTTTAAAGATACAGTGAAGATGCATTGAGTCAAAATATTTATTCATTTTAAGTGTCCATTATAATAAGTGTATGGACAGAGCCAAATAATACCCTTTACTGATAATGACCAATTGAACTAAAGCTTGACTCAGTATCATCCTCAGAGAGTGGTGGTGGCATGTGTGTATTTACTGTTTTGTCGTGGAGGTAAAGAGGGGATTAGATGGTGGAAAAATGGATGGAGAATTTTCCATGGAAGATGGAGAATTCATTGTTATCACTGCTCTTCATTGACCCTGCTTTAAAGTTTAAATATCAAGTAAGTCCCATTGTAAAGGTCTTGTATGAAAAGAATTCAGAATTTCGACTACATGTCCCATGACATAATTCCTACCTAGATGAGATCATACTTTCATATTCTGGAGAACAAATACATGTCTGTTTCAGTCCTTCAAAAATATCTTTCTTAAGCAACATATACCAGTGTAGATAAATAAAATTCACATCTCATCCAAAAATAAATGAATATTTACAGAAGCTTTTAAAATCAACTAATTTTTTGAGACAACTTTTCACTACTTTCTTTCCAAGTTTTCTTTATTTTCAGTGAGTATAGTCAACATGCTCTGGCAGTTTCTTATATATTAGTCTCTTCTAGCCTTTGAGACGAGCAATCCTAGAAACTGAGACTAGGAATAAGAGTCTAGGAATAAGAGTCTCATCTCACCTCCTCCCCTGATGAAGTTCTCATCCTGTCCTACCCCACCCTCAGGATCTGACTCCAAGGAGGACTTCTTATTTCCTCATCTGGGAACCAGGTGAAATCCCATGATCCCATGCTGCTAGAGATTTGCTAACCACATAATTTACTGTCTCCTGAGGTGACTCTTGCCTATTATTTATTCATTTTGACATCTTTGAGGTTCAAGATTTTGCTGGTAGTCCCATTCTTTTCAGAAAAAATATTCTGGATTATAATTGCTTTTTGCATGAGACCATCAGGTTGAATCCCATCATAAGTGACTTCCCCTTTTACCTTACATATCATCAGATGATCAAGACATCCAAATAATCTGTCATCTGGCCAAATGGAATTGAGACTAAGCACTTGATGAGACATTTTAGAAAATGGAATACAAATTGGGTACCTTTGATTTACAGAGTGTGCATTTTTTCAGCCCCATTACACAGATATCCACTTGTCAATTAGACTTTTCTTGGATATCTCAAAGGTACTTCAAACTTGAAATATCCGCAATGAATCTATGATTGCCCTTGAAACCTGGTTCTCTACTGCTATGCCTTATTTAGTGAATGGCACCACTATCTATCCAGTTGTACAATCCAGAAATCTGGGATGAATCTTTAGCTCCTCTCTCTCCCTTACTCAAGACAGTATCATATCATGCGTATTTCACCTCCTGCATGCCTGTTGATTTCATCATCTTTGCTTCATTTGAACTGCACGAGCAGCTATCACTCTAGCTATTCATTATTTCTGAGTCTTCCCGCTGTAAAAGGAATGATTATTTCCGTATCCTTTGCTATTGCGATAGTTTTCTAAAGTTCCCTCTGCCTTAATGCTGCCCTTCTCCAATCCAGTCATTATTATTTGTCAAAGGGTCTTTAAAATACGCAAATATCCTCTCTACAAATGGTCAGTGGCTTTTCATTGCTTTTAGGATGAAAAAAAGAAAGCGAACATGGCTTACACTGACCTGCGTGGTCTGGTTGCATCCTACCTCATAGCATTGGGCGTGCTCATTCTAGCCACATGCTTTTTCAGTTCTTCCCAGTTAACATTCTTTCCCTCTTGACTCTCCTTCCAAGTATATTACTCTTACTGTACTCTCCTCAAGAAATACCCTTTCCTCCTCTATTGTCTAGCTAACGACTTCTTACCCTTCCATTTTCATCACACACTTAGGAAAATCCCTGGAGTCCCTAAGTGAGTGAAAACTTCCTTTATAGACTGACAGAGCACAGCGAATTTCTTCCTAGCATTTGTCAGATTGGAAGTTTTACATTTTCTTGCCTAAATATTTAATTCATATAATTTTTTTTTCTGCTAAACTTTAAGTTCCATGGGAGTAGGGCCATATTTCATCGTAGTTTTTCCCACTCCTTGGTAAAGAGTAGCAGCTTAGTAGATATTTATTAAATGAATGAATTAAAGTCTCTTACTTATAGCTGACTCTGAATAATGATGTATGAAGTAATATATAATTTACTTATGAAAGGGACAGAAGTCCCTTCATACTTGGAAAGAACAGAGTGACATATCACTATAGGAATGATGAGGAGAGAAAGAGAAGCTAAAGTGGCTTAATTAAAAATGCACTCCTAAAGGATAGCCTGAAGCAGTCTGGTTTGTTCAGGAAAACAGAGCCACTGCAAATGTCGTATAAATCAAACTTTAATATTGGCATAAACACATATGCAAATGTGGGAGAAGCTGGGCATGAAGGCTATAACTAGAAGAGTGAAGAAATTGTCACTAACCACTTCACCCCAAAGTATTGGCATAGGTGGCATCAGAGGAACTTTCAAGTAAGCTTGAGAAACAACTTGAGTCTACTCCAAAGAGGGAGCTCATGGCAAGTCCTGCTAAGCTGCTGTGACTGCAAAATGGGGGAGCTTCTGGGGAGGTCCAGACCACTGCCAAGTCTAGGGAAGGCAATCAGACTGACCCTCATGACCTCCTAAGATTAATGCCTTCTGCTCCATTTCTGCTTTCCAAACCTCCTGTTAGTTCCTCTCACTGGCAAACTTTGACATAAAACCATACAGGAAAGGGATTCTGGGAAATGCCCTGGAGTAATGGTGGTGCTGATAAATTGGCAACACAACATGGAGCACAGTAAGGCTATTTCTTGCTTCCATTCCAGAGCTTTCTCTGGGCACATCATTTTTAAACGAGAAATGCTAAAGAAGAATCCAGTCCCGGAGTCCACTCTAGAACTTGACTTTTTTTTTCCTGAGGTCTCATGGTCGTAGATAATTTTTAAAAAGTTTTAACAGGTATTGATGAATCTTCAGGTAGAATCAGGTTTGCTAGTCTTTGGGGATCGTTTCCAAACAACTAAATAATATATATGATCTGATTCTAAAAGGGCCACTAGACAGGATATGAGCCTAACTGGTCTTGTCCCTACATACAAATGTTTAACCTCTTTGGGCTGTAGCTTTCCCATCTCTAAAAGTAATGAATCACTTTTCTCCATGGTGCCATAATAGTAATAATAATCACAGTGTTTGTTAATAGAATGCTTATCATGTATTGTGTTCAGTGATTTATGTACATTAGCTCTGATCCATACAATTACCCAGGAAGAATGAGGCTAAAGAAGCAATAATGCATATTTGAATTGTTATGAGATTTAAATGAAATATTTATAACACACCTGGCATGTTGCCTAAGACAAAAGTGTCCTTCAAGTGACCTGCTATAATGTCATATGACTAGTAAATGATAATGCAGAGATTCAACATTTTGTTCATCATACAGCTATAGTCCTCATAAATAAGAGATTTATAAACAGATCGGTAAGAAAGAAAATTACAAATGCCTTATTTAGTCTTTGGGTTCTTATCTATTCATCTACCATTAACATCTCTGTACAAGGGTCAATAATGAGTAATAAAGACAGCATAGTGCTATGATTGATTTTTGTGATTAATTTTGACTTTGTGAAATGTTCCCACATATGCAATCTTAGTTGGCCAATAATTATTATCTTCATTTTATAGATGTGGAAACTAAAACTCTTGTCTAGTTATTGAAGAAAGAAGAAATTATATTTATTGCATGCCACAATGTAAACTTAAGTGTTTAGTCCCTATTACATTCATGTGAATTTCCCCTTTTATAGGTACAAAAAGAAGTCATAATTTAAATAAATATTAACAGTTATACAACTGGTGGAGACATTCTACTCTGGCAATTCAAACTCAAATCTATCTGGACTCAAAGTTATTATTATTTCCATTTTATCCAGTGCCTGAAGTCTTACAAGTAATTAAAAACACAGCTTAAACTGGGTGCTTAGACGCTAGACTTTTCCAAGCTGGTAATCTAATTAATAAGATATTTCCTACCAAATAACTCTAGTGATAGTAAGTATTATGTAATTGATCATTAAAAAAGAGTTAGAACTGCATTATACTGATATTTTATTCAACACAGTTTTATAGAAAGGATGTCATTCAAATGATCAGGCATCTTTCCTTCAATAAAATATTAGATAATATCATTTTAGTCATTTCAGGTTTACTTTTGTTTAATTTTTTGTTTCTTCTCAACAGGGTCCTGTTGTGTTTTTCCTTTACTGTACATGCATATTCACAGACATATGTACACCCAATTGGGCTGTATCTGAACAAAGAATTTTTATTTTGTATGCTGAGAGCTCTAGCTGTAGTAGATTACAGTGCCTTTTGATGGTGATTATCTCTGCCTTCTGTCATGGGAACTGAGACTATTTTAAAAATCTCAGGCTCTGGAATGGACTTGGCAATTTATTATTATCTAAAAGGTGATTCACTCCCACTTTAAACTTGCTGAACAATTTACCTCAATAATATCTCTTGTTTCAGAGTTCCATAGATTAATTTTACATTATGTAAAGATCATTTTCCTTTGATCTAAATGCTGTCATAGTCTTGTATTACAGGACAAGGTTAATCGGATCACACTATTAGTTTTTTTATATCATTTTCATTATTTCATACATCTTTATCTCATCGCTTCTTATTATTCCCCTTTTGAGAGTCTTTTAAATCACATGCCACATGCAGAATGTATTTTAAAATCTCTTTCAAAAGCTAAATTGCTCTGTGTTTAAAAATTGACACAAACACTATTAATAATAGCTTCTCCATGCTATAAAGGAATCTACCTTAAATATGAGCATATATACAATGGAAAGAGCTAAAAATCATAGCAGTTTTGTTAGAAATGATCTTGGCAGGGTGTTTTATCATTTTGTAAAATGGGATTGGGTCCAAAGAATGCTTTTGCATTTGGAAATTAGAGTGTTATTGGTGTCCAATGAGAGAGCAATTTTTGTAGAGGAATGAAGCTCATGGCAGAGTCCCATATACTAAAGAGTACCAGTGGAAGGGTAAGTAGAAGTGGGCGGTAGACTATGATTTGAACATATTTGATAGAGAAGACATGGTAGCTTACAGGAGAATTGGATTAACAAAAGGACCTTGAAGAAAATGGATGACATAAATGCTAACTTTTGAACAGGATGGTGTTACTTCCTGAATGAAGGGTTTTAAGTATGACTGCATGGTCATTTATTGATTCACCTAAAGAGACTACCAAATACCTAAAAAAAAAAATCCACATATCCCATGCCTACCTGCCTGCCTGCCTCCTTCCTTCATTTCTTTTTTCATTCCTTCCTTCTTTCCTTCCTTGCTTCCTCCCTGCCTTTTTCCTTTACTTCCTTGCTTCCTTCTTTCCTTCCTTCCCTTTCTCCTTTTTTCTTTCTTCTCACCCTCTCTCTTCCTTCCTTCTTTTGTTACTTGCCTACTTCCTTTTTTCTCCCTTACTTCCTGGCCTCCTTTCTTCTTTCCTTTAATCCTTCCTTCCTTTTATCCTTCCTTGCCGCCTCCCTCCCTCCCTTGTTTTTTAACGTCCTCCCTTCCTTCTTTCTTTCTCTGCCTCCTTCCTTCTTTCCTTCCTTACCTCCTTTTTCTCTGTCTCCTCCCCTTAATAATTTTTGTGGAGCACCCCCATATCTCTGAAGAGTATTACTCTCTGATAGTACATGATAAGACATAATTCATGTCCTTAATGAATATAAAAACTGTAACAGTACCATGATCTGTCAACCTAAAACCACCTGTCTAGAGAAGAAGAGAGGAAAGGGAAGCATGAATTATATTTGGTTAGTTCAAGTGGCACCATAGTCATTTCTAAATGCCTCAGGCAGGATCCTTAAAAACCTGTTCCAAAACATTGCTTTGAGATAAGTATCAACCTTATAGGTTTGTAGTTGTCAAATTTGTACAGGGGGTGTAATGAGGGGAAGGAGACTTCCCCACCTATAATTTTCCAGCATCTCTCCAATTCTCTGTAAATTTTCAGAGATTTCAGAGAGTGACTGCAAATATATGTTTTTATCAGCATTCGGTTGTCTAATTTATTCTGGCACAGTGAATTTTACTACCATTTCATCTATTTTGCTTCTATTTCTCAATTCAGTTTAAAGACAGACTGATGTCTTTACCAGAAAACAAATACACGATTAAAAAACCTAACAAAATGGAAATCATAATAAAATTACAATAATTCATCTGCTTTTAAAAAATGCTTTCAAACCTTCATAAAGGTTTCAAGAATAATTCAAAGAAATTTTTTCCTGAACCATTTGAAAGGAAGTTGCTCCCATGATGCCTCAACACCCTTGAACACTTTAATGTGTAATCCTTACTAACAAAGACATTATGTTATATAACACCAATGAAATTATCAAAATCAGGAAACTAACATGGATAATTAGTAGCACCAAATCCACAGACCTCATTAAAGTTTTTCCAATTATCCAAATAATATTTTTATTCCCCTCTAGGATTATTAAGGTATGATTGACAAGAAAAACTGTATATATCTAAGATGTACAAAGTAATGATTTGAAATATGTATACATTGTGAAATGATTACCCCAATCAAGCTAGTTAACATACCCATCACCTCACATAGTTACCCTTATTTCCTCTGTGGTGAGAACACTTACAATCTACTCTCAGCAAATTTTCAGTATAAATACATTTTTATCAACTATAGTCACCATGCTGTACATTAGATATCCAGAACTTACTCATTTTATAACTGAAAGTTTTTACCCTTTGACCAACATCTCACCAATTTTCCTATCCCCAAGATCCTGGTAGACAATATTTTACTCTCTGTTTTGATTAGTTCAACTTTTTTATATCCCGTGTATGAATGAGATCATGTGGTATTTCTCTTTCTCTGTATGTCTTATTTGTTTAACTTAATTTCCTCTAGGTTCATTCATGTTGTTGCAAATGACAGGATCTCCTTTTCTAAGACTGACTAATGTTTCATTGCACATTCATATTCTACATTTCCTGTTTGTGTTCTTGATTTTTATTTCACCGATTACTCGTGTGTTTGAGCATCACAGTGTGTGTGTATGTGTGCCTGTGTGTGTGTGTGTGATCCATTATGGCTATATTTATCAGCCATATGAATGTCTTGTTTTATGAATAATTCCTCATGCATTTTGCCTACTTTCTTAATCTTTTATTTCAATAACTTTTGGGGTACAAGTGGTTTTTGATTACATGGATGAATTGTGTAGTGGTAAAGTCTAAGATTTTAGTGCACCCATCACCTGAGTAATATATATTGTATCTAATATATACTTTTTTAGCCTTTATCTCCCACCCTCCCCTCTTCTGAGTCTCCAGCATCTATTACACCATTCTGTATGTCTTTGCATACCCATATCTTAGCACCCACCTATAAGTGAGTTTATATGGTATTTAGTTTTCCATTCCTGAATTACTTAGAATAGCCTCCAACTCCATCCAAATCACTGCAGGAGATATTATTTCATTCTTTTTTATAGCTGGGTATTTCATAGTGTACATGTGCCACATTTTCTTTATCCACTCACTTTGTAATTTGTAATTGTGAACTGTGCTGTGATAAACATGTTTGTAGGTATCTTTTTAATGTCATAACTTCTTTTCTTTGGGGTAGACACCCAGTAGTGGGATTGGTGGATTGAATGGTAGATCTACTTTTAGTTATTCAAGACATCTAATATACTGGTTTCCATAGATGTTGTACTAATTTACATTCTGACCACCAGTGTATAAGCATTCCCTTTTTACCAAATCCATGCCAACAGCTATTGTTTTTTGACTTTTTAATAATGGCCATTCTGGCTGCGGTAAGGTGGTATCTCATTGTGGTTTTAATGTGAATTTCTGTGATGCTTAGTGATGTTGAGCATTTTTTCATATGTTTATTGGCCATTTGTATGTCTTCTTTTGAGAAACATCCATTCTTGCCCACTTTTTGATCGGATTATTTTTTTTTCTTGCTCTTTTTTTTTAAAGTTCCTTGTAAATTCTAGATATTTGTCCTTTGTCAGATGCATAATTTGCAAATATTTTCTTGCAATCTGTGGGTTGTCTGTTTACACTGATGATTATTTGTTTTGCTGTGTGGAAGGTTTATTAGTTTAATTAGGTCTTATTTATTTATTTTTGTCTTTGTTACATTTGCTTTTGGGGTCCTAGCCATAAATGCTTTGCCTAAGCCAATGTCCAGAAGTGATTTTCCTAGGTTTTCTTCTAGAATTTTTATGGTTTTGAGTCTTAGATTTAAGTCTCATCCATCTTGAGTTGATTTTTGTAGATGATGAGAGATAGGGATCAAGTTTCATTCCTTTACGTGTGGCTATCCAGTTTTTCCAACACCATTTATTGCACGAGGTGCCCTTTCTCCAATGGATGTTTTCTTTATGCCTTGGTCTGTAGATGGGCACTTAGTTTGTTTCCATATCTTTGCTATTTGAATAAGCAGTGAACATGAGACCATAGGTATCTCTTTGAGATATTAATTTCATTTCCTTTGAATATATACCTAGAAGTCAGATTACTGGATCATATGGTAGTTCTGTTTTTAATTTTTTGAGTATCCTCCATGCTGTTCTCCGTAATGGCTATAGCAGTCCTTTCATACACTGCTGATAAAGACATACCCAGGACTAGGAAGAAAAAGAGGTTTAATGGACTTAACAGTTCCACATGTCTGAGTAGGCCTCACAATCATGGTAGAAGGCAAGGAGGAGCAAGTCATGTGTTACATGGATGGCAGCAGGCAAAAAGAGAGCTTGTTCAGGGAAACTCCTCTTTTTAAGACCATTGGATCTCATGAGACATATTCACTATTCTGAGAACAGCATGAGAAAGACCCACCGCCATGATTCAATTACCTCCCACCGGGTTCCTTTCATGACACATGGGAATTGTGGGAGTTACAATTCAAGATGAAATTTGGGTGGGGAAACAGCCAAACCAAATCAATGGCTATGCCAGTTTACATTCTCACCAACAGGGTTACCTTTTCTCCCCATCCTCACCAACACTTCTTATCTTTTTGTCTTTTTGGTAATAGCCATTCTAACAGGTGTGAGGTAATATATAATGTGGTTTTGATTTTTCATGTCCCTGATGACTAGTGATGTTGAGCACATTCTTATACCTGTTGGCCATTTGTATGTCTTCTTTTGAGAAATGATTATTTAGTTTCTTAGATCATTTTCTAGTTTATGTATGTATTTATATGGAGTATGTGTTCCTTATATGTTTTGAATATTAATCCCTATTGGGGTTAACACATTTCATAGGTTGCCTTTTCATTTTGTTGAATTTATACCTTTGATGCCCAGAAGTTTTCAACTTGATGTAGTCCTACTTGTGTATTTTTGCTTTTCTTGCCTGTGCTTTTGAGATCATACCCAAAAAAATCATTGCAAACACCAATGTCAAGGGCTTTTTTTTTAATTATACTTTAAGTTTTAGGGTACATGTGCACAACGTGCAGGTTAGTTACATATGTATACATGTGCCATGTTGCTGTCCTGCACCCATTAACTTGTCATTTAACATTAGGTATATCTCCTAATGCTATCCCTACCCCCTCCCCCCACCCCACAACAGGCCTGGGTGTGTGATGTTCCCCTTCCTGTGACCATGTGTTCTCATTGTTCAATTCCCACCTATGAGTGAGAACATGCAGTGTTTGGTTTTTTGTCCTTGTGATAGTTTGCTGAGAATGATGGTTTCCAGCTTCATCCATGTCCCTACAAAGGACATGAAGTCATCATTTTTTATGGCTGCATAGTATTCCATGGTGTATATGTGCCACATTCTCTTAATCCAGTCTATCATTGTTGGACATTTGGGTTGGTTCCAAGTCTTTGCTATTGTGAATAGTGCCGCAATAAACATATGTGTGCATGCATCTAAAGCCACATGATTTATAATCCTTTGGGTATATACCCAGTAATGGGATGGCTGGGTCAAATGGTATTTCTAGTTCTAGATCCCTGAGGATCTAGAACACTGACTTCCACAATGGTTGAACTAGTTTACAGTCCCACCAACAGTGTAAAAGTGTTCCTAACTCTCCACATCCTCTCCAGCACCTGTTGTTTCCTGACTTTTTAATGATCGCCATTCTAACTGGTGTGAGTTGGTATCTCATTATGGTTTTGATTTGCATTTCTCTGATGGCCAGTGATGATGAGCATTTTTTCATGTGTCTTTTGGCTGCATAAATGTCTTCTTTTGAGAAGTGTCTGTTCATATCCTTCACCCAGTTTTTGATGGGGTTGTTTGATTTTTTCTTGTAAATTTGTATGGGTTCATTGTAGATTCTGGATATTCACCCTTTTTCAAATGAGTAGATTGCAAAAATTATCTCCCATTCTGTAGGTTGTCTGTTCACTCTGATGGTAGTTTCTTTTGCTGTGCAGAAGCTCTTTAGTTTAATGAGATCCCATTTGTCAATTTTGGCTTTTGTTGCCATTGCCTTTGGTGTTTTAGACATGAAGTCCTTGCCCATGCCTATGTTCTGAATGGCATTGCCTAGGTTTTCTTCTAGGATTTTTATGGTTTTAGGTCTAACATTTAAATCTTTAATCCATCTTGAATTAATTTTTGTGTAAGGTGTAAGGAAGGAATCCAGTTTCAGCTTTCTACATATGGCTAGCCAGTTTTCCCAGCACCATTTATTAAATAGGGAATCCTTTCCCCATTGCTTGTTTTTGTCAGGTTTGTCAAAGATCAGATAGTTATAGATATGTGGCATTATTTCTGAGGGCTCTGTTCTGTTCCATTGGTCTATATCTCTGTTTTGGTACCAGTACCATGCTGTTTTGGTTACTATAGCCTTGTAATATAGTTTGAAGTCAGGTAGCATGATGCCTCCAGCTTTGTTCTTTTGGCTTAGGATTGACTTGGCAATATGAGCTCTTTTTTGGTTCCATATGAACTTTAAAGTAGTTTTTTCCAATTCTGTGAAAAAAGTCATTGGTAGCTTGATGGGGATGGCATTGAATCTATAAATTACCTTGGGTAGTATGGCCATTTTCATGATATTGATTCTTCCTACCCATGAGCATGGAATGTTCTTCCATTTGTTTGTATCCTCTTTTATTTCACTGAGTAGTGGTTCATAGTTCTCCCTGAAGAGGTCCTTCACATCCCTTGTTAGTTGGATTCCTAGGTATTTTATTCTCTTTGAAGCAATTGTGAATGGGAGTCCACTCATGATTTGGCTCTCTGTTTGTCTGTTATTGGTGTATAAGGATGCTTGTGATTTTTGCACATTGATTTTGTATCCTGAGACTTTGCTGAAGTTGCTTATGAGCTTAAGGAGATTTTGGACTGAGACGATGGGGCTTTCTAGATATACAATCATGTCATCTGCAAACAGGGACAATTTGACTTCCTCTTTTCCTAATTGAATACCCTTTATTTCCTTCTGCTGCCTATTTGCCCTGGCCAGAACTTCCAACACTATGTTGAATACGAGTGGTGACAGAGGGCATCCCTGTCTTGTGCCAGTTTTCAAAGGGAATGCTTCCAGTTTTTGCCCATTCAGTATGATATTGGCTGTGGGTTTGTCATAGATAGCTCTTATTATTTTGAGATACATCCCATCAATATCTAATTTATTGAGAGTTTTTAGCATGAAGGGTTGTTGAATTTTGTCAAAGGCCTTTTCTGCATCTATTGAGATAATCATGTGGTTTTTGTCATTGGTTCTGTTTATATGCTGGATTATGTTTATTGATTTGTATATGTTGAATCAGCCTTGCATCCCAGGGATGAAGCCAACTTGATCATGGTGGATAGGGTTCTTGATGTGCTGCTGGATTCACTTGGCCAGTATTTTATTGAGGATTTTTGCATCGATGTTCATCAGGGATATTGGTCTAAAATTCTCTTTTTTTGTTGTGTCTCTGCCAGGCTTTGGTATCAGGATGATGCTGGACTCATAAAATGAGTTAGGGAGGACTCCATCTTTTTCTATTGATTGGAATAGTTTCAGAAGGAATGCTACCAACTCCTCCTTGTACCTCTGGTAGAATTCGGCTGTGAATCCATCTGTTCCTCCACTTTTTTTGGTTTGTAAGCTATTAATTATTGCCTCAATTTCAGAGCCTGTTATTGGTTTATTCAGAGATTCAACTTCTTCCTGGTTTCGTCTTGGGAGGGTGTATGTTTCCAGGAATTTATCCATTTCTTCTAGATTTTCTAGTTTATTTGCGTAGAGGAGTTTATACTTTTCTCTGATGGTAGTTTGTATTTCTGTGGGATCAGTGGTCATATCCCCTTTATCATTTTTCATTGTGTCTATTTGATTCTTCTTTATTAGTCTTGCTAGTGGTCTATCAATTTTGTTGATCTTTTCAAGAACCAGCTCCTGGATTCACTGATTTTTTGAAGGGTTAAAAAACCCTGTGTCTCTATTTCCTTCATTTCTGCTCTGATCTTAGTTATTTCTTGCCTTCTGCTAGCTTTTGAATGTGTTTGCTCTTGCTTCTCTAGTTCTTTTAATTGTGATGTTAGGGTGTCAATTTTAGATCTTTCCTGCTTTGTTTTGTGGGCATTTCGTGCTATAAATTTCCCTCTACACACTGCTTTGAATGTGTCCCAGAGATTCTGGTATGTTGTGTCTTTGTTCTCGTTGGTTTCAAAGAACATCTTTATTTCTGCCTTCATTTCATTATGTATCCAGTAGTCATTCAGGAGCAGGTTGTTCAGTTTCCATGTGGTTGAGCAGTTTTGAGTGAGTTTTTTAATCCCGAGTTCTAGTTTGATTGCACTGTGGTCTGAGAGACAGTCTGTTATAATTTCTGTTCTTTCACATTTGCTGAGGAGTGCTTGACTTCCAACTATGTGGTTAATTTTGGAATAGCTGTGGTGTGGTGCTGAGAAGAATGTATATTCTGTTGATTTTGGGTGGAGAGTTCTGTAGATGTCTATTAGGTCTGCTTGGTGCAGAGCTGAGTTCAATTCCTGGATATCCTTACTGATTTTCTGTCTCGTTGATTTCTCTAATGTTGACAGTGGGGTGTTAAAGTCTCCCATTATTATTGTGTGGGAGTCTAAGTCTCTTTCTAGGTCTCTAATGACTTGCTTTATGAATCTAGGTGCTCCTGTATTGGGTGCATATATATTTAGGATAGTTAGCTCTTCTTGTTGAATTGATCCCTTTACCATTATTTAATGGCCTTGGCTCTTTTGATCTTTGTTGGTTTAAAGTCTGTTTTATCAGAGATTAGGATCACAACCCCTGCCTTTTTTTGTTTTCCATTTGCTTGGTAGAGCCTCCTCCATCCCTTTATTTTGAGCCTATGTGTGTCTCTGCACGTGAGATGGGTTTCCTGAATATAGAACACTGATGGGTCTTGATTCTTTATCAAATTTGCCAGTCTGTGTCTTTTAATTGGAGCATTTAGCCCATTGACATTTAAGGTTAATATTGTTATGTGTGAATTTGATCCTGCCATTATAATGTTAGCTGGTTATTTTGCTCATTAGTTGATGCAGTTTCTTCCTAGCCTTGATGGTCTTTACAATTTGGCATGGTTTTGCAGTGGCTGGTACCAGTTGTTCCTTTCCACGTTTAGTGCTGCCTTCAGGAGCTCTTGTAGGGCAGGCCTGGTGGTGACAAAATCTCTCAGCATTTGCTTGTCTGTAAAGTATTTTATTTTTCCTTCACTTATGAAGCTTAGTTTGACTGGATATGAAATCCTGGGTTGAAAATTATTTTCTTTAAGAATGTTGAATATGGGCCTCCACTCTCTTCTGGCTTGTAGAGTTTCTGCTGAGAGATCAGCTGTTAGTCTGATGGGCTTCCCTTTGTGGGTAACCTGACCTTTCTCTCTGGCTGCCCTTAACATTTTTTCCTTCATTTCAACTTCAGTGAATCTGACAATTATGTGTCTTGGAGTTGCTCTTCTCTAGGAGTATCTTTGTGGCAGTCTCTGTATTTCCTGAATTTGAATGTTGGCCTGCCTTGCTAGGTTGGGGAAGTTCTCCTGGATAATATCCTGCAGAGTGTTTTCCAACTTGGTTCCATTCTCCCCATCAATTTCAGGTACACCAGTCAAACATAGATTTGGTCTTTTCACATAGTCCATATTTCTTGGAGGCTTTGTTCATTTCTTTTTATTCTTTTTTCTCTAAACTTCTCTTCTCGCTTCATTTCATTCATTTGATCTTCCATCACTGATACCGTTTCTTCCAGTTGATCGAATCGGCTACTGAGGCTTGTGCATTCGTCACATAGTTCTTGTGCCATGGTTTTCAGCTCCATCAAGTCCTTTAAGGACTTCCCTGCATTGGTTATTCTAGTTAGCCATTCGTCTAATCTTTTTTCAAGGTTTTTAACTTCTTTGCCATGTGTTCGAACTTCCTCCTTTAGCTCGGAGAAGTTTGATCATCTGAAGCCTTCTTCTCTCCACTCATCAAAGTCATTCTCCATCCAGCTTTGTTCCTTTGCTGGTGAGGAGCTGTGTTACTTTGGAGGGGGAGAGGTGCTCTGATTTTTAGAATTTTCAGTTTTTCTGCTCTGTTTTTTCCCCATCTTTGTGGTTTTTATCTACCTTTGGTCTTTGATGATGGTGATGTACAGATGGGGTTTTGGTGTGGATGTCCTTTCTGTTTGTTAGTTTTCCTTCTAACAGTCAGGATCCTCAGCTGCAGGTCTGTTGGAGTTTTCCAGAGGTCCACTCCAGATGCTGTTTGCCTGGGTATCAGCAGCGGAGGCTGCAGAACAGCGAATATTGGTGAACAGCAAATGTTGCTGCCTGATCGTTCCCCTGGAAGTTTTGTCTCAGAGGAGTACCCGGCCGTGTGAGGTGTCAGTGTGCCCCTACTCAGGGGTGCCTCCCAGTTAGGCTACTCGGGGGTCAGGGACCCACTTGAGGAGGCAGTCTGTCTGTTCTCAGATCTCCAGCTGCATGCTGGGAGAACCACTACTCTCTTCAAAGCTGTCAGACAGGGACATTTAAGTCTGCAGAGGTTTCTGCTGCCTTTTGTTTGGCTATGCCCTGCCCCCAGAGGTAGAGTCTACAGAGTCAGGCAGGCCTCCTTGAGCTGTGGTGGGCTCCACCCAGTTCGAGCTTCCTTGCTGCTTTGTTTACCTACTCAAGCCTCGGCAATGGCAGGCACTCCTCCCCCAGCCTCGGTGCTGCCTTGCAGTTTGATCTCCAACTGCTGTGCTAGCAATGAGCGAGGCTTCGTGGGCATTGGACCCTCCAAGCCAGGCACTGGATATAATCTCCTGGTGTGCCATTTGCTAAGACTGTGGGAAAAGTGCAGTATTAGGGTGGGAGTGACCCAATTTTCCAGGTGCCATCTGTCACCCCTTTCCTTGGCTAGGAAAGGGAATTCCCTGACCCCTTGTGCTTCCTGGGTGAGGCGATGCCTTGCCCTGCTTCAGCTCATGCTTGGTGCACTGCATCCACTGTCCTGCACCCACTTTCCAACACTCCCCAGTGAGATGAACCCGGTACCTCAGCTGGAAATGCAGAACTCATTTGTCTTCTGTGTTGCTCATGCTGGGAGCTGTGGACTGGAGCTGTTCCTATTTGTCCATCTTGGCTAGAGTCAAGGACTTTTCCTATATGTTTTGTTCTAAATATTTTACAGTTTAAAGCCTCATGTTTAAGGCTTTAATCTATTTTAAGTTGATTTATATGTATACTGTGAGATAAGGACTCAATTTTTTAATTGTTTCATGTAGATATCAAGTTTTTCCAGCATCACTTATTAAAGAGCCTATCCTTTCTCCATTGTGTATTCTTGGTAACTTTATAGAACATTAGTAGACCATATATATGTGGATTCATTTATGGGGTCTCTATTCTATTTCAGTGGTTTATATATCTGTTTTTATTTCAGTACCATGCTGTTTTGATTACAGTAGCTTTTTATAAAGTGAAATTTAAAAGTGTGATGCTTCCATCTTTGTTCTTTTTGCTCAAGATCGTGCTGATCATTCGGGGTCTTCTATGGTTCCATGTAAATTTTAGAATTGTGTTTTCTATTTCTGTAAAAAGTGTTTTTGGAATTTTGATAATGACTGCATTGAATCTTTAGCCATTGGGTAATATGGATATTTTAACTATATTCTTCCCATCCATTCCATTTCATTTATTTTTGTCTGCTTCCATTCCTTTCATCAATATTTTATATTTTTCAGCATATCAATCTTTTCCCTCCTTGGTTAAATTTATTCCTGAATATTTTACTCTTTTTCATGCTATTGTAAATGGTATTGTTTTCTTAATTTCTTTCTTGAATAATTTGTTGTTAGTGTATGGAAATGCCACTGATTTTGAATGTTGATTTTGTGTTCTGCAACTACTGAATTTTTTAATTCTAACAGTTTTTTGGTAGAATCTTTAGGGTTTTCAATATATAAGGTTGTCATCTGTGGAAAAAATTTAGCATCATCGTTTCTGACTCGGATGCCTTGTATTTCTTCCTCTTGTCTAATTGCTGTGGCTTGGGTCAATAGAAGTTGAATAGAAGTGGCAAGAGTGGACATCCTTGTCTATATTCTGATCTTAGAGGTAATGCTTTCAGCTTTTCACTATTGAGTGTGATATTGGCTGTGGGCTTGTCATATATGGCCTTTATTACACTGAGGTACATTCATTCTATACCGAATTTGCTGAGAGTTTTTATCATAAAAAGATGTTGAGTTTTACCAAATATATTTTTTTCTGCATCTATTGAGATGATCATATGATTTGTACCCTTCATTCTGTATATGTGGTGTATTTTATAGACTTTTGTTTATTGAAATCCCCTTGTATTCCAGGTATAAATCCTACTTGATTATAGTATATAATTCTTTTCATGTGCTTTGAATTTGGTTTGATAGTATTTTGCTGAGGAAATTCCATGTTCATCTGTGTTCATCAGGGCTATTGTTCTGTAATTTTCTTTTTCTGCAGTGCCCTTATTTGACTTCAGTATTAGGGTAATGCTAGCTTCATAAAATGAGTTTGGAAGTGTTTCATTATCTTCAATTCTTTGAAAAAGTTTAATAAAGATTGGTATAAGTATCTTTTCTGAAAACAGCAGTACAAAACTAGAAATCAATAGCAAGAGGAAAACTAAAAAAATTCATAAATATGTAAATATTAAACAATATTCTCCTGAACAGCTGAGTCAAAGAAAAAAATCAAAAGCAAAATAAAAAAAGTCTTTAGACAAACAAAAATGGAAATACAACATACAAAAACATACGGGATGCAGCAAAGCAGTTCTAAGATGGAAATTTACAGCAATAAATGCCTATAATAAGAAAAGAATCCTCAAATACGTAACATGAATTTATACCTGAAGAAACTAGAGAAATAAGAACAAACTAACCCAAAAGTTATCAGAAGAAAGGAAATAACAAAGATCAGATAAAAAATAAATGAAATAGATATTAGAGAAACAATAAAAATCAACAAAACTATGAGTTTGTTTTTTGAAAAGATAAAAGTGATAAGCTAGATTGAAAAAAGAGAGCATTCAAAATTAGAAGTGAAAGAGGAAACATTACAACTGATTTAACTATACAAAGAATCACAAGAGACTATCATCAACAATTATATGCATATAAATTGGATAAACTAGAAGAAATGAATAAATTCCTAAAAACATACAACTTACCAAAAGTAAGTCATGAAGAAATAGAAAATCTGAACAGACCAATTACAAGTAAGTTTATTGATTCAGCAATCAAAAATATCTCCCAACAAAACCTAGGACCAGATGGCTTCACTGGTCCATTCTACCGAACATTTAAAGAAGAATTATTACCAATATTATCTTTTATAGCAAAAGGATCCAATCCAAAGTCATGTGTTAAATTTATTTGTCATAGTTCACTAACATCTTTCAATGTGAAAAAATTTTTAGGTTTATCATTGGCTTTTACAATCTTGATATTTTTATAGATTACAAGCCAGTTACTTTCCATGTTTCTCAATTTAAAGTTTTCTTATGCTTTCTTGTAATTACATTGATGTTGTGCAATTCTGGCATAAGTATCAATGTGACCTTTTTATTCCATTATATCAGGTGGCATTCAGTTTTAATTTGTCTAGTTACTAGTGATGTTAACTTTGCTTACTTAATTAAGGTGTCATTTTCCAGTTTCCTCTAAAGTATCTCCTTTTCCATTGTATTAGAAAGTATTTTTAGAAGGTAGAGTATGGCTATGTAACTATTTCATCTGCATTCAAATTTCACCCACAAGTCATGACATCTATTGATTTTTTGTCTAAATTATTAATTACTATGATGGTTGCCAAATGATAATTTTCTAATTCTTACTCCTTCAACATTTATTAGTTGGTACCCTATTGTAAATAAACAATTTCTCTTCTTTCCATTGGTTAACTTATTTATATCAGGTTGGACCTATGGGTTCCCATTATATTTATTTGGTTGTCATCTAAGATTATTATTATTATTATTCATTCTGATACTTTAATAATCCCAAGTCTGACCAGTTTGGGCTCCTTTTTGCTGACTTCTGTGTCCTTTTGACATATACTCATCATTATTCAGTATTTCCTTACTTTGTGACACAAGATGCTCTGGGCTTATCTTTTTCTTTCCTTTCTTTAGCTTTGGGCTCAACCATTTCTCCATGGAGTTCTGTTTGCATTTAGTGGAGAAAGGTATTTAGAAACCAGGATGTGAGCACTAGTGGTGCTCATGGCTATTGGGTTAACACTGCTGCCAGCCTTCTTGGTAAACAGAACTAAAGCATATAAACACACACATATTTCATATCCTATGTAGGTATATACATATACATGTGTATGTGTATGTGTATTTGCATATAAAAATATATTTATAATGTATACATATATTTATGAATATATACATATATTTATATGTATATGTTCATATATGCGTGTGTATATATGTTCATATATGCATGTGTGTATATATGTTCATATATGCGTGTGTGTATATATGTTCACATATACATTTTATATGTACACATTTATATCTATGTTTATTTCTATATCTATCTATATTAAAACCATGAGTTTATAACTGTATCTTCAATTGTAATATAACATCACATGATTCATTCTAGTTTTCTTCTTTCCTTACTTTCAACTCCCTTCTCTGAAAGTAATAAACCTTCCTCATATTAACTTCAATATATTTACTTATTGGATCAATCCCCTTTATGTCATCAATCTCTCATCACTGCTTCTGTCCCTTTCTTTAGATACCCTTCCCATGTCACTTGAGCTCCTATACTTTACAGTGGGTGACAGTTTGCTCACTCCTAGGTGGACACCATTTACAGTCTCCTTGGGCTCATCATCTTGCTCAGTCTTTGACACTGTGGGTCAGACTGTTATTGATCTCTACCCATGCCCAAGTGGATGGCCTCCTCACCCACCCCTGTCCAGGTGAATGGCTTCTGATAGCCTCTTCTGAGTTCCTACCTCCTTGCTACCATTACTACCACTGCTCCCCAACATAGAGACCTATGAAGGAAGGAGGGAAAGGAGAAAGGAAAGGATCCATTTTGAATGTCACTGGTGCCATCATCCTCTCAGTTTCTCAACCAAAAATGTTGGCATCGTTCTTAAGATTTTTCTTTCTCTCACATCCCAAAATTGAATTAATCACTGAAAATCTGTTGACATCCCTCATTGTTATTGCTTCCAAGATAATTTAATCCATCTTCATCTTTCTTCTGATTTATTTTAGTGACCTCCTTAGTGGTATCCTTGCCCCACCGTTTTTGCCTTTCTATCACCAGTTTTTCACAGCAGCAGAGTGATCTTTCCAAAATGCAAATGACGTATGTCACTTATGTCCTTGCCTAAAATCTACCTACTTTGCTAGTCTGTTTTGTATTGCTATAAATGAATACCTGAGACTGGGTAATTTACGAAGAAAAGAGGTTCATTTGGCTCATGGTTCTGCAGGCTGTACAAGCATGGCACCCGCATCTGCTTGGCTACTGGTGAAGCCTTAGGAAGCTTAAAATCATGATGGAAAGCAAAGAGGGAGCCAGTATATCACATGGCAGGAGGGAGCAAGAGAGAGTGGGGAGGAGGTGACAGCCTCCTTTACCCAACCAGCTCTTGCATGAACTAACAGAGTGAGAAGTCACTCATTATCTTGAGAAAGGCACCAAGCCATCCATGAGGGATCTGTCCTTATGACCCAAATACCTCCCACCAGGCCCCATCTCCAGCATTAGAGATCACATTTCAATGTGCGACTTGGAGAGGACAAACATCCAAACTATATCACCTAGGGACTTCCTATTGCCCTGGAAATAAAATCCAAATTTCTTACCCTAGACAATTCTGTAGGAACCAGCACTGCCTACCTCTCTGACTTCATTTCATTAATTTCTACTTCTTACTCATTATGTTCCAGCTATGGTCTTAAACTCTCTGTGGTCTTAAACTGTTTCTGAAGCATGTCCAAGTCTACTTCCATAGGCTTTAGACTTGCCAATCATACTTTTTTTTGATCATGGGATTTGTTTCTCTTTCCTTTAAGGCAGTAATTTAAACATCACTTTCCAGAAAGGTCTGCCTTGACCACAAAAATCAAAATAGCTCTCTTACGATATAGTGACACACTGCAATTGTTTCTATAACTGCTATATCCCCAAGGCCTAACAAAGTGCTTGACCCAAAATGGTGTATAATGAGCATTTGTTGAATTTTTAAAATATTGTCTGCTATCATTACACTATTCTCCTCAAGTAGATGATCAGTACTTCTTTCTTACATTCTTTATGTAAATTTAAAATAAATAAATAAATAAATACACAAATAAAATAAGTATAAGTTAGAAGTATTAACTATCTTAGAGCATTTTAAATAAGCTCAGATATTTGAAAGCTTTGTAACAGACGACGGGCTGGTCTCATTATTAACGATGTGAAAAGGTTTGGCATAAAGCTAAAAGAATATGAGAAAGACTGAATATGCTGTGAGGAGAAAAGTGAAAGACTCAAGGAAAATTCATGATATTTTCTGATTTGTATGAGTGACACTTACTTTGGTTATCACTAGAAATACTATTTATCTAGATCTGTGATAATCAGAGAGTTCCCTATGTACCCATAAGAACTGTATGCCAGATGCTCATTTGACACATTCTCTTATCTTTATGAGTGATATTTTTCTTGAGAGTTTCTGACCCTAGGATTGTGTGTGTGTGTATATATATATGTGTGTGTGTGTGTGTGTGTATGTATATATATATATAATCTGCTATTCTAAAGTCTATGTTAAGTATCTGATAATATCATATCTTTCATACGATATTTGGGGACCCACTATGTCCCCAAATTCCTGTGATTTTCATATTATCAATACTTTTTCCGCAATTCATTCCAGATAGTCTTGTTGCCTCCTGTAATTTCCAAATGATGGAAAGGCCAACAAGAAAGGCAACACTTGTTAGGGCTCCTCTTCTAAGAGAATGAGACTTGCAGGTGTCAGGAGAATTGATTTTTTATTGTTTGTGTTTGTTTGTTTGTTTGTTTGTTTTTTGTTTTGTTTTGTTTTGTTTTTTGAGACAGAGTCCCGCTCTGTCGCCCAAGCTGAACTGCAGTGGCATGATCTTGGCTCACTGAATCCTCAGTCTCCCAGGTTCAAGCAATTCTCCTGCTTCAGCCTCCTGAGTACCTGGGATTACAGGTGCATGTCACCACACCCAGCTAATTTTAGTATTTTTAGTAGAGACGGGGTTTCACTGTGTTGGTCAGGCTGGCCTTGAACTCCTGACCCCGTGATTCACCTGCCTTGGCCTTCCAAAGTGCTGGGATTACAGGTGTGAGCCACCACTCCTGGCAGTATTTTGTGAACTATGCCCATGTAATAATCAGTAATCAGAAACATACATAAATATGCTATAAAACTTATTTTCTAATTTTTTCCTAGTAAACAAACTTTGAAAATTTGGTGAGAACCCCAGATGTGTGTCATGTCTTTGTAGGTTTGTGTTTGCTCAACTAGAAACACATTAGTGGTTTTGCCTAATTAATATTAGGTTCCACATCCATTTGACAAAATTATTCTGAATTTGCTCTTAATTTGTAATGTTAATTTTTTTTGCTTATACACACAAGTGGATTCATTAATCATTCTGCTTTACTAACTAAATATCTCCTTTATTTTTATTTTTTTAATTTATTTTTTTAATTTTTTTTTATTATTATACTTTAAGTTTTAGGGTACATGTGCACATTGTGCAGGTTAGTTACATATGTATACATGTGCCATGCTGGTGTGCTGCACCCACTAACTCATCATCTAGCATTAGGTATATCTCCCAGTGCTATCCCTCCCCCCTCCCCCCACCCCACCACAGTCCCCAGAGTGTGATATTCCCCTTCCTGTGTCCATGTGATCTCATTGTTCAATTCCCACCTATGAGTGAGAATATGCGGTGTTTGGTTTTTTGTTCTCGCGATAGTTTACTGAGAATGATGATTTCCAATTTCATCCATGTCCCTACAAAGGACATGAACTCATCATTTTTTATGGCTGCATAGTATCCCATGGTGTATATGTGCCACATTTTCTTAATCCATTTTATCATTGTTGGACATTTGGGTTGGTTCCAAGTCTTTGCTATTGTGAATAATGCTGCAATAAACATACGTGTGCATGTGTCTTTATAGCAGCATGATTTATAGTCCTTTGGGTATATACCCAGTAATGGGATGGCTGCGTCAAATGGTATTTCTAGTTCTAGATCCCTGAGGAATCGCCACACTGACTTCCACAATGGTTGAACTAGTTTACACTCCCACCAACAGTGTAAAAGTGTTCCTAATTCTCCACATCCTCTCCAGCACCTGTTGTTTCCTGACGTTTTAATGATCGCCATTCTAACTGGTGTGAGATGGTATCTCATTGTGGTTTTGATTTGCATTTCTCTGATGGCCAGTGATGATGAGCATTTTTTCATGTGTCTTTTGGCTGCATAAATGTCTTCTTTTGAGAAGTGTCTGTTCATATCCTTTGCCCACTTTTCGATGGGGTTGTTTGTTTTTTTCTTGTAAATTTGTTTGAGTTCATTGTAGATTCTGGATATTAGCCCTTTGTCAGATGAGTAGGTTGCGAAAATTTTCTCCCATTTTGTAGGTTGCCTGTTCACTCTGATGGTAGTTTCTTTTGCTGTGCAGAAGCCCTTTAGTTTAATGAGATCCCATTTGTCAATTTTGGCTTTTGTTGCCATTGCTTTTGGTGTTTTGGACATGAAGTCCTTGCCCATGCCTATGTCCTGAATGGTAATGCCTAGGTTTTCTTCTAGGGTTTTTATGGTTTTAGGTCTAACGTTTAAGTCTTTAATCCATCTTGAATTGATTTTTGTATAAGGTGTAAGGAAGGGATCCAGTTTCAGCTTTCTACATATGGCTAGCCAGTTTTCCCAGCACCATTTATTAAATAGGGAATCCTTTCCCCATTGCTTGTTTTTCTCAGGTTTGTCAAAGATCAGATAGTTTTAGATATGTGGTGTTATTTCTGAGGGCTCTGTTCTGTTCCATTGATCTATATCTCTGTTTTGGTACCAGTACCACGCTACAAACCACTGCTCAAGGAAATAAAAGAGGATACAAACAAATGGAAGAACATTCCATGCTCGTGGGTAGGAAGAATCAATATCGTGAAAATGGCCATACTGCCCAAGGTAATTTACAGATTCAATGCCATCCCCATAAAGCTACCAATGACTTTCTTCACAGAATTGGAATAAACTACTTTAAAGTTCATATGGAACCAAAAAAGAGCCCGCATCGCCAAGGCAATCCTAAGCCAAAAGAACAAAGCTGGAGGCATCACACTACCTGACTTCAAACTATACTACAAGGCTACAGTAATCTCCTTTATTTTTATATAAACTATTCTAGGTATGTGAATGAAGAGATGAGTTGCCTATTTCAAGAGCATCATGCCCTTTTCCTCCATTGTGTGTGCTGAGCTTAATATAAGTTCATCTCTTAACTAAGTTTTAAGGTGATTTATTGACCTAGGCACATACTGTCCTTTAACTTGGAATAACAGCATTTTGCCAAAGGACATTTTTGAAAATAACTTTGACTGTTGGATGAAGAATATTTTGCAGAGGGGCCATAGAAGAGGGAAAGAGGCCAGTTAGAAAGGTATTGCAATCATCCTGGTGAGAGATGATGGTTGTTTGAACTAGAGTGGTAGTGGTGGGGGTGAGAGAAGTGGACAGTTTAAAAATACGCTTTAGAAGTGTTACTAATAGTATTTGCTCATGGGTTGAATATGGGTGCTGAAAGAAAAAGAGAACATGCTGAAAGAAATTGTTAAATATCATTTGCAAAACAAAACAGACACATTTTTTTTCTCCTTTGTAAATCATTTTAAGTTTAACTACCAGTTTGCTCAGGCAACACTAATTAGACATATGAAAAAGCAAGTGTTCTTAATAACCGAGTCTCCATGGATAATGTATGGGGTCAAGGAATCCTCTGACATTGCATACAAAATCTTAAATTTATGCATATGATTTTACTAAGAAGAAAGTCCACGGCTTTTATCATACTCTCAAAGAAGTCTTTGAACAAAAACAGGTTAAAAGCCTCTATTGGTTCATTATCCCGCAAAATTCTGTGTAGCAAATCACTCCAAAAGTTAGTGGCTTAAACCACCCTCATTTATTCTCACTCATATGCTTGTGTACAGCGAGTAATTCTACTGATCTCCACTAGTCTTGGCTGGACTCTGCTCCAGGACATGGATTCAGGTCAGACCTGCTCCTGTGTCACTCATCCTTCTGGGTCTAGTAAGCCACTCGAGGTATGTTGTTTTTGTGATGGTAGCAGAAGTACAAGAGTGAAAGCCCAGCCCAGCAAGAACATTTCCAGCCTCGCTTGTGTACCACTGCTGACATTCCATTGGCCAAAGCAAGTCACAGGCAAATCCCAAAGAAAAGGAATGAGGAGGTTCGATGCAGCATTAAGTGGGAGGGACTGCAAAGTCACATGGCAGAAGTCACTGATATCTTTTTTGTTTATCACTGATTTTTTATTTTCCTTTCCACACTTGTACTACCCAAAATGTCAAGTTGGCGTTTTGTGGAGAATGGACATACCAATTTCTCCTACCCTTGTAGCACCTCTTGCCTGAACTTTGTACGTCAAATTTTCCTCAACTATAGTCCTGATCTTTGGATGTGGCCTGATGGAGACTTTTGTAGTCAACCTTCACAGAGACAAAAATTCAATAAAACCAACACACATGCACAATCTGTAAAGAGTTATTTCTACTCCTTGCAATACAATTTCAGTTTTCCAGTAGCTAGGTATCCCCTGGAGCTAAAGGGTCTCAAAACTCAGAATATATTCTCTTTCTCTCCAACTTCAACTCATTCAAAGCTGGAAATATTTTATCCTGTATCTTTTGAATCAAAACACAGTAAGATGAACTACATACAAAATCAGCTAGCAAATATACGCCCCTTTCTCCCTCTGCCAACAGGATTAAAACTCATCTGTGGAATCAAGAGTTCCCTGTAATCACATCCAACCAGACTTCATTCAAAACTCAGGCATATGAAAGCCTCTTAGTTTCAGATGTATTTAAAAAAATTTCCTTTCATTCTCTGAATCTTTCTTGAAGAATAAACTTTGTGTCTTTTAGAAATTATCTCCTGTTGCAGTTTTTAATCTTTTCCTCTCACCAGGGCAAAGATTGAAGCAATCTGTAATTAATGTCTTGAAAAATATTTTGTTGAATTTAAAAAAGAGACCCAGAGACCCAAACAGTAAAAAGCTCCACATACCTACATGTTTTCTTTAATTGAAGAAATGCTAGAGAATTCTGGAAAAATTGCTAACATCCCACGGCATTTCCATACTGACCCATTAAAGGATATGAAGGTCTGTGTATCAGTATTTTAGTGGCTCTCCTGATGGTATAAAGATGGATCAATAATTAATCTTGGATGTTTAAGGTATGTTTTTATTTGGTAGCCAGGGGACTTACCTAGATGACCTCTTTGCATCCCTTCCAATTTAGACCTAACCAAGTTGACTTAATTAAATAGGATTTTCTTTCTCCTTCAAAGTTACCTGTGTTAAGGGAGAAAGGATGTAAGTGTATCTCTGTGTATCGATTTCTTTCCTTGTAGTATGTGTGAAGGAGAAACATCTTGCAAAATCTTTCCTTAGCATAGGAATCAGTAGACAATCTAATTTTAAAGACAGCAAAACATAGGGGAATTAATGTGCGACTCTGGTACACATTTGAATCCTGACTTCATGACTTACTCTGTGACCTTAGGTTAGGGGGTGAGCTGGTTTAACCTCAATTTCCTTCAGACATTTTTATGGGGATTATGGAAAATCATGTATGTGTAGTCTTCAACCCAATTCCTGCCACAAAGTAAGCACTGAAAAACATTGTTTAATTAGAAATTGCTGTATCTACTAGCTTCATTTGTATATTCACAAATAAGAGGTGATATGGGCTGTAAAATGAGTGAAATACTGATTTAGCTTTGTTGATCAAAAACACATTTGAATGAACTATGCACAAAGGCTTATTCTACCTTCTGGTGACATGGAGCACTCCTATTAAATGGCATTTTAATGAAATACATCCTCAAAGCAACTGATCAGTATATGCTTCTTACTGGGGTCTAACTAAAGTATGGGAACACATAATCAAAGGGTAATCAGAGTCAAGGGTGTTTGTTTTCAAAGATCTAGAAGGGGAAAACTTAAAATCAGATTTTAAATAGGTGGAAAGAAACAAGGAGGCATACATCTCTTTATTACTTATCTTTTATTTATCTTTTATTTAGTAGGCCCTGTCCTGGGTGCACTGAGGAAATCAAAGGCAAAAAGACAAAGTCTCTGAGCAAGCAGGACTCTGTCCTAAAGCGTGTTTGCACCCACAACTTTGTGCTTTGCAGAAAATGCCTGAAAATCTACCCTCTCCTGGTAGTGGGAGGTTTTGTGGGGGACGGATGGAGGGGAATAAAAAATGATGCTGATGATCTGGGTGGAAACATTTGGGGAAACATTTCAGAGGCCATTCTGAGGAATTTGTGAAAAAAATAAGTAGTAAAAATAAGAGGGAACCATAACAGATTCTTAATTTTTTTTTTGTAAGAAGGGATGGAATGAAAAAATGATATTGGAGGATGCTTACTTCAGCAAATATAAATGCAATTGACTAGACAGGGAAGAGAATGGGGTTATGTGGATATTTATATCTATATCAGAAACAACTTCTTGTTAATTATACACCTGTTGTAGGTAGCACAGTTATTCTCTCCATTTGTGGAGTATGAGACAGTTAATTGTAGCAGTGAATGAGACATAGAAGAATCGCTAGGTCACAAGAGTCACTTTAAAAGTTATTTTTAAAAATCCTGTGAACATTTTTCCAATATCTGAATTTATCATGGATTATCTTTCTTCCCTTCAATTCTTACTTTAGTGGAAAGACATTTAAAAAGGGAATAATTAGGACCCCAGCTCCAAGGAAAAGATATCTAGTCAACTTACCTATTTCTAGAACAGGTCCCAGTCACAGCCAATCAGAGAAGCTAATATCTATATATCTTAGGACCTTGAAATGATGTTTACTTTGTAGACACAGAGATTGGGTGGGAGAGAAAAATGATTTACTGTTATTCAAAGACAATACTAGATTTGACATTTTCCAGTGACTTTCTCATAAAGAAATAAAAAGTGTTTTAGCTTTTATATTTTGAAGTGGTATTTGTAATAGTATATGAAATGCTATTTATAATACCACTTTTATGGACTGTATATGTCCTCCCAACTTTCATATGTTGAAGCTTTAACCATCAGTGTGACCATATTTGGACTTAAGGCCTTTAAGGATATAATTAAGGTTAAAGGAGGTCATATGGGCAGGACCATAATCCAATTTCAGTATGATTGGTGTCCTTATAAAAGGAGAGAGAGAGACACCAGGGATGTTTGTGCATAGAGAAAAGGCCATTTGAGGACACAGCAAGAAGACAGCCATCTGCAAGCAGGGAAAGAGGCCTCAGGAGAAACCAAACCCTGCTGACCCCTTGATCTTGGACTTCCAGACTCTGAAACTTGAGAAATAAATTTCTGAAGCTTAGCTACCCAGTCTGTGGTATTTTGCTATGGCCATCTTGAGAAACTAATACAACCTCTATATACAGAACATAAATATGATATTTAAATATAACAGTATGATGTCCATTTTACATTTTTCTTCAATAAAATGAACCTCTATTGAAAAGGTACTGGGCAGTATCCCTATACTTTTAAGTGTTTTAAGGGTCACAGTTTTGCTTTGTGATTGTTACTGTTCTTGCCTAAGGACACATAGCTGGGAAGTAGCAAAGTTGGGATCCGACCCCAAGTTTCACTTTACAAATATCATTTTTTTTTGATAAGTGTATGCTAGATTCCACTGAATGGAATCTAAAGCACACTGCATTTTAACTCATCATCCTTATTGTGGGACATCTGGAAATAGTATTATGACACTGCTCCTTTAATTCTCTTTCTTGAATTCAGACACTGTATTACTACCTCCTAGCAACACTGATCAACTGAAAACAGAGCATCTGGTTTTGCTGCAGGCAACAAGCACATCACTTTCCATGAACACACATATTATGGACTCATGGTTAGGGAAACCTTGCATCGTGTTTCAATTTAACGGCTATTACTTCTTGTTCAAAGGTCTTGCTGTGTGTTCCATTTTCCCTCCAAATGTCAGAGGGGAATGGGAAATTGAAGCGCCATAAAACACTTGGAGGCTTCATTTATTGCAGATTAATTACACAATCAAAGGGAAATAAGGAGCAGGTCTTCTATTTTCAAACCCTGGGAAACTAGTATGTAGCAGAATGAACCAAATAGATAGACACTTAGTGGTTGAGATTTTTCATGTGCAAGAGAATCGAGTTCACAGGAACAGGACTGAAATGTGTGGAACTTACAGTTTCATGAATAATGTACATGAGGATAATGTAAAAGATTTGTTCACTAAATCCTGAACCTCTAGATTGAGGGCTTTTATAAAACTCTCCAGATGATGTGCAGCCAGTTCAGGAGGTGAAAAATTAGGAAAACAGCCTCGTTTTAATGCCTGGATGTTTTTGTCTAAAAGGCACCCCTGATTTTCAGATGATCCACATTCCAATTGACTTAGTACCTGCACACAAGGATGTGGCCTTCCCCGTAATACTATTTCAAATCTTCCCCTCTCTCTCTCACCCCCACAACATAGCCACAACATAACATAAATACTGTTTATGTAACAAAGAGTATACATGAACGGTAAGAGGGAAGCTGTTTCTTCACATCATTTTCTTTTCTGGTACTGGATCATAACTAAAAAGAACCTGGGGACTCATTTCTAATAGAAGAGATCACTTGTACTATATGTGGAATTGCTTCTGCACCACTGAACTCTTCATGTGATTATCAATGCAATGGTGACTTCCTAATGAACTTGGAACTTCTTAACTTCTTGTTTATTTGGAAGGCCCAGCATATGGTGGGTGCATGAGGAACTGGGTGGAGGCTCCTAGACAGGCTCCTGTTTCTTTGGCGGCATTAAGGAAGCATTTGGAGAGATGGCAGGGGGGTGTCTCTGATGTTGAGGAATGCGCCAGAAAGGGTGGCTTACAAAATCCTCTAGGTCTATCATCATTTGTCTTTGTGCCGTGCCTGCTGTGAGACTCAGTGGACATCCCGTGACTTATTTTCAGTCCGCACTGTCTTTTTTTGTTTTTACCTCTAATGCTCTTGACTCCGTGGGTGTGATAGCTGGGTGCTTGGCAAATAGTTGTCTTTGGATTCATAAAAGGAAATTGTACCCAAAGAAGAGCCAAAAATCAGTCTATAAAGGATGCTACATTGGCATATTGAGATGATTTCTTGGAAAAGTAAATAGCATTTTTATTTCTGATAAAATGGATTTGTCACAGCTCCAGGAATTTTTTTGTATGAATCCATACTTGTAAAAGGCATCTGACCAATATATTAGTTTTATAGGAATAAAAGTCTGCAGTTTATTCCATTTTTAAGTAATGATAATAACAATAAATTGGGTGATTATAGCATATGGATAAGTGAAATAAATGACAGCAATGTCATAAGACATGAGAGAGAGGAATTGGGAACACTCTATTATAGACACCTGAACTACACATGAAGAGATATAGTGTTATTTTAAGTTCAATTTAGACTACTTTAAAATGCATGTTGAAAACTCTACGGCCATCACTAAAAAATTCAAGAAATAGGCTAAGAGAGGAGTTAAAATGGAATAATAGAAAGGATGTTATTAAAACCAGAGAAAGCAGAAGACATGAGGAAAGAAAGAACAAATGCAATAAATAGAAAACAGTTACAAATGTGGTAGATGTTAAACCAACAATATTAATAATCACTTAAGTATGAACGGTTTAAATATTACAATTAAAAGAGACTGCCAGAGTGGTTATAATGGCCAATTCTAGGACTAGGGCAGAGTATATACAAGATGAAATCTGGAGCAAATTTTAGTGTAAGAAAGTAAAGAATTGCTCTAAAAAACAAAATGCCAAATGCCCACAGTAATGTTATGTGTCAAAGAGACACAGGAAACAACTGAACAGCTCCTGAGGTACAAAGCTGAAAAAATTGCCGCAACAAAATATGGTAATGTTGGATTATATTTGAAAGTATTAAATAAATATTTATAAGTGCACACTGATATAACTAACTAACTAATTAACTGGATAAATGCAGAAAAGAGTGCTGAATGCAGAAATCCAAGCAATTCAAACTCTGCCCTACAGAAAGTAGAACAAAATTCTTCCTACTCCATCAGCACAGACTGTTTATAGTGACTTCCTTTCAAAGAGTACAGCATGGAAAGGGAAAACATAGTACTTTATAGCAGAGAAATCTGACAAACACTACCTCAAAATCAACAGATATAAGTCATGTCGACAGTATATTCGTTGATATGGTGTGATAAAAATGGCACTTTTCCTCAGCGGTCTTCCTCCCAGTCTAATTATGAGAGAACATCAGACAAATTCCTATGGAGGAACATTCTACAAAATACTTGAACAGTATTTCTCAGGACTGTTAAGCTCTCAGAAGCAAGGAAAGTCTGAGAAACGGGCACAGTCAAGAGGACCCTAAGACATGACTACTAAATGTAATGTGATATCCTGGGTAGGATCCTGGAACAGAAAAAAGACATTTATGGAAAACCTAAAGAAATCTGATTAATATGTGAATTTAAGTGAATTAAAAAAGTAATATGTAACTAACAAAAAAAACCATGAAAAATATGTAATTATTTTAAACCTATAGAAAACACTGGACATATGAAGAGAAATAAGATTGCCCTACAAAATGCATATTTTGATATATTTCAGTCTTGTAAAAATGAATACATATATATCTAAACACATAATTATGGGACATACATATCCTTTAGTATTCTTTCCCTAAAAACAAAGTCAAATGAATGTTAAACAAATTTAATGAACATATATATACGAATATATATATATACACACACACATGTACACACACACAAGTGGAATTATACTTTTATGAAGTCATATATGCTGGTTTTTCATTAATTTATCATAATACTTTTTTCCACTCCATTAGGTATTCATAGAAGAGATGGTCTTAAGTTCTCCTCACTACTTGACTCAGTGTGATTTGTTTAATTAGCCTGCTGTCTCTCTTTTTTTTCCTTTATTTTTATTTTAAGTTCCCAGGTACATGTGGAAGATGTGCAGGTTTGTTACATAGGTAAACATGTGCCATGCTGGTTTGCTGCACCTGTTAACCCATCAGCTAGCTATTAAGCCCAGCATGTGTGAGCTACTTTTCCTAATGCTCTCCCTCCCCTCACCCCACTCCGTGACAGGCCCCAGTGTGTCTTCTTCCTTTTCCTGTGTCCATGTATTCTCATTGCTCAGCTTCCACTTATAAATGAGAACATGTGGTCTTTGGTTTTCTGTTCCTGAGTTAGTTTGAGGATAATGGCTTCTAGCTGAATCCATGTCCCTGCAAAGGACATGATTGCATTCCTATTTATGGCTGCATAGTATTCCATGGTGTATATGTGCCACATTTTCTTTATCCAGTCTATCACTGATGGGCATTTGAGTTGATGCCATGCAATTAGACTGCTCTCGTTTGCTTGATAGTCCTGTGTGTGCTTCAGGTGCACAGGTTCATTGTGCCAGGCTGAGTGTTTTCTGCAGTTAGGCCTACCTTGTAGGGGCCATGTAGATCATGCTAGATAACTTTATAGCCTGTGAGATCTTAGTACCTGTCTCCACTGCTTCATTGTGTGTGCTTAGGCAAGCTTCTTAACTTTTCTGAGTTACAGTTATCTCCTTCATAGGGTTGCTGTAAGAATGGGACAAGGAACATAGGGGTTCTTGTTATAATATCTAGTACATAGAGGCACTCAATGAATAAGAGTTACTTTTGTCTACTTCTTAAAGTAGAATGAAAAGTTATCTGTGCCCCAGGGCGCCCCAGCTTCAATAGGTTCCTGATGCCCAGTGACTTTAGTTTAGGCAGAAGATCAAGACATATGCATATTCAACATGGTTCACTTGCTTGAAAGGTCACTGGGAAGATGGTGAGAGCTACCAGTTCCTGACAATGTGCCAACCACCATGCTAAGCCCTCAATATTTAATAAATGTTGTGTATACTCCCAAACTGCCCAAGGTATCATTATACCTTGCCTAAGCTTTGGTTCCTCTTATTAGTCTGCTCAGACTGCCATGTCAAGATACCATAGACTTGTTGACTTAAACAACAGATGTTTGTTTTCTCACAGTTCTGAAGGCTGGAAGTCCAAGATCAAAATGCCAGCAGGGTTGGTTTCTGGTGAGGCCCCTCCTTCTCACTTGTAGATCGCTGCCTTCTTGCTGCCTGCTCACCTGGCTTTTCCACTCTGTGCATGCAGAGAAATATATCTCTCTGGTGCCTCTTATGTTCCTTATAAGGACACTCATCCATCAAATTAGATCCCTATCCTTATGACCTCATTTGCCCTTAATTATCGCTTCAAAGTCTGCTTCTCCAAGTAGTCACATTGGAGGTTAGGGCTTCAACATACGAATTTTAAGGTAACAGATTTCAGTACATAACAGCTCCTAGGTGGTAGAGTCAGGATCAAAATGCAAAGTTACACTTCAAGAATGGCATTGCTTATGGCGGGAAGGAAAACATGTCATTAGTCAACATCATGAGCTTTCATTATCATCCTCATCATCTTTATGCAAAACTAATGAACTGCACTGTATCTGCAGCCATCATTTTTTCTAATGGCTCTGTCTTTTCTTTGAGCTGTGGTTAGATCCCTTTTCTGAAATGATGTCACACAAATGTCAGAAGAAGCTAATGAATTGTGACAACAGACTAAACGGGGCTGCCTGTTAGTGGGAGGGCATTATGGGCTCCAGCTGTGCACATCTCTCCTAATGACAGCAAACCTTTGATCCCGGAACTTATACACAGTCTGTTAGGATCCATAAATTCAATCTTGTGAATGGCTCGGGTTATCTTAGGGGTGTTCTGAAGGCTAAGGTTTATTACTTCTTATCCTTGTATGGCTTTTGGTCAATTTCGTTCTCTGTCTGCTCTTCCCTTACTTTTACATCGCAATCCCCTCCCTGACTCTTTTGGTATCAAGTGCAATTTGTAGTCTTGTCTGAAGCCACCAGCTCACTTCACAGATGGTGAATTGCAGTTGAGAGTAATGGGCCTATTCGGTTCAGCCCAGAGAGTATATTAGTGTCTGATAGCCTATAACTGCTGAACATTAGACATCATTCACACTGCTCCAAGGCCATCTGTAGGGCCACCTCTCCCTCCCCTTCCTCACACTTCTCCATTCCTCTCTCTACTGCTATCAGGTCTGAATTACAGAAAAGTCATGAAGCCATTAGGAATTAGCCCTGGGACTGTGGAACAATGAGTTTTTGTTACTGGTCTGGGTCAGTTTTGCTCCAATTAACTGAGCAGACTGTTGGAGCACTTGAAAGAGAAGTCAAGGAAACACTAAATCCAAATTTAACTGCTGAGAGTACCTGATTCTTCTCTTAGAAGGATGATCAGTCCCAAGCTCTCTAGGAAGCATCTTTTCAAATAGAAAATCAGAAATCATGCAGCTGGTGGGGTGTGTTAAAAAAGCATCTGAAGTATTAGTTACCGTATGTACAACATGGTGCTGGCAATACTGATGCTACTTTCTGGGCTTTATCCTAATTAAATGAAGGAAGGTACACGAATATGTCTAGCTTAATGTTTGGCTCATAACAGTATAAACCATTGTCTTCCTTCTTCCCTTCCTCACTCTCTTCCTCCTTTTTCCTGTCTCTTCCTCTTCCTTTATTTTTTTCTTCCTTCTATCCTTCCTTCTTTCATTTCCTTTTCTTCTTTTCCTTCTCTCCCTCTCTCCCTCCCTCTCTTTCTCCCTCTCTCCTTCCTTCCACTTTTTCTCATCCCTCTCTCTCATTTTCCTCATTTCTTGAGTGGCCATATACACTAGAGGACAACTAGTGGCTGGGAAAGGACTTCTTTATAGTCTGTGCTGTATTTGAGGTGTGCTTGGGCATTTTCAAATGCATCTTCCTCTTCAGTTTCACAGCTTTGACATGCCCTCTGAAGAAACATTGGGAATCTTTTGGAACAAATTTTGAAATTTTACTTATTAAGACTGCCATAATATGACAGCTTTTCAATCGTAGGAATGCTCTGGACCAACCCCAGCATGGAGGGTTGCATTCCCACTCACATCTTAGACTGCGAGGTTTCATCAGCATTGGGAGGAAATGAGGAAAGGGTAAGGGAAAGAGTGGAACTCACCACCCATGGCTAGAGGTTTCTCAGCTATGGGCAAGGGTGGCACAACTTGTCTACATAGATTTTGAGAAGTATTACTCACAAGAAGAAAGGAGAATACAGTAATTATCAAAATCAGACTGCTAGTCTGGGGGCCATGGAATATTAATGTTGTACAAACACATGGCATCATCTAGTTCAGAAACTGGAATAAATTTTACCTAATTTGTTCTCAGTCATTTTATTCAGAGGCAAAACTGACAAGGACAACCCTGAGATTAGAACCCAGGTTTTCTGGCTCCCAATCTAGAGATTATTTTTTAAAATATCCCACATGGACTCTGTTTAGGTGCCACTCTTTGGCTACAGTTCCAAGCTGGTTAGCATTTTCCCTTACCTTTCTACTTACCTAGGCCTATATCCTACATTTAATGGTAGAGTTTGAGGGGGCTGAATAAATATGAAGAAATAGTAATTTTATTTCCCATCTGTATTTTGAGGTAACTGAAATATAAGTCAAAATAATAGGCAAATAGAGATGACCTATAAACTTTATCATTGACAAAGCTGATACTGAAGAGTGAGGTTCAGGTGGGCGGTGACACTGACCTGCCTAATATTGAATCTCTCCTCTAGAAATCTCACCATGAATATTTCACTGTAAGGAAGGGAATGGAAAAGAAGTCAAGAGCATTTATTAAAAAAATTATTATCATGGAAACTAGAGGAATGAGGAATAAGGATCCTCCTACATGCCTCCCTCCTACCCCTTCTGAGGAAAGATAACAATCAAATCCTAAGTCCAAATATATTGTCTGAAAAAGAATGTGATGTTTACAACATGTCTAGATCTTAGAAATTCAAAGTAGCTGTTCTGCTTTACTTCTAAAAGTTCTCATTCCTTATCCAAAACTCACAGCAGAATCTGGGCCTTATAAAAAGACAATAAATTAATATGATAAAATTTGCACTAATGAGCCATTTGGAGAGGGCCAAGAGAGAAATTCATGGTTATTGAAGGCTTGCACTCTCTTTGAGTAACCTAGAAAGACAACAGCTTTCTGGACATAATGTCTCTGCCTTTAGTTGTCTATCTCAAAGGGTGATCATATATAATTGATGACTTCAACTGGAATTGCAAGCTATTTAAACTCAGCAGTGGCCTGGATTCAAAGTTTAATATTTCTGCCTTATGTTCTTCAGATATCTATATTTATTTGTTAAAAAGAGTCACTGATGGAATACTATAGTACCTTTTATCATAGAATACATTTTCCTTATCTTTTCCCTGGTAAATTTTAGTTGTCTCCTTTTCTTTGTTCTCATTTTTTTGATGCTACCCATTGGGGAGGTTTTCTCTTTTTGTCTTTTTTTTTTTGAGACAGAGTCTTGCTCTGTCACCCAGGCTGGAGTGCAATGGCGAAATCTTGGCTCACTGCAACCTCTGCCTCCTGGGTTCAAGCAATTCTTGTGCCTCAGCCTCTCAGTAGCTGGTATTACAAGCACACACCACCATGCCTGGCTTATTTTTTATTATTATTATTTTATTTTTTGTATTTTTAGTAGAGACTGGGTCTCACCATGTTGGCCAGGCTGGTCTCAAACTCCTGACCTCAAATGATCCACCTGCCTTGGCCTCCCAAAGTGCTGGGATGACAGGTGTGAGCCACCATGCCTGGCCTCCCACTGGGGAAGTTTCTAAGCACCGAGGTGCCAATATGAATGGCATAGGATGCAGAGAACTGCTCACAAAGAGAATCTGGGAGGAGACCTCCCAATACACACATCTCCAAATTAAAATGGTGGTCACAGGGGCAAGGTGTGGGAAAAATTCTCTTTATTTTTAAATCATGATTTGTTTAGAATGTCCATTTAGGAGGTGAATTGAGCAGTATGCCATCACTCCCATTTCCTAAGATTCTGTTAACCACATTGATATTTATATTTATTTTGTATTATTAAGTTAATAAAGTATTCAGTATTTGTTAAGTTGTGTCAGGACATCAAAGAACCATAGAAAAGGAATTACAGGAAAGGAATACTTCACACCAACAGCAAAACAATAACTTTAGATCTAAACAGAGGAAAGAGCAGTGTTATGAAAAACCATTTGGTGAGATCTCATTTGAGTGGGGGGTTATGCACATAGAGTAACCACATAAATTTACATCTTAGAGACAAACTGCCTTCACAAATGTCAGGTCCTGTTGAGGTTTAAACCCAGTTGCTGTCATTTATTCTTCAACCCTCAAGTTTTGTGATGAACTCAGCTCCTTGTCCCTAAATATCCATAGTTCTTGTCATTACGCTCTCCCTTGTAGGTCCTGCCCAAAACCCATGGAATCCCTTTAGGAGAATGAATTTAAGCATCTCTAGATCCAGACAGAGATTGAGGGCTCAGCTTCTTTGACCCTTTGCTTACTCTATTTTGCCTTGATTTTTTTATTTCTAACAATTAACTTCCTGCATTCTTTATTCTCCTATACTTGAATCACTGGGCTTACTTAGGAATCTAGATCATTTATGCCTAAGGCTATTGCTTGCCCCTTTCTCTCAGGACTGAAATCTTATCCTTCAAAGGCAGTCCTTGCGTCTAGTCCTTTATTATCTGCTGGACCTGAATCCTCTAATGGGCTTGGATTTACTTGCCCTCTCCTCCAATGTGATCCTCCACACATTTGCTTAGGAATTCACCTGCTGGCCCCGGACTCAGGTATCTTGTTCCCTGTGTAGTTCAGGAGTTGCATACAGACATAGACCAGTATTTCCAGAGCAAACTTGGATTTGGAGGCTTATATGCGGGAAGTTTATTAGAGAAGTCCTTGGAGAACACGAGGGAAGCAGGATTTGACAGAGTGGAATTGTGGTCCCTTCTCAAAAAGGCCTCAGCCAATTCCACAGAAGCTTTAGCTCTGGGAGAGCTCTTTGGAGTGGTGCTGAAAGTGGGCAGCAGGGTCAGGCCTTGATATGTCTGCATCTGCTGGTTGTTGCACTGAGGTTGCACAATCTTGGCAAGGAGGCTCTCTTCAGATGAGGGACAACCCTCATTGCTGCCAGCTATCACTACTCAGAGTGGTTGAGGAATGAGTCCTGTAGGGATGTCAAGCAGTGGACACATCACTCACCACACAGTGTAACTCCAACGTCTAAGATGAGGAAAGACTGTTTCATTACATGGTTCATTCAGCAGCTCACCTGTGTCATAAAGCTTCCACTTGCTCTCCGAATCTCGCCTCAAAAATATCAGTATGTTCTCTGCAGTCTTGGCGCTTAGATGGCTACTGCAGATGCTGAAACCATATGAAACAATATTCAGTGGCAGAAGAGGAACTGATTTATCCCAAATGTGTCTTGGTAAAAATGAGGAAAACTTGATATCGAATCTTTTTAATGTGCTTCTTTACAGTTCCCATTTTTCAGAATTGAGTCACAGTCTTTTGCCAACTCGTCACTGCAAAGGAGATGAGGCTGTTATATGAGGCTTTGTACAAACGTGACTCACTCCTGGAACAAAAGGTGGGGCTATCTTTCTTAAAGCACACGAAAGGTGGATTCTTAGACAAAATTGGGGTTTTTCCAAGAGGACAGGATGGTAGTTATGTCAGCAGAGTAAAAAATGTCTGCAATATGTATTTAGGAGGTTAAAAATTTTTCTATAGTAATAATAATACCAAGAATAATATTATATTCTTCCAGGAAAACAATTATTATTACTACTAGAACAGCTATTCTCAAACTTGTGCATGCATATGAATTGCCTGGAGAACTTGTGAGCATGCAGACTCTGATGCAGGTGTCCTGGGGTTGGGCCTGTGATTCTGCAACTTGAACAAGCTCCAATGGGTGCCAAGGCTGCTGGTCTGAGGACCACACTTAGAGTTGCAAGGTACTAGCCTATCTAATATTTATTTAGTACCTAACTATGTGCCAGGTGCATTTTAAGGACTTGTATTAGGTTATCTCTTTCAATTGGAGTAATGATCCTGTAAAATAAGTACCATTATTATCTTTATTTTACTAATGAGAAAACTTAGGGAGGTTATACTATAGGGGGGATTCTAAGTCTGTAATTCTTGTTCTGTGAGATGTTTGGAGGACTCGGGGAATTCTGTAGACTCCATAAAGCTTTTGGGGACTACAAAGTAACATGTTTATGGTTCAGGACCCCCAAAAGATTGAAACCATATACTAAAGGATTTCAAAGATCCCATCTAGTTTGGAAATAAAAAATCTGATATCCTTTTTCTTTTTGCAGGATTGTAGTCTCCAATATATTTTAGAACACACTTTTAATAAAAAATGCTCAGATCTAAGTCCAAATTGAGAGCATAGGGTCTTGGTGTTTGTCACAGTTTCTTGCCTTTATCTGAGAGAAAAAGGTATGAATTATCATTAAGTGATGCTACTTGATCACCTTGGCAGTAGCCAAGGTGAAAGGATCCAGGAGTCTCTAAGGTTTTGACACCTAGCTGATGAAGTCAAAGAATTCTTCTCATGACTTTTTTAGGGAACTGACTTTTGGCAGGGACATGACTTTTTTAGGGGACTGGCCTTTGATGAAGCTTATAGCTGCCTACCTCTTCTTCTTCTTTTCTCCCGTCCCTCCTCCAAGTTTCTCCAGGACTAAGAGACCTCAACTTGCTCCAGGACTAAGCTGCCTAGAATTTCATAGAGACATTTAAACAGTAGGAAGGTCTGCAAAGAATCTGCCTTCTGACACTGTCCATCGGCTGAATAGGGCCTGTCAGGTAACCATGTAACTCTTCTTCTGCCAAAGAAGGTAGGGGAGGGTCATTGTCTTGCTAGTTAGTGTTTTTGCCCAGTCAGCTTCAATTAAGCTGTAGCTGGAATGAGTTTATTTCATTTGTCTGTGTAACTTTGCTAGTACCACAGAGAATAGAAATAGGAAGCCAGCATCCAATCGTAGAGTTTAGACCTCTGTGCAGGGCCAGCTCCACGAGGGCCTTGTGTGTAGTTTAATACTCTGTTGTTGACGTCTTGTAATTCTTAACAATATTTGAACAAAGGACCTCACATTTTCAGTCAACACTAGGCTCTTCAAATTATGTAGCTGTTTCTGCTCCAGTGATCTTCAATCCTTCGTTCACACAGGATTCAGAGTGTTTTGCATATAGTTCCAAATCCTAGGGACACTAGTCTCTTCTTGGAATGAGAATATTGATTTTCAATTGCTGTGTAAGAGGTGGCAAGGAAAAGGATGCTGGCATTTGATTGGAGCCTGTGTGGTGATACTTTTAGTTAACAATCTGCAGGAAAAATTGGGGTAGAGATAAGAGGCTCTAATATTTATGGAGCCTCTACTTTGTTACCTGGCACTATAAACTGTTGTGTTATTTAATCATCTCAGTAAGTCTCCAAGGCAAGTATTTTATGGATGAAGCTAAGAGAGGCTAAGTAACATACTCAAGATCATACAACCAATAAATACAAAGGTGGGAATTGATCTTAGATCAATCTGGCTTTAAATGCAGGTGAATATATTATCTTCTGAACATAGCTGGCTATTTAATAAATTTATTTTGGGTTGGGCTTAAGAGAGGTGAAAGGATTGAATGGAAAAGTGCCGTAGAGAATTGGGGAAAAATACTTTCAGAATCTCATGTTTGAGAGAGAGAGCTGAAGAGGTCATACCAAAAACTGAAAACTGGATGTAATAAGATGTTAAAGTGAAAGCCTTATGGGCATCTCATTCACAGGGAAGTGCCAAATGCAGATGCACTTTTTAAAGAGGTAGCCAAAAAACTGATTATAAAACACTTAGACTCCTTATCCACATTAGAGGTTAGAAAACAAGGCAGAAAGAGTAAAGATCAAGAGAAGCTTTGTAATGTGGAATTCTGGAATAAGCTTTTGGTGTGCTACAAATCCCACCATGCACTTCAAAGGAGATGGGGTGGGGGTCCCTTCTATGTAACTCAAACTTAATGACTGGTTTCAATGGTCTGGGTTTAACAACTGTCCTCTTTGACTTGGAGCACATGGTGGCCTGTTTCTAAAAACTACTTGACAAATATAAATAGCCAGAGCCTGATCAACCAGTTGCTTTGGAGTGGAGCAAAGGCATGATCCTGCAGTATGGAAAAAAACTCATCTTTCCAAGGTATAGGGGAAAGAATGAGTGAGTATTTCCCACGGGCCAGAGGCAGGAGAGGGAACTAGAATCCAATACACATTAAGACGACACAGACATGTGAACATTCTTCAGCTAACAGAAATTGATGATATCACCAGATTCATAGGGACTAACAAGGGAATAAGGGAACAGCTGAACTGAGATTTATTTGTCAAGATCAAGAAAGCTGCAGACAAGGACGTCAGCAAGGTGGCAGAATAGAAGGTCTCCAGCTCATGGCACATTTTTCCCCAAAGAAATAACGATCTGGCAGCCACTCACTGACAAACGTGCCTTGGTGGGAGTGTTGGGACCCAGGTAAAAGATTGCAAAATCCTGTGGCAGGAGCCCACGGCTGAGGAGGGCCACATTTAGAAGACAGATCCATAAGACATGTTCACTGATCGTGGTCCTGGCTATGGACTGGAAGCAGCCCCATGCCCCGGCAGACTCAGCTTTAACCCCACTTGCCATGGTCCTGACCCTAGCCCCATTTGTAAAGGGATCCAGGAGGAGCCACTGCCATCTGTACCCCCAGTAACAGGCATGCTTACCTCAGACCTGACTACAGATCCAGAAGTAGCCCTGTGACCGTGCTCACGCCTTGCTCTACCATGGTCTGGGGCAGGCTTGCTCACTCGGATTTGGCTGCAGAGATGCTGTCTATACCTCAGTGGTAGGCCCACCGACTTTGGACCCAACTGTAGACTCTGACGCACCCCTGTGACCTGCTCCAAACCTGGTCTTTCATGGTCCAGGGAGAATCCTATCCACTGAAGGACCTGGCCAGAGCCATACCCATCAGCATCCCAAGTAACAGTCTCACTGACCACAGGCCTGTGGACTCAACCATAGATCCTAAAACAGCCATGGGACTTGGTTCTGGCTTCTCTCCACTGTAGTCCTGGAGGCAGTTCTGTCTGCTCAGAAACCTGGTGGGATCTGCAACCCTGGTAACAAGCCTGCCATCTGCAGTCATAATTGTGGACCTGGCCATGGCCTCATGACTTTTTTTCTTTGGGTGTGACACCAAAAGCATAGGCAACAACAACAACAACAACAACAACAAAATAGACAAGTAGAATTACATTACATTAAAATAAATTCTTCTGTGGAGCAAAGAAAACAATCAACAGAGTGAAAAAGCAACTAATGGATTGGAAGAAAATATTTGCAAACCATATATCTCATAAGACATTAATATCCCAAATATGTAAGTAACTCAAACAACTCAATAGAAAAAAAAATCAAATAACAGAATTAAAAATTGGCTGAGGCCATGAATAAACATTTCTCAAAAGAAGACATATATTTGGCCAACAGATATATGCAATAATGTTCAATAGCAATAATCATCAGGGAAATGCAAATCAAAGCCACAATGATGATAGATTTGAAATTGAGGGGATGAATATATTAATTAGCTTGATTTAATCACATCGTATACATCTAACAAAACATTACAATGTATCCTATAAGTATATGCAATCGTCTGTCCATTAAAAATAATATTAATTTTATTATTTTGATATTTCTATTTATTTTTAACGTTTATTTTTGGTTCAGGGGTACATCTACAGGCTTGTTATATGGCTAAACTCATGTTACAGGGGTTCGTTGTGCAGATTGTTTCATCACCCAGGTAGTAAGCTTAGTACTCAATAGTTATTTTTTCTAATCCTCTCCCGCCCCTACCCTCCACCCTCAAGCAGACCACCAGTGTCTGTTGTTCTTTTCCTTGTGTCCATGAGTTCTCATCACTTAGCTCCAACTTATGAAGTGAGAATATGCAGTATTTGGTTTTCTGTTCCTGCATTAGCTTGCTAGGGATAATGGCCTCTAGCTCCATCCATGTTCCTGGCAAAAGACATGATCTCATTCATTTTTATGGCTACATAGTATTCCGTGGTGTATATATACCACATTTTCTTTATCCATTCTGTCACTGCTGGGTATTTAGTCTGACTCCATGTCTTTGCTATTGTGAATGGTGCTGCAATGGACATTCATGTGCATGTGTCTTTATGGTAGAATGATTTATATTACTTAGGGTATATACCAAGTCATGGGATTGCTGGGTCAAATGGTAGTTCTGTTTTTAGCTTCTTGAGGAACTGCCACACTGCTTTCCACAATGATTGAACTAATTTACACTCCCACCAACAGTATATAAGCATTCACTTTTCTCCACAACCTTCTCAGTATCTGTTATTTTTTGACTTTTTAATAATAGACATTCTGACTGGTGTGAGATGGTATCTCATTGTGGTTTTATTTGCATTTCTTTAATGACCAGTGATGTTGATCTTTTTTATCACGTTTGTTTGCAGCATGTATATTTTCTTTTGAAAATTGTTCATGTCCTTTGCTCACTTAATATTAATTTTTAAAAGCCCCAGTAAGATATCACCTTACACCTGCCATAATGGTTATTATAACAAAGATTAAAGATAAATGTTGGGGAAGATGTGGAGAAAAGGGAACCCTTGTACAGTGTTGGTGGGAATGTAAATTGGTACAGCCATTATGGGAAATGCTATCAAGGGTCCTTTAAAAATTACAATAGAAGTAACATGGGATCCAGCAACTCACTTCTGGGTATATATCCAAAGAAAATGAAGTCAGTATTTCAAAGATACATCTGCACTCCCATGTTCATTGCAGAATTATTCACAATAGCCAAACTATGTAAACAACCTAAATGTCTGTCATCAGACCAACTGATTAAAGGATGGTAGAGTAGAATGGTGGCTGCCAGGGGTGCGGAGATGGGGAAAATGGGGGAGATTTTGGCCAAAGGATACAAAGTTTTAGTTATGCAAGATGAGCAAATTCTGGAGATGTAATGTACAGTATGATGACTATAGTTAAAAATACCATTTTGTATACTTGAGATTTGCTAAGAGGATAGACCTTAAGTGTTCTCACCATAAAAGAAAGCAAAGGTAACTATGTGAGGTGATGGCTATGTTAAATAGCTAGATTGTGATGATCATTTCACAATGTACACATATGTCAAAGCATTAAGTTGTAGACCTTAAATCTATACAATTTGTATTTGCCAGTTATATACCAATAAACCTGAAAAAAAGAAAGCTGCAGATAGGAACGTGTCAATGGTGAGTGGCATGGTTTTGCAAAACCAGTGAAAGTACCTCCCTGATAAAGAGTCAGCTCTTCTGGAGGCTCAGCCCTGAGAATACAGAAGAAGCCACAAAAGTGCCTGCCAAATAAGAACTTTCCTGCCTTATCACCTCTCCTTGCTCCTCAGCACCAACCTTGGAAGGGACACTCTCCCCTAGAAGGGGAGAGTCTTGAACTTCAAAATAAGTTTGTAATTTTGACTATTGGCTTGGACATTTTAATTTCTAGTCTGTCTACAAAAGGTGAGAAATATCACAATGTTTACCTGAGTTTGCTCTTAGAAGCAATATAAAAGCTCTTCTCTCTGAGCACATTTAAAAGGAAGCGAGCTACAAAATAAAATTGCTTTCTGGTTACCCTCCATGACTTACACTTGTGGATCATGCTGGCTGATGAGACCTACTCTCTGATTATGGAGGGTGCTGAAGATGCTTGATACCAGTGGAGCATCTAACAATGCAGGTAGGGGAGGCGTTTGGGAATTATGGTGAGGGTGATACGTGGCAGCCTCATCAGGTAACTAGCAAGGCAGTTAATTTCTTCACTTATGCGCTGGGTTGAGTAGAATGATGGTTCCCAGAGAACTCGTATTTCTGGCAGTAAACCCTTTTGGTAGCCCATTCAGTTACCCTTTACTAGACTGGTGCACCCATCCCTCCAGTTGTTGAAAATATTGGCCAGTAAAGGCTCATACCTGTATCCATTTTCTAAGGACTTTTCTTAGTTGATATGAGTCTCTTTACTTATTATAAGTGTCTGGGAGATTAAGCCCACCTCCTAAACTATGGTTCACAGCCAATGCTAACAAATGTGGGGGTTCAAAAGCCCAGTCACCTGGCCTCAAAATGAGACAACTTTGTAAGGCTCTGTATGTTCTAGAATGCCCCCAAGAGTTCAATCTAATTCGAGATTTCAGCAGTCATGTCTTTGCTTAGCTTCTTCCCCTGCTCTATTCTGCTTTCATTTCTCTCTTACAATGTCCTTTTGAGAACATTCTCTCAATAAGTCATTTGCACAAAAATCCCATTTCAGCTGCTGCATCTAGGGAATCCAACCTAAAACCAGAAATGACCCTAAAAGGTGACTTTAAAAGTTGGGATTCTGGAGTTATATCATTTGCTGCCTGAGTGGCAGTGAGGATCCCAGCACTGATAGTAGGTGGAGTACTGATGGTTTCTGCCATGAAGCTGTGGCAGTGAAATGGTTTATTCTTTCACCTGTGATTAATTGGAACTGAATACAGGCAGAAGGGGATACGTATGTTTATGTAATCTCACTGAAATATTATTAGGATAATAATTACAGGGACTGTGAACTTGGGTGGTGGTGCAAAGCACCGCTGATATGTTGAAGAGAGAAAATTACAAGTTCAGATCTAGTAATCGCCAACTGGAAGCAATGTGTGAGTTTCAGAGGGCCTCCTTTGAAGCTTTTAAAGAGATCTCACCTTATGAAGCTGAAAGGTAGTATGAGCTGATAACTAGTATACTTGGGTTTGGGAAACAGCATATTCCACAATTTGTGAATACTGCTTTTACCAATTTATTAGGTGATAGAGAAAACTACTTATTTTGAAAGAGGCTCAGAGCAAGAAAAGCCTCTGCAGCAGGACCAGACTGCTGCTTTTCCACTTGAGCCATATGGTTCAGCTGATCCCATGTTACTAGAGGTATTTGTAGCGATCAAAAACGCCATGTGGTGTCTCTGGCAAGCCCCAGTAGGAGAGTTACAGCACAGATCCCTAAGGTTCTGGAGCTAGGCCATGCCATCTGCAAAAAGGAACCAAACATGATTCAAAAAATAGCTACTGGCATGATGCTGGGCCCTGGTAGAAACTGGTTATGCGACCACCAGGCATCAAGTAAGTGTGTAGTCAGCATTGCTTATTGGGAACTACATGCTGTTAGATCCACCAAGCAGTAAGGTTTAGTGGACTCCACAGCAATCTATTACAAGATGGTATTACTATTTCTGGAATTAAGTGTGAACAAGTTCAGAGATCACAAGTATGCTGCATGAACAGGTGACCATGGCTCTCATGTCACTCACCATTGCTGCACTGATAACCCTCTCTCAGTTCACACCTGTGGCTTCATAGGGAACATTTTGTGATCAGCTGATGTAGGAGGGAACAAACAAACAAAAACACCGTGCTTTGTTTATGCAGGAGTCAGCTCAGATATATTGGTGGAAATCAAAAATACAGTGTGGCTACGCTACAGCCCAACTCATGAGTGGCCCTCTAAAATAGGGGTAAGTAGACATTCTCGCAGTGAGAAGAGTGAGAGTTTTAGCTGGTTTTCTTGGTTATCTACTTTGTATAAACAAAGAAGTGTCCTGAGTTACACAGACTCAGGTGCAGTGGTGAATTACTTTATGGGTTGGTTAGGAGCCTGAAAGGAGCAAGATTGGGATATCTGTGGCAAAGAAGCCTCGAGGAGAGTCATGTGGATGGACCTATGGGAACAGATTCAAAATATGGAAATCTTTGTATTGCATATTAATGCTCACCACAGAATATCTATTGCAAAAGAGTTTTTTTTTTTAATTTTAAATCAAGTGTATAGGATAACTTGGCCAGTGGATGTTAGCCAGTCTGTCCCCAGCTAACCCTTGAATGCACAATGGACTAATAAAATAAAAAGGCACAGTGGCAGAGATGGAGGCTATGCAGGGTGATAGCCTGGATGATCTAGCTAGTGCCATTGCTGAATGCCAAATTTTAAGTAACAGAGAATAACACTAAACCTTCTATACTGTACCTTCCCTGGAGGACACTAGTCATTCACTTTGGGTGCAGTTGATTACATTAGACCCAATACCATTCTGGAAAAGGTAACAATTCACCCAGATTTGAAATGGAACATTTTTTTGGTTTGTTTTACCCAGGAGCATTTTATTTTGCTTAATCTTTAAAAAAATTTTTATAATTATTTTATTTTTTTTTAAGTTCTGGGGTACAGGTGCAGGATGTGCAAGTTTGTTACATAGGTAAACATGTGCCATGGTGGTTTGCTGCACCTATCAACCCATCACCCAGGTATTAAGCCAACATGCATTAGCTCTTTTCCCTAATGCTCTTCCCTCCCACCCTCGCCCAACAGGCCCTAGTAAGCGTTGTTCCCCTCCCTGTGTCCATGTGTTCTTATTGTTCAGCTCCCACTTACAAGTGAGAACATGCGGTGTTTGGGTTTCTGTTCTTGCGTTAGTTTGCTGGGAATAATGGCTTCCAGCTCCATCCATGTCCCTGCAAAGGACATGATCTTGTCCCTTTTTATGGCTTCATATTATTCCATGGTATATATGTACCACATTTTCTTTATCCAGTCTATCATTGATGGGCACTTGGGTTGATTCCATGTCTTTGCTACTGTGAATAGTGCTGCAATGAACATACACATACGTGTGTCTTTATAATACAATGACTTATATTCCTTTGGGTATATACTCAGTAATGGGATTGCTGGGTCAAATGGTATTTCCGGTTCTTAATCTTTAAGGAATCGCCACACTGTCTTCCATAATGGTTGAACTAATTTATCGTCCACCAACAGTGTAAAAGCATTCCCATTTTTCCGCAACCTCACCAGAATTTGTTTCTTAACTTTTAAATAATTGCCATTCTGACTGGCATGAGATGGTATCTCATTGTGGTTTTGATTTGCATTTCTCTAATGATCAGTGATGTTGAGCTATTTTCCATATGTTTGTTGGCTGCTTGTATGTCTTTTTGAGAAGTGTCTGTTCATATCCTTTGCCCATTTTTAATGGGGTTTTTAGTATTTTTCTTGTAAATTTGCTTAAGTTCCTTGTAGATTCTGTGTGCAGAAATAAAAAGCATTCCTATACACCAACAACAGACAAGCAGAAACCCAAATCATGAATGAACTCCCATTCACAATTGCCACAAAGAGAACAAAATACCTAGGAATACAGCTAACAAGGAATGTGAAGACCTCTTCTAGGAGAACTACAAAACACTGCTCAAAGAAATCAAAGATGACACAAGCAGATGGAAAAACATTTCATGCTCGTGGATAGAAAGAATCAATATGGTGAAAATGGCCATACTGCCCAAAGCAATTCAGAGATTCAATGCTATTCCCGTTAAACCATCATTGACATTCTTCACAAAATAGAAAAAAAAAACTATTTAAAAATTTGTATGGAGCCAAAAAGGAGCTCATATAGCCAACATAATCCTAAGCAAAAAGAACAAAGCTGAAGGCATCATGCTACCCAACTTCAAACTATACTACAAGGCCACAATAACTGAAACGGCATGGTACTGGTATAAAAATGGGCACCTAGACCAATGGAACAGGATAGAGAACTCAGAAATAAAACCACACATCTACAACGATCTGATCTTCAACAAACCTGACAAAACAAGCAATGGGGAAAGGATTCGCTATTTAAAAAAATGGTTCTAGGAGAACTGGCTAGCCATATGCAGAAAGTTGAAACTGGATCCCTTCCTTATATCTTATCCAAAAATTAACTCAAGATGGATTAAAGACTTAAATATAAAACCCAAAACTATAAAAACCCTAGGTGAAACTCTAGGTGATACCATTCAGGACACAGGAATGGGCAAAGACTTTATGATGAAATCGCCAAAAGCAATTGCAAAAAAAGCAAAAATTGACAAATAGGATCTAATTAAACTAAAGAGCTTCTGCACAACAAACCAGACTATCATCAGAGTGAACAGACAACCTACAGAATGGGAGAAAATTTTTGCAATCTATCCGTCTGGCAAAGGGCTGATGAAATGAAACATTTTTCAGGGATGGTTTGCCTTTTCTGGCAACAGTGCTCTGTCAACACCACTTCCAACATGGGATTCTGTGTAACTCCTCCTTGAACCAAGGGGCTTACTTTATAGCAATGAAGGTACATCAGTGAGCACATGACTGTGAATCCAGATCCAGCGGACCTCCTACATGCCGGCCTTTCTAGAAGCTACTGCCCTGATAGGGCAGTGGAATAGCTCCTTGACAGTACAGCTGTGGTGCCAGCTGGGAAAGGGCACCCTGCAAGGATGAGGCACTGTCCTTCAGCGTGCAATGTATACCTCAAACCAACAGCCATTGCATGGGCATGTCCACTATAGGTAGAATATCTGGGCTGAGAAATGGAAGTAGGCAAGTAAGTGTCTTATTCTCTATCACTATCTGGACCTATTTGGGGAATTTGTGTTTCCCATGCTTACAACTTCAAACTTTGCAGGTCTAGAATTACTGATTCTTAGAGGGGAGATGCTTCCAGCAGGAGACCCATTATGAGTCTCACTAAACATAAAGTTATGGCTGTTGGCTGGTCACTTTCAACTTCTCACGCCAATAGATCAGCAGACACAGAACAGAATCACCAAACTGGAGAGGGTAATAGACCCTGAAGCCTTCTGGGGAAGAATATATTTGACATATTCATGGCACTGTTATGCCAAATTTAACTTTAAATTGCCAAATAAAGCAACCATGGACTGATATGGGCATAATAAACAAGTGTGAGATCTCTCAGGGATGAGGATCTGGGTCTCCTATTCAGTCAAGCTAATGGGGGATTTCTGTGTGGTCAAAGAATGATGAATATTATTTAGTTCCAACCTCAGGACCAACTGCAGTAGCTGGGGCTGAAGTTCATTCCACTAACCCTCTGCTTATACATTTCTCCAGAAATGTGACCATCCAGAATACTGTAGAATATATGCCTGGATGGAGTAGACTTAGTGTAAAATAAAAGTGGTTCTGAGTCTGGGCATGATGGCTCATGCTTGTAATAATCCCAGCACTTTGGGGGGCCTAGGCGGGCAGATTGCTTCAGCCCAGGAGTTAGATACCAGTCTGGGCAACATGGTGAAAACTTGTCTCCACAAAAAATACAAAAATTATCCTGACATAGTGGTATGCACCTGTAGTCCTAGCTACCTGGTGGTGGGTGGGGGGGGGGGCGGTGGGGGCAGTGTCTGAGGTAGGAGGATCATCTGAGCCCTGGGAAGTGGAGGGTGCAGTGAGCCATGATTGTGCCACTGCACTCCTGCCTGATCGATAGAGTGAGACCCCGAGCCAAAAAAAATAGTGGCTGAGGCCATGTTTCACCTGCAACCATATCTTTCTGTAGCTTCTTCTCCTGTTCTATTCTTGTTTGCCTCATTTACTTACAGGTTTCTCTTGAGATGACTCCCTCAATCTGTCACTTCACATAAAATATATATCTCAGGCTTTGTAGCTTATTAAGATGACATACAACCCACCAGATCTGGGAGCATCAACAGGCTTCTGGGGCAAGATTAGAATTCTCTTGGAGTGTAGCATTCCATAGTCAGCTGTTGGCCTTGAGTGAGATTCCTACATCTCTGAATGGCATTTTTCTGTCTGAAACGCAGGATTAGCAACATCTTCCTTTGAAGGACTTAATCACACATATACACACAACTCAGCACTGGGTCTGACACATAAACGTTCAGTAAAGTATAGATGTTTTTATTAGATAGTATAATTAGTTCATCCATAGCATTTTTCCTACACTTCACATTTATTTACTCCCTTGAATAATTTTACTTAATATTGGGGAATAAAATTCCAGTTTATTACTGATTAGAATTAATTTGGAGAATACAGCTTAGATATATATCTACAATCAAGCTTTCTATGACTTTGCCATGATTTAAACTTAATTGCAATTAATAGGCAATGTTGGGCAACTGTAAGCAACTATCTTTCTAAGGAATAGAATGTATACATACTTAGAAGATGACTCTTCTCTCGTTTATATTATTTTCTCTCTTTCTCCAACTATGTCATAAAATGATATGATTTTCTGCTTTTATCCTTGGGCTAGCCATGTATTCTAATCCAGATGCTTACAAACTCGAGACAACTCTTATATCAACTGTGTGTTTAGCCCAGTGCCTGACACAGACAGTATGCCCAATAAAAGCTTATAGAATAAGTGATATTAAACGTAGCAATATTAAATCAATTCTTGCTGCTAATCACCATGGAGTAAGCTAGTACATGATTATCTATACAAGAAACAATTCAATCACAAATAATTGCTTGCAATCTGGAGCATTTTTTCTTTTAACTTTAAGCTAAATTTTTATTTTCTCTGAACCTGGCTTGCTTGCTCTGTCTATCTATCTATCTGTCTATCTATCTATCTATCTATCTATCTATCTATCTATCTATCTATCTATCATCTATCTATCTTCTGTCTAAGCTTGCTCTATCTATCTATATCCATCCATCCATCCATCCATCCATCCATCAATCTAATCTATTTATCCTCAGTGTGCAGTTATACTGACATTTTTCTGTGCTTTTATGTCAGTTGCCATGGAAAATAAGTGACTATCCCATTCAAACTGTTCCCATGTGATTTTATGTATGCCTATTATATATCAGACTATTCTACACAGACTCTCTAAATTTTGTTAAAATCTGTTTAGCCATTTTTCAAAGATGGCTTTACAGACTCACTCAAGGCCTCACAACTGGTAAGAGGAAGAGTCAAGATTTCAGTTGTGGTCTGGAGAGCTACAAAAAACATAATAAATTATTCAGCAGTGTATTCTACAACAGGCAAATATTTGGCTTGCTTTGGTTATCAGCAACTTTCTCATCTCATTCCTAGTTTTCAGCGGTGAAATGACTGATAAGGAAAACATTTATTCCTCGATTCTCACATTTCTGAAGAGGGACATTTGCTTCACCTCTTAGTAGGGGACAATATTAAAAGCAATTCTCCAATACTTTCTATCCCTATCTCTGTTGTTTCTGTAGGAGTAGGTTTTTGTTTGTGTTTGCTTTTTTTGTTTGTTTTTAGCTGATTGGTGATATGTGTAAAGCTTGTCATCCATTGGGTAATCTTAAGAGTTAAATGGGTCATCCCTGTATTCAAAAGGCAAAGGGCTCTCTTTATCTCTCTCTCACTTATTCACTTGCTATTGTCTTTACTCTTGCTCTTACTCTTGACTCAAGTGTTTTCTCTTACAGTTGGCTTCCATATGAATCAGTAAGAAGTGCTGGGAAATCTTTACTGATATCTTCCTTCATTTAGGAAACAGACTAGTAAGACTTCATCAGGGCCTGGTTTTCCAATTTCTCTGACTAGAACTAGCTGGTTAATTTACTGCATAAAGTTTTGGAGAGAGCAGGAGTCCCTGTCATGACCCCCATTTTGAACTTACTAGTAACGAGCAACATTTGATTCTCTGTATTCTCAATTAGTTAAACACTAGAGTCCCTCAAAAACCTTCAATAGAATTATTTTGTTGAAGAATTTACCAGTGAAGCTATTTAAACATGAAATTTTATTGTAGGAAGGTTTTCTTAATATTACAAATTAATTTCTTCAATAGATGGGATACCAATCTAATATCTGATACCTCTGGTATCATTCTTGATAGATTATGTTTTTAAAAACAATTATTAATATCAAGTGAATTTAAATATTTATTGGCACAGAATTATCCAGATTATCCTTTTATATCTTTTAAATGTCTGTAAGATGTATTGTGATATCCTCTTTTTTACGTGTAAAACTTATAAATCATTAATTTTCAGCTTTTATTCTTTTCTAATAGACATATAAAGCTATGAAATTCCCTCAAAGTGCTGCAGCCCGCAATTTGAACATGTCTTGTTTGTATCATCAAGTTAAAATATTTTCTAATTGCCCTGTGATCCCTTTTATAATTCCATATACTATAAGAGAAGTATGTAGCTTAGTTTTCAAATATTTAGGTATTTTTTAGTTTTTGGTTTTGTTTATTCTGATTGGGTTTCAGAGTGGCTTTAAAATATATGTGTTGATGGCTTTCATGGATTTTATAAGATTCTTGACCATTGCCTCTCCAAATACTATTTTTTCCTTTTTATAGTTGATTCCTTATCAAACTCCAATTGCATGTATGTTAAAGTTTTTTTCTATATCCCATATGTCTCTTTCTTATCCTTCTGTGCTTTAATCTGGACATTTCCTGTGTGCCTTTTAAAAAATTTAATTAATCCACACTTCAGCTGTACCAAGCTATTCTGAACTCCTAATTTTAGCTATAGTATTTTTTGTTTCTATAAACTCCATTTGATTTTTTTTGTGACTTTCACTTCTTTGCCAAAATTTTTATTATTTTCTTTTTTCTTTTCTTTCTTTCTTTCTTTCTTTTTTTTTTTGAGACGGCGTCTTGCTCTGTCGCCCAGGCTGGAGTGCAGTGGCATGATCTTGGCTCACTACAACCTCTGCTTCCTGGGTTCAAGTGATTCTCCTGCCTCAGCCTCCTGAGTAGCTGGGATTCCAGGTGTCTGCCACCACACCCGGCTGATTTTTGTATTTTCAGTAGAGATGGGGTTTCACCATGTTGGCCAGGCTGGTCTCAAACACCTGACCTCAAATGATCTGCTCGCCCTGCCCTCCCAAAGTGCTAGGATTACAGGCATAAGCCACCATACCCGGCCCTATTATTTTCTTAAATATACTAATTGCAATAATTTCAAAGTTAATTTCTGATTAGCTCAACTATCTAAGTTACCTGAAAGTTTATTTCCATTGTGTGTTTTTTCTTAATACTGTTTCTTGCTATGAATGCATGGATACCAGAAAACTACATGAGAAAAACCCAAAATAATTATGATGAGTGAAAGAAGCTAGACTAAAATGAATGCCTACTATTTGATTCTATCTACGTAAGATTTTAGACAATAAAACTAATCTCTGGTGACAGAAAGCAAACCGTTAGTTGCCTAGAAATGGGATAGAAATAAATCTGTACACATTTGAAACATCGTAACAACAGAAGCTAATAATAAGATAGGACAAAGCAAGTTAAGATAGGGTCGGGAAAGGATCATTTTGGGAAGTTACATTTAATCTGAAATGTAACGTCAAATAATATGTAAACCATGAAAAGAGGGGGAGGGAGGCTGGGTGCAGTGGTTCACGCCTGTAATCCTAGCACTTTGGGAGGCCAAGGCAGGCAAATCACTGGAGGTCAGGAGTTCGAGACCAATCTGGCCAACACGGTGAAACCCCATCTCTACTAAAAATGCAAAAATTAGCCTGGTGTGGTGGTGCACACCTGTAATCTCAGCTACTCAGGAGGCTGAGGCGGGAGAATTGCTTGAACCCGGGAGGCAGAGGTTGCAGTGAGCCGAGATTGCACCACTGCACTCCAGTCTGAAAAGAGGGGGAAGGAAGAAAATATGTTTCAGACAGTGGGAGACATATATGTTGCAACCTGGCATGAAGAAGTAGAATAGGTAGACTAGAATAAATCTCGCTCAAAGGATGTGAGAAGATAATTGTAAGAAATGAGGTGGGAGACACAGTCAGTGGCCAGATCACAGAAATTGTAACTAATTAGTTGGAGTAAGGTAATTAGAAGTCCACCAAAGAGTTTTAAGTATTTGGGAGTGGATGACATGATTCGTTTTGCTTCTCAGAAATTAAGATGTTGTGTAGACATAGTTTCAGATGGGAGTAAAATGAGAGACACGGAGGCAGTTAAATCTTCTACCGCAGTACACATATTACTGGCTTGGGTCAGGCCGGTAGCATGAGTGTCAGGGAAAATTTTGACTGATTCAGATGTGAGGAGTGAGGGAAAGGAAACAGGAGGGATTGAGACATTTTTTTTCTTGGGTAATTACATTGGTGATTGCACCATTTACTAATATGACATTGGAATAGGAACATGGATTTTGAAGAGAAAATGTTAAAAATCCTTCAGACATGTAGTGTTTGAGGTGTTTATCTTATAGCTAAGTGAATATTTTCATTGCAGAGTCGTATTTATCAATTTGGAGCTATGGAGAGAGAAAGCTGGGAGATACGTGGAAGGGATTGGAAATCAAGGGGTAGTATACAGGAAACAGAAGGCTGAAGACTGAACCCTTAGGAACACCAGGAGCTATGCAGAGAAACAGGATATTAACAAGTGCCATGGAAACTAAAAATAAGGAGGATGTCAATAAGGAAGTGTGTCATCAGAGCCAATTATTAACAAGAGGTCAAGAAATTGGGCAAACACTATGTAGCTGTTTAAGTATTATATCCCATTCATATGCTATTCCCTCTGCCTCTTATGTTCTTCCGCATTTCATTATTTGTAAACTCCTGTTCCTCCTTCATGTCAGTTCAAGGGCCACCTGTTTTGGGAAATTCTCCCTGGGTTTCACAGGCAGACTTTGAGGCATGCTTTTTTATGCTTCCACTATGTTTTGATTCTGCTCATCAGCTTGTACTTTAATTATCTGTCCACAAGCTTATCTCCTAGCCAGCCCATGACTTTTGCTTTTATTTTCCCAGCATCACTGCATTTCAACCTTGGCTGAATCCCTAGTGCCTAGAGTAGTAATTTTATGGAAGACGTTACAAAATTATTTGTTGAATGAAAAAAAGTGCGTTTGAAAAATATGAGGGAATCTGAATTGCTAATGATGAGAAAAGGCAAATGATGTTTCAGGGCATAGCTATCACAGGGATTGTGACACAAGCTGGTTTAGGCAAATCAGTGCATTTTCCTGGCATCAGCGTCCCCATTAGTAAAATCAAGATGTTGTTTACTGGTGATATGCTATGTTCTATGAAGAGTCCTACTTCAGCAATTATTTTATTTCTGGATTTAAATAAATATTTTGATTTGGGAAAAGAATCTTTCCTTTTCGGTTTGTCTTAGGGTTTCCTCTGATTTTTAAAAATGGGTATTATCTGAGTCTAGAAAGCATTGGATCTCAGTCTCTTTTGTGTCTTCGTTACTTTTATTATCCATGAGAATTCGTGAGCATGGTGTGGTTAAGACTCACAGCCCTAGCAATGTCCTAAATACATGTCAGCAGGTGTTGAAAGGCTGTGGATGAGAAAGTGCCATCACTTCCTGGGTAATTGGAACAAGGCAGAGGACACTGTGCTCAGTGATTTGACAAAGGATTAACCTGTCTCCTCTACTGTAAAGCAATAATGGGCTCATTTGTTACTCATGGCACTGCTTGTCACCACATGACTGGAGTAACACATTCTCTTGCACACCTTCTCAGGATCCCTGACCAAATAGCTGAAAATGGAGATGTAAAGATGGGAAATTGATCTATTCACAGGACATACTTCAAAGTTCCTGGGTGTGTTTTGCTATAGCCATGAATATTAGTGCCAGCCCAGGTGTTTAGTGGCTCATTAAACTCTAGGGGTAGACATAGAAGATTAAATGGGAGGCCCAAAAGTCATGTTTCTCATTTCATATCCTCTTGTTATATGACTTTCATGGTAATTCATGTTTAGAAAATCCCTAAACATATTTACTTGTAGGGTATTTGTAAAATAAGGTTACTAATAGAACCAAACGTAGTATACATTATTTTTCTTAGTATCTGACTATGAAAACAGAATCAGGACCTGTTGGTAATAGGTAATTTGTATATTCATGTTAATTGATGAAATAAAAGAGTATTTTTTTTTTTTTTTGAGATGGAGTCTCACTCTGTTGCCCAGGCTGGAGTGCAGTGGCAAAATCCCGGCTCACTGCAACCTCCGCCTCCCAGGTTCAAGCGATTCTCCTGCCTCAGCCTCCTGAGTAGCTAGGACTTCAGGCACCCGCTGCCATACTCAGCCAATTTTTTTTATTTTTAGTAGACCACGTTGGCCAGGCTGGTCTTGAACTCCTGATATGGTAAGTTAAATTTAAGCACTTACCTTTTTTATTTTAAATAATGCTATTTATTTAAAAATTTTAGATATTATATATTGTGTTTTAACTATGGAGGATGATGTCACCATCACAATCCACCCTCAATGTTTTTCTTTTAGTATATCACATTGGCAAAAATATTCATTGTTTTATTCCTATTACATAAGTATTGTTCACTGATGACACTTCCTTTTTGTGCATAGCTATTTATGTTAGTAAGAGTTAGTAAGTCCCTCACTTATTCATTCTCTTAATTTCCTGTCTATGTCACAAACTCTTTATTCTCAAGTCCAATTTCCACCCAAATTGTATAGTTTCATTAAATATTAATTAAACAAATGAAGAATCTGTGAGTTCCTTTTAATTTTTTTTCCAAGCCCTCCTCCTGGAGTCCTTTGACTTTCTGCTCTATCCTGAACTTGCTCTTTAAATCAGCTACACAGCAGTTTTCCTGGGACTTCCCACCTCTTTCAACCAGAATTGCAAACATCATTTTCAGAATTCTTTTTCATGATTTGCTCCCTTGCTTTGACGGAGCAAATATCTGAGGATCTTCTTGGAAAAAAGTGCATGAATCATAAATTTTGTGAGCCATGGCTATTATTTAGGTATTTTTCCATCTGTATGTAAATATTTGTACATTTCTTCTCAACTTTGCATTCAGTGACATTACATTAGCAACTTGAAATTGACCAGAGTATATTTGCACCATGGAAGTCAGCAAACACTACAATTCAGTGCTTTTGTTTGTTTGTTTTTCCAGGAGAGCCAGTTGCTAAACATTTACCAGCATGCCACTGCTGCTCCCTGCTACTCATAAGCTTTTCAGGAAGTTTATAGTTTACAAATTGTTGAATTGATTTGTTTCTTGTCAGCATCCTTCTCTGCCTGCACTTGCTAACTGCCTTTCTCTGATCTGTTTATCATTCTTCCAATATCTCCCCATCTCCTAAAAATTGGTTATTTCTTGTTCATACATTTTTATCTCCCAATTATCGGTTGAGACTGGTTTGAAGAGAGGAAAGCAATGTACACACTTTTATATTCCACCATGTATATCCAGATATCCCATAGCCCACATTTAAATTGAAGAAAACTTCAATTTCATTTTTCAAGGCAGATAGCCCAGGTGAAAGATGATGTTGGCTTGAATCGGAAAGGTGGCAGCAGGGATGGAGAGAAGTAGATTGAGCAACTCTTGAGAGTTTCTAAGAATAGGAATGAAGGACGTTTCAAAAATATCTCCCAAGTGTTTGAATGGATAAGTTAATGGGGTGCCATTTGTTATTTAATGAGAAAATGAAATCTGAAGATGGAACAAAGCAGGCCAGGAAAATCAAGAGTTTGAATGTGGATGTGTTAAATCTGAGATGTGTTTGGATTGTGCAAGTAAGGATAGATAGTTGGCAGTTATCTATACGGCCATGGAGACAATAGAGGGATGTTTTACGTTTCCAGCCTTCCAACCATGACTTATTTTTTTTCTAGGAAATCTGTTGGGTTTGTGTAGGTGGGTGCATATGTATTCTCGTGACCATATGGGGGAAAGGATCTGCTGATCCATGTGTAACTGATTATGGTGTCTTGGGGATGCTTAGTAAGTTCCACAAAGATGTCCTTTAATCCATCTGGTTTGGGGGCATCCTGATGGAGTCTGATGTTGAAGTTTACTGTTAGTGAAACAGAGCCTTTTATCATGACATCATTAGGGCCCATAATGCTCCCTCAACCACTAGCTCTGGCTGGCATAGCAGATAGTCTAGATCTGCGCAGAATCTTGTATTCTGTCCATGGATAGAGATGTCACACTTCAACTTCTACTATGGGGATACTTCATGAATTTGTGAGGCAGCCACATGAGAGGCCTCTAGACTGTTCACTCAGCTACCTTCTGTTTCCTCCACTGAAAGTACCTAGGAATTTCTAGATACTATCTATGTCTGTGGATGCTGAGGGAGGCTAGTGGTACTATCTTTAATTATTTCTCTTAGAATTACCCCTTAGCTATTTTTTAGCCTAACAATTGGAATAGTGTCTTACTGCACATGGTATTTCTTCAAAGGAAACTGAATTTTTCCCAGTCCATGGCCAGAAAATAAAGCAATGAGCTGTACTGTTCTGCTCTTAGTGCAAACCTTATGGTTATTTTAAACAGCATTATCTACCCATGGCTTTGACCCAGAATGGAAAGCTAGGGCACATGTGTCTCACCACTTCCCTTGCTTCCTTACTGCTGTCGCGTTCCTGTCCAGAACCTGCTAGACTGGATTTATCTTCTATTTTTTGTCAGGTAGTGAGATAAAAAACTTGTTCACATCATATCCTCCATATCTCTAACCTATGACTTCTGGTAAGGCTCTACTTTCAGACCAAAAGCTTTATTTTATGGGAAGGTAGTTTCTGAAATTTGAAAATTCAAGTTTTGTTTTTTTCTTTACAAATTCTACCCTAATGAACTCATAGACACGTGAGTGTTTTCTCACAACTAAGAGGTGAAAGAAGAATCCACAATTCCTTCTACCCTATAATCCTTCTACCCTATAATAAAGGGACCTCTCATGTGCCCTTGCAAATTTTGAAGTCTTGTCATTAAGAACTCTGAGGCACTCTATCTCTGGTCTTCCTGACCCAATGAATACAGAAAACGGGTTGTTTTGTAAGGTTGCACCAGTGTACCATTCACTATTCAATTCCTTTCTTCTCACCCCTGTGTTCTCTTCAAATTTGCCTATTCCTCTTGAATTTGTGAAAATAAAAGGTCAGGAAAAATTAACCTAGTGATTTTAAATTTGTTTACTATCATGATCTTTGACTGTTACCAAAAAAAAAAAAAAAAGTGCATGGAATCCCAAACTTAGAACAAATGAGTAAAAACCTGCTGGGGTTCCTGATAGAATAGAGTCCTGAAGCCAAGACAAATGGGCCTTCACCTCATCTATTCAGTTATCTCTATGATACCTAAAGCTTTGCAGTGCATACTCTGTGGATCCCTATGTCAACCATTTCTGGATTTGTCATAGATATGACTTTTTTTTTACCTTTATTTAAATAATTTTAAAAAATAAATAATAGCTTCTTAGGTCTTTAAGACTATCTGTAAACTAACTCCCTGTCTCATGCCTGAGAAAATTGAGGCCCAAAGAAGTGATGTGATTTGCTTTAGGTCATTTGGATAGTATCAGAGCTGGAACTGAAACTCTAATATTCTATTATCTAAATTGATGCATTTTCCACTGTAGTGACCTACTATGAAACTCAGGGGGTTCTTGAAGAAGATCTCTCTTCTTCGTGATCACATAGAGAAAGCTATGTTTAGACTCTGGAAGAGGCATATTTGTGCCAGCTTGTCTCTTCACTAGCCCTGACACATTGTTCATTTAATTTGCTCAGTCTACAACTCCATTAGCTTCATCTTATGGTGGGACTGGCCCATTTATCCCTGTTTAAAATTTAATCAGATGTTTCACTGCTCATCAACACTTTAACGGGACCATTTAGAGCCCTGAATCTACACACATCTCTGCTTAATTACTGCTAGCCAACAGATGTCACTTTCACTGTCCTCTCTTCCTTTTCTCCTTCAGTTGCACAGACTTAAAAGAGAAGCTTATTCTTTAAATAAACCTTAAAGCAGAAACACAATCAGAGATAAATAGAGAGGCACCAGCCCTATGTTTCTGCTTGATTGGAATCTAGTTGTTTGGAGAAGTGAAAGGCTGTAGTTGGTACCTCATCAGGACTTGAAGCCTGCTTTTGAATTTTTCTTGTACAAAGTGAAAGGAGCATGGGAAGAAAGAGGGATGCAGAATAGGTGATGGGGCTCTCCTATCTGCCATGTTTGTCATGCCTTTCTTAGCCTGCTCTCTGCTCATGCATGTTCCTTATTCAACTGTGAAATTGGAATCACAAGAGGAGTGTTGCATTTCCATTGCCAACACTCTTCTCATGGTGGAGCACAGAGAAGTGAGACAGCTTTTGAAGCTGGAAAAAGAGATGTGACAGGTGACAAGCACTCTTGGCATATAAAAATAGGTTCAGTTTATTTGGTATTATCATATCCTGGTTGTCCTCAACCACCCACTCTCCAATACATATAAATGTGTTTCCACGGATAATCTAAATAATATTGCAGGTAGCTTCTGAGCATGAGAAATTCCTTTAAAATGACATGTTAATAGCTCATGGCTTTCCCTTTGAAAACAGTCAAAAAAGAACAGGGTTGTGTTTAATGCCTTGGAAGTATGGAAGAATTTCAGATAACTAATTAGTATTTTTGGATTGAACACGACAGGGTTTATACAGGCTGCTTCTAATCTACTGCATTAGTTATCTAGTGCCATAATAATGCTGCATAACAAACAATCATAAAATTTCAGTGGCATAGAGCAATAAATGTGCTTGCGAGCTTCAGCTGCTCTGACCTGGCTCAGGTAATCTCAGCTGGGCTTGCTTATGTACCTGAAGTCAGATGAGGCTTCACTGAGTGGTTTTGCTGTTTTTGGCTGGGCTTTCTCATGTCTGAAGGTCACTGGATGATAGACTTGGCTAGGATGACTGGGACAACTTGACTCTGTTCCACATTTTCTTGCAGGCTAGCCCAGAGATATTTTTATGAAAATGGCAGAGGACAAGGGAGCACGTGGAAATGCGCAAGCACTTTTTCCAACCTTTTCTTAAATTATATCTAATAAAATATGTAATTCATGTTTGGCCAAGCTACATTATATGGCCAAGTTCAGAGTCAGAGTGATAGGACACCACTAGTTACATTTTTCATCATCAGTGTTATTATTTTTAGAGCTGGTGTCTGTCTCTGTTACCTAAGCTGGAGCGCGGTGATGTGAGTATAGCTCACTGCAGTCTCTAGCTCGTGGCTCAAGTGATGCTCCTGCCTCAGCCTCCCAAGTAGCTAAGACTATAGGTATGCATAATAATGCCTCGCTAATTAAAAAAAAAAATTTAGAGACTGGGCCTCATTATGTTGCCTAGGCTGCTCTCAAACTTCTGGCTTCAAGTGTTCCTCTACCCTCAGCCTCCCGAGTCTCTAGAATTATAGCTATGATCTACTGTACCTGGCCCATAAGACTATATAAGAATGTTTGTAGATAGAGGGAAGGGTAAATAATTAGGGTAAAGAATACAATAAATCTAAGGATGTAAGACTGAACGCTTCCTATGTAGTATTAAGAACAAGATAAAATATTCACTTGTACTGCTTGTATTGAACACTGTCCTGGGAAATCTTGCCAGTTCCATAGGTAAGAAAAAGATTTTTAAAAAGGCATACATACTAGAAAGGAAGAGGTAAATCTGTCTTTGTTTATAGATGACAGGATCAAATATACAGAAAACCCTAGGGGATACACTAATGATACTGGAACTGATAAATGGACTTATCAAGATCACAGAGTAAAAGATCAATATGCAAAAATTGGTTGTATGTATATATGCTACAACTAAAAACTTGAAATGAAATTAAATACAGAAGACTTAGATATATATGTTTTTCTTTTTTTTTGAGATGGAATCTCACTCTTGTTGCCCAGGCTGGAGTGTAATGGCTTGATCCTGGCTCACTGCAGCCTCCACCTCCCAGGTTCCAACAATTCCTGCCTCAGCCTCCTGAGTAGCTGGGGTTACAGGTGTCCACTACCATGCTTGCCTAATTTTTATATTTTTAGTAGAGATGGAGTTTCATCATGTTGGCCAGGCCAGTCTCAAACTGCCTGCCTTGGCCCCGCAAAGTGCTGGGATTACAGGAGTGAGCCACTGTACCCAGCCTAGATATATATTTTGATGTGTAATGTCTTCACACTTTAAACTTTAAGATACAGCTGAGACAAATTAAATATCTAAATAGATGAGAGTTATATAATACTCTCAGGTTGAGAAACTCAATATGATTAAGATAACAACTTCTTCAAAATTGTTCTCTAAATTTAATACAATCTACATCACAATTCTAGCAGAATTTTCTTTATAATCTGACAAATTGATCCTAAAATGTATATGGAATTGCAAATGATCCAGAATACGCAAAACAGCTTTGAAATAAACCAAGAAAGTTGGAGGCCTTATACTATGTGATTTTAAAAGTAATTATAAAGATACAGTAATCAAGACCACATGGTTTTGACAGAATAGATTCACAAATCAGTGAAGCAGAATTGAGAATCCCAAAATAGAGCTGTATTTACATGGTCAACTGGTTTCTGACAAAGATGTTCCATAGTCTTTTTCTGGAAGTGGATGGGCCCCTTCCCAATTAACAGGTAGGATGTCAAAGATGATGACACTTCACACACCAAGATAATTTGGGAGAAAATGTATTAGGCACAAAGCACTCCTTAGGAGAGCAGGTCAGGCGCAAGCAGGTCTACACTGGCTTGAGTGAAGTTGAGAGAGTAGGGTGAGACTTTACACTGGCTAGGGGATGGCACTGGGGAAAAGTTTCCACATGCAGGGTAGGGCTTTTTGAGGTTTGAGTTTCCCACTGGCACCTGCTAAGATGTATGTGGGACAGGAGGGGAACGGGAAGGTGAGTCTTGAAAGCTGTCATCATTTAAACATCAAAACTGGGGTCAAACTCTTAATTACAGGTATAGAAGTAATTCAGTGTGAAAATGATAATAATTTAATAAATAGTGAGATAATTGGATATCCACATGGAAAACGAAGAACCTTGACCCTTTTATCACAATTTATAGAAAAATTGGTTAAAATGAATCATACACAATTTCAGTTAAATAAAAGTATTCCTTTTAGAAAGAAACCTGTTGTGCAACATGGTGACTATGGTTAAGAACAATGTTATTGTATTCTTGAAAATTGCTAACAGAGTAGATATTAAGTGTTCTCACTACAAAAATATAAATACATGATATAATGCATGTTAATTGGCTCCAATTAGCCATTTCACAATGTATGCCTATTTCAAAAACATGTTGTACATGGTAAATATATACAACTTTTATTTGTCAATTTAAAAAGTTTAGATAAAATATAAAAGATAAAATGGTAACAATTCAAGAAGAAGACAGGATAAGATCATTGTTATCTTGAATGAGACAAGGGTTTCTTAGTTTGGACACTAAAAGCACATATTATGACAGAAAAAAAGGAGAAATGGACTTCACCAAAATTAAAAGTTTTGCTAATTGGAAGCTACTGTTAAGAAAAATAAAAAAGTAAGCCACAGATTTCGAGAAAGCACTTGCAAAAATATCTGACCAAGAAATTTGATGAAGAGTATAAATAAAAATCCTACAGTTCAATAATAATTCATATAACTAAATTTTTTAAATGGTCAAAGACTTGAACAGATAATTTACACACACACACACACACACAATACAAATAGCAAGCAGTACATGAAAAGATGCTCAACATCACTGGTCTAACAAAATAAAAATTAAAACCACAGTGAGCTACCATTACATATCCACTGGAAAAACTAAAATTAAGGAGACTGAAAATTACAAGTATTGGCACAAGGATGTGGAACAATTGGAACATTCATATACTACTGGTGGGAATATAAAACATCATTTTGGAAAGCAGTTTGACAATTTCCTACAAAGTTAAATGTGCCCTTACCAAATGACCCAGCTACTCCTCCTGTAATGCTTACCCATGAGAAATGAAAACATATGTTTACATGAAGAGTTTGACAAGAGTGTTGATAGCAGCATTATTCATAAGAGTCCCAAATTGGAAAGAGCCAAAATACCCCTCAACTGGTAAATTCATAAAAACTTTTGGCATATACATACTGTGGAATTTTTCTGAGTAATAAGAGATCAAAATATTAATTTTTATGTAAAATAGATTAATCTCAAAAACATGCTAAGTGAAAGAAGACTGACATAAATACTGAGTATCATATAATGATTCCACTTATCAGAAATTCTAAAAAAGAGCTAAAACCATTGTGACAGCAGATCATTGCTTTTTGGGGCGTGGAAGGTGGAGATTGTCTGTAAAGAGGCATGAGGGAAACTTTTAGGGTAATGGAAGTGTTCTAAAACTTGATAGTGTTTACACGATGGTATACATTTGTCAATACTCATTAAGCTGGATATTTAAAAATTGTCAGTTTTAAGGCTTCAAATTACACATTAGTAAAGCTAATACTTTTAAATTGGTAAAATTATTTTCTACCGTAGGGCCAGAGGACCCAGTGTCCTTCATATGCCTTCTTACAGATCTCAATATATCAGGAAATACTACAGCTATGATATCCTAGTACTTAAACTTATGGAAGTGTGTCTAATGATGCTAATGGACATCCCCATGGTGCTATGTACACATGACCTGCCTCTTCCCTAAAGAGCAAGTTATTTGTTAGACACTCTGCCTCTTCTTCAGGGCTTACGTTTGGGCCACATGTCTTATCGTAGGAATATCTAGTCACAATGAACCACAATCCTCTAGTGCCGAAAAAAATCATCTAGCGCCTGTGTATGGATCCCTCAGAAAACCAAAAGGATCAGAGATTATGGAAGTCAGAACAATAGGGAAAATTACACATTCCTTTTCCTTGCTTTGCCTTATATTGCCATTTCTTGCTTTTCTTTTTTTTTTTTTTTTTTTTTTTTTTGAGTCAAGGGTAAACATGTTTATTGATAGGATTGTCTCTCTCTGTTGATTTTTTTTTGGGGAGGGGTCACAAAATCTACCTGATACTGAAGTCTGCTTATTTGTGGCTTGACAATGCTGACAACCTTAGAAACTGTACATTGAGACACAGGATGGTGGCTACATATTAACATTTATACTGTAGATGGGAAGAGGGGAGAAATTTATTGATAGATATGCCAAAAGCCTGATCATTTTTCCAGCAATTGGAGAATAATTCATTAGTAATTACTCATTTGAATTTAAAAGGCTATTTGTGAAGCCACATGTATTAGTCTGTTTTGTGAAGCCACATGTATTAGTCTGTTTTGTGAAGCCACATGTATTAGTCTGTTTTGTGAAGCCACATGTATTAATTAGTCTGTTTTGTGAAGCCACATGTATTAGTCTGTTTTCATACTACTGATAAAGGCATACCTGAGATTGGGAAGAAAAGGAGGTTTAATTGGACTTACAGTACCGTATGGCTGGGGAGGCCTCAGAATCATGGTGGAGAGTTAAAGGCATTTTTTGTTTGTTTTTGTTTTTGAGACAGAGTCTTGCTCTGTTGTCTAGGCTGGAGTGCAATGGCGCAATCTTGGCTCACTGCAACCTCTGCCTCCTGAATTCAAGCAATTCTCCTGCCTCAGCCTCCCACGTAGCTGGGATTACAGGCACCCACCACCATGCCCAGCTAATTTCTGTGTTTTTAGTAGAAACGGGGTTTTGCCCTGCTGGCCAGGCTGGTCTCAAACTCCTGACCTCAGGTATCCGCCCACTTGGCCTCCCAAAGTGCTGGGATTACAGGCATGAACCACAGCACCCTGCCTAAAGGCATTTTTTACATGGTGGCAGCAGCAAAAGAAAATGAGGAAGAAGCAAAAGTGGAAACCCCCGGTAAGCCCATCAGATCTCCTGAGACTTACTCACTATCACGAGAATGGTACAGGAAAGACCAGCCCCCATGATTCAATCACCTCCCTCTGAGTCTCTCCCACAACATGTGGGAACCCTGGGACATACAATTCAAGGTGAGATTTGGGTGGGGGCACAGCCAAACCATATCATTCCTCCCCCAACCCCTCCAAATCTCATGTCCTCACATTTCAAAACCAATCGTGCCTTCCCAACAGTCCGCCAAAGTTTTAACTCATTTCAGAATTAACCCAAAAGTCCACAGTCCAAAATCTCATCTGAGACAAGGCAAGTCCCTTCTGCTTGTGAGCCTGCAAAATCAAAAGTAAGCTAGTTACTTACTAGATGCAATGGGGATACAGGTATTGGGTAAATACAGCTGTTCCTAATGGGAAAAATTGGTTAAAACAAAGAGGTTACAGAGCCCACACAATCCAAAATCCAGAAGGGCAGTCAAATTTTAAAGCTGCAAAATGATTGCCTTTGATTCCAGGTCTCACACCCAGGTCACGCAATGCAAGAGGTGGGTTCCCATGGTCTTGGGCAGCTCCGCCCCTGTGACTTTGCAGGGTACAGCCTCCCTCCGGGCTGCTTTCAGAGGCTGGCATTGAGTGTCTGAGGCTTTTCCAGGCATATGATGCAAGCCGTCGGTGGATCTACAATTCTGGGGTCTGGAGGATGGTGGCCCTCTTCTCACAGCTCTACTAGGCAGTGCTCCAGTAGGGACACTGTGTGGGGACTCCAACCCTACATTTCTCCTCCACACTCCCCAACAGAGGTTCTTCATGATCACCCCCTCCCTGCAACACCCCCCACACCCTGCAGCAGACTTTTGCCTGGGCATCCAGGCATTTCAGTACATCTTCTAAAATCTAGGCAGAGGTTCCCAAACCTCAATTCTTGACTTCCGTGCACGCGCAGGCCCAATACCACATGGAAGCTGCCAAGGTCTGGGGCTTCCACCCTCTGAAACCACAGCCAAGCTGTTACGTTGGCTCCTTTCAGCCACGGCTGAAGAGGCTGGGACATAGCACCAATTCCCTAGGCTGCACACAGCGCGACAACCCCGGCCTGGCCCATGAAACAACTTTTTCCTTCTGGTCCTCTGAATTTGTGATGGGAAGCGCTGCCATGAAGGTCTCTGACATGCCCTGGAGGCATTTGCCCCAGGGTCTTGGGGATTAAAATCAGGCTGCTTGCTACTTATGCAAATTTCTGCAGCTGGCTTGAATTTCTCCCCAGAAAATGGGTTTGTCTTTTCTACTGAATGGTCAGGCTGCAAATTTTCTGAACTTTTATGCCCTGTTTCCCTTTTAAAATTGAATGCTTTTAACAGCACCCAAGTCACCTTTTGAATGCTTTGGTGCTTAGAAATTTTTTCCGCCAGATACCCTAAATCATCTCCCTCAAGTTCAAGGTTCCACAAATCTCTAGTTCAGGGGCAAAATGCCGCCAGGATCTTTGCTAAAACACAAGAGTCATCTTTGCTCCAGTTCCTACAAGTTCCTCATCGCCATCTGAGACCACCTCAGCCTGGATTTTACCGTCCATATCACTATCAGCATTTTGGGCAAAGCCTCTCTAGGAAGTTCCAAACTTTCTCACATTTTCCTATCTTCTTCTGAGCCCTCCGAACTGTTCCAGTCTCTGCCTGTTACCCAGTACCGAAGTCGCTTCCACATTTTCAGGTATCTTTTCAGCAATGCCCCACTCTACTAGTACCAATTTACTTTATTAGTCTGTTTTCACGCCACTTATAAAGGCCTACCCGAGACTGAGAAGCAAAGGAGGTTTAATTGGACTTACAGTTCTACATGGCTGGGGAGGCCTCAGAATCATGGTGGAGGGCTAAAGGCACTTCTTGCATGGCGGCAGCAGCAAGAGAAAATGAGGAAGAAGCAAAAGTGGAAACCGGCCTCAGTGATTCAATTACCTCCCCCTGGGTCCCTCCCACAGCATGTGGGAATCCTGGAAGATACAATTCAAGTTGAGATTTGGGCAGGGAGACAGCCAAACCATATCACCACATTTTGTTACAGTTAAAACTTTAATGTTTCCAAATAGGTGTGTCTCAATCTATATATCGTGCTTTCAAGACTGCTTGTCAAAGTGCATGTGCAGGCAATACTTAAAATGTGGTGCTTGATAGTGGATGTGGTGTTGCAAAGGCAGGCTGATACCTACCGGTATGTATTGGTTTATAAATACAGCCTCAAATAATATAGAACCTAACAAAGAGATCTTAGAGGCCATTTAATCCAAACTCTCATTATACACGTTGAGAAAATGAGGCACAGAGATGTTAAATGACTTGTCCGAGTTAATAATGTATGTGACTTTGTATGTTTGGGACTAAAATTGAGGTTTTCTGACTCTTCTTCTGTTATTCTTACCACCACACTACTATATTGTACTTCAAGTCAAATAAAAATTCAGACATCACTGAATGTAATACTGATTGGAGAGGAGCTTCCAGTGAATGAGAACGGTGCCAGGGCCCTGTATTCTAATGGCATGTGTTGATTCCAGCCACTATTTGTGGTGTTCAAAGGAACCCACATCTGCAGGCTCACAGCATTACTCTAGTTAAGAGTCAGAAAGTAACTGAGTGGGGATTAAAATAGTTCCTGGTAGTAAAACAGAATGACAGCCTCATAGAATTTGATTCTGTTTTCAATATTTCATAACAATTTCCTTTTACTCCAAATGAATGGTGGTTCATGTGGTTCCAGGATGAATTTCTCTTGTAAAGGTTCTTACTCTTTAAGAAATATAGACACAGCCATAAAAACAATTCAGTCTTTTACCTCATTGCCTTCTTTCTAAACTGGTAATAAATTGTTGGCTGAGGCTAGATAGGCACATAATAGGTAGTGAGAAAACCCTCCATCAATGAGAAGATTTATCTGTGAGTAGTCAGAGAAACATTCCTTTATGCAATAAATACTAGAGGTGGGAGATATGGGCCAACAAGGAATGAATTGACTATAAAGAGGCATTTATCAGGATGATGGTAAATATCAACCTTCAAAAAAGGAGAATTCCATAAACCACAGTCAGTACTTAAATTTTTATCATGATATTTTTGACAGAATCTGCCTCATGCTTTAAGCATTTTTCCTTAAACAAATTTATTCTAGACTTCCCTAAAGATTTTGCTTCCAACACTTCTCTATGTCTTATGTTGAAGCCTTATTGCTATGTAGCATTAGCTATATTTTTGGTATTTTTGTTTGGTTTATTCGTTTAGCAGAGTTTGGTTTATTCTACTCTTTCTACCTGGTACCTGTCTGGTTATTACTAATATGGACAGAGAATTTTCAAGGTTACATTTAGTCTTTTGGAAAATGCTAAATGCACAGATGGGGCTCAGTAATTAGCTACTGATTACTTTTTGGAACTGGGTATTCTCCTCCTGCAAGACTATTAACTTACTTTTCAAATGATAACTTTTAAGGTGTTAACTATTTTTTGTGAAATCTTCATTATAGATTTATAGGAGTCTTCCTTCTGTTGGAACTACGATTACTTGTACATTTCTTTACATCATGGAGAGATGTACAAAGTTGTGTAGAAGACCCTTTGTAGATAAGCATCTTTTGTAGATTTTGTATTATAACTCTAAAGGTTTGTTCATTATTCTGGAAGGGCAAGGACTGAAACTGGGCCTAAGTAGTGGAAGATGCATTTCTTTTCATTGACAGCTATATTCGGATTCATCATCCATGTTACACTTTTTTTTCAACCAGAAATTTGAATTGTGGAATATCAGCTCATTTGTAAACTGCTTGCTAATCACCATCTTAACTTTATACGAATAGAAATAATTTGAGGTTGGTGTAAATGTGAGAGATTCAGACTGCAAAGTGCAAGCTATGAATTGACGACCCCACCCACCTACTGCCAAGCACCGTTTTGAACTCCCTGATTAAAACTGGGAAAGCCCAATTTGATGTCTGATAGTGCATTGACATGGTGGGTGGAATACTTGGACTGAATTAATTCAACAAGCATTTACTGGGTACCTTTTATGTTTTTGGATTAGTAGGTTAATGTAATTGAGGCAGAATCACTGCATATCCAGAGCTAAAATTTGCTGAGCACTTACTATGTTCCTGTAACTCTAGTTAGCACTTTGCATACAGTACTTCATCAAATCTTCAGAAAAGTCTTGAAGCAAGTATTGGTATTACCGAAAACTTACAGATAGGAGAAGTGAGACTCAAATAGGGCAGGTAATTTGCCCTGGGTCACTCACCTTATAGCAAAACTGGGAGTAGAGGCCATTCTTGTGTGATTCCAGAGCCCCTGATGGGAACCTAATTGCTGTGCAGCATCACAACTGAAGGGTTTGATGAGCCTCATTCCCCTCTGCAATTTTGCTCAGCGTTAGCATTAGGAACCCTAGATTTTGTTCTGTATTTATTTCCAGTAATTGTCAACCTACTTGCCAATTTCTTTGTGTTCAATAAATGTTTGCTGAATTGATGCATGTCTAGAGAGGGATGCTCCTCCTCATGGTTTCTGCACTGACCTTGAATGGCTTCTCATTTCATTTCTTAAAACAGAGATAATGCAGAGGTACTAAAAAGGACAAAGGCGATCAAATAACCGAGTTAAAATGTGTTTTTCCCAAACACTAATAACACAACATTTGAATGAAAGTGTTGAACACAACAGATTATTTTTTTCCTCTTCCGAAGGGTACAGTTATTCATGAAGTGAAGGACAAAGGCATTTTGTTGCATTTTTATGAAAGAGAAACATATATCAGAGGGCATAATAAAATTTTCGATAATAGAGTTTTGCCTTTCTATGCCAAGCCTATCTTGCAGCATACATTCTTAATGAAGGAAAAGATCAACAAGCCATAGACATATTTTTTTGCGAGATAGAAAGCAATTAGAAAATATAAAAGCGAGGTAAGAAAAAAGCTCCAACAAACTGGAACAATTACAAGCATTATAAGAAAATCAATAAAATAAAATCAAACCTCCTCTTAAGGCAACAAGTCTATTCAAGTATTGTTACAGACTATCTGATTATTACAAAGAAATCTCAGTTTGGAACATTACAGTGAAATTAAATAAAGCCACAGATGTTAGGACAAAGCATGTGAGTCAGCTTTTATGCTTTGTGAGGGTGTGACCTCATGAAATATATCCTTTTGCAGAGAGAGATCTGCAGAGGGCGCCAAATTAACTGAATCAGGATAGAATAAACAAGAATTGGGATTCACTTGCAATCAAGTTACTGGTTAGTCATTTCAGTCTTATTCATCAGCCAATAATATTGAGTTAGAATGGAAGGCACAGGATTGTGCTAGATAATGCAGAAAGTGCTTTTCAAACTCTCTGTCCTCCCCACTGATTTCAAAAACTTATTCATCTCTCAAGAGTCATATCAATTGCTACCTCCGCTGGGACATTATTCCTGATTTTTTTAGGTAGAATGAATCACTCCCTTTTCTGGGCTGGACAGCAATTTATTTAGTTGTAAGCTCTCCCATGCATATCTTATAGCTCTTAGTCATTCCACTGTCATGGTTTCCCTATAGCTGTGTCTGCAGGTTAAGAACCATGTCTTTTTTTTTTTTTTTTTTTTTTTTTGAGACGGAGTCTCGCTCTGTCGCCCAGGCTGGAGTGCAGTGGCGCGATCTCGGCTCACTGCAAGCTCCGCCTCCCGGGTTCACGCCATTCTCCTGCCTCAGCCTCCCGAGTAGCTGGGACTACAGGCGCCCGCTACCACGCCCGGCTAATTTTTTGTATTTTTAGTAGAGACGGGGTTTCACCGTGTTAGCCAGGATGGTCTCGATCTCCTGACCTCGTGATCCGCCCGCCTCGGCCTCCCAAAGTGCTGGGATTACAGGCGTGAGCCACCGCGCCCGGCCAAGAACCATGTCTTATTGACAAAGGCAGCAGAGAAGCAAATGGTCAAAGAGCATTTTCTGAGGGATAAATAAGGGAACAAATCTAGAAAAAAAAGAACAATTGTCTTAAGCTAACACCCCTTTATCAATTTCCACCTATGAAATGGGTTTATATCATTTATTCATTCAACAAATATTTACTAAAAACCCATCATATTCCAGGCACTTTGTTAGGTTTAAGGAATACAGAAATAAGACATGATACCTCAAATCAAGGAGATCTTGGTTTAGGAAATTTGTAAACTTATTTAAAATACTTTACCATATGCCAGATTGAAGGTTATATATTTTCTTTACCACAATTAAATAAAAAAAAACTGGCCTATTATCTTCAAAAGTGTCAAAGACAAGGAAAGCTTGAGGAACTGTTTCAGACTGAAAAACGATGAAAAAGCTTTGGGAACAAAATGCAATGCCTGATTCTGCAACTGCATCCTTTTGCTGTAAAGGAATTAACTAGAGCAACTGTTTTGAAGGATTAGATGCTAGTAGCATATTAGGATTAATTTTATGATTTCGATGATTTTACCGAGTATGTAGGGGAATGTTCTTCTTGTAGAAAGTTTTTTGGGCAGAAGGAAAATATTAGCAGATGGAAATCTGGATTTACATAAAGAATATTGGAAATGGTAAATATTAAATAAAAACAGCAAAATCTTTCATGTAGAAATTCACAAAGATGTTTCTAATTTCAGTCACTTCAGTGACTTGATGTTGCCAGAGTTGGTTTTGTTTGTTTGTTTGTTTGTTTCTTGGAGAATGTTACATTCTTTTAACATCCAACAAAATCATTATGTGTGCTGGAACAGACCACTCGTGAGAGGTTTTCAAGGATGAGTGTGCCTTTGAACATCATAGCTTCTCCGGTTTCTCAGAAGTAAAAACCAGTCACAAAGTTTGTGACTTTGTTCAAAAGAAGAGTGGGGCCACTTGTTCCCAGGAAAAATCATTGCACCATCTGGTAAGTCATGGGTAGGAAGGTGAGCATTTTGTACTTTTATTTTTAAAGATAGCTTTAAAAAACACATATGTATATATAACTATAAGGAAAAATAGGATATTACTTATAATAAGAACACACGGAGAGAACTGCTTTAATATTTTAGTGTAGTCCTTCTATCTCTTATGATGCATATGTAGCATGTATGAATTCTACCCTACAACTATATTGGCAAGAAGCATATTTTTGTTTCCCCAAGCAAAATTAAATGAGTCTTCGCATACTTTTCTTTGCATTCCTTTCACTATCATATCTTCCTAGGATTCCACAAGAAATCTAGAGATTTCAATGGTACCCCAAAATGAAGGGCCGTCTTTAATCCATCATAGCTCCAACTGAGACATCCACTGATTAGGTGATGTGGATCTATCTTCTCAATTCTGCTCTACCAAGGAGCTTTATCTATGGCCCCAAAACCACAGCTCTCAACATCATGGCTCTTCATGTGGAAGGTTTCCAAAATCTACAATCCACCTGGACAATGTCCTGTCTCTTGGCCATTCTGCTCCCATAAATCTCCAAATCCCCAACCCTCTTCACTTGGCTCAGGATACTCCCTTGTTGCTGGACATCTCAGGGTTGTATCCCTCACTCTATGCACAGACTTTAGCTTTTTGCTTTTGTGATCCTTGGCTTTTTTTTTTTTTTTTTTGAGATAGAGTCTCACTCTGTCTCCAGGCTGAAGTGCAATGGCACAATCTTGGCTCACTGCAACTTCCACCTCCCAGGTTCAAGCAATTCTTCTACCTCAGCCTACCAAGTAGCTGGGACTACAGGTGTGTGCCACCATGCCCAGCTAATTTTTGTATTTTTAGTAGAGACGGGGTTTCACCATGTTGGCCAGGATGGTCTTGATCTCTTGACCTTGTGATCAAGGTCAAGACGGGCGCATCTCAGCCTCCCAAAGTGCTGGGATTACAGGCATGAGGCACTGCGCCTGGCCGAGCCTTGGCTTTTAACAACAAAACAGCTTGCTTATCTTGAGGAGATCTCTGGATTTCATGATCCTTCTCCCTGAGGATGTGTGTTATATAACTATTTCTTCCTGATTCTTCTGCAGTGGTAAAAGTACCACATATTTTAATAAATTATCCTGCCACAAATCTCATAACTTTGTATTTTATAGTATTTAATTATTTCAGCTTAATTGAGTTCATATTTATTGTGGGACAAACAACAAATATACTACGTGGGACCCAACAATGAATAAATTTTCTGCAGTTGAGAAACTCATAGTTTGGTGAAGAGTATAGTTCCCCACATGACTATATTGATGGTCTGCGGTCCATATGAGTGATGGTCTATAAGGGACCGTGTTTCTGAGAAGGAGCCTCTCTTTTTCCTTTGATGTTCCTGTTCCTGTCTGCCGCTCCACACCCCCAGCAGACACACATAAGCACAGGTGCAAGTTATTAACATCTGTGATGCTGCATAGGGAAGTAATTTAGCGATTCTTTAGACTTAGTGATGCCAAGAACCGCAGGTGTTTCTGAAACCTTCCTTTCAGTTGATTTCAACTCTTTTCTCTCTTACAGCAGGAGTGGGAGTTGTTGGTGTCCATAGATACCCGCTGGGTACAGAGACTAGTTCCAGATGCTGCTATAATATGTGGCTCACCCAGGCAGAAATACCCCTCATTAAGACTAAATTCTGCCAGTAGTGATGCTTACTTGACTTTTCCTACTGTGTGGTAACTGAATATTGACTATGGTTCTTCTATTGGAGCCACCCAATTCCAACATTAGAGCATCTCAGAAACAATTGTTTAATTGGGTCTTTACAAAAACAACAAAATAATGTGTTCAAAGTGCCAACATTTGGAATGAGAATTCTATTAAGAAAGTATATATAATATAAATAGATGACATTTATTGATATACTTGGTATAGTGTTGTGTTCTTATATAAAATTAACCTACTTAATTCTCATCACTTCATGAGGTTGATACTATAATCTTTCATTTTATTTATAAGTAAGCCCAAGCTTCAAGTTGTTATGCCCAAGGTCAACAGAACAAATGGTGACAGAACTAAATATTGTGGTCTCAGCTCCTATGCTCTTTGCATGAGATTTTACTGTCTTAGAATATGTGCAAAACTTTAAATGATATTCAATATGGTTCTGAATTTAAACTATTAGTTGCTTCCCTAGACAAAGTGCCATATCATTCTTGTCTTTACATAGCCTGCATTGGAATTACTGGTGCATTTTTTTAGAGTACTTTTTATAGTTTACAGAAAACTTTTAGTTATTGCACTTCTATTTGCTCCAAGTTACCTATCAGTACTATCCTTATTCACTGACGTCTATGAAAATTTGTTCCCTTCTCCGCTAAATGCCTGCTGCTAATTATTCATGATGGAGTCCATTAATTTTCTATAGCTGCTACAATAATTTACTGCAAACTTAGTGGCTTAAAACAACACAAGTTTATTATCTTAAAGTTTTGGAGTTTAGAAATCTGACATTAGCCCAGGTTTTGCTGGGTTACAATCAAGGTGTCAACAGGGCTGTGTTCCTTCTGGATGTGTTAGAGGAGAGTCCACTTTTCTTGTTCAGCTTCTAGAGGCTACCCATATTCCTTGGATTGTGACCTTCTTCCATCTAAAGTCAGCACTGGCTGGCTAAGTCTTCCTCATGCTATGTCACTCTGACACTGATTTTTCTGCCTTTCTCTTCCATTTTAAAGGACCCATTTTATTAAATTGGGCCCATCTGGATAATCCAAGACACTATGTTAGAGTGAGCATCAACCTCAATTTTATCAACAACCTTAATTCTCCTTCATTTAACAACAGTTTCACAGGTTCTGGGAATTTGCACGTGAGCCATGAACATCTTTGGGGATGTATTATTCTGCCTACCACATGGAGAGATAATTTTACCTCCCCTTGTTGGTGTTTACCTTGCTCATCTCTGAACTCTGATTTAAATGCTCTCTCCCTCTCTTCATTTTTCTGTTGCCTTCCGACAACCTGAGAGGTTATATTGCTTTTATTAGAGAGGAGAGATACTTTTTTGATTGGGAGTGAGCTAAAATTGGATCCTGTGTTGAGGAGCACTAAGAGCACTCATAATATGTCCTGTGTAACCCTAATACATTCTCCCTCTTGCTGAAGCACCTAGAAGTAATTTCTGTTCCTGTTTCACCACTGCTCATCCAGTATGACATGAATTAAGTTATTCAGGGTTCTAGGATGGCTTAACTACATAGAGGCTAGGGCCTGGGGCTATAGGGTTGGATAGGTAATTGAAAACTCCGATTTTCAATGAATAGAGGGCCATTCTTGAACAGGCATTATTTGTAATAATTGATGTTTTTAGCTTATGGGGCTTTAGGTAATCTGACCTAAAACACTTGGATGAGAAAACCAAATTGCAGAAGATTAAATGACTTTCCCAAGGTTCTATTGAAAACCGCAATTACATTGGCACCAACCTAATACTTCCAATCAATTGCAGAGTTGAAACTGGATTCATGTGACTACTTTTCTAATTCACCACACTTCTTTCCCTTAAGTAGTGAGCCCTTTTACACTGGTCCAGGTGCTTTCAGTGACTTGCCAAGTGTCACAAGGCTCTAAGCTGTAAAAGGCTGGAATCCGTGACTCTTGTTTCTTGTCCTCTAGTCTAGTGTTTCTTCTTCTACAAAATGACAGATCCTGGAATGCAGTGTTCTTGGGGATGTGTTCCAACTCTGGATGAGATATTTCACGTGTGTTAGGTGAATGATGAGATCTAAGTAACTCATTAGGCAAGGGCCAATGTTGGTGACAGAGGTATTGGGTAATAACAGCTGCTATTTTTGAAGACATTTTTCATGCCAGGCCAGGCACTGCACTGACTGCATTACAGGCATTTTGTCACTTGCTCCTCAAAACAGCCTCATGCATCCATGTGGTAAATGATACTGTTTGTCAACGTCTCATTATCTACTTTTTCCAGGCACAAAGAAACCTATACTTGTGAGCCCCGTGGTGGAAAGAGGTTGCAAGCTCACAAGCCAGTTTTGGCCAATGACACATTTATGGAAGGGATACACTTCACTGCAAGCCCTGAATGATTCTCTAGGCTCTACCCTCCTCTGTAGCATTACAGAGGCCCTGGTCCTTCTGGCTGAAAGAATGGAAAGTGATTGTGAACAGCTGCACCCCCTGTCAAATGGGGCATGCAGCTTGAGCAAGAAATATACTTGTGGGGTACAGCCCCTGAGCTTTCGGGATTGCAGCCACACAACCTAGCATGAACCTTGTCCATGCTAATGTAAGTAGGCATTAATTATCATTAGCCAATAAAACTTAGGAGCAGACAAGTTAAGTAAATAGCTTCCCTGTAGATAAGAACAGGGATGCAACAAATCTATGCCTGACTAATTGCAGGGCCTGTGCTATGAATCCACATCACCACAGTCTCCTAGTAAAAGACAGGCTAGCAGAGACGCTGCCCCAGCAGAAGGATAAGCTGCTGTTGAGGCAGCGTTTGCACGTCTGTTCAGCCAAGTCTAGTATCTTTGGCGTCTTTTTCACTCTGAGTCTTCAGAGCTTCTTACTTGTCTAAATTCCCTTGTTCCCTTCTTTATTCTGAGCCTGTGCTCTCAAATACCTTCAAACTCTTTAGAAAAATTAATCGCGGTTCTAGTTTTCCCTCCACACTTCAGGGCATTTTGCACATGCCCTTGAATGATTTTCAACTTTAAATAAGTCCCCCGTCTCTGTAATCCCTGAGACGTGTGTCTGCTTCTATCCCTTTTATGGAAGAAAACACTTTGTTCTAAACAAACAACAAACAGAGAGGAGGGAGCTAGTTGGGAAAGGCAGCCAACAAAGAGAAGCTGCTTAGCAGAGACAGGGAGCAACACAGAGGCATCAGTTAAGCTGGAATAGAGAAAAGAGGCATGAGCAACAAGACACCTAAAGACTTGATCATCTTAGACTCACTTTTCCAGGTGTGCCCACTTGAGCTGTGTTGTCACCCTTTATGCTGGGGGCGGCCTGGGGTAAGGGGTAAGGAAGCCACTCTGCGTTTGACTTAGTCCAAGGGAATGACTGTGATTGAAAAAAAAGTAATTGTTGAACAACAGGTTTGGCTCTGTTTCTGTGCAGCAGGACTCTTCTGGTTTTAGAACCAGACCCAGCTGCTTGCATAAGGCTTATGGCTGTAAGCCATAAGAAGGTAGGATGCTGCTTCAGTCAGTGATTTTAAATGCCGAGCACAGTACTTCATACATACTGATGTTTTAGCTGATAAAACTTAGGAGCAGAAAAGTTAAGTAAATAACATCTCTGTAGATAAGAACAGGGGTGCAACAAATCCATGCCTGACTAATTGCAGAGCCTGTACTATGAATCCACATCACCACACTGTCTCCTCGTAGAAGACAGGCTAGCAGAGAGGCTGCCCAGCACAAGGATAAGCTGCTGTCGAGGAAGCATTTGCACGTTTGTTCAGCCAAGTCTGATGTCTTTGGGGTCTTTTTTTTTAGTGATAGAGGGGTTTAGGCCATAAGTGACATAAGTCACAAAGTGAAAGGAGAGAGAGCTGCACTAGAGGAATTTTTACTCTTCATCCTCCCCCAACCCCTTCTGGAGAAAGCAGTCTTGGAAGGGTTATAAATGCTCAACAAGCTATCATGCTGCATTGGTAGCAAGCTTTTAGTATAGCCCAGGAAGGTGAAATTAAATCCTATCGGGGAGAGTTTCATGGGCAGATTTCTGGGAAAAAAAAATCAGACTGTTCCTAGCAGACCTACAAAAAAAGGAAAGATAATTGAATGGTTTTAAGCTTCACATAATTGGAATGAGTTTAAACAAAAGTGAAGGAGCATCGTAAGAGGAAATCAAACAACCTAAATTGTGCCCTGTATTCCATCTCCTTCAGAATCAACTAGAATCTCATTGAAAATGCATATTGCTGGGCTCCACCTTAGACTTAGCATTTGATAAAGCCTTTGGGTAGAGGCTGAAATCTGAGTTCTCTAGGAAAATCTTTCATACTCTAAGAACCACTCTCAGAGAGTTATGGTAGGATGACTTGCTGTAATATTTTTCAGTTCTGAGACTTTGCCATTTAGGTTCTAGAACTGCTTTTGCTGTTGACAAGATATGCAACTTTCCACAAATCATTTGATTTTTTAATTTCCTTATCTATCTGGATGGTCTCTAATGCATTTGAGGACTTAAAAATTAGTATGTTTTCCTGGGCCCTACCCCTGAACATTCTGATTCAGTCAGTCTAGGGTAATTTATTCTATCAGCCAGGTTTGGAAACCATTGAACTAAATTATTTCTAAGAGTTTTCTAGCTTTAAAATTTTATGAGCTTACATTATTTAAAGTTATCAAAAATATGCTATGACCCATCTTATCCATGTCTTCTTCAGCCAGGTTGTTTTAGGAGCTGGGTCCCTTTTCGGGACCAAATTCTGATTATTTTATTTTTCCAAATCACTCTGAAGTAGACCTTTTTTTAGGAATACTTTTTTTTTCTCTAGCAAATGTAGTGCCAAATTACTGTTGCACCAAAAGACGTTCAAGTGAACATCATTACGATGATCTGCATTGTAATGCCCTCTTACAGGAGAGGGTATTTTCTAATTGTCAGGAACTGAGCTCTGAAACTAGCATGGCTCCTCAATAATGAGAATGATGATAGAAGATTGACAATTCTTTGTACCATATCTGTGGACAACACTGTGGGATTTTATGGAGTGGGGAAGTCTTCTTACCATTTTTTAATTTCTTCTCCCAGAACAGAAATTATGGGCCACAGTACATTTTTATCACAATACTTCATACCTTACTACCATGGGGCAAAAATTTCCCTAGTCTGAGTCATTAGTAGAAACACACAAGTCAGGCATACATGACTTCTATGTATAGGGAAAACTTTAAAAGAGGAAATTGGTAAATAACACATTTTTCTACATGTGGCAGATATATACCCTGTATTTTGGAAGAGACTCAGAGAATGTAGTGTATATTATCAGAGAGGGAAAAATTATTATGTGGTATTATTGAGGATCTTGGGCTCCATAAAAAAATTTCCAAAGGTTCCCATTACACAAAGTTAGAGGGTTTCTAACAAGGTAATCTCACCACCATCAAAGTGAATTATTAAATATAAACCCATATGCTGGTGGCTTTTTTTCTAAACAAAGTGTGGATAGATGTCCACAAATGAACCCTGTCATTGTATATTATTTGATTTTTCATTTGATTTTTTCCTCTATTTATTCACTAAGTATTTATTGAGAATCTACTACATATAAAATACTGTGCCCGGCATTGTCAAGAATTTTAAACAGCATTACACGTTGTCAGTACTTTCTTTCAGAGCTTAAAATGTAGTAGAGGATTCAAGGCAAGTTCACATACAAAGCTGTGTGATCACACAAGATATAATAGAAACAATGTCCCCAGGCAGTATAGGATTAAGAGTCAAGTAAGTAGAACAGATGTGTGTCTGGATGTACCTGTGTATCTTCCACCTGTTGTCTCTTACCAAGGTAGAATTTGCTCTTCTGTTCTGTCTGTCCTTTGGTATTAGGTCCAACCCCAACAAAACCATCTTCAGAAAACATTGTGTTAGTAGAAGGTGACCTGAGCATCAGGGTTTCTTTTTCTGGCCCCTCAAGCCTATTTACTTGCCCAATTTGCCTGAAATTTCTGATGCTTGTAAATCAATTCATGCTGGCAAACTGCTTGGTGTTTTGTCCCACAAATTTACCTTGAATATTAGGAATATTTTTGCGCAAGACACAGAAACCTAACTTGACGTAGGGGTGGATAAATCTAAAGTTTAAATTATATCAGCACACACCTCACTCTCTATCTCTCAGCTTTGCTTTTTCTTCATTGATTTTGAACATTAGTAAGCTCTTGTCACGTGGTAGCAAAGAGGGCTCATTGCAGCCCCAAGCTTACATTTCTCCAATGCCTTCATTTTAAAAGGTAAATGCTTGTTTTCCTCACACTTCCTGCAAATCTCCTAGGGAGAGAGGTCACTACCCCTCGTTAACCAACAACTGTGACCTAGCTGATAGGTTTCGTGTTCACTTCTGGACCTGGAGAATGATAGGAACCCAAAGACATGCTAGGCTGGTAAAAATCAGCACACTGTCCTTACAATTTGCCCTTTGGAGTATGACAAAATAGATGTAATTTTATAAATATGCTAATTGCTTTTCCTGCTGCATGTTTTAGCCTACTTGAAAAGACAAAATGCATTTTAGTAAATACAGGTCTGGCTGCAAATAACACGGTACCCAGTGCCATAAAATGTAGCAAGAGAAAAGAAAAGAATAACTCATTTTGTTAGACTGACAGAAGAGAACTTTACTTGAACACACTGAACTCCCATGATTGTTTGGGCTTATCTTCCTTGTTTCTTTTACATTAGTACAAACCACCTTAACTCTATTATGCAATGTAAAATGCGTGTGCTGTCTTTGTGTTATTATTTACAGCTGACAGAGATTATTCACTCCATGGGAAGGAAAAATTCTGTCAAGGGAATCCTGCAATAATTAGTTTCAAAGGTAGATGTGCACACAAATGGGGAAGAAAGTAATTAAAAGAAAATGTGCAGGTTGTCATCCAATACATTTGCTGTAGGATAAATATATTTAGTTTTAAATTCCATTGGAAATATATTAAAGCTATATTTTCTCTTGTAATTGAGTTTACTGACACCTGTCTCTGGGAATATTCATAGCATCAGTTTATAAGAGAGTGAGTTTTGGTGGCTCACTTCTGTAATCCCAGCACTTTGGGAGGCCGAGGCAGGCGGATCATGAGGTCAGGAGATCGAGACCATCCTGGCTAACACGGTGAAACCCCGTCTCTACTAAAAAAAATACCAAAAACAAAACAAAACAAAACAAAAAAACTTAGCTGGGCGTGGTGGCGGGTGCCTGTAGTCCCAGCTACTCGGGAAGCTGAGGCAGGAGAATGGCCTGAACCCGGGAGGCGGAGCTTGCAGTGAGCCGAGATAGCGCCACTGCACTCCAGCCTGGGTGACTGAGCGAGACTCCGTCTCAAAAAAGAAAAGAGAGTGAGTTTTGGTGTGTTTTATCATTTGAAATTTAGCTTAAGGACCAGAAATGAGCCAGTCTACTTAGAAGAAAAAATGAAGAAAACTATAACAACTTAATCGACTGAAAGAGAACTAATGATTTTGTAGGTTAATAATAGTGGAGAATCTTCTGTATCTATTTCCTTTGTTCCTAATGGAATGTCATTCTGGTATCTTTCACAAATGGCTACCTGAAATATGAGAAAGTACTGTGGTTTTGGATTTAGGCCAGACATGGATTCCAATCTTGCTTCTATCATCAACTGGCCAAGTGACCATGGCAAAATCTTAGTTTTCTTGCTCCTGTAATGGAATTCAAATAGCTACTTTATAATGTTGATAATACCACTAATCGAGATAATGTTCTATAAGTGCTTACTGAAGTGCCTGGCAAAACATAGACACTCAGTAAATGTTAGTTCTCTTTGCTTCACTTTTATATGCATTTCCATTTATATGAAATTCTGTAACAGACAGAGATAAATTAAGATGATAGATGCTACCAGCAGAGATTTCCTAGGGAAGCATTGGATGGACTGAAAAGGGGCACAAGAGAACTCTCTGGGGTTGATGGAAATGCTCTGTATCTTGATTGGCATGATGCTTGCAGAGGTCAAAATATTTATCCAAACTCATCAAAGTGTTAACTTACACAAGTTCATTTATTATTTGCAAATTGTACTTAGAATTAGAAATTAGAAGGTAGAAGAGGGAATGCGAAGGATATGTGTAATTATACAGTATGAAGACAGTCCAAGGCCCAAATTTCTATCAACCAACTTTCTGTATAGTTGACAAGTAGGTATAGAAAGAAGCATTTATAGCTGGGACCAACAGGGACCTGTTCCTGCCCTGGGGCTGTGGTGCCTTCCATGACATCCTCCTCCCAACCTGTGCTGCCATCCCACTCCTTCTCTCCCCTTTCTCCTTTCTCTTCTACCTTCTTCTGCTCTTCTTCCTCTCCTCCCCCGTATGTATTTATTTTAACAGTTTTGGAAAGCACACATACGCAAATGAAAAGCAGCAGAAAAAATACTCACTTATACTTTACCATTACTACTTCTAGATATTCCATGATTTATATATTTCTCTCTTACCATAAATTCAAGATGATGCTGATTATACAGTTTTGAAGCCCGCTGTTAACTTATCATAAGCATGTGTCTACTAAAATCCTTTCTAAAGATTATTTAATTAGCAATACATTTCATTATGTAGCATACAGTAATTTAGCGATTCATTCTGTGAACATGGATATTTAGATGGTGTTAATGTTTTGATTTTATAAACAACTGTGATGAGCATCTTTGTATATACATTCTTTCAATTTATTTTCCATTTTAAAATCAAAGTTACACATGAACATATTTTAAAGAGTCAGCCACTTGTACAAGTCATATTTTATCGAAAAACAACAATAAACAAAACACTCTACCACATCATTCTCCCTTATTGCCACAAGTTTTCTCTTTCTGAAGGCAACGTATTGCTTTTTGTTTTTTAACTTTTATTTTAGATACAGAGGGTCCATGTGTAGGCTTGTTACACGGGAATATTGCATGATGCTGAGATTTGGGGTATGGATCCATCACCCAGGTATGAGCATAATATCCAAGAGGTAGTTTGTCAATCCATGCCCCCATCCCCTCTAGAAGTCTGCAGTGTGTATTGCTTCCATGTTTATGTCCACCTGTGCTACTTTCTATTATTGTAGCTCCTTTTTGATATTTGCTTTCCTATTTCTAATTAATGTGCTTATTTTGCCACTCATTAATTTTTAAATGTTGAGTACAGTCTTTTGAATCCTCCTGATGAAAAATGAGATTGAATTATCTTTTACAGCACTCCTCACCAGGTACCACACATACACCCATCTATGCATCATCCCAAAAGAGTTGCGAAGGTCTATAACCCATTAAATATTACTTTGTCTTGCTTTGAAAAGGCAGTTATGGCTAAGAGTAGGATTTGAACATTCTTCATTTGTATGATGAAATATTATCATAATATAATCTTAATGACACATTAAAAGTCTCATTATGACTTTTGACATGTATGAATATATTTAAAGCTATTACATATTGACAGATCAATCAGCTTTTTATGTTCTTGAGTGACCTCAGACTTTACAGTTAGCTTTCTGGAAAAAAGACAGAGTAGGCTCTTAAAGGGTTTCTTGTTGGCTAGGCTTCAGTGTTGATAATAATGCCTATCAGCCAGGCTTCATTCAGAGAAGCAGAACAGAGTGTATACATACATGTGTGTTTGTGTGTGTGTTGCAGGGATCTGAACTTATGCAATTGTGGAAACTATATTAGCAGTGTCTGAAAGGTTGTTATCATTGTATCTGAATCTGGATTTTGAAATCCACAATGTAGGCAGTTGGGAAGGGAAGACAGGTAGAAAGAAGGGAGAGCAAGAACAAGCCGGAATCTTCAAGCATAAGCTTGAGCCCACATACACACACACACAAATTGAAACCTGTACAGTTCTTGTGCCTCATCTTTTAGGTGTAGGTATCCTGGAGAAGCGGGGGAGTTCATCATGGTGCTAAATGCACACACCTGCCCAGGAAAGAGAGCTGCTGAAGGAAGACCCGGGGGAATTTAGACCATTTGTAGGCCCAGCTACTGCCTTGTGCCAATGAGGCGAGTCAGCAGATCCACCGCAACATACATGAACTACAACATGACTGCTATTTCTTTTTTTGTTTTTTTTGAGAAGGAGTCTCGCTCTGTCACCCAGGCTGGAGTGCAGTGGTGCGATCTCGGCTCACTGCAAGCTCCAACTCCTGAGTTCACACCATTCTCCTGCCTCAGCCTCCTGAGTAGCTGGGACTACAGGTGCCCGCCACCACGCCAGGCTAATTTTTTATATTTTTTTTTAGTAGAGACGGGGTTTCACCATGTTAGCCAGGATGGTCTCGATCTCCTGACCTCGTGATCTGCCTGCCTCAGCCTCCCAAAGTGCTGGGATTACAGGCGTGAGCCACCACACATGGCCAAATGACTGCTATTTCTGCCTGTTCTGGGACAAGGGGTTATCTCAGCATACAAGCCTGGTCCATGTGCATTGCATTCTGGGTTGCATTATTGATGGATGCTTTTAATCATGTTGCGGTTATTGGTCTAGATGAGTTTTAAAACCTGGTATTTTGAAGATTGGCCTAGTTACTAGGTGTGTGACTTGTATAGCGCCCCCCTGCAACAAAAAGAGCTAAGAGATTCCTTGAGAAGAGAAAACCAAAAGTCAGTGACAATATTAAGAATGCTGCTGGGCTCAGTGGCTCACACCTGTAATCCCAGCATTTTGGGAGGCCAAGGTGGGTGGATCACCCAAGGTCTGCAGTTCAATACCAGCCTGGCCAACATGGTGAAACCCCAACTCTACTAAAAATACAAAAATTAGCTGGGCATGGTGGGGCACACCTGTAATTCCAGGTGCTTGGGAGGCTGAGGCAGGAGAATCACTTGAACCCGGGAGGTGGAGGTTGCAATGAGCCAAGATTGCACCACTGCACTCCAGCCTGGGTGACAGAAAGAGACTCTGTTTCAAGAACAAAACCAAACCAAAAGAATGCTGTGCTTTTTAAGGGGGAAAGGCAAATGCAACAGTAACATAGTACTTAGTGATGTGTGTGCTAAAAAACCCAGTGCTCTGTATACAGTGCAAAATATGAAAAAATGTCTGCTGTTTCCAGTCTACCCTCCAAATATCCCACTAGAACATCCCTCAGTGACCTAAAGACAGAAATATAATTTGACCCAGCAATCCCATTACTGGGTACATGCACAAAGGAATGTAAATTATTCTATTATAAAGACACATGAATGTGTATGTTCATTGCAGCACTGTTCACAATAGCAAAGACATGGAATCAACCTAAATGCCGATCAGTGATAGACTGGATAAAGAAAATGTGGTACATAGACACCACGGAATGCTATGCAGCCATAAAAAAGAATGAGCTTATGTCTTTTGCAGGGACGTGGATGGAGCTGGAGGTCATTATCCTTAGCAAACTAACACAGGAACAGAAAACCAAATACTGCATGTTCTCACTTATAAGTGGGAGCTAAATGATGGGCACAGAGAGGGGAACGACACACACTGGAGCCTTTCAGAGGGCAAAGGTTGAGAGAAGGGAGAGGATCAGAACAAAGAACTAATGGGTACTAGGCTTAATACCTGGGTCCTGTTGAAATAATCTGTACCACAACCCCCGATGATACAAGTTTACCTATGTAACAAACCTGCACATGTACTCTGAACTTAAAAGTTAAAAAAAAAAAAAGCATGTCCTTGCACTTCCCCCACCCAACCAGAAACATATAGGAATGAGATTTGTGGAAATGTGGTTCAGCATAGCCAAGGTGACATTTTACAAAGCCATTGCATCATGCAATCAGGTGTTCTTTCTCTCTGAGAACACTGTTTTATAAGACTCTTTGACTCAGTCATTTGCTTCATGACCACAAGCTGACATTGGTAGCCATGCAGACATAGAATTGCTTTCAGGTTCTGATAGTGATGTGGAGAGGACTTCACTGTCCAGGACTTCCTATCTTACTGCCAAGCTTTAAATTTGCAAAACCCATATAATCTAAGATAATCCATAATAGCAAGGTTTGTTGCCTCCGAAATGGCAAGGTTAATAAAATACTTTCAAAAATCATCTTGAAACTCCTTTAACAAATGATAACATGCCATTAGACTTTGCCACATAATATGCTTATTTAGAGACCCTACTTGTAAACTGACCTTTGTTGAGGACTTATCATATGTCTGCTACTGTGAGAAGCTTTTTTAGATATGACATCACTTAGTCTACAAAACATATGAGAGACAGGTGACATCAATCCTATCTAAAAATGGGTTAACTGAGGTCTTTCATGGCTAAGTATCATTCCTAATGCCTACATCTAATAAGTGCTGGAAGGAGGATTGAAACCAAGCGTACCAGATTTTGTTTCGTAGGATGTGAGCACATATTTTGCCCATGTGAATAAACTGATAAACCTTCGAATGGTAAAGAAATTTAACTCACTGTGCATTTTTTTTCAAAACTGCCTTTTAAGATAATTAATTTAGCCAATTCCAGCTGGCAGGAGCTTTTAAAAGATTACATGTAGTAATATTTTATTTATGAGCCAGAAGAGAATATACATTGCATCAATAGTTTCAATGAATCCCAATATTCCTTCTGATATCTTGGCCAACATTGGGAACTATCAAACTATGGTAAGATTCAAACTATGATAGGATATGTAACTCAGGATATCATAGTTTGATATTAAATTATATAGTTTGATAGTTACATAGTTTTTGTAAGTTTATCAACTATGATAGGCTGCTATCACAATTTTGTAACATTTCATTTTGCTATGCTTAGGTCCAGATGCATGACTTTAAATATACAATTGCAGTTGTTTTTGTTCTAGTCATTTGTGGAGAGGAGCCTTGCCCTTACAACCCAGAAGACCTTGAAATATCAGTCATCTGGGCCCTTCATTGATGCTTTTTCTTCATGGTAGCCATCATCAGGGCCACCAATGGAGACTTCATCTCCAGATGGAGCCAAGTACAATACATGCAGAGGCCTCAGGCAGGCAATGTAGGGTAAAGGCCAGGATCTAAAGTTCTGGAGATAATTAAATTAATTATCTCTGCTAATTAAACTCTGCTACTGATTAGCTGTGTGAATTCTTTCTGACTGCTTAATCTTGCTACGTTTTGTGTTCATCTATTAAAAGGGCTTTATAATAGCAGCTACCTCATAAATTTGTTTTTGGAATTAAATGAGATAATGTATAAGAAATTCTTAGTTTGATGAATAGTAAACAATAAATGTCAGCCATGTTATTAAATTATCATCATTATCATGATCGTCATCATCATTGTTGGCACAAAATGGCAGAAAAACTGTCTTGAAGTTAGTTGGAGGTTCCCATTGCTCTGATGGAGCTGCAGATTATGAAACAGCCCTATGGGAGTCCATAGAGACCCATTCATAGAAAACACCCAGAGTGAGAGACAGGAGATGTGAGTCCGCTTTAGATCTTAGCCTTCTTATCTGTACAGGGAAAGGCATTAGACTGGTTGATTTAGAAGACGTGGAGTACTATGGTTATTTGCTCGTCAGTCATTAAGTAAATATATTATGCTATTCAATAGGAAGGGATAAGTGTGGAATTCATTTATTTGTTCATTCAAAATGTATTCATGGGGTGGCTATTCTGGGTCTGATACATACTATTTTGAAACTGTGGCACACCTTTCAATTAAAGAGATAAAAACTCCTGACCACATGGAGTTTGCATGCATGGGAAGAGACAGACAACATATCTAAAAGAATGAAGTATATGGTATGCCAAATAGTGATAAGTATTAAGAAGAAAAATGAACAACAAAGCATAGAAAGGTTATAGGTAATTGTGGGAGGGCAAGGTTGCAATACAAATGGAATGGTCAGAGAATATCTCACAGAGGAAGTAGTATTTTAATCCAGTTACTGAAGGAGGTGAAGATACAGGAAGAGAACATTTTGGACAGAAGGGACAGCAAGTGCAAAGCTTTGAAAGGGGTCCTGATTGTCCCTTTCAATGAAGAGCAAAAAGGAGCCACGGTGCTAGTGTGGAATGAGTCAGTGAGAGATTCACAGAAGATGAGGTCAGAGTTCATTCGGGTGTGTGTTGGGGAAAACGGGAGGGGACATACCATTTAACGATATCTGAGCCACTCCAAAGGCTTTGACTTTTACTGTGAGTGAGATAGAAAACCATTAGCAGGTTTTGGACAGATGAGTTATATAAGTGGACTTACTTTTAAAGGCGTTACTGGCCAGGCACAGTGGCTCAAGCCTGTAATCTCAGCACTTTGGGAGGCCGAGATGGGCAGATCACGAGATCAAGAGATCGAGACCACCCTCACCAAAATTGTATAACCCCATCTCTTCTAAAAATACAGAAATTAGCTTGGCGTGGTGGCGCATGCCTGTAGTCCCAGCTACTTGGGAGGCTGAGGCAGGAGAATCGCTTGAACCTGGGAGGCAGAGGTTGCAGTGAGCCGAGATCACACACCACTGTGCTCCAGCCTGGCAACAGAGCAAGACTCTGTCTCAAAGAAAAAAAAAGATAAAAGACATTACTTCAGGTGTAATACTGGGAATAGAATATAGGGGAGTAAAGTCAAAGACAGGGAGTTGTATTAGGCTAATCTGGGTAAGCAGATTAGTGGCTTGGACAAGGGTGGTAGTGGTGGAGGGGCAAACTGTAATAGGTTTCTAGATAGACTTTCAAGGGCAATTGATCAAGATTTGTTATTGGGTTGGATTTGAAGTGTGAGAGAAATGAATGAAATGAAGGTTACTTTGGCCTTTGCCCTAAGCCACTGGAAGGATAGGGTTGGCATTTACTGTGATAGAAATATGAAAAGGAACAGATTAAGGGTGGAAGATCACACATGTGTATAAATAGATGGACAGACAGAGAAATGGATATATAGATATGAATACATATGTGTCAAATTTCAGATGCCTGTTAGCCATCTAAATGAAGATGTTGAATAGGTGGTAGGATATATAAGTAGGGAATTCATGAACTAGTAGACCAGGGCTGGAGAAATCCATTTTTGAGTCATCAACATACAAATAGCATTTAAAACTGTGAGATGAAATGAGACCACTAAAGGAGTAAATGTAGATAGAAAAGATTAGAACTCTGTGGGGGAGACCTGGAATACTTCAAAATTTAGAGGGCAGGCTGATAACGAGAAATTAGTACAGAATTTTGAGATCCAGTGAGATAGGAGGAAAGCCAAGGGAGTGTGGGATTCTGGAAGTCAAGTGAAAAATATGTTTCCAGGACCAGAAGCTGTCCATTGGATTTAAAAACCTGAAGGTCTTTGGTGATCTTCCCACTAAATAAATTGGAAGCAGATTTGATTGGAAAATGAAGCTGACCTTGCTCCTATTTTGTAGTAGAACTCCAGGTGGATACACTGAACTAAATGCTTGGGCACAGACAGAAATAGGGCATGGCATCTGAAGAAGTATCCAGCCATACTGGGTAAAGTTATGAGAAATCAGCCCAGGGGAGCTTGTTGATGAACAGAAGCTAAGAGGGCTGCAGTGCTCATATTGCATTCCATGTCATGTCCTGGAGAGGCAATGACAGCTAAAAACAAGCTTGTTTCCCATGTGACTGATATTGAGGCATTTAAAAAAATTAACTGTTCATATTCTTTTATTTAAAGGTACGGCCTATGTGTGTAATTCTAGGTAAGATGCCATTGAGTCTCATTTAAGGAGTTAAGATGTCTCCCGTATGTCCTCTCAAAGCAGTTCCTTTTAGTACTCATAGCTTCAAACTGCTGTCTTGGTAATTGTGTTTATTAAATGAATTAGTGAGTGGAGAAAAATGTAGTCATTTATTTTTCCTCTGGGGCAATCTGCACCTTCAGTTTATTCTGCATATTCAACTTCATTCAACCTTACAACTTGAGGCTTTTTGACAAAGCTGATTTGATCTTCCAAGGCTTCCTGTAATAGTGTCTATATTGTGGGAGATGACTATAAAAAAGAAGGGTTATCCTGCTTACTGTCTGAGTATAACTGAGATACAGCGTCTTTCATTTCCCATCATGGTAAATGTCTGTGCTTTGTAATTACCTAAGGCCATTACAATATCTCCTTCCATCCCACCCCAGGGCCCCTGGCAATTTATGGCTATGATGTATGGCTTTCATTATTATGAAACTAGTGATACAATTTCACCTTGGGTGTTCCCTGGAATTGAGTTATCTCTGGGGGTATTGCTGAGATTAGACACCAAGGCAGAAGGATGTAATCATATTATTAGCAAGGGCATGGGGATTCTAAGGTGTTAGTGGAGCTGCAAAAGGCTTCCAATTACAGTATTCAGGCTGATCAGAAGTTTCCTAACAGTGTTGTGTCCAATTCTCTTCCTTCGGTCAATATGTATTTTACACCTACTATGAGTGTCATATGTGGTGTAAAATACATATTGACTGAAGGAAGAGAATTTTATAACTATTATGTGTAAGCGTAAAATAGGTACCTTATTATCTATAAAGGAATTGCCTTGTGCTTTTTCCTGTGGTACCTCTATAGCTCATTTACCCTTCAGAAGCAATGAATCAACCAATTGAGAAAGAATGTATCACAATGTGTTTCCCAAGTTGGGTCTTAGAAGTTTGAAGACTAAAGTGTGAGATTTTTCTTTCCATTCCAAACAATATGATTCTGAGCCAGACGTTTGTTCTTCCAGAGGGTGAGCCTCCTTATAAAATGGAAATGACATTTACCTCCCAGGGCATCAAACAAAAGTGCCTTGCACTCAACAGACATTTCAATAAATGGCAGGATTTCCTCATAAAATATTTTATTTGTTCTTAATCCTACCTCAAGTACCAGAACTCAACTGTAAATCACAATCAATATTTTCTACAAAATAAAATCTTCTTTCAAAGGGTTTGCCTTACAAGCCATCAGATAAAAAGTATGTGCCATGGGTACTTGATCTGTGTAACACTCACTTGCTTAAGTTACAGAGGATCTACTTAGGGGATAAGAGCATTAATGACAGTCCCTTTTGTGTATTGAAGCTTTCCACTTAGCCCCCACTTTGCCCCACAGCTCCTCTCTGAGAATATCTTTGGTCTTGGGATTGTCCTTGGGGCACTGCAGAAAGGCATCTTCCAGGGACATCAAGCTAGTGGTAAAGTTATCTCCTGATGGGGACTGGGTATTGCTCCTGTTCATGGGTGACTAATAGGTGAGAGCTTGGTGTGGACAGAAGGACATTCTTATCCACAGGATGTCTGGACACAGGTTCAGGCCTATCTGGCTGACTGTCAAGGACACCAGGTAGTACTGGGGCACCCCAACATACTTATCAGCTTCTTCGCTCTTGGAACACTTTTTCAGCTCTATGGAACTTTTTTTTCTTCTACTTACCTCCTTTACACTCCCTTAGCTTCTCATGTATACTGCCTTTAGCTCTTGAGACCAAAAGCTTCATCCTCACCCAAACTCCTCTCAATCTCTTACACGATCACCTTCTCTCTTTCCCTCTCACAGTAGCCCTTAATGGCCAACCAAGAAGTTCCTGTGTGTAAATCATTCCTGAGCTCAAATTATGAGCCACAGAATAAATAGTCGCCCTTTACTCCAGGATCAGTTTTAAAATAAACATGCTTGATACTGTATTAGAATTATATAGAGAGACAGAACCAATAGGATATATATATATATATATATATATATATATATATATATATATATATATATATGTAGATGGATAGATACAGATGATACAGAAATATACATAGATATATAAAAGAAGACTTATTAGGGGAGTTGGCTTATGTGGTTGCGGAAGCTGAGGAGTCCCACAGCAAGCCTTCTGCAAGCTGGAGGGAGACCTTGGGATGCTAATAGCGGGGGTGGGCTCAGTCCAAGTCCAAAAGCCTCAAAAGCGGGAAAGCTGATGGTATAATTAGTAATCCCCTGAGAACTTGAGGGGCTGCTGTCATAAATCCTGAAGTCCCAAAGCTGGAGGGCCTGGATTTCTGATGACCAAGGGCAGGAGCAGGAGAATGTCTGAGCTCCAGGAGAGAGAGCAAGGGAATCCTTTTCTTTCCATTTTTTGTTCTCCTGGCCCCTGATGATTGATTGGTGCCCACCCACACCAGGGCAGATCTTCCCCACTCAGCCTATTGACTCTCATAACAATCTCTTATGGAAACACCTTAGCAGACATTCCCAGAAATAATGCTTTAGCAGTTCTCCAGGTATTCTTTAATCTAGTGAAGTTGACACCTAAAATGAACCATTGTAACTACCTCCCTACTTTGAGAAGAGGGAGTATTTTCATCCTATTTTGGGGAAGATGGCCTTCTTCAACAGAATGTATCTAATGATTTCCTATAATGCATCACAGATAAGCATAACCTTGGAGTTTTCATGTCAGAAAATAAGGTGAACTTTCATATCCTGCTGTATTTTCTGTGATTTAGTGGCCACAACAGGAAAACATTGCTGCAGAATAAACTGTTGTGTATCTTGGCTGCCTCCCCTGTCTTTTATAGCAAGGTAGTTGACTCAGTGTATTCTGTAGCTTCAGTACTACCTGAGGAATAAGACAATCTGGGGTGTTTTATTTATTTTTGAAAAATTTCTGGAAGGAATAGATTTTCCTGTAGGGAGATATCATTTGTGTCTTCAGATGCTGGAAACATTATAAAATAATGTAAGAGAGAGAATGACCTGTTGTTTTATCCTGAAGGTTCACCTGATTTTTTTCCCCCACAGATTTATTTAGATATAATCCACATACCATAAAACACAATGATTTTTAGTATATTCACAGAATTGTGCTACCATCACTAAAGTCAATTTTAGAACATTTTCATCATCCCCAAAAGAAACCCCTTACTCATTAGCATCCCTTCTCATTTCTTCTCTTTCCCTAACTCTAGGCAAGTATTAACGTACTTTCTGTTTCTGTGGATTTGCCTATTTTGGACGTTTCATATACACGGGATTTTACAATATGAGATCTTTTGTGATTGTCTTCTGTAACTTTGAATACTGTTATTAAGTGTTATTAAGGTTTTTTTTGTTTTGTTTTTTGTTTTTTGAGACGGAGTCTGGCTCCGTCTCCCAGGCTGGAGTGCAGTGGTGCAATCTCGGCTCACTGCAAGCTCTGCCTCCGGGGTTCACACCATTCTCCCGCCTCAGCCTCCTGAGTAGCTGGGACTACAGGCGCCCCCCAACACACCCAATATTTTTTTGTAGTTTCAGTAGAGACGGGGTTTCACCGTGTTAGCCAGGATGGTCTCGATCTCCTGACCTCGTGATCCGCCCGCCTCGGCCTCTCAAAGTGTTGGGATTACAGGTGTGAGCCACTGCACCCAGCCTGTTATTAAGGTTTATTCATATTGTAGCATATACCAATACTTCATTCTTTTTTAGTGCTGACTAATATATTTCTGTATAAATATACCACATTCAATTTATCCATTCATCAGTTTATGAATATTGAATTGTTTCTAATTTTTAGCTATAGTGAATATTGCTGCTATGAGCATTTGTACACAAGTTTTTGTATGAATATATATTTTTATTTATGATGGGATTATACCTAGCAGTAGAATTGGTGAGTCTATGTCCGATCTTTTGAGACTGTCTCCCAATGTGGCCGCAGCATTTTATAGTCTTACCACAAGTGTATGAAGGCTCAGATTTTTCCACATTCTAACCAACATTTGTTATTATTTGTCTTTTTTGTTATATTCATCCTAGTTGGTGTGAACTGGTATCTAACTGGGGTTTCTATTTGTACTTCCCTGCCAGAAAATGATGTTGAGATCTTGTCATGTGTTTGTTTATTGGCAATTTGTATATCTTCTCTGAAGAAATATCCATTGAGCTCCTTTTCTAATTTACAAATTGTCTTTTGTTATCAAAATGTGAGAGTTCTTCATTCTCTGTACAAGTCCCTTATCAGGTATGTAATTCACAAATATTTTCTATCATTCTATGGGTTATCTTTTCACTAATTTTTGGTATGTGTTTATCGGGTATGTCCTCTGAAGGGCAAAAGTTTGTTATTTTGATAGAGTCCAGTTAACCTCTTTTTTTTTTCTTTTGTCATTTGTGCTTTGGGTATCATATCTGTAACGGCTTTGACTAGCTCAATCATAAATAATTATTTGTATTTTCTTTTAATGGTTTTGTAGTTTTAGCTTTTTCTTGTAAAGTAAAAATTAAGCTAAATGCTTTTTCTGCATTTGTTATATGTATAGCTTAAAAAATTTAAAGTATATATATGTGTGTATGTATATGTGCATATATATGTATATATACACACACACACACACATACATATATTTAACATAGCTTATGATAAGGTTCATTTATGACAGTGGGAAATTGGAAACAACCTAACAGTATAATAATAGGGGTATCTGATTTTAAAAAATGGTGCATCTATATGATAGAATATAATGCAGCCATTAAAAATAATATTTTAGTAAGTATAAGGATTTATAAATACACCAGTGAAAGTATAGTAGAAAATAAGTGCTCATTAATATTGCCAAATTATTCTCCATGAAAGAATTTAGCTTTTTATGCATATATACAACCAAAATAAAACAACTGTGACTAATCTCTGAGAAGTGATTTAGGAATTATTTTTATTTTCCTTGTCATAAAATATTTTCCTAATTTTCTAAAAACAAGCATGTAGTATTTGAAAAATAATTCCGAAAAGTATTAAAATGCATCTTGTCATACAGTAAAAGGAAAGCTTTCAAAGATCTCTAGGGTTGCAGCAAAAGGACTCAGGAACCAACTTAAAGAGACTCCCACTGGCTAGATTTTTTAGGATAATTTGACATTAATAACCCTCACAGAAATAGAGTGCACAAATCAAATACATCTACATTTATGATTGTATAATAATACTATTAATGACAATCTCATTGATCATCTTTGTAAGTTACTAGGAACCAAAACATTGTTTTTTAAAATGATAAATTAAAAAAGAACCTGGCATTTATCATCATTGTCCGTTAGAAACTATACTTGAGAGTAACTGCATAGTTACTGAATAAGTATTTTTATCAAAGCATTGTAGCTAATAAATGAAGAGGAGATTGCAGAATTAGAATACAAACATTTTGGAATCCCAGATGAAACAATGTATATAGGCAATGATCATCAATGACTGTTCAGATTACGCAAAGAAAGACAATCTACATTATACACCTTCTGATGGAAATGCATGTGGCCTATGAAATATTCTTGACAAATGTCAACCCTAATTCTGGTTGAGTCTCTAGAGCCAACTGTCAATATGTAGAAAATAGAGAGGGCAGAAGAACACGGTAATTTATACCACCTTGACTTATTCAGATTCAGACAATGGAAAACTCTGTAACACCTATCACCTAGCTTCTTTGCAAAAGTTAAAAAAATGAGGGTAGGAGAGAGGAATAAAACTGTAATTTAAAAGTTACTTAAACAACATATCAATAATTCAGACCTTATATAAATCCTGATTTGAATGAGTCACTGCAACGAGTCCCACTGTCCATGGGACAGACAGGTATATTTGAATATAGACTGTATATTTGATGATCGTATAGAATAATTCTTAAATTTTAATTAGGTATTATAGTTAATTTTTCTAAAAAAGATTGCTTACCATTTATATATGCAACCTGAAATTTTTTTTTGAAATAATATGATGTCTGGAATTTCTTTCATGAAAATCTAGTGAGGGAGGAAGAAAAGAAGGGGAGTATTGAGAACATAAGATTGCTCAGAAGTTGATAATTGTTAAACCCAGATTCTATGTACATTAAGTTTTTAGGCACATGCAGACTTATTAAATGAGTCTTCTGCTTTTGTATACATTTGAATTTTTAAATAATACATATATATCTATATATATACACATATGTTTTTTTCTGAGACAGGGTCTTTCTCTGTCATCCAGGCTGGAGTGCAGTGACATGATCATGGCTCACTGCAGCTTTGAATTTCTGGGCTCAAGTAATCTTCCCACTTCAGCCTCCCGAGTAGCTGGGACTACAGCACCTGCCACCATGCCTAGCTAATTTTTAATTTTTTTTTTTTTTTTTTTTTTGTAGAGATGGAGGTCTCACTATATTGTCCAAGTTGGTTTCAAATTCCTGGCCTTATGTGATCCTCCTGTTTTGGCCTCCTAAAGTGCTAGGATTACAAGCATGACCCACTGTTCCCACCAAAAATAATTTTTTAATAATCAGGCTTGATTAATGGTTGGGAAGGGGGTAAGCTCTGATTGTGGCGCTCAGAATCAAATTACCAGGCCACACAAATACTCAGAATTAGGTAGATGTTGGTATTATGTGGTAGGAGAACAATTTCACCTCTTATTTCCATTAGCTTTGAGAATTAGCCCCTTAGTGCCCCGGAAGGCAGAGAAAACTGACTTTGAACACATCTCTTGGAAAGGATATTGACCTTGATAGAAAATGTGTCTTGGCACATAATGTAATATCCTTGGCTAGGCTAGCCTGGGCTGAAGAGTCTATTGTTACTCCTAAAATTTCTGGTCTGCCATGGGATCTTAGGGCTGAGTCATTTAATTTCCCAACTTCCAGTTCTCCCACTTATCCTGTCTTGGAGGTAGAAATCCTTGGAATCCCCTTCAGGAAAGTGCTGTTAGTCCTCTCTGGAGCAGAGCTCACACTTGGGAAATAAAGCCATGTTAGGAATTAAACTAATTGAAAGCAAACCCCTGAGGTGCTGGTGAATTCACAACACCTCCTCGGCTGGCACAGGTGGCCTCTGTCTGTACAACAGGTGGTCCCTCTGAAATTGTATGCTAACTGAGATTATAGAAATCTAATGATGTCTTAATGGCTCTTTGGAAGATATTTAAAATTAACAGTCTTCTAAGACATTTTAATGCAGTCAATCAGTCTACCCTCATTTTTCTCCTTTGTGAATCTGGATATGGGGTATGGTCCATCAGAAGTGTGTGGAAGGAACTGATGTTTTGCCAGTGTCTCAGTAGTATCAAGTCACAACAACCTTGACTTTTCAAGGTAGTATAAAGAGTGAACTATAGACATTAACCTGGCTTTCTGCTAAAGTGTGGGGAGACAGGGGATATGTGATAGGAAATGATTTTGAGCCAGATAGACTTGAGTCTTCCTTCCTTTTCTACCTCTTATCAGCTAGGTGAGTTTATAGGAAGGCTAACTCCCTTCTAGTCTGAAAACAAATGGATTTCACTGTCCTCACCTTTAAAAGAGTCTAATAATACATACCTTGGATAGTTGTTATGAAGATTAATAAGAATATTCTAAATAGTTGGTGCTTAATAAGTGGTAGACTTCAGGGCCTGATGGTATTTTGTAAATTTATAACAAAGTAAATTGATAAGGTAATTGCTAATGTAATCATAATTATTAAAGTAACTGTTAATGTAATGATATATTATCATCACTAACTGTTAGATCTGAGAGGGATCTGAGAGCTCATGTGGTTCAAGCCTCTGAATTTCCATTGAAGCTGACACCTAGAGTGATAAAGTTACTCAAGCAATCACGTAACTAGTTCAGATTTAGATTCGACCAGCATTTATTGACCAGCCAGTTTTCTTATACATTCATATAACAATGCCAAGAGCAATAAAAAACATTTATGACTAGGAGTAAAGCCCAAGGTTTTACGCTTTACTAGTATTACTGCTCATACCAGAACCCTTGGAAATAGGTTCTGTTATTGTTTCCATTTTACATAGTGGGAAAGTAAGTGTGTGAAAATTTGGCATCTTATCCAATTTCATGATGCACTAAGAGGCCAAAACCCGGGGCTATCTCCTGTCTAATCTTGTTTTCTTTGTGGGCTGTTCTGTTTCTGAATGCCTGTAAAGCTTTCTTCTGAGATGCTCATCAAGTTATCTAGCTGGTGGGAATCCTAAAAGTATAATATGCACAGTGTAATGAGAAAAACTCCCAGATCCAGGACTCATACCACTTGATTCAAATATCATTCAATTTGCCACTCAGCAGCTGTGTGACTTTTAGTAAGTTAACTAACCTCCCTGTATCTATGTTTGGAAATAAACGTAAACCGTAAGCATAAATTCTCTTTGGAGACTTGAATGAGTTAACACATGAAAGACACGTTAAAATAGTACCTGGCAAGTGGGAAGTGCCCCATAATGGACCACTGCTATAAATATTAACAGTTAAAGAAGCTGAAGCTTAGAGAGGGGAGAAATAGAGCTATTTGAATTCAGGTCATCTAATTCCAAGTCTGGCTCTCTCACCACTGTAGCAAATTGTTTTTCCAGCTGCTTATCCCAATTTTAAATACAGATCTGTTTTCTCATCTGCCAGGAAGTCTCAGGTCATTTTGTCTAGGGGTGTCTTAATCCAGTTTGAAAACTCTTCCTACAGGTTCAGCTTTGCATGTCTTTTCCAGATGGTCAGAGCTCTGAAATGAGAACTTTTCTCACTAGTTTATCCTGGGGAGGATGTACCCTGTTTTACTTTATTTTTCTCAAACCTGAGTCTGTGACACTTCCTGTAGGAGGCATCAGTTTTTTAAAAAAACAGCTTCATTGAGATAAAATTTAGATTCCGTAAAATTCACCCTTCTTCACTTGGTTTAAGTATACAAGTGCAGGAATTGTAGTACATTTACAGAATTGTACAACTGTCACTGCAATCTAATTTTAGAACATGTCCATCACCCTTAATGGGAGAAACCTCTTGCCCATTTACATTCACCTCCCATTTCCATCCCCAGCCCTATGCAACCACAATTTCTGTCTCTGTAAATTTACCTTTTCTGGATTTTTTATATATATGGATCATATAATATGTATTCTTTTATATCTTGCTTCCTTCAATGAGTATAATGTGTTTGAGATCTCTCCTGCTTTAGAGCATATTAGGACTTCTATTCTTTTTACTTGCTGAATAGCATTCCAAGCCCTTGAGGTCTTGGCAAATTAACAATCTGAGTGTGTTCCCCAAGCTTCCTGTGTTGAAAACTTAATCCCCAATGCAACAATGTTGAGAGGCAGATCTTCTAAGAGGTGATTAGGTCACGTGGTCATACGGACTCTGCCCTCATGAATAGATTAATGCCATTATTAGGGGAATGGGTTAATTATTGTGGGAGTTGGTTCCTGATAAAAGGCTGAGTTTGGCTCTCTGCATCCTCTTCTCACTCCCTCTTTCCTGCAATTCACGACCTCTTGCCCTTCTACCTTCTGCCAAGGATGACGTAACAAGAAGACCCTCGCCAAATGTAGGCCCCTTGATCTTAAACTTCCCAGCCTCCAAAACAGAGAGAAATAAATTTCTTTATGGATTACCCAGTCTCAGATATTCTATTATAGCCATATAAAACAAACTAAGACACATGACTATACTGCATTTTCTTTATTCATTCACCAATTGATGGACATGTGGGTTACATCAACTTTTTGACTATTATGAATATTGCTGCTATGAACCTTTCTGTACAGATCTTTGTGTGGACATCTAGTTTCCATTCCTGGTAGATGCCCACGAGTCAAATTGCTGTGGCATATGGTAACTCTGCTCTTCACTTTTTAAGGAAACTACTGAACAGTTTTCCAAAGTAGCGGCACCACGTTACATTCCCACTAGCAATGTGTGATAGTTTTAATTTTTCTATGTTATTGATAACACTAGTATTGTTTGGTTCATAGGCATTTTTATGGGTGAGAAATGGTGGCAGAGTGGGCATTTTTACAAGGATTTCGATCTAAACTAGAATATAAATTGGTCTTAGCTTCCTTCTTTCTTCATTGTATTTCTTTAAACTGCTTCAGACACTCAGGAGGGTTCAAGACCCACCTAGACCAGTCAATCTCACTCTTAAGCAGGAATCCAATCATGTGCTTGTACATATGCTCCTGCTTGTGTGTGTCCATTATAGGTGGTAGATGCTCTGTCAGTTGGGGAACAGACAGTGTTTTCCTATTTTTGTTTTTTGGTAAAATAATTAAAGTGTTCAGTAGATTTAAGTAAAGCATTAATCTTAACTTATAAAACTTATTTTTATGGTTCTTAATAACCAACCGATGCTCACTAGTAAATAACCTCGAAATTAATGGAAGAATGAAAGTCTGTGAGACTATGCAACACTCGCTTATAAGAACTGAGGGGAAGAATGGGACTTTAGATAGTTTGATATCCCTTCTAGCAGGAAATAAGTCACATTTTGAGAATCATTTTATCTTTCTCTAACATAGATTTATCAAATGACATTAAAGAGGATCCACATGAATTTTTTTCCAGGAAGTTAGGAATTGCAAATTGAATGACCCAGATTTCCTCCTTATATTGTGTGCACGTGTACCATGCAAACCTGGCCTCCTTACCCCTGGAGAATCTCATAACCTTAGTGTAAATTCATCAAAGCTGCTTGATGCTATGTACCATGAGGCACAGAAGAAAAGTAAAAGAGATAGCCCTACTGTTAAGGTATGAACACTTTATGTGGAAAAACACAATCTAGGGTAATAAATTGCAATCATTTAAAATAAAGTGCCAAACCGAATATATTCCAGGAACATAAGGGTAGCCTCTGGGAGATGATGGTTAGAATTCTGAGGGAGAGATTTATGGCCTAAGTAGGAAATAATGTAGACTTTAAGGATTTCTAGGATTCCTACAAATGTGGAATTGGAAGGAGCCCAAGATGTCCTAATGTCTTGCTGAGCAGAGATCTCATATTCTGTCATAGGTTTGAAAATTGCAAACTTTTTGGCAATGGAAGGAATCTATTTGGTTAGAGGCAGTAGGTGAATATGATTATCTATCTCTGTTATCTCTATTTTATTATCTCTATGCCTGACTCTGGTAGGAGAAAAGGAAAGGGGAAGGAGTCTCATTCCAGGACACTTTTAGTTATAGGTCACTTCTCTCTATGACTGAACATCATTCTTTAAATTGGAAGTTCAGCATACTTTCCCAATTATCTATAACCCAGTTTCTACATTATTTAAACCAAAAGAATGTTTTGTTTTGGCACTATGACAGAAAAATTTGGACAATTATATTGATTGATTATAAAACTAACCAAATCTCAAACACAAAAATTGACCTCTCGCTTCTACATCTTGAATCTCTTGTATGGTCAAAAATTTACAGAACTATTTGTATTTGTTTTTTCAAAAAGTCTTCATTACTGGTTGGTTCCAATTCAATTGTGCTTAAAAGTAGGTTTTAGGAGAGGAACATAAGTTCTGCAGTAGTTAAATTTACCCTGTTCTGTGCTATCATTCTGTTGTCAACATAAAGTTATCTAAAATGTACTTATTTTTCTCGTTGGCTGCCTAGGTCAAAGATGAACTTAAAAATTTCATCTATGCAATTGTCATAAACTCATCATAAAATCTGAAGCAGGCATTTATTAATTTTATAAAATAGTAAAGAGTTTGTGTTCTTTTAGACATTATAATAACTGAATTATACATAGTATAATTACACTAAATTTGAAAATGAGAAAAGTGAATCTTACAGAGTGGTAAATTCTTCCAATATTACACAGCTAGTTAGGGAGAGAGCCTAGATTCAAACTGAGATCTTCCTGCTTGTAAATCCATAGCATTTTGAGTCATTTGTTACAATATTAAAAGAATGTTGTAATAAAAAATTTGCATGTGCACCCCTATATGTATGTATAAAAGAGCAATAGAAAATTAACAAAAATCATTTGCTAAATATTTGTAATATATTCCTACAGAAAGCCCACTAATGAGTTATTGGTAGTTGATTTGTACTTTTCATAAGCTTTCGCTTTATCTAAATTGTTATTGTCTGAAAGGAATTGTAGAAAGGAAATTTATCAAAATATTATACTTGAGGGAAAGGATTCCCTATATAATAAATAGTGCTGGGAAAACTGGCTAGCCATATGTAGAAATCTGAAACTGGATCCCTTCTTTACACCTTATACAAAAATTAATTCAAGATGGATTAAAGACTTAAATGTTAGACCTAAAACCATAAAAACCCTAGAAGAAAACCTAGGCAATACCATTCAGGACATAGGCATGGGCAAGGACTTCATGTCTAAAACACAAAAAGCAATGGCAACAAAAGCCAAAATTGACAAATGGGATGTAATTAAATTAAAGAGCTTCTGCACAGCAAAAGAAACTATCATCAGAGTGAACAGGCAACCTACAGAATGGGAGAAAATTTTTGCAATCTACTCATCTGACAAAGGGCTAATATCCAGAATCTACAAAGAACTCAAACAAATTTACAAGAAAAAAACAAACAACCCCATCAAAAAGTGGGTGAAGGATATGAACAGACACTTCTCAAAAGAAGACATTTATGCAGCCAACAGACACATGAAAAAATACTCATCATCACTGGCCATCAGAGAAATGCAAATCAAAACCACAATGAGATACCATCTCACACCAGTTAGAATGGCAATCATTAAAAAGTCAGGAAACAACAGGTGCTGGGGAGGATGTCGAGAAATAGGAACACTTTGACACTGTTGGTGGGACTGTAAACTAGTTCAACCATTGTGGAAGTCAGTGTGGCGATTCCTCAGGGATCTAGAACTAGAAATACCATTTGACCCAGCCATCCCATTACTGGGTATATACCCAAAGGATTATAAATCATGCTGATATAAAGACACATGCACACTTGTGTTTAGCGGCACTATTCACAATAGCAAAGATTTGGAGCCAACCCAAATGTCCATCAATGATAGACTGGATTAAGAAAATGTGTCACATATACACCATGGAATACTATGCAGCCATAAAAATGGATGAGTTCATGTCCTTTGTAGGGACATGGATGAAGCTGGAAACCATCATTCTCAGCAAACTATCTCAAGGACAAAAAACCAAACATGGCATGTTCTCACTCATAGGTGGGAACTGAACAATAAGAACACTTGGACACAGGGCAGGGAACATCACACACCGGGGCCTGTCATGGGGTGGGGGGAGTGGGGAGGGATAGCATTAGGAGATATACCTAATGTAAATGACGAGTTAATGGGTGCAGCACACCAACATGGCACATGTATACATGTGTAACAAACCTGCACGTTGTGCACATGTACCCTAGAACTTAAAGTATAATTAAAAGAATTATAGTTGGTTATATATGGCCAGTAGGGTTATGGAGTTTTTAAAAATGATTTTTTTTCTATTTTCTAAATTAATACAATTTTATTGTTTTTATTGTTCTGTATTTTAGTTGCTAATTATAAGCTATTATACTATGTGTCTTTTACGGCTATGTCAGGAGTGCCTGGGACAGAGCTGGTGCTCAGGAGACACGTGGACAAAATACATGGATAACAACAAAGAGTGAACTGTGCTTTCTTATGCACATTTTTTCTTTCTTTAATCTACTTTTAGCATAAAGAGGCTTTATTATTATCGTTATTTCACAGGGAGAGATGGCATTTCAGAGTGGTGAAGTAGCCTGCCTGAAATCAAATGGCAGTAAGAGCTGACATTTAAAATTATTTCGTTTGACACTAAAACCTGCCCCATTATGCTGATAATGGAGGTATTTATTTTTACATCAGAAACTCGGCATTTCCGAAAGTTTCACGTGGACTTTTCAGGAAGGTAGGTAATACTGATTGATACCAAATTGCGATGGTATTTGGTAAACTCTGCTGGCAGTAGTTTGGTCTTTACTTCTGTGGGTGCCTGGAACCAGGTTTCTCTCCTGGCCTACCATGGGCACAAGATACCAGACGTTGCTATGGGAAGAAGATGTTCAGAAAACTTCTGTGGAACTGGAACATGTTTATCTGGATGAACCTTACCTTCTCTGCCACTTTCTTAATTGCCAAACTGTATCCAGTTGTTTGTGAAAACTAAAAAAGAAAGAATAAAAAATTGCTGATACGTTTTCCCTTTCTTCAAACCAGCATTTTTCTGTAGCAGTGGAAGGCTGACAGAGCCAGCAGGCCTCCAGCTACTGCCTTCCTAATTGGTCGTGTTGTGTTCTGGGCTCTCACTGGCTTTTTTACCAAGGCATAAGAACAAGCTCCAGATGGTCCCTCCAAAACTAACCTTTGTGCTCCAGGCTTCGGCCAGTCCATCTGGCCTTTTATGCATATTAATAGATTCTTCACCTGAGCCCTCGAAATCAGAAATGGAAATGTACTTGTTTCCTTTGTCCCTGTGTTGCCAAGAGATAAATCATTGAAGACCAAGGTGTCTTTTTCCAAAGGTAGCAATTCCTGGCTGCTTAGGATTGTGCCAACTTTCTCGTTTTGCTGTGCTTAGCAGGACTCTGAAAGAGCTTCATTAGACCGTATTTTAAATTCCTTCATTCTCATTCTTTATTCAAACCGCTCTTATTTTCTTCCTTGCTTAAGTATCTTTTCACTATGATAATACTAAATCTTTTGAATTATTTGCTTGTTAGTGGGCACATGCTACAGGAAAAAATATTCATAATAATGGTTTCCATTTATTGAGTACCACCAATCCTGTAAAGATACTTGTAAAGTATCCCCGTTTTATAATTATGTGAGAGTAAATGACTTGCCCACTTACCACACAGCATTCTCTCTCTCTCTCTGTATATATAATATATATATGTCCAAATACATATATATGACAAATCCAGTGTATAAACTCCGTTCCATTATCAAACCATGCTTATTTTTTCTAACTATGCGAAATTCACTCTTGATTTTTAAAAAAAATCTTTTAAACCTGACTGTGGCTTGCAGCAAAGAGAACCACCTGGTGTGCTGGAGAGAGCAGGATAAGGTGGCATTGTGGCCATATGCATCTGAACTCTTCTAACTATGCAATAAAATGCCGGTGAAATAAAAACTATAAGAAAACAACTTGTATCAAAATGCGATCTACAGAAGATTTACATTTTGGTCACACATTTATGATAAAAAATTTGAAGCATTTATCCCAATACATGAACACTTAATATACAAATTTTGGACTGAGTCCTCATCTACATTAACCTGCTAGTGATGGCAGAACTCCCATTGAGCATATATTAAGTATTAGTAAAGCATACTGTCTTTCCTGTGATTTTACATAAAAATAAATATAATAGTAGTTCTAATATTTTCTTTCTACATCCTGTTGATATATCTTGCATATGCTTATATTGCTTGTATATTATTATTACCTCTAGGTTTAGGTAATCTGATTTTCCTCCATTAATAATCATATCCCTGCCTGATTGTCACTTAATTGCTGCAAAATCCTTGCCAGATCCAAGCAGCTGAATAGCCATCCTCTGATGACCCTGATGGATGCAGAGGGTGTGATGTAGGGAAATGGTTTGGAGTAACATTAACTTCTTTCTAATACCTAGGACTGCCCCACTTCTTTCCAAGGACCATTTATTAAAAGGCGTTTTCATTCTCTCTGAGCTTTCTACCACTGATTTGAAAACTAATCACATGCTCTCCTAGTTTGTCTCAAGAATTTGTTGTAAATGATGCAATGAATAAACACACAAAAGAAAAGCATGATTTTTTTGTAGGTTCATACAGCGGACCATAAAAAAACATATACTTGGCTGGCAGTAAAATCTATCAAAGTTTTTCAACAGCCCCATATTTTTTACATTCCTTCACTGCCACCAGCAGCTGCCTCTACATATGTTCCTTGATTTTATGGGTGCATTACAACAGCATCAAAGCTGTTGTAACATTGCAGGCACGTTTTTATGGGGAGTGATTTCAGCATCATGCCATCCGGCTGGCCCACCCCAGCCTTCTGTTGCTGGAATGGAATGGCAAAGACATTTAGTGAAGGAGATAAAGAGTAAGATAGAGAGTGGGTAGCCAAGGATGAATACTGCCTTTCTTCCATGCTAGGGAAAGGGTCTCAGAGATTACCTCCTTTAGCAGCTCATCAAGACAACCAGCGTCCCCAGAGACGTCCAGGAGGGCAAAGTGTCACAGCATCCTCATTTCTGTAAGGAGACAGCACATGGAGAAGCAATTTATAACCTTCATAATGACAGCATGATATATGTATGTGGTTATTAATAGATGAGAGTGCTTACGTTCCACTAGGGTGATCCTAATGATTATATCATTATTATCATTGCATGTAATAATTATGTAATTATGTCATTAATATTGAACATTTAGGCTGTGTCTACAGGAAGGAAGTATTTCCAAGAGGTTTGCATTTAGGGACCCAAGTTTTATTTTTCCTTAGATCTAGATAGTGAATGATCAGATAGTATGGGGGTGGCTCGTATTCATGTCCAGAAGGCCCCCAGACAGCACCTCTTTCCCAAGACTTGTCTTTGCTGTCTGCACAGGGCACAGACTTGAACATGTCTAGTCTCTGCTTCATGATAAAAAGGTGCAAGGCTGGGCAGTGGAAGGAAAGGAAGATGCAAGCATGTGCATGAGAGGCAATATGATGATTTCCCTTTTGGCATAGAATATAGGAGCTCATGTTACCACCTTGAAGACTGAACAAAGCCTCTTTGAAAAGAAGTGAGGGAGACTCCATTATCATTCCTGAGGAAGTCATAATTTATGCAAGAATTTCCAGAGCTGGGCTTCAGTCTGCACTTCCAATGAAGTGAAAGCCACTGCCTTCAAAGTGATAGTATGTTTCAGTTGGCCACGTGTTAACTAACTACCTTGAGCATATTGAAGCAGTGCATTTCCAGACATTTCTTGTTCTTTTTTTGTTTTAATGCAACTTCTACTGTTCCAGGTTCTATGCTAGATGTCACCTAGCAATTTACTGACTTCTTGTTACAAATAAATCCTGAATACCTTTGACAGAAAAGAAACACAGCATTCGTTGGTGCTAAAAAACAAAACAAAACAAAAAACAACTCAGAAGTTAGCCAATGCACCTTTATTCCATCTTACAGGTGGTAAAGCTGAGGTGTAGAGATGGAGAAGGGAATTATTCAGGGTACAAAGTAGAGTGGAGAATAGGCCAGTGGAGAATAGTGAAATCTTCTGATGTCTTTTCCAGTGCATGTTTTCAGAGTTGCTTTTAACTTTAGGCTTAGAAGTCAGTGACCTTAGCCTGCAGGTTGTCACTTCTTTATTTGGCTTTCATGCATTCAGAGAGTCTTTTTTGGAAGGATGTGTTGGGGGGACATATTTTTCCAGGGTCAGTGATGGACTGGCACTGAGCCCACTGTACTCCTCCTGCCATTACAGCTCATGAGCAGGCCCACACCTCTTGAAAGCTATGCCCCTAGCTAGATGCTCCGTGGTGTTCTATCTGTCTTTCCTTTGCACCATCCAGAATGTTTTACATTCTTCCCAATGGTCCAAACACTTTTTATCTGGCTTAATCCCTGTGAATTTCTCTGATGATGTTTTAACTAGAGAAAAGATAGAATCACGGGTGTCCTGTTTTGTCAGAGTTACAACATTCTTGATCTCTTTATGAACATTAGCATACAAAGAAATTAGCCCGCATGGCAGCACACACTTGTAATCCTAATACTTTGGGAGGCTGAGGCAGGAGGATAGCCTGAGCTCAGGAATTTCAGACTAGTCTGGGCAACACAGGAAGACCTTGTCTCTACCAAAAAAAAAAAAAAAAAAGCCAGATACTCAGGAGGCTGAGGTGGGAAGATAGCTTGAGCCCGGGAGATAGAGGCTGCAGTGAGCAGTGATTGTGCCACTGCACTCTAACCTCAGCAACAGAGTGAGACCTGGTCTCAGTAATATTATTATTAATAATAATAGAAGAAATCAGAATGTATATTGTCATAACATTATTTTAAAAATATTTGTTATAAATTCTTTACTTTCCAGAGGAATCTTTTGGACTTTTCTTTACATTTCATAAATTCATGTTCAACATCTTCTCGTCATAATGTTTATTCCTGTCACTCCCACCTCAGTAAAAACTTAGAATTAGGAGATTACCCTGGTTTACATGTTCTAATAAGATTCTGTGGAAGTGAAGGAAAAAAGAAACTTTTATAAGTTTGTAAAAATAAAGATAACTGAAAAAACAGACTCTGTGTTAGACATTTGCAAATAATATTTTAAATCTATGCAATGCAAGTTTTAAATTCAGTGTTATTTCCCACGTGACAAATAAGGAAAAGGAGACTTAGAATACCTGGATTACTCCTACAAATTTTCATAGATAAACAATAGCACAGCCAGGATTTCAACTCTTTCATGTGCTTCAAACTCATTTTCTTTTTACTGTACTGTGTGGCCAGGCTACATACTGAACATATTCCCATTATTTCTCTCATTTAATCCTCACAATAACTCTTTGAGACAGGTGTAGTCAGTCAAGTTGACAGATAAGGAAACTGAGGCCCAGAGAGGTGAAGTCATCTGTTTTAGGTCACTCAGCTAATAAGTGGCAGAGCTGAGGTTCAAATATATATTGTCCTGACTCCAAAATCCATGTGCTTCCTATCTGAACATCTGACTTGTAAGTAAAATGTAGTTATGGACCTATTTGATCAGATGGCCAACTCTCAATGATTTGTTTACAAATAAAGCCGTGTTATTATTATTTGTTTTAATTTCAAAAAAGGTTAGGTATTCAGATTTTTTCAAGTTACTTCTCTGATTTCCCTGAGCAGTGGAAAATAAGTGAAGAACTAAGGAAAGATGTGGGGTTTCAGAAGAAGTGGCAACCAAGAGCAGATGTGGCTGAGATTTCCAATTTTTTTCCAGGGTCGCCATATGGCAAAATGATTAGCTTTTGTTTAAAATGATGTACTAGATTAGAATTCTGACAGATGATGAATGTGAACCACAGGGAAAATATTTTGGATGAGTATAAAGAAATGATTTCTAAAAGTCAGAGCTGTCGAAATATGGAATAGTCTGTCTTGGAATGTGACAATATTCAGGAGAGGCAGGGTTACCAATTGGCAGGGTTACTGTAGTGAAGATCTGATGACATTTAAGGCCCTTGAGATTGGATGATTTCCTGATGTGGCTTTGCATTCCTGTGTATTCATCACTGGATGCTTGCCTGCTAATTCTGCAGAATCTGGAATGTGTTCCCTACCAGTTGGCACAGGTGGCTTAGAAAAATGGAGAGCCAGGAAGGATGGATCTCTGTCTCAGTCTTCATCGAATATGAGAATGTCAATCTATAACACAAAAGGGTGGAGAAAATTAGTGCCAAATATCATCAAAGAGCCTCTGTCAAAGTCCTAGACAAGAAAGAATATACAGTTTTCAGTGTTTCTCTTTCATTTGTGTTTTGCTGTGTCTTTGTGCCTCAATAATCAGAAAGGAGGGGGAAAAAACACTTGTATCAGGCTGTTGTTTGGAAAGGGCACAGATTAACTAAAATCTAAAGTTTTGAGTACAGTTATCATTCACAGTATTGATCATTTTCTTTTTTGTTTGGCAAGGACAATGTTTATGATAATACAATTATTGGGAGGTTATTATATTTTAGGTATTATTATTTGTGACATCTTATAGGCAAGCAAAATAAAGTTCAGAAAGCTTATACAATAAAATCACACAGCTACTAAATGACAGCTAGGGTTCAAATCTGGGTCCATTTGATGCCAAAAAATGTGTTCTTATTCTCTTTTTGTTATTGAAAATCTCCTTCATCTGTGATGAGTCTTAACTTTTATATCACGTGGTTTGTTAATATTTCTCTATTGGCTGGTTGTATCTTTTTTGATGAGATGTTAAGAAGGAAGCCCAGTAAGTCTCTTCTGTGTATATTTTTCAACCATGTGGACTGTCCTTCCATAAATAGGGCAGTGGAAAGAACACTAGATTAAACACTGACCTTGGTCTAGTTACATCATTCTCTTTCCACCTTAATTCCTCTGTCATTAAACTAAAAAAGTGTGTTAGTTTGTGTTCCCTGAAAGCAGAGTCTGAAACAAGCACCTTGGCGGGAAGATTTTATTAGGAGTTAAACCTTGGAAGCAGGTGTGAAGAAGCAAGGAAGGAAGAAAAGCCAATAAAAGGGAACAATAGTGAGGTCACTCTTATAGGCAACAGAGTTGAATTCCTCTGGGACTCCTCAGGAGCATCCCAAATATTTTCCAGGATGAAAGATAGGAGAATGGTACACTTGTCCATCTAGTCCTGCCTCCTTTTCATTGAGTGTTGCCCTCAGGAGCTCCACTCATGTGGTGCTCAGAGAGCTGACCCTGGAGCAGAATATGGAAAAGCAAGGGATACACTTGATCGGCAATTGACAATGCAAAGGAAGCATAAACTTTCATAGAACTGTCTACCATAGTAGCAACTGAAATCAAAGGTGGCCTTAGGGAGTATCATGTGGTACCAGTGAAATCTGCCACACAGAATTAAAATAGATGTGTTTTAAAATGTCTTTCAAAATAAAATATATAAATCCATGCAGTTTTTGATCTGGAGTTACATGCAACCACTTAATATAACTCCCCATTTTTCAATGGTGAAAGTTAAGGTTTCAAAGAGAAATGATTTACCCAAACCACCCTGTGAGTTAATGGATGAGCTGAGCCTCAAGCCTGAGTCCTCTGGCTCTGGCCCCTGTACCTCATGGTTCATTTCCTAGCTGATGCTACTAATGCCTAATTAATGACCACTTTCTTTCTGTAGCCTGGAAGTCCTAAAGATGGTTATCTCCACTGGCTTAGTTAAGCCTTTTCAAATGTTATCCCAACAGAGTTGCCTTATCTATGTTGGTTAATTCTTCCTGAGACTCCAGAGTAAGGGGGATCAGGATTATAATGAAGGGGGGAGGGTGGTCGCAGGCAATTCCTTCTCCAGAACTGTGCGTGACCCACATTGTTCAAATCTATTCCTTGTAATCCTTTCACATTGCCATTACCAGTTGCATTTGCATACATCTATTGTGCACAGCAAAAGCTCTGAGGGACTGCCAGAACATGAAATCCAATAAGGATACTGAGTTCCGTCTTCTGAACTAAGGAGTGCGGTAATTAAAGCAGTATTTACAATGCAATAAAGGCAGAGCTAATTACTGGCAAATGAGATAGAGATGATGCTCTTTCCCAGTGAAACTTGACTAGAACCAGCCTTTGCTGTAAATCCTCCAACTGTCTCTTTTGTTAATTATAATCTTCATAATCCCCTTCTTGGCAATATTTGCCTAATTTATTTGCTACTTAATAGCAAAGAATTAATGGAAACTGAGGTAGGAGGGATAGAGCTCCAGATGACTATTTGGGCCCCTGAATCGGTAACACATTAGTAAAGACCTGGGAGCTATTGCTAATGACCTTAAGCCAAAATGCGGGCATTCTTTTGAACAGGCAGCAAGACCTGATGCTTCAGTAAGGCGCACGGGGATCTACGTCTGATATCTGCTTCCAGACCACATACAGGATTGGCAAGTTAGGAGCTGCCTTTTCTACATCTTTGTTATTAAAAATATATCCTCAGTTAGGAGCCTCTTTGCTTTGTGCTGGAACTGATCAATGTTTTCTCAGGTGAGGCCTTATCACTATCCCTGGTCTCAAAATGCTTGAGTTAAAAATTATTAATGCAGACAGGGGTCAGAACATTTTTCCTGTAAAAAGCTATATGGTAAATATTCTAGGCTATGTGAGACCACATGTGATCTCCATCAAATATTTTTCTCCTCCTCCTCCTCCTCTTCTTTCTTTTTCTCCTCTTCTTCCTTCTTCTTAACAACCCTTTAAAAATGTAGAAGCCACTGTTAGCTTCCCGCTCATACAAAAACAGGCTATGGTTGAATTTCCTGAACGCCATTGTGTGGTGACACCTGCAATACATTTTACATTCGTACACTTAGCCAAAAAAATACCCCACTTGGTGCAGAACCGGATAATTAAGCGGTCATATCCTAACCATCTATTTCTGTCAATGATTAAATTTGGGGTTAAAGATGTAGAGTGAGGGGAGCATGAGAGAAATATAACCATGGGACAATGATAAACAACATTATTTTTTGTATTAGTCTAGCTTGATTCCTAGTTTTTCTAAAGTTGTATTTAAAAATCAAGAAATGTGATTATCTGTAACTTTAAGAATTATTGTATTATTTTCCCCATTTACTTTCTTTCCCTCCACTATTTATCTTTTGTGGCTAAATTCTTAGAGAATATCTAAGTAGATATTCTCAGATTTCAATATCTGAGATAATGCTGGTTTTAGTAACACATTTTGTGTGAGAGGAGTGCAATGGTTTGAGGGATTGAGGGACAGGGAAGGTGATTTGGCATCAGAGTTTAACCATAGGCTTGGGACCAAATGACAGTTCTATGGCTGACAGTGTCTATTCTCCCAACAGAAGAATTGGTCTTGATATTTTGTGCAACAGGCTCACATATTTCTGGTTTCCCTTAACTAAAAGACAGACCAGCTCTCCAATTCATGTCACCATAACTGCACTTCTCATACCCCACACACATTTCTAAACTCCTCCATCAACACTACTACCCAGGGGTGGGGTAGAGCCTATTTTCCCTGGTTGAAAATCACTGAATTATCCAGTTCTTACGTGCTGGGGTTGCAATATGAAGGGGCACCTCCTAGGTCATGGAGAATATGGCTGTAGGAAGAAGGCTTGGAAAGATGCAGAGCTCTGTGCTAATGGCATAGCCCTCTTTTTTAACTCCATCCTGTATTACAACTAGAAGATAATATTCTTACTGCAATATTTTCCCAGGAGAAGAGTAGGGGTAATTTCTCCATGTCTGCGTGCCCTATCATCCATGCTGTCTTGTAATAGGTGAGCAAGGTTTGAAAAATCACATCACTTGAAAAAAACCAGGTGGCCTGTTCACGGCTAGGTGCAGTATGGCCTCAGTGCTGTACAGGTGGGAGAGCTGGCTGAACTCAAGCAGCTCACAGATGGATTTCTCAATGTGCGGGAAGAGTGAGTGGATTACAGTATAATTATTTAAATAATTTTATCTTCTTATCTCTGAAGTGAGATTGCATTCTCAGAGCATGGTGAGTCACAGGTGGTCATCCTAGGGCACTCCAAAGTCCATGTGTGCTTCTGTGTTTCTTCTTTCTTAGGACAGGGAAAATGTAGTGGTACTATGAGCCTTCCATCTTCCTGCAATAATGGCTCAAGGGTGAGTGCTGTGAAAAAGATATGGCTCTTAGGATTCAATGCCAACAATAGATTCTTATTTGAAAGTGTTACAGCATGAAGTGTGGAAAGAGCATGTGTTTTAGCTCATGCTCCAGCATATGTTTAGATAATTGTGTATTTAAATCTCTTGTCTTCCACTTGCTAGAAGAGGAATCACAGGCAAGTTACTCAAGTTCTCTGAATCTCAGAGATTATAATGCCTTCCTGGCAGGGTGAATGAGAAGATGATTTGTGATCAGTGCTCAGCACGAGGCCCAGGCTCTGGTAGCTGCTGAACATGACACTGCTATTGCTATCAATAATAATAAATCAGATGAACCTATGGATAAGACCATCACCTATTTACAATTCATTATTGATTACTACTAATCAGTGATGAGATGGGTATCTTATACATTCCTAGAAGTAAAGAGTAAGGGTCCTTTTCTTTGTCAAGGCCAGCATCCTTTTGCATGTGGTTTTAAGCACAGAGTTGTGTGAGGCAGAGCTGAATAGTATAGGGAACAAACCTACTCCCAGGTCTGCCTTGTCCAAGGTCTGTGTCTTTAGGGAAAGTTTTTCAACCATAATATGCCTTTCTCCTTCTCTGTAAAATAAAGGTATCTAAACTTATCTTACTGGTTATTGTGAGGATTCTATGAGACAACAAATCATTGGCTGCAGCATCTAATACATATTCGGTGCTCAGAACAAGCAGAATGTCTTTATTGTTGAGTTCAGAGTTTCTCCTTGGCAAGGTTTGCAATAGACAATGTCTTTGACTTGGTTTCCTTGCTTCTTTGTACTTTTTCCTTTAGTGTATTGAGCTTTACAGTTTTGGAGGCACCCAAAAATAGTCCATTCACATCAGGTGAAGGTAATTTCTTACTCTACTTTCTCTTTCCATTTGGTGAACCTTGCCTCTGTTACCATTAAAGATTATCTGTAGCTTGTGGCTAAATTCTTAGAGAATATCTAACTAGTATTAATTTCAGTATCTGAGACAATGCTGGTTTTAGTAACATATTTTGTGTGAGAGGAGTGCAATGGCTTGAGGGATTGAGGGACTGGAAAGATGATTTGGCCTCAGAGTTTAACCATCGGCTTGGGACCAAATGACAGTTCTATAGCCATACTTATATGGCCCCTAAAATGGTGACAATACATCAGGGTCAGGTGTGCAAAATGTCTTTGGACATTTGAAACTCATACAGGGCCCCTGGTAGGGTCAGCCACAAACAGTGGCTGGACTAGAGTGGAGCACATACATGGGGCAGCGATTATCTGGGGCCACAGTAAGGCCACACAACAACCCACACTGAGATTGGTGTAAGACAAACCCTGAACAATAAGCCAGAAGGAGGTAAAGAAGAAAAGCTGATAGGATCTGTGAATTTCATCAGGCTTATTGGTAATGTTTTACAGGTCTACAATCCTTTATCTAAAACTCTTGGGGCAAATGTGTTTTGTAATTCAACATTTTTCAGATCTTGAAAAGGTGCTAAAGTAGTAAATGTAATGCATATTATATAACACCCCCAGCAAGGTCTGGGGCAGCACCACATTGCCAAACACCATTACTTTCTCAGTAAATATTCCCACTAATTAGAGTAAATTTAGATTAAAAATAGTCTTCTGTCACTCCAGGTCAGGTTTTTCCACTAAATGAGATCAAGTCAGGTTATATTTTGACACCAAATGAGTTAGGAAAATACTTTTGGTTTTCAGAAGTTTTTGTATTTTGGCATTGCTAATAATGAACTGTGAACCTGAATCAGAAAGCAGACAAATGCAAAATTATGGTCAAACACGAGTCAAGGTAAAAACAATTCTCTCATTCTGTTATCCTTGTAACTAGGGTTCATTTCTCTGCCCAATAAATGTTTATTGAGTGACATCAGCAGGTCAGTCAGGGGCTACAACAGTCCAGCAACACAGAAAAGACCCCTGCCTTATATATGCATCTTCTGACACAGGGCCAGGCACACGGACACTTATCCTTCTTCTTTCGCTTTGCTTTCTTTTTTACATAAAGGAACTACTCACTTCACTTACTTTCACCTTTTCTGTGAGCTTTCCTGGGCTGATCCAGGAAGAGAAAGCAATTCTCTCCTCTATATGGTAGCATATAGTACAACGTGATTTATTCCTTTTCTTTCTTTTTTTTCTTTTTTTTTTTTTTTTGAGATGCAGTCTCACTCTGTTACCCAAGCTGGAGTGCAGTGGCGCGATCTCGGCTCACTGCAACCTCCACTTCCCTGGTTCAAGTGATTCTCCTGCCTCAGCCTCCAAGTAGCTGGGACTACAGGCACGAACCACCATGCCCAGCTAATTTTTGTATTTTTAGTAGAGGCAGGGTTTCACTATGTTGGCCAGGCTGGTCTTGAACTCCTGATCTCGTGATCCACCTGTCTCAGCCTCCCAAAGTGCTGGGATTACAGGAGTGAGCCACCACGCCTGGCCACGTGATTTATTCTTTCCCATGTTACTCCTCAGTTAAACTGAGAGCACCTGAGGAGAGGGAGTTTTAGAGATTGGATTACTAGTCTAGGGCCTTGCACATGGTAGCTGTTCAGCAGATGTTTGGTGAACAAACATCTCGTCCTCTGGATAATTGAAACACCTTCAAATTTCAATTTTATTAAATTCTATTAAAAAAGAGAATTTAGTCACTCCCCATTTTCTGACTCTCTGAATTGTTACCTTTTCTTCTGAATTATTAAGTTAAAATCAAGTAATAAAGCATATTTTTAGCATCACATACCAGCAGTGAATCACCAGTAGTGATGGTAATTTTACCTTTTCCTCCTGTCTTAGCTCTACAACATTATTACCCTCTTGAACTATCAGATATTAAAATCATATTAATAATCAAGGCCTCTATTAGATCTGTCTAAACGTTAAATAATGTAATAGCACATTTGAAGGTTAGTGGCACCCATTGGTTATAATTCACCAAGCACAAACTTAGCTCCTTGCCTCTCTGGTTATAACAACAAACTGTATTGTTTTCTAGAAGATAAATTATCATTATGATATCTTGAAATATGCAACAAAATCAATGTAATTTGGCTGACTAGGAATTTTAAGTTATCAATTAAAGTTAAGAAGGCAGTCTCCCTTACTAGAGGCAGGGTATACGGGCTGTTTACTTTGGAATAAATGTCTTATTGCTTTCCACACTTCCCTAATGTTTTATTTGGTTTGATCAGAAATAAGGGTCTGAGAGAGAGCTCAGATATGATATTTTGGGGTCTTATTTGCATCTGACTGGCTAAGTGTCTGATATGGTTTTGATTTGTGTCTCTGCCCAAATCTTACTGAATTGTAATCCAAATTGTTGGAGAAGGGGCCTGGTGGGAGATGGTTGGGTCATGGGGGAAGATTTCTCCCTTGCTGTTCTTGTGATAGTGAATGAGTTCTCACGAGATCTGGTTGTTTAAAAGCATGTAGCACCTCCTCCTTCTCTCTCTCTTCCTCCTGCTCAGGGCATGTAAGACATCCCTCCTTCCTCTTTGCCTTCCACCATGATAGTAACTTTCCTGAGGCTTCCGTGGCCATGCTTCTTGTACATTTTGCGAAACCATGAGCCAGTTAGACTTCTTTGCTTTACAAATTACCCAGTCTCAGGTAGTTCTTTATAGCAATAAAAGAACAGACTAATACAGCATCTTTGGGCACTTAGCCTCCAAGGACTTGGTTTTTCTATTTAGTGAAAGATAAATATCTTCCCCTTTTTTCCCCAGATAGTACTGGGACGTTGAATGTGATATTTCTTGTAAATTTATTTTCAACTCTTGAAAAGATAGTTATGTCCATTCAAGTGTAGACTGGAAATAATTTAAGATCTGCTTTGATCCTCATTGGCTATACTAACTTTAGGAAGAGCCTTCACTTTTCTGTTTTCCAGTTTTCTTATCACTAACATAGGAATAACATTTTTACCTTGTCTGCCATGAAGCAGTGTCGAAATTGCCTCTGCAGAAATTATAACTTAGAAAATTATGACACTGAAAGAGATCTGACCTAACCCACTCCATCTTGCTTCTCATCTCCAAGCTTTCCTTGTTCAATCCTGGGCGTAACCCAAACTAACTTTGGGAGGAACTTAGTTTAGAGTTTAACTTTGAAACAAAGATGTTAACAACCTTTCCTGAAACAAACTCCCTCCTTGCCTGGGGACCAAACTGCTTTTGTAAGGCTAACAAATTAGCCACAAGATTAGAAATTATGGTGTAAGAGATTTGCAGCTGGAGACTACAAGATTCTAAACCTGCCCAGTTGCTCCTGGGGATAGCGTTAGTATTGTAAAACCTAAAACTGATGCTCAAGATATTTTCAGACCCTACACTCGATGGATCAGCTGGCACCACCCACCACCCAGATGTGTAAACTGGTTCATCGGGTCTTGTGGGCCCCACCTAGGAATGGACTCAGCACATAAAGACAGCTTCAACTCCCTATGAGTTCATCTCTAACCTAACCAATCAGCACTCTCCACTCCCTGGCCCCCTACTGACCAAATTATCCTTAAAAACTCCCAATCTCTGAATTTTGGGGGAGACTGATTTGAGAAATAGTAAAACTCCAGTCTCCCATTTAGCCGGCTCTGTGTGAATTAAACATTTTTTCTACTGCAATTCCTCTGTCGTGATAAATCAGCTCTATCTGGGCAGCTGGCACAAAGAACCCCTTGGTGATTACACTCTTGTGAAACACAAATGCTTGCAAAAGCAGTTTGTAAAACATCAGTTGCTGTGTTATATATACATAACACACACACATACACACACACACACATATATATGTTTATATTTACTAATGATAAGATGAGATTATTCACATCAAAATGATCCATGAGTTCATACTCATGGAACTGAGACTTTTGTCTATGTTAACTGGTACCAGTTACCTCTTCCGTATGAGGTGCCTCTCTGAGAGACCATGAGATCTGAAGACCATGAAACTCCTATAGGAATTCAAATAGATTTTCATAGTCCTGGGTGTACATACACATTAGGTTCTTAAGGACACAAGTCAAGCACCTAATTGAACAAAGACCAGGTTAACAAACTCTCTGGAACTGCTTCCTGCAGCATGAACTATAATAGAAGACACTAGGAATTGATAATCTAATCTTGCTCTTTGTGAGCTCAGAGAAGAATTTCTCATCCCACTAAGAGACAAAGACAGGATTTGTCCTCTGAGTCTCTAAAAGCAACTAATCCAAAATTCTGAGAGTTTGAAGTCAGACTAACAGATTGACCCAATGAAAAAAGAAATAACCAAATCTTTTTGAGTATCAAGTAAAGCAAAAAGAAATAAATCCAATAGGGGAAAAAGATTTGGGGGAGTATTTCCAGAGACTTAATGCTGTGAATGCTTAGAATCACCTTGAATTTCTCTCCTAAGCTCCTGACTTATAGAATCTGATAAATTATAACGCAACATGTTAGAGGGAAGCCTTTTTGTCTGTCAAGATTAAGATAAATTGACTTAGTCTCCTGCGGCTGTAGAAGCTCTTCAAGATATTAATGAATCTGGGGGAGAAGTTTTATTCTCAGCATTTTATTTGCCTCCTGCCTCTTCCATGAATGCTACTCTGTACTTTCCAATCTTGACCCAGATGTGAAATCACCCTTTCTCTTGAGACGCATAAAAATTTCACTCAAAGAAATTATTTGGGATTCCTTTTGCACATCTACAAAAGGATAGGCTCTACTGGAATGTGTTGTGTCAGTTTAGTTATGACGAGGGATCTCTAATTTTAGCCATGATCAACTAAACAAGAGAAGAAAAAACCCTTTCTGTTATCAAGTAAAGCAAACCATAAAGTAATAGTTTGCCAAAAGAAGAAATTGCATGGGATTTAAAGGTGAATTGAATTTAAAGGGAGTTGAAGCTGAAATCCGTGTTCTTAGAAGATTGTTGTAGTCAGAGGGTGCTATGGTTTAAATATTTTCTCTAAAACTCATGTTGGAATTTTATTGCCATTGTAGCAGTATTAAGAAATGAGAGCTTTAAGAAGTGATTACATCATGAGGGCTCTGCCTCCATGGAATGGTTAATTATGGTGGGAATGAGTGAGTTATTGTGAGAATGGGTTCCTGATAAAAAGGATGAGTTCAACCTGATTTTCTTTCTTTGTCTCACATGCTCTTTCATCATGTGATGCCTTTCCACTATGGGATAAATCTTTCCAGATGCTGGAGCCATGATCTTGGACTTTCCAGCCTCTATGAGCCAAATAGATCTCTTTTTTAAAAAAATAAATTACCAAGTCTTTGGTATTTTTTTAAAATAGCAGGAGAAAATGGACTAAGATAGATGGTGACAGGTATACAAAGAGGTGCCCTGAGCATCCCAGCTTGTCTTCATTTTTCTGTGCATCCACTTGTTTACTCAATTGTTGGTTCTGTTCACAACTGTGGCTCCAAGCCCACCATCAGATCAATATCTGTGGGCCCACTGAGGATGTCGCTAGTTGAAGTCAAGGGCTTCCCCCAGAAGAAGCAGGGTCCACAGACCTCTACTTAGCTTGATCTTCGTGTTTCATTTCAAAAGCCACATGTGCTTGGACCCCACTCCATCCACATCAGTACTTCAGACAGACTGATTTATTAAGGTTTCCCTAATCGTTTCAGTCACCTTTCCAGACATTCACTTCCTCAGCTATTCCACAGTTGTCCAAATTCTAATTCCTATGTTAAATTCTGTTCCCATATTACTTATAGCATCTTGGCTGATACACAGACTTTACTATAATCGTGATTTCTCTCCCCTGAGCCCACTGTCCTGTTATTTCTCCTCTCTCATTTTCCTTTTTTATCTAAGGCACCATGTAAATTGTTCCCTTTTCTCTAATGAGGAAATAAATCTGTTTCTGGATGAGAGCTTTAGTTTTTTACTCCAGTATGATGTCAAAGTATTGCCAATAGTTCAATTAATTTCCTTCCTTAGAGGAATGTGAGCATTTACCTGTGCTTTCATGTATTTGGAAGCAATCCAGGTACTACAATATTTGAGAGGAGGCTGGGTGCAGTGACTCTGCCTGTAATCCCAGCACTTTGGGAGGCCGAGGTGGGCAGATCATGAGGTCAGGAGATCGAGACCATCCTGGCCAATATGGGGAAACCCCATCTCTACTAAAAATACACAAAATTAGCTGGGCGTGGTGGTGGATGCCTGAAGTCCCAGCTACTCAGGAGGCTGAGGCAGGAGAATGGCGTGAATCTGGGAGGTGGAGCTTGCAGTGAGCCGAGATCGTGCCACTGCACTCCAGCCTGGGTGACAGAGCAAGACTCCATCTCAAAAAAAAAAAAAAAAATATTTGGGAAGAAAGGTGGGTTCTCTGTAGATGTGATTAAGTGAAGGATCTTGAGATGGGAAGATCATCCTGGATAATTTAGGTGGGTCCTAAAAGGCATCACATGCATCTTTATAAGAGAGAAGTAGACCAAGATTAGACCACCACACAGAGGAGAAGGAGGCAGCATGATGATGCAAATAGAGTTTGGAAGCATGCAGGCACAAGTCAGGGAATGGGGACAGCCCCTGAAATCTGAGGGAGGCAAGGAAACAGGTTTCCTCTGGGGCCTCCAGAGGGAGTGTGGCTCTGCTGACACCACACCCTGATTTCAGCTCATTGAAACAGATTTCCAAATTCTGGCCTCCAGAACTGTGAGAGAATAAATTTATGCTGTTTTAAGCCACCAGGTTTATGCTAACTTGTTACAATGGCCATCAAAAACTTAACACACCACTCTAGTATTGTCTTCTGTGAGTTCATTCCTTGAAGTCATAGAGCCCGTACTGCTTGCCCTTACCCCTGTGCCTTCACATGTGAGGTTCTCCCTGGAGGACTACCTCCTCCAAAGGTGTCCATTTATGCAACTTCAATTTTCCCTTAGAAATTCAACTCAGACTTTACTGTGTTGGTGAATTCTTTACTGAATCTTGATTTGGCTTAGTGACTCCTCTTTTGCCTTCCAAGGCCACATTTATTTCTCTGCTAGAACACTTGTCATACTATACTTTAATTATGCTAAAGTTAACATCTCTATTGCCTCTAGTAGAAAGCCTCTTGAAGGTAGGAATTATGTTCTCTACAGTTCTAATTTCTAGCGTTATGACAGCATATATTAAAAACACAGTAAATGTTTGGTGAATGAAAGAATAAATTAGACTAGATGAAGGAAGTGAAGGAAATAACTCATATTAATATTTCTGATACTTACAGTTTGCTTCAGAAAAATGATTTATTAGGTGTATACTGTGAAGTTGAGAGATTTTCTTGAAATTGTAATTATCTCTGCTAACCAAGTGTTTTATTCACATGGATTAGGAGAGATGATGACTCAAGAATGAATTTGCTCCAGGTATTGACTCATTCTTCAATGCATTATTTCATTTACAAAATACAGTGTGCATCTAGTTTATCAAAGCCACTATTAGCAAAAGAGAAATGAGTAAAACAAATTCTTACCATCAAGGAGTTTATAGAATGAGGGAATACAGTCTATTCCTAAGTAATTATAATCAAATGCTATATACTACAAGTGATGTAGTGGTTCATCAAAAAGAAAAGGAATTCCCAGTAGTAACACATCAGGGAAGATTTTTGTAAAGGAGGTAGTTTTATAGCCCAGGTTTGAAAAAGGGACAAACAGAAAGTTGGAAACCAACTAGTGGGCAGAATACATGTGGAATGGCCTGAAAATTAAAAAAAAAAAAAAAAGTCAGACATTTTCTGGAAATGGCAATTTCCTGAATTATGAAGTTCACAGTAGAATTATGGTTGAGGACAATATTAAAAAGATAGGCTGTATGTAAATTATAAAAGAAAATGAATGCTAAGTCACGGAATTTGGATTCTACTCTGTAGGATTATGGGACTCATAGAAAGACATTGATGAAATGAGTATTACCAGAATCATGTTTTCATGATTCTAATCTACTAAAAGGGGAAATATATATGTTAGAGTTGCAAAGATGGAAGCAAGGAAGTCTCCAAAGAGATCTTAAATAAAGATACAAATCTAGTGAAAGAATAAGTGAACAGAGAGAACCGGGGACAAAGGAAAGGGATAGAGAGAAGGGATAAGACTTTGTGCTTTGACACTGTGCATGAGCAAGATTTGGGGGCAAAGATTACCCTGGCATTTGATTGAATGAAATTGGTGATTATTGAAATCATAAGGAGAAATAAAACAAAATATATACGTTAGGATAAAAATATGATTGTATACATGATTGATAAAATATCTATTAAACCTAATAAAATTCAATGCAGTATATTGAGAGAGATGACCATTAGATCTGCAGTTTGGAATTATATAATGATCAGTCTTCTTATACTGCCTTCCAGAGGACTCCTAATTGAACTCTATATTGGAAGCAGAAGAACTGTGTCACGGTACTCACCCACATTGACCAGGAAGCCCAGAAACCTGTGTCAGGTTTTAGGCTGTACTGTGAAGACTAGGACACATGAGGTTTTTTTTTTTTTTTTTTTTTTTTTTTTTTGGAGATGGAGTCTCACTCTGTTGCCCAGGCTGGAGTGCAGTGGCACAATCTCAGCTCACTGCAACCTCTGCCTCCTGAGTTCAAACAATTCTCCTGCCTCAGCCTCCCAAGTAGCTGGGACTACAGGTGCATGCTGTCATACCTGGCTAATTTCTTTTGTGTTTTAGTAGAGATGGGGCTTCACCATGTTGCGCAGGCTGGTCTCGAACTCCTGAGCTCAGGCAATCTGCCTGCCTCGGCCCCCCCAATTGCTAGGATTACAGGCATGAGCCACTGTGCCCAGCTGGGTAAGGTTTAGGAAACATTGGTTGCCCCATTCCACCAAAGACTATAGTGGCTCTTCAACTGCAGAGAACATAACTTTAAAATTCAGGTTGGATTCTTAATATACTCAGAACATCCTCACCATCCAAACACTCACTTTGGGTTTGCCCTCAAAACCCTCTATTGACACACTCTGGTCTCCTTTGGTTCATGAAATTTTGGCTCTTCTCTTGTCATTAAGAGGAACAATTCCCCAGCTCTTCTTCCTGTCTCTCACCTGCTTTAACTTCCCTATGTATTATTTGACTTATGACACATTATCATTTGGCTCCTCTCATCCTACTGTACCAGCATTGAGTCTTAATCCCATTGTGTTTTTTTCTTGCTTTCATCTCTAACTAAAGCCTTCTTAAAAAAACTATTCAAATATATTTAATATCCAGCTCCCAACTACACCGTAACAATCAGCAGAGAGGCAAAGGCTAAGAACACAAGGTGACTAAATTGCTTAGGAAGGGAGAGTCAATATGTTTTATTTTGCATGCTAGCTCTGGAAAATGGAAGTGGCATTTGGAACACTGGGTTAAGAAGTATTTCTGTACTCATTGGAAAGAAGTATCATAATTGATAGAGTGTGTTCCTCGTGTATGTGAAGACAGAGAGATGACACTCATGCAGGTACATGCCATTCTTGTCCAAGAGGGCTGAAGGTAGATGTCTGAAAACAAACCGTGGAGGGTTCTTTTTTTAAGAGGTGTGATGATTAAATTTTACATCAACTTAATGAGGCTATGGTTCCAGTTGTTTCACTAGTCTGGATGTTTCTGTGAAGGTATTTTGTAGAGGTCATTAACATCTACAATCAGTTGACTTTAAGTAGAGGAGATTAACCTTGATAATGTGAATAGGACTTCTCCTATCAGTTGAAGTTCCTAAGAGCAAACAGGGAGGTTTTCTGGAGAAGAAATTCTATACCAAGACAACATACAAATCCTGCCTGAGTTTCCAGCCTGCCAGGCTGCTACCAGTTTAGGCTTGCCAGTTCCCACAATTACATGAAAAAAATTCCTTAAAGATATATACAACATGTGTTTGTGTGTGTGTCACACTTTTCCATCTTGATTTTTATAAATATTATTATTATTATTGTTTTGAGACTGGGTCTCACTCTGTCACCCAGGCTGGAGTGCAGTGGTGCAATTTTGGCTCACTGCAACCTCTGCCTTCCAGGCTCAAGTGATCCTCCCACCTCAGCCTCCCAAGTGGCTGGGACTATAGGCACTCACCACCATGCCTAGCTATGTTTTTGTATTTTTTGTACAGGCAGGGTTTTGCCATGTTGCCCAGGCTGGTCTCGAACTCCTGAGCTCAGGTGATCCACCCACCTTGGCCTTCCAAAGTGCTGGGATTACAGGCACGAGCCACCGTACCTGAGCAGTTTTCCATCTTTAAAGAGGAAATCAGTTTAACATCAGTTTAAAGCATGGCAAGAATTTTACTCCAGTTATCCCTTTAATGAAAAAAATAGTCATACCTGTTACAAGTTTGTTTCATACCTGAAGATTTTTAGTTTCTGTCCAAAAGGGGCTACATTAGGGATCAAAGATCCCCTTCATATTCCTAGAAGCTAAGGTGGTGCCATGTTATAGGAAACAGAATTTATTGAGCCAGAGCAGACCTTGTTTCGGCAAGTACTTCCTCTTGCCCTTGCCTGTGCATGCCACACAAGTAACATTAAGTGATAAAGTTTGGAGACATTGATTAGATGAAATATGACAGATGGCTGACTTCCTTCCCTTCACATAAGGCATTCCCAAACACTTAAATGCCACTTGGCTTTTCTAGCGAAGTTTATTTTTTGTTACTCCATCATATTCTTTCCATGTGACCTACAACAGCTGTTCTTTCACCTATTACACCATTTCTTTCCTGAAAAATTAAAAACAATTCTAATTAAATGCTATAATGAAACTATCAATCTATGTTACTTAGGCAGAACTTTAATGTAATTAGTTATTGATGCCACAAAGCAGGGTTTGGTTAGGATGAGAGTAGGATGGGTGGCTGGCTCTGGGATTCTTGTAAGACAAATGACCATGGTTGGAGATATATAAGTGATTTATTTGGTTGTTTCCCCAAAGGACAGTTATGTTAATATGGTCCGTGGGAGATGAATAGTAATATTGTTTTGAAATATAACACACAGTTTTGCGATACTACCAGTGAGGCCTACAGGAACAGAACAGGTTATTTTCCTTGGATAGCCTTAGTAATAAATAAGTTCTATGGAAACAGCAATTAATTTGAGAAATAAGTAGAAATTGTAGAGGCATAATGAAAACTTTTCTAGTTTGGATGCCATTTTTAATCCAAGGAAACTGTGATAGTGAGAGCTTGAAAACTGAGACTATCTCCTATTATTAATTTCATGCATTTCATATTTGCTACTGTTTGTACGTAGAAAGCATTCAATAATCGCTCACAGAATGAATGCCTTAGTGTTTAGGGTGATTGTATTAGGCAGGCCAGTTGCATTTTCCACTGTATTGTATTAAATTGAAATACCAGTAATAAAAAGTATGCCTATAAACACAACCTCCTTTCAACAACTCAAAAATATATGCACCAAATGTATAAATAAAGAAAGATGTGAAAATCTATTCACTTACTAAGATTAGGTCACCATATCCCCTAGAATGCAAAACATGTCTAGTGTTTAAAGTTTAGCATGTTGAAATGAACAAGATCAGTTTATTTTGCATAGAAATATGATATTTTATGATTAATTATTTGTTTAATAACTATAAAAGTGTTTTGCATTGCAAAAAACATTTAGTTTAACCAGTAAAGTAATTTATAAAAGGTCATTTGTAACTTATGGCTCTCCAGGAGGGTATGAAAACTAGACTCTTGAGCCACTAATTCAGGGACAATTCTTAGTTAACCCAAAGGGCCTTTGTGGGGGAAATGGTACCTCGTTACAGTTTGGCTTCCATGATACTCAGTTCTGGATGTCAGAAGCTCTGCCACTGCTACCTGCATGAAACATGGTGCCACCCCCATCACAGCTGCCAGAATGTCAATTATCACATGCTCAGAAGTGTGTGTCTATGACCTTCAGAACCCAAGTCTGCTCAGGTAATTGTGAGTAGCAGAGTGTAGATCACATAGGTGTACCCTAATAGCGGGGGTGTCTGGTGATACAAGTTATCTGGCCCTACCTTGGAATGGCAGGCTCCCTGAAAGTAGACAATGACCAACATGTAAGAGACGTTCAGAGCATGTTGGTGCATGTTTGCCACACAGAGGCAGTCTAGGTGGATGGTTTGTACATAGTATTAGAAGCTTATGGGCGCTTCATACACTTGAACCATTTTCAGATAGAAGGAAAACTCACCAATCTATAAGTTACAACTTTGTCAAGTTATTCATAACCCTCCCAGACTAGTACAAATTTGCACTTATATGGCAATGAATGTGGAACAAAACGATCTAATTGATAAGAAAGTTTTGGTATTGCATGATGCAGAAGACATACAAAGACATTGTCTGACTTTAGTGACACTTTCTTTGTGAAGGAATTTATAAACTAATAGAAATTAGCACTGGATATATTATATTGGTTTGTAAAGAATTAATTTATAAAGGAGTTTGAAAAAAAAACATCTAAATGCATGACTTAGCAAAATACCCAAGGGCAAGGCCAAAATGACCTGTTATTAGTATTGAATATATTTCATAGAGGAAAAAGTTTAACTTTTAATAGTGAGGTCTATTGAAGAAAATAAAGATTTATCCCTAAGGATGTTTTAGGGCATACCAGAAAGTCAAGGAAAACTATGCAGTAGAAAAGAATACCTTTGTCACCAGTTTCTCTATTTTAAAGAGATTTAAAGTTTAGTTTTATAGGATTGCTTAGAGGCAAAGAGATCAGCAAAATCAGACTGTTTTATTCTAATTTATGCTAATTTCTTCTACCTAGCCACAACTTTATGCTAATTTTCTTCTACATAACCTCATAGACATTTTTTCTTATTTCCTGGGAAAGTTTTGAAATACTAAATCATGTGTTTCTTCACCACTCCTGATAATTCCATCCTCCTGAACTTTCTTATTCAAACAGCTAGGACATCCTGGGCTGCTGCCTCAGGAGAGGGAAATGGCAAACTGGAAAGAAAAAAAAATAGCCTGCCAATCTCTTCCTGGCTTTCATTTAAAGCCTAAATAGCTTAAGGTAATTGAGAGAGCTCCAAGCACAGAAATGTTTGGAGTAATATGAAATAGAGAAAAACTGCTTCACCTCCCCTGCTGGCCCAGAACGTTTTGCAACCCCATCCCTTCTATGACCATGACCATCTTTTCTAGAATAGATTCACCTAAGCTGAGCTCTAGGAAGCAACAATATTTCTAGAAAATGCTGCCTGCTTAGTCCAACCCAGTGAGGTTCTTCTGGAGCCTCAGAGAATGCCCCAGAGTGACCCAGAAGCTGAAATATTTCTCTAACACCAAACGTTACACCAAAGCAGCAAAGACTCTGTACCTGTAGGGTTCACGTAAATGGGAATGAGGCATGTCTCTGGAGCTACCTATGTGGACCTAATGACCAAAGTCGAAACAGAATGAAGGACTTAGCATTAGATACCTATATGGAGAAATGACACGATGGAACAGAATCCCCACCTTGACTGATGTAGCCTCCACAAAACTTATCAGAACATGGAAATTTCCTCAGGGAGGAGAAAGAAAAAACATCAAATTGGCTGAGATTTCAAGACATTATCCAGGTCTTGAAAGATAATTATGCTTCTATGGAAAAAAAAAATGGTTCTTTGTATGTCTGAACTGCAGACTACGATGCTACCTGCACAGCGAAATTAGAGAAAACGCTTTTATGTTGCTTTTGGTTAGAATAAATTTAAATATGGTTATTTTGCTGAACACAAATGTATTTATTTTCCATTTATAAAGTTAAGGATTCTATTTAAATAATAACAATAAATATATTTTCTTTATTCTCTATACTTTACTGGTGGAGTATGTGATTTAGTAATATTTATTCACATGAATGGGAACAAATTCAAAGGAAAGTTTTTTATTTGTTTGTTTTCTGTTTTTTGTCTTTTTTTTGAGACAGTTTCACTCTTGTCACCCAGGCTGGAGTGCAGTGGTGCCATCTCAGCTCACTGCAAGCTCCGCCTCCCAGGTTCAAACAATTCTCCTGCCTCAGCCTCCCGAGTAGCTGGGATTACAGGTGCCCGCCACCATGCCTGGCTAATTTTTTGTATGTTTAGTAGAGATGAGGTTTCACCATGTTGGGCAGGCTGGTCTTGAACTCCCGACCTCCAGTGATCTACCTGCCTCGGCCCCTGAAAGTGCTAGGATTACAGGCGTGAGCCACCGCACCTGGCCAGGAAAGTGTTCTTTCTAACAGTAGTAACTCCTTATCAGCTAATGTTTTAGGATCTCTTTTTGTCTCTTGCCATTATTGATCTCTTGTTTTCTACTGTATTTTAATAATTTCATTTGACTTGGGTTTAATAATTTCTTTTTGAATGTGAACAAGGGGAAATAAATAAATACAACCACATTTTGAAGTAGGAAAGTGTAGACATTGAAGATATCAATGCATTAAACTATTTATGTATTTGAGAGCTAGGTTTAAATGAAACCCATGAACAAGGTACAACTTGGTATTCTTATCTCACTTATTTTTGACTGTTCTTAATCCAGGTATTTTTATACAGGCTTAAGGGAAATATTTCTTTTGCCAGCTGGTGTCTTTCATCTCGGCTCAGAAGTCTTTCCAAGACTCACACATAATTCTGTCTCTTGTTCTTTGATAATTTAGAGTTTTACATAATCTCTCTCTCTCTCTCTTTCTCTCAGTTTTTTTCTTCTCTACATTTATTCTACCACAAAAAACAAACACACAAACAGAAGGAAAACCCTCCGATTTTCTTCTTATATCTTGCTAGGGTAAAATCTACATTTAATTAGAAAATTCTTTACTCTTATCATACTACCTTTCTCTTGCATCTTAATTGAGCAAGAAGAGCAGGGAAATAAGAAAATTCCATATCACTGACTTCATAAAATACTGAGATCTAAAAAAAAGGAGCAAGTTTTCCTCTCTGTAGAACTCTTGCTATAATTTCTCTTCTATTCTTGATCTTATAATAGCTTTCATAGATATTCAATCAACGAATGAGTTTATATGTACAAATGAATAATTGGGTTTACATGAAGAATAAATTTCTTCACTGAAGTTTGAGCTATAATACAATAATTTTCAACTCTTACAACTTTCTTTTAACCCAATCTCCTTTAAGTAAAAAAGCTTTCTGTCTCCATCCAGGTTTGCCCTGCTGTTAAAAATCATACTTATGTTTATTGCGGCATTATTCACAATAGCAAAGACTTGGAACCAACCCAGATGTCCAACAATGGTAGACTGGATTAAGAAAATGTGGCACATATACACCATGGAATACTATGCAGCCATAAAAAATGATGAGTTCATGTCCTTTGTAGGGACATGGATGAAATTGGAAATCATCATTCTCAGTAATCTGTCGCAAGAACAAAAAACCAAACACCACATATTCTCACTCATAGGTGGGAACTGAACAATGAGAACACATGGACACAGGAAGGGGAACATCACACTCTGGGGACTGTTGTGGGGTTGGGGGAGGGGGGAGGGATAGCATTGGGAGATATACCTAATGCTAGATGACGAGTTAGTGGGTGCAGTGCACCAGCATGGCACATGTATACATATGTAACTAACCTGCACAATGTGCACATGTACCCTAAAACTTAAAAGTATAATAATAATAAATAAATAAATAAATTAATTAATTAATTAAAAAAATACTTAAACGTTTATTTGCAGAAGTTCTGTATCTACAAGCCACTGTGCTATACTATGCCTGAGAGATGAGGATAAACCAAATTCTTATAGAAAAGATAAGACTTATAGATATATAACGATAATAAAAGTAGCAAGTAATAAATACCACAAGAAAGGTGCAGATAAATTGCTATGAATGTGAAAGGCTGGGGAGATTACAGAACACAACAAGCTTTTAAAATAGATATAAGGTGTTCCCTTCAAAATGTAAATACTGTAAAACAGTGTGTGTATTTGTTTTGTGTGCCTCTTGAATATATCTGAATACATTATTCTTCTCTTTGCTCTAATTTCCAAAGATGGTTTACTGATGACTTTATGTGATACAGAGTTTGTCTTTTCATTTGGGAAAGCCTAGATGACAATGATGCCCAGAGATTATTGTTGCACTCTGTGTGGAAGGTACCATTTTAATGGTCCTGTTAAGTCTGAAGCTTGCCAAGACATAGAATGCAGTAACAAAAGGGATTGTTTTTTGTGTAAGATATTCATTAAGCTTGATGAGAACAGGTGGGGAAATAAGTTTTTGGTATATTGAACCACACAAATCTCTCTTCCAAATGCAACTATCTTATGAGGGAACTTTTATAATCTGGTTGTAAGATTTTCTTCTCTGATTGATGTTCATCAAAATTTTATAGTTTCTATTTGCTTGTTGAGTTTGAGGAACTAGAACAACGGTTGGCATTTAAAGACCCTGAATGCAGAGAGTATTTGAAACATACAGAAAGAAAAGCCTTTCCCACAGGAAACAGATGGGATCATTTGTTCTAATGGGCCATGTGTTCTTGGCTGGCCTAAGTCCGAGTACGCTGACTCCCTGTGCCCATTTGATTTATACCAAAAAGGAATTTCTTTTCAAGCAGAAGCGCTTTGGCACCAAAACTCAAGTTTGGCTTCTATGATTTGTACTTGTTATTTTAAAATTATTTCTATTGTACATAAGCAAAACTTTGCTGAAACCAGATAAATTAATAACAGGAATTTATTGCTTATGTAATTAAAGAAGTCAGAGTGAAACTTACTCAGATGCAGATGCAGGGACTCAAAAATTACCATCAATTATTGGAATTTTTATCGTCTCTCAGTAAACTTTGCTTCTGTACTGCTTTCACTTGCAGGCGCCATATGGTGGTCTCAGGTCTGACACAAAAAGGGAGCTCCTGCCATGTACTGAGATGCACTTATTGGACCAAAGTGGGTCATATGTGCACAATTCATGAACAAATCACAGTGGCAAGGAAATGCCTTTTGCTGATTGGCTCAGACTGTGGTACATTCCTCATCTAGGAACAGGAGTAGTGCCCCACCCAAAAAGTTCACTGAGAATGAGAAAAGGGTAGGGCGTGATCAGAGAAAAGTAAATGGCCATTTGCAGTATTTTGGAGGCCTTGCTACTTTTTAGCCTAGAACAGATGCTTGCCAGATGGCAAGTAGGCCCAAGGACCTATCTACCTACACAGAGTTATTAAGAACCACAAAAACCTCAAGGCAAACTTGAGTTACAGGGGTAATGCTAAAAATAGAAAATATGGATGCGTGTGTGTGTGTGTGTGTGTGTGTGTGTGTGTGTTATGTGTACACAGAGTGGGAGGAGATACATATGCATATATATTTGACAGGAAAATCCTGAAAGGAGATATATATGTATTTAAAGGGATATCTATCTATCTATCTGTCTGTCTATCTATAAGTTATAGCAAGTTAGCTCTATTGACAGGAAAACTTTCTCCTATTTTTTAGTCATTAGTATTTTATGTGGTCAGTGATATCACGGAATTTTGTTATTTTTCTGTTACTTGCTCAATTAAGATACAAGAGAAAGGTAGTATGATAAAAGTAAAGGATTTTCAAATTAAATGTAGCTTTTACCCTAGCAAGTTATAAGAAAGAAATCAGAGGGTTTTCCATCTGTTCGTGCATTTGTTTTTGTGGTAGAATAAATAAATAAATAAATAAATAAATAAATAAATAAATAAAATAAATTTAAAGGGATATATAGATATCCCTTTAAATACATATATGTATCTCCTTTCAGAATTTTTCTATCAAACATGTATGCATATCTCTCTCCTCTCACTCTGTATACACATACATACAGAAACAAACATATCCACATTTAGAAATAAATATATCTATATAAAGATAGAAGTATATCTATATGTAGATAAAAATATATCTATATATAGATAGAAATATATATGTATTTCTTCTATAAAGGATTGGAATAATAGTTTAGTAACACTAAAAAATGCTTTTACATACATATATAAAAACAATATTATTTATGTATATTTCCAAAAATAATATTAAAACATTTTAAATTTTTGCTTATCTCAGTTTTCTTACATATAATACAATCACCTATAGTAAATAAAATAGTGATTTTATAACTATGTAATTGAAATAAACAAAATCACAATGTTACTATTATTTGAAGTAAATCTTTGTTTTTCCTCAATTTATTTACATATAGAAAAACCAACATAAACCTGATAATTAACATAATTCATACTTAGGAGATGCTGAGAAGAAGTTGTGCCATACTGAGCTGTAGTCTTCTCTGAGCTCCCTACTTGCCACCTTACTAGGCAGAAGAAAAACAACCTTCCTTTTTTTTCCTCTATGAATTATTTGTAGTAACTAGGAGTATATTTGGGGCTGTGCTATGTATCTACTTTTTCCTTCCTTTAACAAATGTCAGTAACAACAACAAAAGTAATGTGAATGACAATAAGAATAATAACACAGCAGTTGCTATTTATCAAGTAGTCACTATGTTTCAGGTACAGAACTAAGTACTTTGTAGGCATTATCTAATTTGATCTATACAACAACTCTGACATTCATTTATTTACTTAAGAGATATTTATTGAGCACATAACAATCTTCTAAGAAGTGGCATGAAAGGTGGATATTTTATTACAGGGGCGAATTGTCCAAAAACAAAAGTCACTAAGGGTAAAGGGATGGGGAGTGGCCCATTCCAAGAATGAGATGGATTCCTTGAAAGCAAACACCTGACTCCAGGTAGCTCCTTTGTGGTAGGAAGCAGGAATTGTGAGGGAAGAGTGGGGTGTGCATACCTGTGGACTGAAAACTTAGTACCATGCTGGAGCTTTGTTTACAGAGGAAATGAAGGGAAATTGGGATTTGCTTTTAAGATTAATGCCACGCTTTCTGCTAGTAAATGTGTTCCCCAAAATTCATGTGTTGGAAACTTAATCCCCCATGCAACAATGCTGGGAGATGGGGGTTGTGGGGAGGTGTTTGTGGTCATGAGGGCTTTGTCCTCATGAATGGATTAATGCTGCTATAAAAAGGGCCTGTCGAAGTGGGTTCACTATCTCCCGCCCTTCTGCCTTCTGCCATGTGGGAATGTAACAAGAAGATCCTCATCAGATATTCTTGTTATCTGATGATTACAAGATAGCAAGAGCTGTGATCTCAGGTTTCCCAGCCACCAATACTGTGAAAATAAATTTCTGTTCTTTATAAATTACCCAGTCTCAGGTATTTTGTGATAGCAACACAAAATGGACTAAGAGATGCTCTTTTCGCTAGAGCCCTCATCTGAGTTCTGTGTTTGCTTCTGACATTAACTTACAGAAGGATGGCCAGGAAATTTTTTTTCTCTTGTAACTTTGGTTTCTCTCCCTATATCTTGCATAGTATGGTACTTGTTATTAATATTCAAGAGTGAGGGCACTGGTGTTTGAGAGATCTAAGTTCAAAACTCAGATCTGCCACTCACTAGCCAAATGATCTTGGTGAAATAACCCAACCTTTTCAAGGTTTAGTTTCCTCATCTGTAAATTGGCTTAGTGTAGTTCTTTATAGCATTTATAAAATGCCTACAGCGGAGTACTGTAGAGAAGCAATGACTTCTAGTGGTGAATAGCACAGAATGGAGTCAGATTGTTGAGTTCAAAAGCTGGGTCTACTTCTTACTAGCTGAACTTGGAAAATCTACTCAATTTCTCACTGCCTCAGTTTCCTTATCTGTCAAATGAGGATTGTAACAGGAACAGTTCCTATATTATAGTATTATTGTGAGGATTACATGTGTTAATTTTCGTAAAGTGCTTAGAACACGGCTGGACTCATAGCCCTATATCCATGTTTACTTTTAATATATTAATACTTTCTTTAGACTAGTTGAGAGAATAAAAATAGTGTCTGTTTATTAAGAAGCACTTAGCATAATGCTTCTACATACTAAATGATCTGTTAACTTATATTAATGTTAAGAAACCACAATATTAAACAGATTGACATGAACATTGCAGGCTAGCAAGCACACTCCAGGATTCGCCCTCATTTTTGTTCTTAAATTAGGGATTCAACAGTTATCCTAGAGCAAAATCATTTCAGTGATGAGATATCTACATAAAGACTTCCTTTTGTAACTTCCCTAAGTGTATCAGTTTATTTCAAGGAGTCCCTTATACTCCTGTGAACAATTTGTTTCAACCATCTTGCCACCCTTTTTTAGTATCTATTGCTGGTTCTTCCTCTTCATTGTCTGCATTTTTTCTCTGTGTCCTAGGCTTCAACTCTAAATGTTGGGGAGCCTTGATACTCTATCCTGTGTCCCTTTACCTTCTCTTTCAGTTGAGTCTTCATAGATGAATTAATCGAGACCTACAACTTAAATATCATCTACTAACTAAGCTAATATTCCCGAACGCTATCTCTAATTTTGACCTCCCAGAATTTCAAATGCCTACATGATATCTTCATATGAATATCTAGTGGATATTTCAAATTTAACATGTCGTGCTCAAAACTGTACTCTTAGTTCTGAGCCCTCTCTCTTTGACTTCATTTTTTTAAGCATTATTTTATTTTAAGTTCAGGGTACATGTGCAGGATATGCAGGTTTGTTACATAGGTAAACGTGTGCCATGGTGGTTTGCTGTACCTAATGACCCATCACCTAAGAATTAAGCCCAGCATACATTAGCTATTTTTCCTGATGCTCTCCCTCCCCACAACCCCCAACAGACCCCACTGTGTGTTGTTTCCCTCCCTATGTCCATGTGATCTCGTTGTTCAGTTCCCACCTTTGAGTGAGAACATGAGGCATTTGATTTTCTGATCCTGCATTAGTTTGCTGAGGATAATGGATTCTAGCTCCACCCATTTTCCTGCAAATGATATGATCTCATTCCTTTATATGGCTGCATAGTATGCCATAATATATATGTACCACATTTTCTTTATGCAGTCTATCATTGATGGGCATTTGAGTTGATTCCATGTCTTTGCTATTGTGAATAGTGCTGTGATGAAACTACGCATGCATGTATCTTTATAATAGAATGATTTATATTCCTTTGAGTATATACCCAGTAATGGGATTGCAGGGTCAAATGGTATTTCTGCTTCTAGGTCTTTGAGGAATCACCACACTGTCTTCCACAATGATTGATGTAATTTACATTCCAGCCAATAGTGTAAAAGCATTCCTATCTCTCTGCAGCCTCTCCATCATCTGTTTTTTTCTTGACTTTTTAATAATCACCATTCTGACTGTCATGAGATGGTATCTCATGGTGGTTTTGATTTGCGTTTCTCTAATAATCAGTGATGTTGAGCTTTTTTCATATGTTTCTTGGCTACATAAATGTCTTCTTTTGAGAAGTGTCTGTTCATGTGCTTTACCCACTTTTTAATAGGGTTGTCTGTTTTTTCTTTGTACATTTGTTTAAGTTCCTTGTAGACTCTGGATAGTAGACCTTTGTCAGATTGATAGGTTGCAAAATTTTTCTCCCATTCTGTCAGTTGCCTGTTCACTCTGATAATAGTTCCTCTTGCTGTACAGAATCTCTTTTGTTTAATTAGATCCCATTTGTCAATTTTTGCTTTGGTTGCAATTGCTTTTGGCATTTTCGTCATGAAATCTTTTCCAGTGCCTATGTCCTGAATGGTTTTGCCTAGATTTTTTCCTTAGGTTTTTGTACTTTTTGGGTTCTATATTTCATTTTTTAATCCATCTTGAGTTAATTTTCATATGAGGCGTAAGGAAGTGGTCCAGTTTCAATTTTCTACATATGGCTAGCCAGTTCTCCCAGCACCACTTATTAAATAGGAAATTCTTTCTCCGTTGTTTGTTTTTTTTCCTCAGGTTTGTTGAAGATCAGATGGTTGTATGTGTATCATCTTATTTCTGAGTTCTCTAGAAAACCCCATCATCTCAGCCCCAAATTTTCTTAAATTGATAAGCAAATTCAGCAAAGTCTCAGGATATAAAATCAATGTGCAAAAGTCACAAACATTCCTATACACCAACACCAGACAAGCAAAGAGCCAAAGTATTAATGAACTCCCATTCACAATTGCTACAAAGAGAATAAAATACATAGGAATACAGTTAATAAGGCAAGCAAAGGACTGCTTCAAGGAGAACTGCAAACCACTGTTCAAGGAAATCAGAGAGGACACAAACAAATGGAAAAATATTTCATGCTCATGGATAGGAAGAATCAATATCATGAAAATGACCATACTGCCCTAAGTAATTTAGAAATTCAGTGTCATTCCCATAAAACTACCATTGACATTCTTCACAGAATTAGAAAAAACTATTTTAAAATTCTTATGGAACCAAAAAAAGAGCCTATGTATCCAAACAATTCTAAACAAAAAGAACAAAGCTGGAGGCATCATACTACCTGACTGCAGCCTATACTACAAGGCTACAGTAACCAAAACAGCATGGCACTTGTACAAAAACAGGCACATAGATGAACTTCATTTTAATTTTCTGAACTAATCATCCGTTCAGGTATTCCAGATCAAATAAAAAACAGAAATAAACCAAAAAAAAGGAGTATAATCTATGTGATCTCTCTCTCCTTTATTACACACAATCCATCAGCAAGTTCTGTCAAAAATTTTTTCACTAATTCACTCAAATAATTCATTTCTCTCTATCCCTCTTAGTACCATCTTTGTCCAAACCACCATTATTTCCTTTTGAAATACTGCAACAGTGTCCAACTATCTAGTTTTTTTTGCTTTTAGTCCTATCTTCCTACAATTCACCCTGCACATAATAGACCATGTTGTGTTGTGTGTGTGTTGTGTGTGTGATGCCTTCTTGTAGCTGCACGTTGCATAATATTAGATCAGAATTCCTTATCCTGGTTTGCCTAATCTGTCTTCTCTTTTCTTCTATAACTTCACTTTAAACTGCTCTCCCCTGTCTCATTCTGTTTCATTCACATTAGCCTTCTTTCTGACCCTGGAATAAATTAAGCTTATAGCTTGCTCATAGCTTTCTCACAGCCTTTGTCTTGGATTCAACATATACTTGGAATGCTATTTTCCATAATCTTTGTTATTGACATTCAGATCTCAGTTTAGATACAAGCTCTTCGAAAAGGCCATCCTGATCACCCAACCTAAAGTAGCCACACAATTGCTTCCTAATATATTATTATTTTGTAATACTTTGCAGAATACTTTTTTCATCTGCTAATTTGTTTCTTTATTTTTAATCTGAATCACAGTGTTTCTTGGGGCAAGCGTGATGGTGGTGGTGGTTTTGCCCCTATAGGTAACATTTAACAATGTCTGGAAACATTTTGTTTATCAGAATGGGAGGAGTGCTAAACACACTACAATGGTACAGCAACTCCCTACAACGAGGGATTATATTCCCCCACATGTCCATAGTGGTAGAGGTTGGGAAACCGGATCAGAATGAAACAACAGAAGAGCAGATACATTTCCTGTCTTATTCATGTTTTATCCCCAGTGCCTAGAACAGTAGCAGGCACATACAGAACATTCAATAAACATACTGAAAAAAATAAGTGCATAAACATGAGATTTTTAAGACTTCAATAGGATCAAGAATTTTCTTCTAATATATATTTCAGCAATTTTTTATCTCAAAAGCTTGATAAATATAATGACCTTAAAAAAATCAAAATTGATGGTATTAGGCATTGATGGGGTAAAAAATATATAGGACTTGGGAAATAATGGTCATCAGAAACCCCACTCCTACTGCAATTTAGAAATGAAGAATCTCTGTGAACAATATAAACCTAGGTCAAAATGTTCTCCTTTGAAAGAACTTCCCTCTCCTATGAAAGCAGCTTGCATGGAGGTTATGAGTAAGGACTCAAAAACACACCTCCTTGATTCAATTTCCCCTCTACAATTCCATAGCCATATGACCCTACACAACTTCTTAAGCTTCTTCTTGCCTTAGTTTCTATTTTGTAAAATGTGTATAATAAATGAAAATACCTTCTCCATGGAATTGTTTTTGACATTATATATGAGATAATATCTGTAAAGCGCTTATAGAGCTTAGCACTAAATAAACACTATATGTGTCAAGTCTCTTCACATGTTAAAAGGAACTGGCTCTATCTGTTCTTGATATATAGGGAGTCCCACGGGAATCTTGACTACTCAGGGGAGAGTTCCCCAATGATGAAAATAAATGTTAGCTATGATAATCATTCATTGTAAAAAATGGTGAGCTAGGATTATAATGACATTAGTATATATGCTATAAAATGATGATGATAAAGATGGGACATTCAATCTAATCATCTCCCTTCAAATTCCCTTGGGCACAGGATTCAGATAAGCAAAGGAAATTCCATCTCTCACATACTCAGCTGCAAGTTGAAAGCCCTGCATACCAGCTTGGTGCAGTGGATCACACCTGTAATCCCAGCCCTTTGGGAGGCCAAGGCAGGTGCATCACTTGAGGTCAGAAGTTCGTGACCAGCCTGGCTAACATGGTGAAACCCCGTCTCTACTAAATATACAAAAATTAGCTGGGTGTAGTGGTGTATGCCTGTAGTCCCAGCTACTCTAGAGGCCAAGGCAGGAGAATCGCTTGAACCCGGAGGTGGAAGTTGCAGTGAGCAGAGATTGCACCACTGTATTCCAGTCTGGGTGACAGAGTGAGACTCCGTCTCAAAAAAAAAAAAAAAAAAAGGAAAAAAAGGAAAGGCTTTCATGCCTATCCACCATCACCACTACAAAGCTGTTCAGGGTTTCCCACTCCTGCTCTCTCTGGTGTCACCTTCTTTGGTTATAACTCGTTTTCCTGCTCTGCCTCTTGACAACGGTGAAAATCAATAGAAAATAATAGGTGGGAAATGGTTGTGTTCCTTGGAGGAATTTCTGAGTTAAGCGGGAGGCCTTGTAGTTATTATATGACTAATGAATGCTGTTTTCCCTCACTGCACTCAAACATGGGCAGTATTATTGAATCTGGCCTTGGTCAACTGTGGTATTGATTTCCTTTTGTGATTTTAGATTCTCTTCTCAAGTAACCTTAACTAAAGATTTGAAATAAGAAACCCAATTCAAATTAGACAAAGTGTGCACTGAATTTCAGGCCTAGATTTTAAATGATGGTTTTTGGTAAAATCTTAGGTTGGCTTTATTTATTTATTTATTTATTTATTTATTTATTTATTTATATTCCTTATGTGTTTTGATTATTCTTTTTACTATAAAGTGTCCTTTATAGATGCTTCATTGATATGTGGCAAATGATCTTTCTTTTTTAACAATTTCATTTAAGATGTAATTCCCGTACTATAAAATTCATCCATTTAAAATGTACACTTAGATGCTTTTTGTATATTTAAAGAGTCATGCAACCATCAGAGCAATATAATTTTAGAAAATTTTAATCACTCTAAAAAGAAATATGCCCGTTATCATTTATTCCTTCTTCTCCCTCCAAGCCTTAGGCAACCACCATACTACATTCTGTCTCCATAGATTTTCTTATTCCAGACACATAATATAAATGGGATTATGTAAGACGTGGTCTTGGTGTCTGGCTTCTTTCACATGGCATATTGTGAATCAGTTTTATTAAGATCTCAACTTTTACATCGATCATGGAGAAACTCTGAAATCATGACTAATTTTTTATTCTGTTTGGCTGAAAGCACATTGAATGATGTTTTGAAGTCAATGTTCTGAGGCTTCATTCTGGTGAATATTAGGAAGGCCCTTACATATGAACTACTACAGTATTTCCCCTGATTTCACCTCAGGTGCTAGTGAAGGTTTGTAGGTTTGTAGGCTCTTTTGAAGGGGTTAAATTTGAGTCTCAAGGACACTAGTGAATTGGTAACAGGTTCAGTAGGTATTACAAACATTGGTTTGATCTTTCCTTCTCCCACATAACTGTGCTCTTGTACAGAACTTTGTGGGTGCTGATGAGTCTCCCTATGACTCTGTGCAGTGAAGACCATTTGCCTTGAAACACTGGAGTCTGTCCAGGGATCCAGGGAGCTCTGCTCCTACATGGCATGCAAGCCAACTTCAATCTGGTAGGGAGGCACAGGTCCCTAAAATCTGGTTTACTTCTAAGCCATTGGCTTCTGATATTAACCTTCTTATATAGCACTTAGGGTAGACAGTATATCTGTTGACCTGTCAACAATCATTCCAGAAAGTCAGAGATTGATATAAGAGTCACTCAGTAAATGCTTGAGAACAAAATACAGCTCATGAAATGCAAGCATCTATTGAGTAAACACTGTGTGTTTGGCCCAAATATGGGGTAGGTAAGCATGATAAAGACAACCATTACAACATTGTATAAAATAAGGCCTAAAAATAATAAATATTTACTTCCTGCTAGGCACTATGCCAAGAACTTTAGATACCTTCCCTGTTTGTTTATGTACAAAACTTCAGTGATGGTAGCAATATGTTGCATTAACTGATGCCTTACTCTGCCTGGCAGTGTTCTAAACATATTTCATATATTACCCATATGATATGTATATAATAAATCCAGGAAGTAGGTATTATTATTAATATCCGCACTTTACTGGTGAGTAAAGTATAATGATTAGGCATACCTGGTGTAATTATCTCAGTGCTGTCTTCTAAAAATATCCAGCTTTAGGCCAGGCATTGTGGCTCATTTCTGTAATCCCAGCACTTTGGGAGGCTGAGTTGGGTGGATCACCTGGGGTCGGGAGTTCAAGACCAGTCTGACCAATATGGTAAAACCCTGTCTCTACTAAAAATACAAAAATTAGCCAGGCGTGGTGGCGGGCACCTGTAATCCCAGCTACTTGGGAAGCTGAGGCAGAAGAATCACTTGAACCTGGGAGGCACAGGTTGCAGTGAGCCGAGATCATGCCACTGCACTCCAGCCTGGGCAAGGGAGTGAGACTCCATCTCAAAACAAAAACAAAACAAAACAAAAAGCCTACCAGTTTTCTTTTCTTTCTCACATAGTAGGGTTATATGCCTTGGCTTACTGGTGTTTGGATGAACAACACATGTTTAATGACTAGCCAGAGCATTTAATTGCTGCTGCAAGAGTCAGTAGGGCTCCCATTTTTTTCACAGCGACCTGAAATGTTCTAGAGGGTAGCAGCTATACAAGGCTGGCTTCTAGACTGAGGACAATGTGGAAGCAGAGCTCTTGGTCAATTTGGGTTGAACAGGTAGCATGAGTGGGAAAGAAATCTTTATTGTTTTAAGTCACTGAGATATCTGTTTGTTACTGCAGCACAAGCTTCTCCATCCTGACTTCTATGCTCAGCTGGTAAGTGGGAGAGCAGTAACAAAACATGGGCTAATTGATTCTAGAGCCTGGGTCCTTAATTATTATTCCTAATTTCTTCCTATGATGTAGGTACTTTATTTCTTCAAATTCAAAGATAAGATAATAAAGGTTCTTATCTTCATTAGTGTCAATGAGTGCCAGCAGGGGAAATGCCAGAGCTTTTAATGCTGGCTCAATTTCTCAGAGTTAGTAAGTGAAAAATCTGGGTCTTGTACACAGGTTTATACTACTTGACACTGTTCCATAATGTTTACCTAAACATAAGACGTAGTTTCTGTTGTGGACTTTGTTGGGCAGTTTATGCTATAATGCAGTCAAATGCATAGCAATGTAGAAAAACATAAAAAGGAATGACTTCTTGGCTGTAGGTATAAAATCTTTTACAGAAGGGGTTACAGATGCAACATATATTGATAGATCCGGTAGGCAGAGTTTTAACATACACCTAAAGATTCCTTCTTCTTAATGTGTATAACCTAAACATTCTCCTTCCCTTGAGTGTGGGCAAGACCTGAGAATATGATGGATGTCACTCCGCTGATTAAGTTTTATTATGTGACAGATAATGTGGATGGCAGATTTTGTAGATATAAGAATTCTATAACTTTGAGTTAATGAAAAGAGAGACTATCTTAGACAGACTTCACTGAACTAGTGGAGAAATAGAGCTGACCAGGAAGAAAGTCTGGACTTCATGTCTAGATTCTGATGTTTAAGCACAAGCAGAAAGCAGAGTTACCAAGTATACCACTCTGTGGTATCCTTTCAGAGGTTCTATGATATATAGTCTTGATTTCATTGCAAAATAACTGCTGATTTTGCTTTCTCCCCAAAAGAAGATTACAGATTGTAGAGATGTATGACCATGCCCATGTGACTTCTCTCCTTACCAAAGAGACAGACCATGAAACAGGGTAGAAGGGAACTGTCGGACATAGGACTGAATCATGGCACCTCCACTTACCAGCTGACTGATCCTTGGCAAGTTCCTTTACTTAGCCTCATTTTCCATGTGGGTAAAAGAGGCAATTATAAATGTCCTGGGGCTATTGTAAACATTGTTAGGTAATATATGTAAAAAAATTTGCACTTAGTAGGGACTCAATAATGAATTACTGTTTGTATTAATCTGTTCTCACACTGCTATGAAGACATATCTGAGGCTGGGTAATTTAGAAAGAAAAGAGGTTTAATTGACTCACTGTTCCTCATGGCTGGTGAGTCCTCAGGAAACTTACAATCATGGCAGAAGGCACCTCTTCACAGGGCAGCAAGAGAGAGAATGAGTGCCAGCAGGGGAAATGCCAGACGCTTATAAAACAATCAGGTCTCGTGAGAACTCACTAACACAAAAACAATACGGGGGTAAACCACCCCCATGATTCACTTGCGTCCACCTAGTCCCACACTTGACATGTGGGGTTTATGGGGATTACAATTCAAGGTGAGATTTGGGTGGGGTCACAGAGCCAAACCACATCACTGTTGTCAAAGGCAGTGTGAAGTAGAGAAAGAGCTAAGGCTGAGGAGTGAGAAGATCACCAGACTTTGAACCTTAGCTTTCAATCTATTAGCTATGTGACCATGAGCAAGTTTTACCTCTTTATTACTCTCTATTCACTCATCTATAAAAGGAAATAATATTTTTCTTGAAGAGTTGACATAAGAATTAAAAATAATATTTACAAATTTCCCATTCCACTGTCTACTGTTATAAAAATCAATAATTGATAACTATGACAATTTATTTATTGTTATCAAGGTGGCCATGGCCAGTAAGGATCTCTCTAAGCTGGTGGTATAAAATGCCTGAAAAAACATGCCTCACAGCTCAGAGTGATATTAATAATCCTACTCAAATACATTAAGTCCTTAAAGTTGGGGCGCCATTCACTTCTCCACTCTGACACTCTGACTGATAGACCATACACAGAGAAATGTCAATGAATTAGCAAAATAATATAAAACAAATCACTCTCCAATGTGGGACTTTCTGGTAAAAGCTGGCTAAAACAAGGTAAGACTAATACCAAAAGGGGATGTTCATCTCACATGTTGGATTTATACTATGAATCTGCAAATTCAGGCATGCCCACAAAGAGTGTGAGCAAGAACAAGAGAAAGACAGAGATGAAACTGAGATAGAGAGGTATGGCTGAACATGAGCAAAAAGTGCAGCCCAAGTCCACTTACCCAGCCTATTGCATTGGAAAAGTGAGTGTTTCCTCATCTATGTAGCCAGAGCCATAAGTAGAAACAATGTGTCAGGGAGGTCCAGCCCTGTGTGTATACTGGATAGGAGCAAGACATAAAGAAAAATTTGCCGTACCAGAGTCCAGAAAGTGAAGAGGAAGGGGCTGGTGGGAGCCAGGATCTTTGCCCATTAGTGAACACATATGTTGACTGACCAATGTGGGTTATAAGGGTATGGCCCACTTGCTCCAATACGGATCAATTCTGAAGGACATTCCAGTTCCAAAGTTCCCGTGGGGTCTGCTGAAGTCTTTTGTTGTTACTGCATTTTGGTTTAACATCTCCCTCTGCCCAGTCCTGCTTCTTTCACTCGCCTACAGGTCTTGATCCTAAGAACATTTTTTTTTTTTTTTTTTGAGACTGAGTCTCACTCTCTTGCCCAGGCTGGAGTGCAGTGGTGTGATCTTGGCTCACTGCAAGCTCTGCCTCCTGGGTTCATGCCATTCTCCTGCCTCAGCCTCCTGAGTAGCTGGGACTACGGGCGCCTGCCACCACACCCGGCTAATTTTTTTTTTTGGATTTTTAGTAGAGACAGGGTTTCTCCGTGTTAGCCATGATGGTCTCAATCTCCTGACCTCGTGATCCGCCTGCCTCGCCTCCCAAAGTGCTGGGATTACAGGCCTGAGCCACCAAGCCCGGCCAGAACATTCTTAATAAGACCCCTGTGTAAACCTCCATCTGAGTCTGCTTCTCAGGAAGGTAACTGAGGAAACCTTCACTAAGTCCTCCCTCACCCATTTTCAGTGAAAATTAGGTTCCTTTTCCTGAAATCCTCTAGCTCTTTTAGATGTTTCTTTTGCAGATTTGGTAGATGACTGCCTTGAAATTTCTATTTGTGTTTTGTTTTCCTTATCGCACTAGCGACTTTCCAAAAACATGGTCTTGTCTGATCCATTGCCATCTATTCTACACTTCCCAGCTTTTTGCCTTGCATAGATAACAAATATCTGCTGAAATAATTAATTACACCCAGGCAATATGAATTGTCAGCCCAATGCCATCTCAAGAACTACACTTTGAAGAATAATTATGGAGCACATGGAGAAAAGCAGCTTATTTAAGGAAGGTAGTAGTCTACACAGATTAAAAGTAGGGCTTTAGCTTTATTTCCAGGGGTAAGGAGAAGGAGCTACAGTAAATGTGAATATGAAGCAAATGTTGGATAATAGTTGACTGCTGAGTGTGCAGCCTTGGACTACTAAAGAGGGCAAGACTGCTACTCAGATGTAGCCAATTACTGCCATATGGGATGTATTGCACATCCTCCAATTTTTTCAAGATAAGCTGGAAATTCAGACTTTACATAAAAATTTTAAATCTTTCAAATACATGCAGGCCAAGCAAATGTTTATAAATCACATTCAACCTGGGGAGCCACAAGTCTGAAACTCCTGGGAAGGAACTCTTAGGTTTTAAACACCTTTGGTTTTCTGAATTGTGTGTACCTGTCCAAAAGAGTTGTATTTTATGAGAAAATGATGAACTTTATTCATTTGGAGGGTCATTTCTATCTACTGTTATGTACTTATATTTCTCACTGAGAGGACTAGATGAAGATGGTTAGGTGCTGAGCACAATATTTGGACCATAATTTCCAGAATGTTTTAGGAGTTTCTGAAGAAAGGTGCAATACAGCTGTGAGATAATCGTTGTTATTGTTTTTAATGTCTCTTTTTTCACCTTCAAGATAAGCTTGTGAAATGGCTGGCTAACAATCTCACTGTTTATTGAAAAAGGCAGCCAGATCATTCTGTGCCAGCATTATTGCATTTATATTTCAAGGATACAAAAATAGAAAATCCAGACCCAAATCTAAATCTTTTCTTCCAGCATACAAAGAAATATATCTCTTCTTTCTTCCATCTGATCACTCCTGACATCTGTGCAGTAAATATGGATTAGATAAGAGCACAAACACTAAATTTCTTTTGTTGCTTCTAACTCATAAAATAAGATTATTAGGTATGGGTAAGAAAAGAGCCTTGGCTGTGCACCCAGGGTTGGCTGTGCACACTTAAGGTTGGTATTGTAAATGGAGGAGGCACACGTGTGTGTGTGTGTGTGTGTGTGTGTGTGTTGTGTGTCTTTGTGTGTTAATCATCTAAGCTCAAACTATCAAGTGGTAGGGGTGGGTCGGATGTGCAGAACTCCTTTGTGAAAATGCTGGGAAATTCAATGGCCTATTGAGGAAAATGCTATGATTTCCTAGTATTTCAATGGTGGAGAATTCAGCTCAAAGAGTTATATATTGTTTGCTAAGGAGAGAATCATTAGGTTAGAATCCAATTTACTTAACTTGGGACATTAGTGGGGCTAAGCAACTAAGAAACAAATAATTATCCAGATTTATAAATCACTGTGCTGAAATTGTCTGTGAAAAATACTGAGAAAGTCCCACTTTTTCTTTCTTTTTTTTTATTATACCTTAAGTTTTAGGGTACGTGTGCACAACGTACAAAAGTATGCTTTTATTTTGTATAAAGTGAGAGAAACCACATGAACTGAACAGCTTATGGGTTGTCACCGTTTATACAGAGTTAGATTATGGCATGAACATCAGTCATAGATAAAGAATAGAGATAAGAGGTAAAGGATAGTATATCTTTTTAAATCAATTAGAATTATTTGTCTATTTGGACTGAAATGTCTCACTTTCAATAGTAAGTACATCAGATTCAATTAAAAAATTAAAATATTATCTGAAGGTTTTCTTAAACTTTATATCTTACTTTAAACATGAAGATTTAGTCTCGGTTGATATTCTTTAAAAACAATTCTTCATAAATAGTTTACAGGCATTAATTCAACTAACGGAGTTTTAATTTGTATAATAAAGCTAGCAACTTGATTCTAGTGACCATGCTAAATGTTTTTACTTGTTTTATATATAATTCCACTGATTTTGAAGAAAAGACTTATAAATGTCCGTAAAATGGACTTACAAATGTTATTTTAAAATAGTTTTCTTTCACCAGGCATTTTCTTTCCACAGGGTTTTCTTGAGTCACGCCCTCCAATTTAGTAAGTGGAGGAACAAGCACAAAGAAAGAATAAAAACAAGTATTTCAGAGCTGATGAGAAATAGAACCCCTCCAATTTCAGTGGCTTTTCATTCACACTGGACAATATCCCTTTTTTCTCCATGGTACTTCTCAGCAGCATTGCTGGCTAAATGGTATTCTCATGACAGCAAAAGCCTGTCTCTCCTGTGAATATTTCACCAGGAAGTGAAGAGTGGGCTGATTTCATGTCATATCATCAGACTAGAGTCCTTGTCCAGTTTTCAGAGTTTTGTAGCAGCTACACAGGGAAATTGAACCATTTGGTTTCAATTTTTCATGTTCCTGGCATTTTATGCCAGGCTTCTGTATGGACCTAAAGATGAGTCTCTGCCAGATACCGACAATAAAGTACATGGATTAGAGACCAACAGAAGTCTTTCAGCTTCTGAAGGGCTTATCCACTTACATCTGGCTTTCTGTATTAAATGTCGATGAAAACATTTGGGTAGCAATTACTGCCCTGGACTTCTGCTAGAGGCTCCTGAATTCAAGGATCTTTGACTCTTGACTAGTGAATCTCATCTTTATGGCACCCTTAAGCAACCTGGACTCTTGTTCAGACTTTCACAGCTCTCTCTTAGCTCTCATCTACTAAGAACTCAGCTGACTCATCCCTAGTAATCAGCCAGGCTCTATCGTGCTCACAGTGCTGAAACACCTCCCCCCAGAATCAATGTTTCTAGAATAATATTATTCAAATTTTCTCACCAAAGTACCCTTAAATAAAGAGGAGAGTGAACATATATTTCTATACAGTATAGGGGAAGAAAATGGAAGAAATTTGTAGGCCAAATTAAAAGGTGATGCTAATGACATGTGAAGCTATATCCCAAAGCCTAATTTTTAAAATTGTAATTTACCTTATAAATTCACATCACAGTTTAACATTTAAGCCTATAATATATAAGGCCAAATTATATGATACAGTACATAATTTTACTTTGACACTATTTAATAATATATTAATATAGAACACATCAATATGTACAATAATGCAATTCTTACCAGTTCCATATAAAGTATTTCCCCTAAATATTTGAGTAAAAATAATTGTCCAGGATGTTGTGTTAATTTTATCCAGGGTTTTTTTTTTTACTTTTATTACATACTCCTCCCAACTCATATCCACCACTACCCAGAGGTATAAGGAATGTATGATGAAAAACATTGTCTTATCAGAACGCTAGCTAGTTGACTCAACTGCCTGAAACACTTGCTCAGAGGCCTAAGATTTTACATTTTTATGCAGTTTTTACTTTTAATATAGTACATCTATTTCATCCCTTCCCTCTTTAAAAATGTCTATAAGGAACAGCAGAGTAAATTCACAATTAGGAGCCTTGTCAAATGTAATTTCTTTGGAAGTGAGTCACTTTATCTTTTAATGAACTGTATGGAGGTGAGAATTGCATGCAAAAAAAGAAAATAAATCTAAAAAATAATGGAATATAGTTAAATCAATATTGATTATTTAGAGTGAAAATATTTTATGGGAGGCAGTAAAGTCTTTTAGGATTCTAGTGGGAAAATGTGGGTGTAAAAGTGGAATAAATTACTACAGTTTAATCACTTGGTAAATAACTAAAATACGGTTGCTGGATTTATGGTGTCACAAAGCAGCCTCCTATGAAATATAGAACATGTTAGTGATTCAGGTGTGATGGATTTTAAAGAAACTGTGTAAGAACCATTGCTGTCTGTATAGCTTGCCCTTAGCATTTCTCTTCATGAGACTTCCCTGAATGTGGTTCCATTTCTAAATGTCTTGTGTTTGTAAAACAATAAATTTTTATTTAAAGGAAGTCCAGTGGATTCTGAAGTATCCGTTTAAGACCCTTATTCACCTGTGCTACTCACACTCCTGATTGTTTTTATTGAACGCCTTTTATGATTCTACTTTACTTTACTCCTTTGCATCCAGGCCCGGTGCTTTCGCTGCAATCCCATGGCTGTATTTGACTCCAGTGTGTTTTGTGGTGATGGCTATAGTTATAATTTTGTGCAAGCTGACAAAAATAATCGATCTCCAGATATTTAACATTTTCTAGCTCCCACTTGCTTTATCATGATAAAGCATTGATCTGGAGAAGTAGAAAAACTGGGCTAGTAATAGAGCCTCTCATCAAAACTATACACACTGTGGGAAAGTTAGACATTGACTCCAACAAAAAGTAAGGCAACACAAGCCTGGGCAACACAGTGAGACCCTGTCTCTTAAAAAAAAAAAAAAGTAGCAGGGCATGATGACACACACCTGTGGTCCCAGCTCCTCCAGAGGCTGAGGCTGAAGGAATGCTTGAGCCCAGGAGACTGAGGCTGCAGTGAGCCATGATCTCACCACTGCACTCCAGCGTGGGTGGCAGAGAGAGACCCTGTCTGAAAAAAAAAAAAAAAAAAAAAAAGGCCAACACATTTCCATTATCCCTCTCATCAAAATACTCTTCTACTCTTCGAAGTTCTCAACAATTCTGATATTTTAGGAACTTTTTCTTAACATTTTTATGATAATGTTTGCCTCCTTTGTCCCATTTTTCATAATTGACTAGAAAATAGGGAAATATTTTAAGCCTCACTAAGTTGTAATTAATCAATAAAATAATGTTTTAATTATGGATCATATTAATTATGTATATTCAGATATTTATATTAAAATAACAAATACAAGAAAGTACAAAATGATAAAAACATGAAATACAGAAAAGTTAATATTGAATTACAATGCAGCCTCTAATACTAAATTTAAAATCATTTTCTTGTTTTCAGTATACTTTACGTTTTTTCTCATGTGTGATATTTCCTTTGCCAAATGACCTTCCATCGGACGGAACCACATGAGATTGCCAATATCTAAGTGCATCAGTCAGGGTTCAACCCAGAGAAAGAGAACCAACAGGATGTATAAATTTAAAGATTTATTGCAAGGAATTGGCTTATGTGATTGTGGCGGCTGGCTAGGCAAGTCAGAAATCATAGGGCAGGCAGCCAGAAAGGGCAAGCTGGAACTTTCAGTACAGGCTGAAGCTGCTGTCCATAGCTGAGATTGCTTCATCAGGGAATCTTCAGCTCTGTTCATAAGGCCTTTCAACTGATTAAATGAGGACTATCCAGAATAATATCCCTCACTGAAAGCCAATTGATTATGGACTTTAGTCATACTTACCAAGTATCTTTGCAGGACACCTACGTTAGTGTTAGATGGAATAAATGGGGGTTGTAACCTGTCAAGTTCACTCATCAAAGGACCATCATATGAACCTTTCTGGACTACTAGACAAAGCAACTAGATGTGGTTTGACTGAATTGTTAAACACAACTTTCAAGATTCTTCCTATATCTATATTAACTTACCTATTTTAGGACTTAAAAAATGCTTTGAAATTACCTTGGACCCATCAATGGGAAGACATTTGATAGCTTCTTAGATTTTTCCATGGCCCTGAATCATATTAGAATGTTTATTATTATTCCACATGAAAACCGTTCAGTTTTTTGAAAGGCTGCCTTTAATTAGTCTTCTCTTCTAGACATGACCAGCTTCATTAATTGGGCCTCAAGGGAAACCTTTATGGTGGTGACTAAGAACATGGCTTTTGAAGACAAATGAGAATTCAAAACCACTATCTGTTCTCTGTAACGTAAGTTACCTTGGACAAGCCACTTAACCTTGCCTAATTTTACATTTCTCACCTATACAGTAGAAATGTTAATACATACCTTATAAAGTTGTCATGAAGATGAGGTGGTGTCTTAGTCCAGATTTACCCTAGAAACAGAACCTGAGACAAGGGTGTATGTGCAGGTGGATTATTTTCAGAAGTGACTGCGAGAATTTGGACTGTGAAGAGCAAAACAAGGAAAGAGGAAATGCTAGTTCAAGGTAAATTCTTGTTCCCATACCTACTAAAGGCAGCTGGGAGTTGATCCAATAGAGATCCTGCTAAGTGCCCCCCAGGATTTCCTGCTTCAAGGAAGAGGGTAGTGTTTATCCTCTAACTCCCACCTCTCACTGGACATAGGCTATTAACTCCTTCCCATTTCTTAGTTGCCTCAGCATCTCACATCGAAGTATTAGAGGAGATTTGTGTTGCATGATGAGCCTGAGATGAGGTACTATCAAGAGGTTGTACCTGCATGCAGCTGTTTGTTATGGTAAGAGCTGGAGTAAAAATGTGAGAATAGGATACAAGGGAGGGTAAACTGGTGCTTGAATCAGATGAAGTAACATGTGCAAAGTGTTCAGACTGGTAGCCAGTATATAATAAGCACTAAATAAATGCTAGAATTTGAAAATACAGTAATAAGGTTGATGGCAACAATAATGATAATAGTGATAAGTATAATAATAAATGCCATGGTTTTCAGATCACCCTGTTTTTCTGCTTCTAAAGACATGCTCAAGGTTATAAATCTCCTTAAAATGCATTGCTTAAAACAGAATTAAATACTGCAGATTAGTATGACCAGCTCAAGGTAAAATGGGATTAGCACTTTACTTCTTGTGACCATATGAATTCATATTATTTCATCTATGATTACTATTTTGGAAATAGTGATACACTATATTTGTTACTTATTTTGAAGTTCAAATAATCCTTAATCTTTTTTTCCAAAACAAATATATTTTAAATATATTCCATAACTGTCTTAGTTTTTGAACCTCTATTCAGGATTTTATGCTTATTTTAATATATATGGAAAATATTATATAGTAAAACAATGATTGGCTTTGAATTTTGTCTTTGCCATTCACTAGCTATCCAATACTGATAAATTAACTGAGCTTTTTTAGGCCTTTGTTTCTTGATCTGTAAAAGGAGAATAATGTTGCCTGATTTCTTAGATTATTAATATATGAAATCATATATCATTTGTATAAGGTGCATAAATAAATATGCACTAATTTTTATTTTGCTTTCTTTGCCCTTTATAGTTCTGGCATACTATTTCAGTTTCACCAAGGCCATTTTAAATTTTGATTTGTCATATAACTTATTAAGTTATTCATTCCAGGTTATTATTCACAATTTTGTAAGCGAATTCTTTATGTTTTAATTGATTTTCAAGACAGTTCTAAATCCAGTGTCCCTTTGTTTCAAGGACAATCTTCACCTAATTTGATATACATGAACTTTCCTGGGATGCCTCTATTCAGGCCAGCTTTGGTTTCATGTTACTCTAAATTCTCTCATTTTTTTCTATTTAATTCACAATAAAATCATAGGATGGTATCTGTTAAATACCTTACAGAAAGTCTAGTGCATTTTTACTATAGAGTTTGTATGCCCCTAAGCCTTGGAACATGACAATAAAGAAAGCAATAATTTCAATTATTTCCTCATCTTGAACCAACCAAATCTCAACCTATATTTACATACACAAAACGGCCCAGTTTTTTTTTTCTTTTTAAATAAACAATAAGCTGAGTTGGCAGCACTCACAAGAATAAATTACAAAGCAAATTTTTGACCCAAATTCTGAGAGTTAGACTTCTCACAACAGGTAATTTTTTGAGGGAGGATGGGGGATATGGTTTTATACATTACTCTTTACACAGTCCTGAGAAACTTTGAAGATCTAGCTGCGCTTCTTGGATTAACAAGCCAAGGTACCAGCTTCGCTAAGGAAAGCTTGGTGAAAATGTCAGTATGGGCAATGAAAAATAGCAGTTTAAAACTTCACAATCTTAAAATAGATGTTAGAAAATGTCAACGCTGTAAACAATTGATTGCCAGCATCTAGTGTTGCCTGACGTACTTGAGTCAGTACGTTTCCAGCATCATTAAGGTTATGAAATTTGCAGATAGTAAATCTATATTATTTACAGCAAAGGACACACCTGTATTATTCTTGTTGTTTTTATTTTGCTGCCAAGTGTTGAGATAAATCAAGCCCCTTATACTCTGAGTCAATAGAAGCTTTATTGGCTTTCAATCATCAATTCTCGCTGCAGCAGCTGGAAAAATAAAAGTGGTATCTGTGGTTAGAAAAAGAAGAGTCTTTTTCTTTGCTTTTTATCCTCCTGTGTAGTTTGAAGGCATTTAAAATCACCATGTCATAATGGAACAAGGGTGGACCTAGCTAGAGATTGCTGAGCCATGGCATTGAGGTGGAAGTTAACGCAGTGAAGTGAACCGGGAGGTTTATTGGATCTTCAGCATTTGCAGATGCCAATAGCTACATCAGGACCAGGATCCCAACAGCTATAGGATGGAGCACCTTCCAGGGTTACCTGAAAGGGCAATAGGCAAGTATAATGATTTGACCATCCTCAGATCCAGGGTGATGTAGCACAGTTTGCCATTCTACTGTCTCTGTGACAGTCTGTAGTGAGCCTTACTTTCCCTAAGACACGGACAGTTTCTCTCCAGGAATAAATAGAGAGAGGGCCAAATAGAAATTATCTTTCTTTAAGGGATAGACAAAAAAAATGGATCAATGATTCCCAATAATAGTAATAATGCTTAATGATATTCAAGGTTGAATTTATTGATTTTTGAATTTACTATGTGTCTGTGCCGTATGAGAAGGGTGCAACTCTTATCGTCTTTCTCCACATAGGGAAGCTAAGGCTGACGGAGGTTAAGTAATATTGCCCCAAGTGATAAGCTACTGGGTGGTGCATTGAGGATTTGGATTCAGATCTAACTGTAGCCCTATTGTCTATACACTGATGCATAAAGCTAAGTGAAAGCGACTTTTCCAAACCACACCATCAACCATGAGAATTATTTTAGTCTCCTCAGTACATTTTATTTTGTCTTGTACATTGTGCCTTCTTTGCTTGCCTCCTGCCTTGTTGAAACACCTAACTCCCATTTGGCTCTCAGTGGCTCTCTCTTAAACACTACCCCTTCTTAGAGGCCTTCCCTACGTCCACAGTTTAGGTCATGCCACTTTTCTGTGGGCACCTACAGAATCCCAGACTTATCTCCAGTATAACCCTGATTACTTGCTGTTCTTCATGAGATTCTGAGGCTCTCAAAGGCAAAGGAATTTATATTTCATGCTAAATCTCCAGGGCTTAGCAGAATTCCTAGAACACAGTGTATACTTTGAAAATGGTAGTCAAATGATATGAATTAGTAATATCATGACCAAATCCTTCGTTTAATATGGGCTTCCTTCTCTATTTTGAGAACTTTATATATATGTATGTATGCATATATATGTATATGTATATTTGTTTTCATATGTTACATGTGTTTATGTGTGTATTTGACCTCAGCATTTTATTTTCTATCTATTTTGTTCTTTTAGTGACTTTTGCTAATTTCATAAAAGGGAGTCAGATGAACGTACAACTGAAACCCAGACAAAATTAGTTGTTTAATGATACTAGACCACAACAACAAAATAAAACCAAAGAAACCTCCTTTTGCTCCATTTTAACTCTTAGCAAAGGCCTCGATGCTATCATCTTGGCTGCTATACTTTCTTCTTACCCCTTATTTTTCTCCTTTCTTGTGGCTGCCATTGCTAATTCAGCATGAAGACACATCCCTGATTAACTAATGTGTCAAATCAGTCATCATCAGACTGTATAATCTTGGTTACCATTTATTAATCAATTAATTACTTCAACAAAGATGCCAATGTTGGCACCCTTGCTACTATGCCTGGTGAGCCAGGGCTCCATGAAGTCTTCAGACATTTGCTAAGATCATTAGCTAGAAACCCTGAGTGGATTGATGGTGTGCCAGGAAACATCAGTTGGAAATAACTATTATATCTTGTCACCCCTTAATATACTGCTTCGATTATATTTTTATTGACATTAAAGTTATTGGGAACTTTTCTTGGAGTAGAAGTTGATCTTTATGAAATTTCATGATCGATGTGAGAAAACATTATGTATATAGTTTATAAATACACATATGTGTGATTAAACATATGTATAACATAGGTGAAAAAAGCTAATTTAAAGCTTGCATTGATTTAATGATATTTATGAACTGCATAAGATTTTTTTCCCTATTGACAAAAACACTTTCATGCAATCTGGTGGGTTTTTTTATAGCATTCAAAGAGTGTTCAGCTTTTAGATGTGTAATTATCATACCTAAAAGCAAGGTACAACATCTGGAATGAGGAAAGGAGCAACAACAAACAGTAGAAGCTCATTTATTTCCAAGCTGGAAGGTGGTAAAAGGAAAACACAATATTCACACCTGGGTGTGCAAATCAATATCTATTACATTCCATTCAGAATGCTGGCAGCCCCTATTATAAGAATTGTGTGAATGTATAAGATAACTCTGCCACAGCCTTTTGGTGTTATCATGACAGCTGTATGATGGAGCACTTGCATCTAAAGCAAGGAAAACTTGGGCACAATAAGGCATGTTTAACAGGATTTTACTATATATGTTTTGAGCCAAGTAATGAAATACAATTTCGTATCATCCAATCACCATTTCTGCTGCTGACAGAATAACTTCTGCCTTGGGAAACACATTGCAAAAAACCACTGCTCTCCTTGTGTTTAGGGACCAATGATTGAATTAGGCTTGTAATACAGGTAACTATAATTTAGAGGTAAGCAGATAAGAATATAAGTAATGATATTCATTTGAGGTATACATTGCTAAAGGTTGGGGACCTGTACCAGGAAAAGCAACTGCCAAGCTGCTTGTCTGGTTTTATTAAAAAATAGTTGTCAAACCCTGAAGGACATCTTTCCTTCCTTTTGTCAAGGGTGGATTATTTCATAATCAATGTTCTACTTGTGTCTCCAGAGATAGTTGTTGTTTAATTATGTATTGCCTAAATGTTATCTTCACAGCATAAATAATATATAGGCAATTGGTCTGGGATATTTGTACAGTTTGGAAAGGTAATATTGATCAGAGCTTCCTAGACATAACTGCTTCTGCATGGCCCAGAGCTGGAGAACACAGCACACATTTTATTACTTGAAGAATTCTAAGGAAAGGATTGGGTTCTTTCTCCTGCTTGCATGCCATACTCCAGACTAAATGTGTGTCTATATATACATACACACATGCACACACACACTAGCATGCACACACACACATATATTTCTTGATTGTAAACAAAGTATATGTTTATTAAAGAAACTTGGAAAATATAGAAAGTCACATAAAAAAATTAAAATTACCCATATTCTCATTACCAAAATACAAACATTTTATAACTATCATTCAACATTTATTCATTTATCAAATATTTACTGAGCATCTACTGTACACAGGCAGTTTTCCATGTGCTGGAAATATATTAGTAGCCCAAATAGGCAAAAATGTCTATCCTCTTGAAGATTACATTTCAGCGAGAGTGAGTCAATAAACAAATAATTAAGTAAACTTTGCAGTTGTTTGATACTATCCACTTGGATATTTCCACACTGCTCTGTGTCCTAGCAATAGGAATTCTAAGGATGAGCTCCTTTGTCCTCTGACTTCTGATTGGGTTCAGAAAGTGGCAGGCACTGGGAGAGATGAGAAGGTGGAGGGACAGAGGCCAGGGTATTTATTCCTGTTGGGCTGTGGATTCACATGGCTTTGTTCCTTTGTACAGGCCACAGCTCCTATCTCTACAGTTACAACTTTCTTATTCTAATAACTGCTCTTTTCTCTTGCCCCTTCATTCCCAGAAAACATATTGGCTCTTCCATTGTTGCTCATCCTGTAATGCTTTACAATTTCTTGCTGGTTTCCTTTCCTTCTGCTCACACCCTTGTACAGGGTCCCTCCATTAAATTCATCTCAATTACTATGGCTCTGTGTGCCATCCGTTTCTGTCTAGGACCTTACTGGATGCATTTAGTATGGTACAAATTTGCAAATGCTAACTTAACATCTTGAATTGTAGCTCCCATATTTCCCACGTGTTGAGGGAGGGACCCAGTGAGAAGTAATTGAATCATGGGGGTGGGTCTTTCCTGTGCTGTTCTCATGATAATGAATAAGTCTCATGAGATCAGACAGTTTTATAAGGAGGAGTTCCCTTACACAAGCTCTCTTGCCTGTCACCATGTAAGACGTGTCTTTGCTCCTCCCTCACCTTCTGCCATGATTGTGAGGCCTCCCCAGCATTGTGGAACTGTGAGTCCATTACATCTTTTTCCTTTATATATTGCCCAGTCTCAGGTATGTCTTTATTAGCAGTGTGAGAATGGACTAATAGAGCTAAAGAGAAAAATAAACAAGGGAAAGGAGATTGAAGGTTTTGAAGATCTTGGGATTTTAGGTGGAGTGTTCAGAGAAGGCTTCATAGAGAAAGTGAGTTTTGAGTGGGATCTGAAGGAAGCAAGCAGGTACAGTTTACACACACTCACACAGGCTGACACAGAAACCGACAGAGAGAGAGAGAGAGAAAGGGAGAGAGAGAGAGAGATCGTTCACTCTAGGCATGACACATTAATATATTACAAGAATAGAATCTGATTTTGGCACATCATGTTCTTGTAACTTAACAGTGCGGGAGCATTTCCCCATGCCATCAAATATACTTTTATTTTTCAATTGTAATGGCTGTAGGGAGCTTTGTTTTAAGATGATAACATACTTTATTTAATTGATCCCCTGCTTTTGGACAATTAGATTGACTTTACAACTCCATTATTATAAATGAACCCTGTTGACAGTTCTTACTTTCTGAAAGCATTGTACCAATTTTCAGGGCCTATTGGGTCATCTTTCAGGAATCACTGTTTTGCTCTTAGAGAAAATGGCAGAATGGGCTTGGTTCTGGGGGCTGTTAGTGTCAGTCTTTGGGAAAGATTCATCATTGGCATGCAAAAGGGTAATTTCGGAAATGAGAGTGGGCTATATAATTACCATATTGAATAGCAAGAAGCAACATCTGGATTAAGGGAAAATGTAACAAAGGGAGTAATACCTTTATTTTTTTTCCTAAGCTGTATGCTTGTGAGGTGAAATGGAAGTACAGTATTCATTACTGCAGCCTCCTTTCACCTGATGAGTCTTTGCCTCACCCACAAGGTTCCTGTTTCTCAAGCTGATCAGTAAATGAAGAATCCCTGGAAGTGCTAACTATGCTGTTTTTCTGCCTAAGCTCCTCCCTTTGGAGGAAGGTACATGAAGCTTGTGTTGGCATGCACGCAGACTCATGTGATTGAGTTTGAGGACAGAAAGGTCTTCCTGCTGGCTGTGTTTGGAGTCTGAGTGAAAGATGAGGGTGGCGTATCGATTCGCTTTACCTTGTTAGCCCTCCATGGACTATCCTGTTCTCAGCCAATCTCAGATGACATGTGTCACCCACGGAATGAGATTCTCATAGAAACATACTTTTGTCAGGACCCTGAATCTCTTGCCTCTAATTTTTTCCTGAGACAGATTTTATTCTGCACTGATTTATTTCTGTAAAATAAGAAACTAAATGATATTTATAAAAAGTAATGCTTTGTACATATTTAATAAAGATTTATTATAATTACATCTGAAGATACTTTACATCATTTATAGCTATTATTGACATCATTCTTCCTTTCTCTTTCTTGCTCTTTCTCTATTTTAGTCAAGATCCCTCTCCTTAGTGATATTATGCAGAAAGAGGCCTCAAAAGGTTATTTAAAAGTCAACCCAAAGTGAAGAGATAAACTCCTGTGCTTGCTCTGGCTTTTAAAAAGTTCTGTTTCCTCTTGTCTTTTTTTATATCTCAATCACACCTCCTGAGACTCCAAATGCCAGCATAAATATAGACAGAAGTCACTAAGTTTCTCAGGCACTGACAGAAAATGAATCAACAATGGCAACTGCACTGCTCAGACTTGAAGGGGCCTTCATTGTTAAGCAAGTGTGGCTCAGAGGTTTTTATCTCTGAGGATATTTGCTATCTTTTTCCAGCTGTGGAGTGAGTTATAGTAACAGCTCTGGGATATGAAACACAGGAAGAGTTCATGTAATCAAAGAAATCCCCTATTCTCATAAGTGATGACTTTGCAAATATTATTATTGCCTATTCACACATGAAGAAACTGGGGCTCACAGAAACCCAAAACTATATAGCTCTTGTGTCAGAACTCAACAGTAAATCTGAACATACAGAGCATTCACCATGACTGCCATGTGTGTGCATGGTCCATGTTGGGATGGGCTTGGGATGACTCTACAGAAAGTTGCAGGGCTAAACCCATTTTAAAAGTTGCACAGCTAATCCAATAAGGTGTATGCTGGGATCCCCTAGTAGAATGATTTCAGAAAGTTTCCAATGCGGGATTTCTAGTTCTGCTTTTTATACACTAGAAAACTGAAAAAATAAAAGAGGACCTATCGGAACATAAAGTTTAGTGACTCTAGTTATAACACTGGATGTTCTATTCTTCTCGTGTTAATTTAGAGTGGTTCTTCAGAGACTAAAATAATGGACACATTCTGTCGTGACACTAAATTATTGAAATATTCAGTTCCTTGAATATTCCAAGTATGTCTCCACATGATTTCTATGATTCCGGGCCATTCCATTCTTCCTGTCCCACTGTCCTTCCAGGGAATGTCTTCCATATTTATGCTCACACATTTTGTTGGTTTCATTCCTAGTTATCCTTCAGTCCTCATTTCAGGTCACCACACTTGAGTGGAATGAATATTTCTCCTCAGCGTTCCCATCACTTTGCAAGTTTTACCCATTTTAGCTCTTAACCCTTAGTGCTGTAATTGTCTGTTTACTTGTCTATGTTTCCCACTAAATTGGAAATTATATAAAGGTAGGGGTATTGTCTGTCACATGGACTACTGTATGCCTAGCATCTAACACAGGACTGGTACATGACAGGTGCTTCATAAATCCTTCCAAAATGAATGGATGGATGGAAGCACGAATGAGGCTGGGCGTGGTGGTTCATGCCTGTAATTCCATCACTTTAGGAGACCGAGGTGGGTGGATCACCTAAGATTGGGAGTTCAAGACCAGCCTGACCAACATGGAGAAACCCCATCTCTACTAAAAATACAAAAAATTAGCTGGGTGTGGTGGCACATGCCTGTAATTCCAGCTACTCAGGAGGCTGAGGTAGGAGAATCGCTTGAACCTGGGACACAGAGGTTGCAGTGAGCCAAGATCGCACCATTGCACTCCAGCCTGGGCAACAAGAGTGAAACTCTGTCTCAAAAAAAAATAGAAAGAAAGCATGAATGAATCAAGAGAATAAGTTGATAAATTCCTCTAGCAATTAAAGAGTTCTTGTTAAACCCTTTGCCCTCAGATCTACTACTCAGCTCACATCACTCACTGCTTGAGATATTTGACTGATACATTTGAAGAGTGATCATTTAAAAAGCTTCATATCCCTGCTTATACTACCAATATCCATGCTTCAGCAGACTGATTTTAGGGTGTCCCTTATGTCCCCTCCTCATGATATCCACAGTTACTGTCACCACACAGAATGGAATGGCCCAACATAAAAATTTGGTTCAGGTATAGAGACTGATGACAACACACACACCAAGAAAGCATGCAAAGCTTTATGACTCACATAATGAGGCTCTCTGAGAAGAGTGGAGTGGCTCCCCGAGAAGGTCTAAAGTGGCTTGAAAATAGGAAAAAGAGGTTATCTTGAAGTTTTTGTGCTGTTTAGGCAGTGCAGCTGGGGTGAGGATTCCTGTGCATGACCAGGGGCATGTATGGTTTGAACCCCCTGCTCGTGTCAAATGGGTGGGCTCCCAGGCTTTCTTATCATCTTGACCCTATGTGGGGCACAAAGGGAAGGGGGAGGGGGTAGCTTAAAAACTGTCACAAGTCAGGCATTTTAATACACACATCCTTGTATAATTACACCTTCTTGAGTACAAGTAGGATTTGTGACTTAATTCTAACTAATATATTAACCAGGATAATGGATGATCTCCATTAAAACCACTCCTGTGATTATGTTACATTTAATAAGACTCAGTCTGCACATTGCAGCTAGAAGCTTGATGAAATAAGTGGCCAGATTGGTGAAGCCCACATGGCAAAGAACTGTTTTTGGTCTCTAGGAACTTCAAGTAGTCTCCAAAACCTGATGGCAATCTCCAGCCAACAGACAAGAAGAATCCATGTCCCCAAATCCCTCAGCTACAGGGAAATTAATTTTTCCAACAACCTGAATGATCTTAAATGTGGATTCTTCCCCAGTCAAATCTGCAGATTAGAACACAGCCCAACACGGTTCCTCCATAATTGCCTTTCCAATCGATGTCACACTGTCACTATAAGTCCTTTCTAGATGGTAACTTTTCAGACTCACTCAACGTCTTCACTACTGTGCCAGTCTGATATGTGTGGTGAATTTTCAGAATTTTCCAAGTCTTTGATAACCCTGAATCACCCAACAAGGAAAATGGCACCTTAACAATGGCTTCTAATTTTTGAGAAATTTTATTTTCCAGTACTGGAAAATATTCCCAGAATAACTTTCATAAATTATACCATTCAGTCCTACATTAAACTATAAAATCAGTAACGTCATTTTCCCTAAGGAAATGGAGACTCAGAGACTTTGAGGAGCTTGTGAGAAATAACCCAGCTATTCAGATCTGGAGTTCATGACTAGATCTATGCTTACTACAAACATTACTTCTCTTCTGTGGAAGGGTTTTGGCAATTTATATCTCCTGCTGATGGTAGTGCAACTTTACAACACTTTTACAATATAGCTTTCATTTTTACCTTTTTTTCCCTAGGACCAGTTATTCTATAATAAATCTAGGCTTTTCATATTCAAGAGAGTTTAATGCCATGAATAAAGCACCAAAATTCAAGTGCATAGAATTTGGTTTCCTTAAGCCAGGGTCAGATTTGTTTTCATCATGATACACTCCGACTTCTGAATTATCAACTTGGGGAAAAAAAAAGATGCTTTATTTCTGCTTTACAGTTTTCTTTGAGAATAGATCCTATTCTCATGGCTTTAGGTTATAGTATGTCCTGCTCAAAGAAAAATGTAAAGCAGAAGCAAACATAATTTTTATAAGAATTATTAAAAGAGACCAGCTGGCTGGGCACGGTAGCTCATGCCTGTAATCCCAGCACTTTGGGAGGCTGAGGCAGGTGGATCATGAGGTCAGGAGTTCAAGACCAGCCTTGCCAACATAGTGAAACTACATCTCTACTAAAAACACAAAAATTGGCCGGGTGTGGTGGCACGTGCCTGTAGTCCCAGCTATTCAGGAAGCTGAGGCGGGAGAATTGCTTGAACCTGGGAGGCAGAGGTTGCAGTGAGCTGAGACCAGGCCATTGTACTCCAGCCTGGGTGACAGAGTGAGACTCCATCTCAAAAAAAAAACAAAACAAAAAAACAAAACAAACAAACAAACAAACAGCTAAAACCAGAAAATTTGAGAGCAGATTACTTTTTTTCCAAGTGATACCTAATGTTAATTTATGCCTGGGCTGAAGGTCTACAAGCAGGCACAGAAAGACAAACCTCACATGTTCTCACTTATTTGTGGGATCTAAAAATCAAAACAATTGAACTCATGGATATTTGTTAAGCAGTATTAATGCAGGAAGGGAATCTAGATGTCCTTTTGAGTCTCAGTGAAGCAGCACATCTCTTTGTTTTCCTCTTAGGTAATTAATTAAGGCTTTAATTGTATTAGGTAAGGGGCGGATAATTTTTAAAAATATGTTTAAATGATTTGCGGAACATGAATTTATTCTTATGATAAAAGAGCTGTGTTTTCCAGTTGCCATTTGCTGCATTGTTTCAGTTCTTTTCATCTCTAATAAATCACAGAGGCTGGGATCTGGTCCCTTGGCTGAGAACTGTGTCTGAAATGGATGTTGTAGGTGGCCTAATAAAGCTTTCAGCTTAGGAGTTCCATTTTTGACCATTGATCTGGGTTGTATATCTTCCTCTGAATTGCTATCCTTTTTCTGGCCTTGGCCTGAAGTTTACCTTGGACTCAAGGAGAATATATGGGTTTTCCCCAATATTCCTGGAAATGAGGCTCATGAAAGAAAGATGCCATTCCCATCCTAATAAAAGGTAATAATAAGAAAATAATTCCACTGCAACAGACCCTGCCTATCCCACCCAAATCCCCTAGAATCTTCTTCTATTTGTTCATATACGTCCCATTCCCACTCCCCTCCTATCTCCTACCTGGTTCCTGTTACTCGCCCTTAGATTACTCCTGCTGCTTTGCCTGTAGATGTATAGGAATAGAATAGAAAGTCCTATGATTTTTGCAGCTCCTTTTTTCCTACTACATCTGCTATGTTTTTTATTGAATGACTGAATAATGCATAAGTATGAAAGCTCATTTCCCTTCCTCGACTTAAGGGGGTGTTGGGAGATTTGGAGGGATGGCAAACTGAGGTGCAATTTATACTTTAGTTTTCTCCTGAAGGATCAGGCTGAACCTGGAACTTTTCCTGTAAGTGCATCTTTGCTTGGCTCCTTCTCCTTCCCTGTCCCACTTCCCCACTCCCTTCTGGCTCTCTCCTGGGAGCACACACCTTTGTTTTCATGATTTGCTTCTGAAGACCTCCGCCTAAGACAGCCACCAACCTTTTACTGAGCCTACATTGCTGGTCGGTCACATTAAATTACTTAATTCTCATGAAAATTCTTTGAAGTAAATGTGACAAATTAATGTAGGGAAGAAATAATTAATCAGTTTTCCCAAATAGCCAGTAAATGTTGCAGCCCAGATTTGAACATGGATTCACGCAACCCTAGAACTCATTCTCTGACCCATGTGACATATGCCTCTCAACAGTAAAAGGCTGACATTAAGAGTCAAGAGTTTCATCATAAAATGGTAACCAAGGAACTGATTTATGAGTCGGAATTTTGGAATTCACACCACCCTTTTACTTGGCATGTGGGTTTAGACAGGTTGCTTAATTTTTCTTATTTATTTATTTGAGACGGAGTCTCGCCCTGTCACCCAGGCTGGAGTGCAGTGGCGCGATCTTGGCTCACTGCAAGCTCCGCCTCCCGGGCTCACGCCATTCTCCTGCCTCAGCCTCCCAAGTAGCTGGGACTACAGGCGCCCGCCACCATGCCTGGCTAATTTTTTGTATTTTTAGTAGAGACAGGGTTTCACAGGTTGCTTAATTTTCCTAAGCGTGAGCTTCTTCCTTTATAAAAAAATGAGAAACTAATATCTGCCCTCCTTGTTCTTGCTATTTAAAAATTATGATAGAATAATATGATGAAGGCTGGGATTGCTTTGTAATTGAAAAGTATTAGAGGAAAGAACTAAAACTGGATGTGAATTTAATGCTGGGTTTCACAACTAACTAATAGTGTGGTCTTGGACAAAATAGTTCACCTCTGTGTGCAATGTCTGCTTCTATAAAGCAGAAATAATCATGCTGTTTTCATGTAGGTGCCAAGATTAGATGGAGTAGGCTGCTATAGCAAATTCTGTCATGGAAGTAGGCTATGTCCCCTGTCTGGCACAAGGCAGTTGCTTGGTAAATGTTAGATGTGCCCATCTTCTTTACTTCCCTTCTTTAAGTAGATGCTTGGATTCAGAAATAACCTGGAATTGTTATTTTTTTCTCCAGCCATTTGCTCATAGAGGATGTGTATGTATGTGTATGTGTACTCACAAGCACATATTTTGATTAAGCTTTTCTTTGCTTTTATCAGTTGGTATACTTTCATTTTTTACTATCTTTTAATGTATATTTTATGCCCAGTCAATGTCAGAAACCTTATGCAAATATCTTGTTTGTTTCTATTTTCTCCCTTGATCTCTGCCTAGCTCTGCACTTTAATGAAGCTTATTTTTCTCCAACTAAGTTCTTTTAATTTAAATTTTTTAAATCAAACACTCAGAAAAGAAAAGGGGTGTGTGTGTGTGTCTGTGTGTGTGCGTGCGTGTTCCCTTCCCAGTGGCAGGTACTCTGGGCCATGCTCACAGTTAGGTACTGAATATTTGGACTAAATATTGGTCCCCAGTGACTAAAACTTGCTCTCTGGGAAGCATCGTAAACATTCAGATCAAGTGACTGGAAAGACCATTCAAGTTTCGCATTTGCAAGTAGAAAAGTTGAGAGAAGGCAAATGGCTTGTTCAAGACTAGAGCCTAGGACTTTTCACTTCAGATCCAATGCTTTTCCACCAGGCTTTCACCGAGACATGGGAGAGATATAAAAGTCCTATAGAAAATATTTTAAAATATTTTTAGTTGCTACTGAAAATATGTTTGTACAGTTTGTGTCTTCTCCCCTCTTGGCAACTGTTCAATAGTAGTACTCCCTTGATACAGTTAAAATTCAGTCCTTTCATAGTTCCCGACATCACCACCTTTGTAAAGATTAGACAAACTGAGAGAAGAAAGTCAAATGGTCCTAAGATTTTAACTATATCTATAACTGGTTGCATAAACTTGAATGGTTGTTTTGTCTCTCGGTTTCGTTTCAGTAAATTCAGAATGATAACATCCATCTTGAAGAGTTGTTGAGAGAATGAGATTTTATGATATCAACAAACTACTTAATCTAGAGGTACACATATTTTTTTAACTGATATGTGGGTCTTAGAACACTAAGAATACTACATTTTCCTCCAAATTGCAGAAGAGATTTGGTTCTCTGTGGAAGTAAGGATGCCTTTAATACATTCCAGAGTAAGATGAGTTGTTTGGGGGAAGTTTTAAAGAGCACCCTAGACAAGTGTAAGATCGCTATTTACTTCTTTCTTACGTAAATAAAAAAAAAAGCAGAATGGGCTGATTTACCTTGTAATGGTCGTATCAGAATGATGGAGGTCCCCCTTTCTGATCTCCCCACTTTCTGCAGGAGTACAGCTGATAGAAGGGATGTTGTTTTCCTTTGTTTTTTTAGTCTGGGAGCTGAGTGACTATGCTGTATTTTTAATGCCCATGGAGAAGGCTGTCCCTTGAAGAGAGTTGTTCCTGTGTATGTTTTCTTGGCCTTGTCACTGAGCTTCTGTACTCCAGTCACAAAAATGTACCCCAATGCAAAATAACTGGAGGAACCCATTAATTATTGAGAATCTGTATTATGTTGGGAATTGCCCTATATGCTTTATATACATTATTTTATTTAATTATTACCACAATTTTGAGTTAGACATAATAATCTGGATTTAGCAAATGAGAAAATGGAAGACTCACAGTATTTTCTGTAAAATGCTGGGCAATAAATATTGATGGCTTTGCAGATCATGTGAGGCCTCTGTCTCAACTGCTCTGCACTGTGGTTGTAGTGCACAAGCAGCGGTAGAAAATACGGAGGCAAGTGAATGTGTCTGGGTTCCAATAAACTTTTATTTTCAAAAATAGGTGGTGGGCTGGAATTGAATTTCATAGGTTTAAGCCAACCCGTTTAAATAGTGACTACGAGGTAAAACCAGTATATGAAACCAGTTTTGTCTGCCTTTAGAGCTTAGTCTCTACAGTCTCCTTAACAAGTTTCAAGATTAGAAAGAAACCCAAATATATCATGCAAGATGGTGGTTTCTCAGTTTCCAAGATTTAAAGAGAAAGTGGCTTATGGACTGGCATGACAGATTCCTCAGAGGCAATTCCTGGAATCAGAGGCTTTGTGTCTGGGAAGAAGTGGCTGTATGTCTCAGGCAGGCTTTGCAGGTTTGGCCCTATTAAGTGATAGCAACATGGTACCAATAGGCCAGATGCACTTTGATTGTGCCTTGACATGTTCTGGCCTGGACCACAGACATGCCAATGCTTTGAGTTTACACTGAGGATCCCAGAAGGACTTCCCTCAGAATTACTGTAAATCCATCTCCCAAGAGGCAAAGAACCTGACATTATTCAAGGGTGAAGGAAATAGCTAAGCCAGGATTCAGATCAGGTAAAGAAGAATCTGGATTTGACCAATGCCTCCTGGTAAAACCACAGTCCATTGGCTTTGAAAAATAACCCAATTATCTTTAATTTCAGCATGCAGAAAAATGATGCAGCATTGTGACCTCATACTATAAATCCCACACACATAAACACTCCCTATTCAATTAGTTGTTGCTCTAAATTGCTCTCATCTAAGAGAAACGAATAGCCTGTTCTATCTGTCACCCAGGGGAAGCATAAAGCAGTCACAGGAATAAGGCCATTCCGCTGTCTCAGCCATCAGAAAAGAGAAAGGTTGGGTTTCTAGTTTAGTGAATGTACTAGCTATCAGAGCACTTGTAATATAGCACAGCGAATTGATGGAAAGAACCCTGCCATTCACAGTTCACCAACATGATCTTGCCAGTCACAAAGGGTGGGAGAAAAGATCCTGAAATTCAAAATCAGGACCACTGGCTTCTGTTTTAAAGTATGACCTTAGACAATTGTACAGGGGAGAACTGGGGACCCAGTGTCAGATTGTTTGCTTTTAAGCTCTCAAAATAATCAGCTGGGTGGCCTGGGGAAAGTTACTTAATGTGACATAGATTGCTCTACGTTCATGTAAACCCATTCTCTACTCTTTCTAAGGAAATAGACTGCGTTCTCCAGTCTCCTTTGCAGTTAGTTTGACTGTGTGGTTGAGTGCTAATTAATGGAATGTAGGTGGAAGAAATGAAGCCACTCTGAGGCCTGGACTATAAAAATTCTTCTTCATTCTCTCTCCCACCTTCCTCAGCTGTAAGTCAAGTAGAGAGGATCCTTCCAGGAACCTCAAAAGCCTAGAGATTGACAGAGGAGCCTTGATCCCTCAATAGAACAAAGTCCATTTTTTTCTCTCTATGCCTCTCACCATGTTCAGCTTGCCAACTGGACTTTATATAAATGGGTTAAGCCACTGAGATTCCTAGATTGATCTATGGTAGTACTTAGTGTTAACTTAGCATCGCCATAACAACAATGAGGCAAAACAGCTCATTTTTCTGAGGTCTTACATTCATTAAAATAGGGATTAGACCATCATGAATTATCTCTTATGAATTTCACAATAGTTACTTTGTTAGATAAGTTCTATTATTTTTCCTAATTCAAGGTTGAAGCTGAGGCCTACAGAGGTAATGTAGCTTGCAATGGAGCTGTGACTTGCTTAAAACACCAGTTTTCTCATCTCCGTAATAAGGATGATAGTATCTGCCTCATCTATGCAAAATGTTATATGCGTCACATAAGTTAAGATATATAAAGGCACTTGGAGGACTAAAAGCATTGTATAAGTGCTAGGTATTATTAATCTCTCTAAGCCTCAGTTTTTATAGCTATAACATTTGTTCTACTTAATCTCTATTTTTAACACAATAACATGAAATATTTATGTGTTCCATGGAGGCCGATGGTGGTGACAAAGATTCCTTGCTATATAAATAGCATTTAGTGGGTAATAAGTGCATGATAGAGCAGGGAGCATGAGTGGTGAGTGCATGTAGAAAGATGAAGCAGGAAGAAGGCACTAACAAGGATTCTTCTCTTGTCTCATTCTCTTCTCTACTTTCTTCAGCTACGTATTTCCTCTGATCTGTAATTAGACATAATGGCACTAACTGCTGGCTGACGACGCTAAATGACTCCATCATTTCTTGAGTAGCTAATGTAATACCCAGCTCAGGTCTCAGGACCTAAGGGAATGGGAAAAATCAACTTTAATGGCTTTTCTAAGAAAATATAGAAAATTGTTATACCACATGCTACTTGATACTAACGTTCAATTCTGATATAATTCTCAGTCCAGGCTAGATCTAAAGACACAAATAAATGGGAGAAGATACATTTTATGGCTTTTCCTTTAGAAAAAAAGAATAAAAATTATTATATCATATACTAATTTATTATGAAGTTTAAATCAAAATACATGGTAGATTAGTGAAGTACATGTTTAACATGTCTGCCGTCCAAGTTCTAATTCAAAAACCACAAGTTACAGGATTCTGGCATATCTTGGACTTGCAGAAATGTTTGGTTTAATTCACAGTGTCATCCCATAGAGTGTTAAGTTGGTAAATTGGTATTAGGAATTTTTTTACACACCCACATACACACACTCATGTACGTGTGCACACACACCATAATCTGAATCTGCTAGGCCATAATAAATGTCTAGAAACTTTGAGGTCATGTCTGTACATGACAGTTGTTTGGAATTAAAGAATGCTTCATATCAGGACAGGCCTGCGCTCTCCACATTATCATGGTCTTCGCCACTCCCTGTTCTCCCCATTGCTTCTTAACATGATGGGCAATTGTCATTTCCTATTTGCTCCCTTTCATGTTGCCTGTTTACCTCATTTACTCTGGTATTCTGGCTTCTGTAATTAATCAGCTATCTTGTCTTTAGACTATAGCTTTCCTAGGAAGACAATATTACTGCCACAAATAAAATTAGACTCTTCTCCTCCCTGTTGCTTTTGGAGCAGAGAGAAAGTACTGTTCACTCTGGTTAGTAAATGAATCAGGCTTGCTAATATCTGTTCAGATACTGTCCATTCTGCAGGAAAATCCTCCCTTACTATCTTTACTTTAATATCTCCTATTTATCATTTGAAGAGTCACTTGTATGTCACCTCCCCTGACCCCTGGAAGTCCTCCATAACCTCAACCACCTCAGCAGGCTAAGGAGGTTTTCCTTTCTCTGTCTTCAACAGCAACATATGCTTGTTTCTGTCAAAGGACTTAACATTGCAATAATTGATTTACTTGTCTATCTATCCTCTAAAACATAAGCTTGGGAGAATTTTCACCTCTTCTGCATATGTTGCACTCTATCCAGTCGCCATGACTTTGTAGACACTGTTACCTCTTCTTATAATGCCCTCCCCTACCTGCAGCGCTCTCCTCAGCACAAGTAAATACTACTCATCTTTGTTTTTTTTTTTTTTAACTTTATTTTGCTGCATATAATGAGCCCATTTCCCTACTACTGCTTCCAGGACACACTGTGATGAACAGAAGTGCCTGGTCAAGCATCCCTAATTGATTTCTGATCTTGAAAAGAATGTATGTAATATGTCTACTTATAAAGATTAGTGGCTTGTGGGTTTGGGTATACACCCTTTATCAGGTTGAGGAAGTTCCCTTCTGTTACTACTTTTCTTGAAATTCTTACCATGCATAGATAGGTATTGGACATTAATAATGCCATTTCTGTGTCTATTGATACAAAACTGTGACTTTTCCATGAGTTTATTAATTGGTGGATTTCACTGATAAATTTTCTAATATTAAATCATCCTTTAATTTATTGCATAAATCCTATAACAATGCTACTCATCTTTGAGGACTTCTCAAGCATTACATTGTCAGTGAAACATTCTACAGAACCTCCTCACTGGCTTGGTTCCACTAATCTACATTCTCATAATGCAATTTTGAGCCATAGTACCTAGTACCTATCACAATGTACTCTACCTCTCACAACAGACTGTCATCTCTCTAACATTAGGAAGATTCCTGTGCAAAGGAGACAGTCTTTATTCTTCATAACTTTAGCATTAGTATGCCTGGGATATGATAGATTTTATATACATTTATCTTGATAGATTATACACATACATATATATGCATATATATATTATATATATATACACACACACACACACACACACACACACACTGAAGGATAGAAGAAAGGAAGAAGAGGGAGGGAGGGAGGGAATGAAGGAAGGAAGAAAGGAAGGAAGGAAGGAAATTATTTCTTTGTGCTCTTATCTAAGTTCCTAGTGTTGATCTCTGCCCTATTCTGTTCCACTTTAAATCCAGTTGACCTACTTGTTATTGCTCATTTGAATACCACTGGTATGACTGGCCTGCTCTCCTTTCCTTATTTTCTAGTGATTTCTTACGAAACTGGCATGTAGTTTCTTATTTGGTCAGACAGCCTGTCAATGGATTTCCTTATTGTTTGAGTCTTTATAGCTTGCCTTTGGTGTGAACCCAGGATGCGGAGCTTGCAGAGAACTGAGACCGCACCACTGCACTCCACCCTGGGCGACAGAGCGAGACTCTGTCTCAAAAAAAAAAAAAAAAAAAAAAGGAAAATTCCTAAATAAATATCTATAGCTCTCTTGTGGAATTTAGTGCTACTTACTCTTGTTTTTTCCAGGCTCTATCATCACCTGAGTCTTTTATCAGAATGGTCTCTGCAATCATTAAGGTTGTTTTGGAAGCAAGTGACAAAAATCTATCTTGAATAAGTTTAAAAAAAAGAGATGCATTGGATGCTTGCCCAAATGTCATACAGCACAACTACATCATAGAAAGAACAGGCTCTGAGGAAAGAACTGAACCTAAGGAACAATTGTATTTGAAGACTTTGGGATCATCATGACTCCCTCTATATTTAATTTCTTTATCTAACAGCTCTAGCTTAATTTATTCTAGTGTCCCAAGTCCAAAAATTTTAAGGAAGAGCTACTATGATTAGCAGTTTGATTATGGTGTCTCCTCTGGTTTAAGGACCCATCAACTCCACCTGGGAAAAAGTCACACATTTTAGAAATTGGCTACCTCTGTAGTTACCACAGGGGAAGTGGAGAAACTGTCAGAAAAGCAGGGCAGAAGGGTCAAAACAGTATGTCCATTATATTTCCTGGCTAAGTATTTTGGAATAGCTATCCATTTAATTAACAAACACTTGTTGAGCATCTATTGTTTCTAGGTACAAGAAGTGCCCCAATGAATACAATCCACAGAAGCACTCCTACCATGAGAATTATTTTTTTCACTCATTAACAAATATTTACTTGGTACTTACTATATACAAGGACTGTTCTGGAAACTACGGTGAGGTGAACATAAAAGACACAAATATATATAGTCTCAGCCTTCACAAATCTTACAAATGAAATGGGAGATAGGATGTTTGAACAAGTGAATGTTACACAAGACTGGTCAGTCTGTTCATTTTAGCAGTCATTTACTGGGTATGCAGCATATGCCATTATGTTAGACACAGAGGATATACAGATAAACAAGAAACTGTGGCTATTAAGATGTTCATAGATTAGAGCAGAAGTCTGACATATAAATGATTAATTCCAACCAAGGATAATTCAATATTTTCTGACAAAGCTGTACAAGAAAGGAGATACCTATAAGAAGCAAAATGTTTTAGAAGTGTCCAGGAAAAGAAAGACTATAGTTAGCAGAAAAGCCCAAATAGAAAGAATAAATCTAACCCCAGTGAAAGTAGCTGGAACAAAGATGCAGAGGATATATCTAGAAAATGGTGTGGACAATCAGTGAGGACTTTAAGAAGCAATATAGAGGATAACTCTGGAAACGCACGTGGGAACAAGTGATAGCATGTTAATAAGAAGTTTAGAGTTTTTTGCTTGACAATGAGTAGTCACTGATTGTTTTTGAGCAGGTAGTACCATGATCAAAATACATTTTTAAGTGATAAAATAATAGATGGGGTACTTCTTGCTGCTGCTGGAGGGAGTGGATTGCTATTTGATGGATGAAAAGAGACTAAATGGTTGTTTTAGGCTATATTGGTGATAATTTTCTCTTTAAATTTCTATTACATCACATAGCTCTTGAGGGGCTTAACTTATATTGCAGCTCTCTGGGTTATCATCTTTCCAGTTAAACTGCAAGCAGTTTGAAAATAAGGAGTGTTATTCATTTTTTGTATCTCCCAAAGCCTAGTACAGAGTCTGGTTGAAAGTAGATTATAAATAAATATTTACAGAATGGATGCAAAAATAGGTGAGTATTCACTATTAATATAATGAATAGTATAATGAATGGCTCCAATAGAGTAATCTAAACACCCAATACCTGAGAATTCCCAACATTTGTTCAAATCTTGAGCATCACAGGGAGACAGCACATCATGTTGCAAATCTCAATTCTGTTACTTTCTAAATGTGTAGACTTATAATTTTCTTAATTTCCTGAGCCTCCCATTATTATTTTTTCTGCTTAAATGGGGATAATAATTCTTACTTTCTCACAATGGTAGTGTGAAGATGAAAAGGCATACTGTATAAAGCACTTAGCTTGTTACTAGCACAAAGTTTAAACTCATTAAATGGTATAGCTTATATTTATATGTTTACAATAGCTTACTAATGATAGACAAGGCTGGAAATGTTCTTTTGCCTTTTTTCATTCCTTTATTTATGCACTTATTATCCATCAGAAACATTAATGTATGCCTATTATTAGATACTAAAGGCACAAGAGTGGAAAAGTTATAGTACATCACATTCAAATAACTCTCTAAATAATGGAGAATGCTAGTAAGTTAACAGGTATTTATGATACAATGGGATAAGCAAATGCTGCTGTAAGGAAATGTGTTTTGAGGATGCCATATTTAAGCAAGCCTGGAGGATGAGGGAGATCATGGCTTGTTCAAGACCTGTGAGTAATTGATTTGGCTAGAGCTCCAAGTATAAGTGCTGTCATGAGGCTGAGAAGTGAGCCAAGTCAAGTCATGGTGGACTTGCCAGTTCTTCACAACATTGAGAAGAAAATCTTAATTTCCCCATGGTTCATCCTCTTCAAATTCAAATATCTTTCTACTCAGGCCTGGTTCTTTAGGTCTTTTTCTGACTCTGCAGAGCAACCTAAGTCTTAGAAAATGCACTGGCTTCCCAGAGAGCCATAGCTGCGCTGGATGGCAGATCACTTTTCGCTGGAAGCCAGGATGCCTCTTTGGGCCTGCCTTTTCAGCAGGAGAAAGGACCCAGCTGGGACTGACTTGAGTCAACTTGCAAAACTCATTTCACACATGTGTTCTCTGGGAGCAGAATAAGAAGCCCCTCACTGGTGGAGTTAAAAATCAGTATTTGTCAGTCTGTTTGAGTATGGGAGGTCTGATGTTGGCTGTGCAAGGAGAATCTGAATAGAGTAAAGGAATCAAAAGCATCAATTGGTTTCACTGAGCACCGAGTCTTTAAAAATTAAAGTTGTGTTTCTTCCCTCCCCCAGATCTGCTTTTCTTTTCTTTCTTAGTTTCCTGAACAAAACCATTGTTCTCTGTTATTAAAGAAAGGGTTACATTCCTTTGTTTCACTGTCTACCATTTTATCACTCATTTACAAATATTAGTTTTTCACCCATTCGTTTTTTGCATTAGATTACACCAATAGATGTATTCTATGGAGGTCATTACACCTCCACGATGACATGGTATGACCAATTTGGAACTATAAGTACTGTTCCCTTCTTCATACTTTCTTTATTTGAAGTGTGATCTGGCTAAGAAAACTGATGTTTTTATTTGTTTGTTTGTTTTCCCTGGAGTGAGTGAGGTAAGCAAAACATGATTGGGCAAAAAGGAATGACTTCACCAGACTCTCCTTCTCACCCTCCTGAAAAGAGATGAAAGATGAAGTCCAAATTAGGATACATCCAGTCTGATACTTTCTGAGAAATGGAGGTCACCCTTTAGTTGGCCACACCAGTTCTGCTCTGACCACATTAGTGGTCTTTGCAAAGTCATATTTATTTTCAGAATGAATGCTTTCATTTATGTATGGTCACCCAGCTTCAGCATTTCAGAATATCCTTGAAATAAGGTCAGGGAAACAAACGCTCAGGCTTTTCATTTTGAATTATTTAGAAAGAAGAGGATGACTTCTGTCTGAAGCCCATGATTTGGCTGAGACAAGCCAAAAGCAAATTGTGTTTTCCAAGGTAGTAATCACCCGATCTGATAGGGGCTACTGACGTATTTTTCTGGTACTTGAACTGTGCTAGGGGCCTTACTCACTTAAGTTTATGTAATCCTCACCACCATCCAATGAAAAATGCAGTATTATCTTTCTTTTATCAGACAGTAAACATGATTCAGAGGTGTCAGTGAATGGTCAATGATCACAAGTCAGTACATGGGGAGTTGGATTTACATCTGAATTTACTGGATTCCTAAAATTGTGTTTGTTCTGCTGCACTCTTAGGGCAAAAGGGAGAGGCTCTGGCTTGCATTCATCCATTCCGAGATTAATGCCTCTCCTCTGTGTGTCTCAGGGAGTGCAAGTTTCAGAGTCTTTAAGAGAAATGGCAAAAGGCTGGTAGGCTGCTGAGGGGAATATTGGGGCTGTTTAATTACATTTTCTCTAGTCTAGAGGCATTTTTGGAAAGAGTCTAGATGAAATAAATAAACCAGCAATTTCTTCTCAGTGGTCAAATACACAATATGAGGATCCTGGAATCTAACAGCAACTTGAGAGAATTAAAACTTGGATTTTGATTACAAGGATAGGCTTTGGGGCCCAGACTTTAGATCCATTGCTGAATAAGCATTTTACTTGCTGAGTATTTTTCTGGGCAGGTTATTGCATGTTTCTGGGGCTCAGATTCTTGGTCTGTAAAATAAATACAAAATTACTTTCTTTTTAGTTTTTTTTTTGATGATTTAATGTGATAAGTAATGCAGGTGCTTGGCACATAATAGGTTGTTTGTAAATGGCAACTATTAATCGCTTCGAGTTAGAACATTTGGGATCTGTTTCTGGTTCTTCTATTATCTCACTTTTAAACCTTTGCTTAGTTACTTAATATTTATGGGTACAAGCTAATGCAAAACCAATGCAGCAACAACAAAAAACCCACAGACAAAACAATAAAATTTTAAAAACTCATAAAATAGGGGGTTTGAATTATTTCTCAACATTTTTCCTACCAAGGATTCCTTCTTTTAGTCTCCCTCGATTACTTGAACTGCAATTTATTAATACCTAATTTGTTTTCTTATTTTCTTGTTTCCTTATTTTTAATTAATCAAAGATGTATATATATAATAATAATAAGTATTAGGCCTACAATAGAAAGACAAAGCAGTAGTAAATCTGGTTAATGAGTCCATGTTTTCATTAACAAAAGAGGCCTTGTTTATGTAAATATTCAATTTCAAATAGCTATTTTTTGAATATATAAAATAGTTCAAGGATCCTCACTAATGATTTCTTGGATCCTTGGAGATTTGAGAACTCCAGGTTTGGCACCACAGTGCTGGACCTTGTCTAAGGGCCTTCAGGTGTATTACGTCTTCAAAACCTTTGGCCTGTCCTTAAATTTTAAGATTGTTTTCCCCTAATTTTCTACTTTTTCTGTCCTAATTTCTGCAAAACCTATTCACCATTGCTAGAATTCATGTACTCTGATTTTTACTCCCTTTTTGATAATAGCCACTTTTAGGGCCTGGGCATCACTCTGGACCCTTGCTAGTCAAAGTGAGGTCTGTGCACCAACGGCATTTGTATCACTTGGCTGCTTGTTAGAAATGCTGAATTTCAGCCCCCACTTTGGGCTTTCTGAACCCGAATCTGTAATTTAGCAAAATCCCTAAGAGGTTTGTATAGTCATTAAATTTGAGAAGCACTGGAGTAGAATGCAGATTAGAACTCAGTATGGAGCAATTCCCTAGTACATTCGAATTCCTGATCTGTTACCTGGAACAAGCTATTCAACTGTTGTGAGCTTCAGTAAAAGAAAGGCAAAGAGCTTGCTTGTCTTACCTAGCGGTTTTGTTGTTAGTCGCAGGAAAATAATCAATAATAAAATATCTCATAATGTTGTCAGCTGATCTATGACCCCAAAGTGCATATCATTGCATCACTCTTCGATTTTTTTTTTAAGAATCAGAATGAATTGTAAAGTTAAATAAGCCCTCTTGCAATTCAGGAAACTCCTATAAGTCAAGTCACCACTCCTCTACAATTCCCCTAGGAATTGTGAAACACCCCTCTTCTCTGCCCTGTCCATATTGAGTTGGAGTTATCTGTTAGTCCCTCTGCATCCCCCTGAGATTTAGGAGTTCCTTGAAAGCATTGTCATGTAGACCGTATTAGACCCACCTCTGCTTTCTCCCTTATTTCTCTGTGCTTCTCCACCTCCTCCCAGTGCCTAAAACAGAGTGGGCTCTCCAAATATGCTTGTTGAGTGAATAAATAGATGTAAGATATAATAATACTTGACAGCATCTCTCTGAAAAAAAAAATGCAGCCAGGGCAGTGGGTACCTGTACCACCTGTTTAATAGGGTTGTTAAGAGAATCAAATGAGCTTGGACACACAGTATGCCTATGTGAGCTGTAAAACACTGGATAAAATGAGAGAGCATTATTAGGCATATGCGGTCTGGCAGGGTCTTACAGATGGCAGTCACCTGTCATTATGAAAACTGTCTTTAAGCCAAAGCCAAAACAGTAGTGATTTCAGAGGCTCTTGGGGCAGTGAATTGTAAGCTTTTATCTCTGCTCCCTCCTGAGACGAAGTTTTCATTTATCATGTGTATTTGCTCCAGGGTAGTGTATCTGCTGTTGTTCTTTTGTTGTCTGGAGTAGTGAGGCCACCTTGTTGAGCTGGCATGCATACCCTGCTTCCGGGAGCTGTGGGCAGCCTTCCGGGGTATTGCATTTGGTTGGCAAGGGCTCTCGTCCTGTCCTGTGCCATGTGCTTGCAGCGTTTTCATGCTGTGTTGCCTCATTAGGGAGACTCACTCAGACTGTTTTGCTAAAAAACAATAAGGTCTGCACTGGGATAGAACACAGTTGAATAGACATTTATCTTTTCACAGGGCAAATCAATGAGTAATTTTCTGGTTTGAATGCTATATTTAACACCCCGTCTGGGGAAATGCTGTCAACCATGTCCTATTCCAAGGTGGCTTTATTAAAAGACTGTAAAAAAATCGTATTTAATACTCCTGGAATATACCTTTTTTCTTTGCTTAAACGTTTCCAGGGAGTAGTTGTTCCTCGTATCCTGGTCCTGATGCATAACCCTCTTAGGAATGGGCTATGTGTTGACAATGTGCACTCATGTAGGGTAGTATTCTTTGAATGCCAGTGAGGTAGAAAGGCAGACAGGCTCTTTACTATATCAAATTCAAAACCCAAGCTCTCTCCTCTACTGCATGTTAAAGGCAAGGGTGTAAAAACACTTCTATCTGTCAATTATTGGACTCCTGCCCATAGCAAAGCAGAGAAATGAATCAGGTGAGGGGCTAAGTCCATTAATGACCAGCCTCGTACTGTCATCAAGAGTAGAATAGTCCAGTCGACTTGAATTTCATTCAGCAACTGAACCACTTACAATCTGTGACCTAAGAGACCTCCAGCTTCAATGTATTTCTTTGTTTTCAATCTATATTCAGGCATCCCAAAACTGTTTTCTTTCATCCAATCTCGTCAATGTACAGATGAAAAAAAAGAAGTCTCAGAGAGATCAAGCGACCTGTTCAAAGTCACACAGCTCACATTAGCAGAGCTGAGATGATATCCTCTACTGGTGGACTGAACCCATTGTCCTCATAGAGGAATGGTAGGGTTCATGGAGACTGGGAGGGCAGTTAGTTATGTTCACTGGGAGAACAAAAGGTTGAGGCTACTTTGTAGCTGTAGGACCTTGAGAGATCTGCTTAGATATTCTTTAAGGCCTCTCCTCTGAATTAGTCTCATCTATGCAATGGAGATACCAGCACATACACAGGTTTTTGTGTGTATTAAATGAGATCATATTTGTAAACTCCTAGGGCACTGCAGAAACATTGAAGTATAGACACTCCCAACAGACCCTTCCATTTCTGACATATTAGAGATTTGAGTTGTACAAATACTGGGTTCTCATTCTTCATGTATCAGAAAGCAACTTGGAAAATGTGCTTGAAAAATATAACCATATGACATTAAAACAGTTTTCCTTATATTGAGTTTAGAAATATTTTATCACTGATTTTAGAAAAAACTGCTCTTAGAAACCCTTAAAGACCGTTTTCAAAGAAAGGTCTAATGCAGTGCAGCAGACCTCTCTGACTGGGTAGACTTCTAAGCTTGGGCAAGCTGTTGTTTTTGTTTTGTTTTGTTTTCTCTAGGGACAAATGGGTCATTCATGAAATCTCATGGGAATCCATTATTCGTGATATTCTTACGTTGGCACTAGCTTCACATCATGCAGGATAACAAGCTGTAGGTCCAAACACCAAGTAAGGTAGCCCTGTGCCATGAAAACCAACGTTGTCCTACTTCCCTGGCTAGTGCAAAACCTCTGGGGTTACCTTGATCTCATTTCAGGGCAGTTTCCCGAGCTCAGCAACTCCCTCAAAGCAGTTCTCACAGTTAGCTGTAGATGGCGATGTTGCACCAAGAACCTTCATAGTGGCTGTGGCAGGCAGAAGAGCGTCCAGCTGTGGCCTGCTGAGGCTCAACTCTGCAAATCCTATTTTAAGTTCCTGTGGTTGGTCATAACCCAGCAGTTCCCCTCCTGGGTCCCCTGCCTACCAATCATTCTCCCCAGCTACAAGCGAAGAAGGAGACTTCTGTCTCCCCTACCTCCTCCCTACTTTCCTTTACAGTGGGCTGTGATTAATGGCGGCACTAGTGAACAATTGAGAGGGAGAAGGTACTTGACTAATGCAAGAGCAGAGAGATTAGATGCAAAGGGGTGCTGAACCTCTTTAGCGAGAGCATCCTTGCAAATTTGTTTTCCCTTTCTTCTATAGGGGCCCCCTCCTTAGTGTGGAGACAGGCACAGTGACTTTATTAATCAAGGCGCTTTGCAGGGGCTGATGAATTTTAACAGCAAATTGTCACTTACAATCCTTTGCTGTCTCATGTATCCCCGAGCACTGGTTATTTCATCGTCACCGATTAATCAAGACAGCCACAAAGCCGCCCTGGAGTTTATTAGCAGAAAACATATTGTCTCTTCCTCAGAAACAACCTTTTTCTGTTACATCAAATGTGAAAACTACCTTTGCTTTAGTTTTTGATTGAGAGCCACACACAAGACATAGTTACCCTTTTATATTTTTCAAGATGATCATTAATAAGATTTTCCCAAATCTTATTATACTTCCTTGCTGTAAGGACTCCTGAGGATTGACAGAAACAGACTTGAGACAAGATACTTTTTAACCTATAGTGGTTCTCAAACCTAACTGCGTGTTAGAATTATTTACAGAGCTTTTTAAAAACACGCTCCTGGGCTGCATTAAATGCAAATGATTACAGAATTTCTGGGGCTCTTGCCTGGGTATGGATAAAGTTTTCTCATGCAATTTGCAGCCTGGATTGGCAGCTGGTACAAAACAATCTTGCTCACCTGAAGATGGTATGCTCATGTACAAAACAAGGGACTTTTAACTGTATGGGGTTTTTGTGGTACTTCAATGATGTCCGTCTCTCTCTTTACTGACTTTCTGCAAGACAGAACAACTTTGGTAGCCAGATATTTGCATATTGCATTTCTTCTATTCTTGCATTCATTCACTCACTCATTTATTCATTTCAATAAACATTTATTTGCCATTTTCCTCTGAGCCCGATTAAATCTCTGCCATCACAATTGTTAATATTCAGCAAATACTTACGAAAACTACATTTCATTACAGTTACGATAAAGGCTATGAAGGAGAAACACAGGGTACCATGAGAGCATTTGATGAAGACTGAATCTTGCCTGTGAGTCAGAAAAGCCTCCCGTAGGAAATGGCATTTACAGGGAGACCTGAGAGTTGATAGGAATCGGCCTGGTGAGAGGAATGGTGGGAAGAGGGAGTAAGAGAAAGAATAAACTGTGCAAATGGCCGGTAGGAAGATGGCTTATTATAGGTATCAGAAGGAGGCCTAGGGGGAGAATGATAGAGTTTGAGGGTATAGGGGTGGAAAGAGTGTAGTACCTGTTTTCTTCATCCTATGGGTCATGGCTGGTATTCCTATAACAAAAGTCAAGTTAACAAGAGAAAAGTAGAACATATTTCATTAATCCAGATTGTACAGCCATGTAGAAATATGATTGGACAAAAAGGGAATGATCTAATAATAATAGACTGAGTGGGGAAACCTAGCAAGGCCTATCTGTTTGAAACATTCTTGGTCTTGTTGTGACATTTCTTCCGCCCAGTTATGGGGCAGGATCCCTTCTGGAATGATGGTTTTATAATCTACTTTCAGACAAGGTAACTCAAAACATTTCTTTAAAACTGGGTCTTATACAGAAAAGCAGGGGAAGATTAGAGCAATATTTCTAGGTTTTATGGATGGTTTTGGGGGAGAAGGATTCTGGTTTCTAAGACCCACTTTGGGGAAGAGGGATTCTAGTTTCTAGGGCTTGCCTTAGAAATGGAAGGAAAGCAGCAGAAAAGAAGGGCAGGAGGTGAGAAAGACACTTTGCTTCTGACGACCTTCGAATGTTTTTCAGTTCAAATTTCTCAGTGTACCAAGGTGCCATACTTTGGGGTTTTATTTCCTGAGCCTCAGCAAGTCTAAGGGGTAGGTAAGAATGGATTTCATAAGACTTTGTAGGTCATTTTTGGGACCTTATCTAGAAATTAAAGAAGCTTTTGCATAATCTTTTTTTAAAAGTTGAGTGGTTAGACTAGTGCATTAAAAAATATTTAGGAGAAAAAATTCCTGAATGGCAAAGTAAAGACCTTCAAAAATCTACTCCTTTATAAAAGCAACAGTGGCAAGAATTATTGAAGTCAAACTTTTTCAGAACTCTGGAAATTAGCCAAAAGCTTGCAAAAATTTGAGGACTGTTTAAGAAAAATGGCTGGAGATTAGTAAGAACGGTGAGAATGTGGTGTTTCGACTTATTCTATTCCAATCTCCTAATCCCCGGGTCCCCAGCAGTGTGGAAAACTAGCAGGCTTATAACCATGGCAGCGAAAAAGTCCAGATGCCTAATAGTTACTACAGGGGTCAGAAAAGGTTGGATGTTTCTCAGAAAGACCTATCCCCAGGGAATTGTCACTATTTGACCCACCCGACAGTTCCCTAGAAAAGCTTCTTTTTACAGGGTTTGTCTTTGTTTGATCTGACTCAGAGATCATTCAGTGGGAAAAGTCCTTTTCCCAGGGCATTTGATGAGGATCATTGGCCAATTGTTTAACATTACAACTGTGTAGGGTGGGGATGCCAGTTGAGGCAAATAAGAGACTAACCAAAAACTTTAAAGGAAAATCTTGGAATTGAGATGCTTCTACAAGGCATTGGAAAGCTCTGACATATTCCTGGAATTTAGAAGGCATGTGCATGTACAGGACTGTATACATAACTCCTGGTAGCTGTGAGGCCTCTGGATTAAAGCAACAGCAACAACAACAGCAGCAAAAACCTGAGAAGACATTAATCTTTCACCTCTTGCTGAACTTGAGGGTCTCTGCAAGCAGGAAGTAAACATTCAGTGTTGACTTTGTGCTCTACCACACACACACAGTCCCATAGCAAATGATGGACTTACCGATTCAAGATATTTGAGAACATCTCTGTTCAGTCATTAGCTAACCACTGAGCTAACCAAGCAGAGACTCCAGTCAGGGATGAAACATAACAAAGTATATAGAGTTTGCAGAACTGGATAAAGAAATTCCTTAAACAAACAGTAGTAGTAGCAGCAGCAACAATAACAACAACAACAATAGCAACAATAAACAGCAATAATAAAAAACCATGGTTTGGGGGGTAGGTCTGATTTTCCAGAGTTGCCACAAATATTATTCAAAATAACCAGTTTTAAAAAACAAATTTAATAGATATGTGAAGAAACAGGAAAGTGTGGCCTATTTGCACAGAAATAAAAAGCAGACAATAGAAATTGTCCATGAAGAAATTCAGATGTTTTACTTACGATAGTGAATTTAAATTGTCTATTATAAATATGTTAAAGGATAAAACAATCTGAACATATAAAGGAAAGTGTAAGAAATGCTTCTCTAACTAAAGAATATCCATAGATAGAAACAATACAAAGAGCCAAATAGAATTTCTGGAGTGAAAAGTATAATCATTGAAGAGAAAAAAAAATCACTAGAGGGGTTAAGCAGCACATTTGAGGTGATCAAAGAAAGAATCAGTGAACTGGAAGATTTGACAATTGAGATTATGCATTCTGAAGATCAGAGAGAAAACAGAATGGAGAAAAACAAAGTGCCCCAGAGCTGTGTGAGACGAGACACCATCACTCATACCAACATATATACATATATACACACACACATATATATGTATATATGTACACACACACACACACTCACACACACAGTAGTTCATCCATATCCATAGAGATACATTCTAAGACTCCAAGTGGAGGCTTGAAATCACAGATAGTACCAAAATCCTATTTAAACTATGCAATTTTTAAAAAATTTTATTATTATTATACTTTAAGTTTTAGGGTACATGTGCACAATGTGCAGGTTTGTTACATATGGATACATGTGCCATGTTGGTGTGCTGCACCCACTAACTCATCATTTAGCACTAGGTATATCTCCTAATGCTAACCCTCCCACCTCCCCCCACCCCAAAACAGTCCCCTGTGTGTGATGTTCCTCTTCCTGTGTCCATGTATTCTCATTGTTCAATTCCCACCTGTAAGTGAGAACATGCGGTGTTTGGATTTTTTGTCCTTGCGATAGTTTACTGAGAATGACGGTTTCCAGCTTCATCCATGTCCCTACAAAGGACATGAATTCATCATTTTTTAAGGCTGCATAGTATTCCATGGGGTATATGTGCCACATTTTCTTAATCCAGTCTACCATTGTTGGACATTTGGGTTGGTTTCAAGTCTTTGCTATTGTGAATAGTGCCGCAATAAACATACGTGTGCATGTGTCTTTATAACAGCATGATTTATAATCCTTTGGGTATATACCCAGTAATGAGATGGTTGGTTCAAATGGTATTTCTAGTTCTAGATCCCTGAGGAATCACCACACTGACTTCCACAATGGTTGAACTAGTTTATAGTCCCACCAACAGTGTAAAAGTGTTCCTATTTCTCCACATCCTCTCCAGCACCTGTTGTTTCCTGACTTTTTAATGAACATCATTCTAACTGGTGTGAGATGGTATCTCATTGTGGTTTTGATTTGCATTTCTCTGATGGCCAGTGATGATGAACATTTTATCATGTGTCTTTGGCTGCATAAATGTCTTCTTTTGAGAAGTGTCTGTTCATATCCTTTGCCCACTTTTTGATGGGGTTGTTTTTTTTCTTGTAAATTTGTTTGAGTTCATTGTAGATTCTGGATATTAGTCCTTTGTCAGATGAGTAGGTTGCAAAAATTTTCTCCCATTTTGTAGGTCGCCTGTTCACTCTGATGGTAGTTTCTTTTGCTGTGCAGAAGCTCTTTAGTTTAATTAGATCCCATTTGTCAATCTTGGCTTTCGTTGCCATTGCTTTTGGTGTTTTAGGCATGAAGCCCTTGCCCATGCCTATGTCCTGAATGGTATTGCCTAGGTTTTCTTATACGGTTTTTATGGTTTTAGGTCTAACATGTAAGTCTTTAATCCATCTTGAATTAATTTTTGTATAAGGTGTAAGGAAGGGATCCAGTTTCAGCTTTCCACATATGGCTAGCTAATTTTCCCAGCATCATTTATTAAATAGGGAATCCTTTCCCTGTTGCTTGTTTTTGTCAGGTTTGTCAAAGATGATGTAGTTGTAGATATGCGGCATTATTTCTGAGGGCTCTGTTCTGTTCCATTGGTCTATATCTCTGTTTTGGTACCAGTACCATGCTGTTTTCATTACTGTAGCCTTGTAGTATAGTTTGAAGTCAGGTAGCGTGATGCCTCCAGCATTGTTCTTTTCGCTTGGGATTGACTTAGCAATGCAGGCTCTTTTTTGGTTCCATATGAACTTTAAAGTAGTTTTTTCCAATTCTGTGAAGAAAGTCATTGGTAGCTTGATGGGGATGGCATTGAATCTGTAAATTACCTTGGGCAGTATGGCCATTTTCACGATGTTGATTCTTCCTACCCATGAGCATGGAATGTTCTTCCATTTGTTTGTATCCTCTTTTATTTCCTTGAGCAGTGGTTTGTAGTTCTCCTTGAAGAGGTCCTTCACATCCCTTGTAAGTTGGATTCCTAGGTATTTTGTTCTCTTTGAAGCAATTGTGAATGGGAGTTCACTCATGATTTGGCTCTTTGTCTGCTTTTGTTGTATAAGGATGCTTGTGATTTTTGTACATTGATTTTGTATCCTGAGACTTTGCTGAAGTTGCTTATCAGCTTAAGGAGATTTTGGGCGGAGATGATGGGGTTTTCTAGATATACAATCATGTCATCTGCAAACAGGGACAATTTGACTTCCTCTTCCTAATTGAATACCCTTTATTTCCTTCTCCTGCCTGGTTGCCCTGGCCAGAACTTCCAATACTATTTTGAATAGGAGTGGTGAGAGAGGGCATCCCTGTCTTGTGCCAGTTTTCAAAGGGAATGCTTCCAGTTTTTGTCCATTCAGTATGATATTGGCTGTGGATTTGTCATAGATAGCTCTTATTATTTTGAGATATATCTCATCAATACCTAATTTATTGAGCGTTTTTAGCATGAAACATTGTTGAATTTTGTCAAAGGCCTTTTCTGCATCTATTGAGATAATCATATGGTTTTTATCTTTGGTTCTGTTTATATGCTGGATTATGTTTATTGATTTTCATATGTTGAACCAGCCTTGCATCCCAGGGATGAAGCCCACTTGATCATGGTGGATAAGCTTTTTGATGTGCTGCTGGATTCGGTTTGCCAGTATTTTATTGAGGATTTTTGCCTCAGTGTTCTTCAAGGATATTGGTCTAAAACTCTCTTTTTTTGTCACGTCTCTGCCAGGCTTTGGTATCAGGATGATGCTGGCCTCATAAAATGAGTTAGGGAGGATTCCCTCTTTTTCTATTGATTGGAATAGTTTCAGAAGGAATGGTACCAGCTCCTCTTTGTAACTCTGGTAGAATTCGGCTGTGAATCCATCTGGTTCCGGACTTTTTTTTGGTTGGTAAGCTATTAATTATTCACTCAATTTCAGAGCCTGTTATTGGTCTATTCAGAGATTCAGCTTCTTCCTGGTTTAGTCTTGGGAGGGTGTATGTGTCGAGGAATTTATCCATTTCTTCTAGATTTTCTAGTTTATTTGCGTAGAGGTGTTTATAGTATTCTCTGATGGTAGTTCGTATTTCTGTGGGATCAGTGGTGATATCCCCTTTGTCATTTTTTAATGCGTCTATTTGATTCTTCTCTCTTTTCTTCTTTATTAGTCTTGCTAGCAGTCTATCAATGTTGTTGATCTTTTCAAAAAACCAGCTCCTGGATTCATTGATTTTTTGAAGGGTTTTTTATGTCTCTATTTCCTTCAGTTCCACTCTGATCTTAGTTATTTCTTGCCTTGTGCTAGCTTTTGAATGTGTTTGCTCTTGCTTCTCTAGTTATTTTAATGGTGATGTTAGGGTGTCAATTTTAGATCTTTCCTGCTTTCTCTTGTGGGCATTTAGTGCTATAAATTTCCCTCTACACACTGCTTTGAATGTGTCCCAGAGATTCTGGTATGTTGTGTCTTTGTTCTCGTTGGTTTCAAAGAACATCTTTATTTCTCCCTTCATTTCGTTATGTACCCAGTAGTCATTCAGGAGCAGGTTGTTCAGTTTCTATGTAGTTGAGTTGTTTTGAGTGAGTTTCTTAATCTTGAGTTCTGGTTTGATTGCACTGTGGTTTGAGAGATCGTTTGTTATAATTTCTGTTCTTTTACATTTGCTGAGGAGTGCTTTACTTCCAACTATGTGGTCAGTTTTTGAATAGGTGTGGTGTGGTGCTGAAAAGAATGTATATTCTGTTGATTTGGGGTGGAGAGTTCTGTAGATGTCTGCTTGGTGCAGAGCTGAGTTCAATTCCTGGATATCCTTGTTAACTTTCTGTCTCTTTGATCTGTCTAATGTTGACAGTGGGGTGTTAAAGTCTCCCATTATTATTGTGTGTGGGTCTAAGTCTCTTTGTAGGTCACTAAGAGCTTGCTTTATGAATCTGGGTGCTCCCGTATTTGGTGCATATATATTTAGGATAGTTAGCTCTTCTTGTTGAATTGATCCCTTTACCATTACATAATGACCTTCTTTGTCTCTTTTGATCTTTGTTGGTTTAAAGTCTGTTTTATCTGAGGCTAAGATTGCAACCCCTGCCTTTTTTTGTTTTCCATTTGCTTGGTAGATCTTCCTCCATCCCTTTATTTTGAGCCTATGTGTGTCTCTGCATGTGAGATGGGTTTCCTGAATACAGCACACTGATGGGTCTTGACTCATTATCCAATTTGCCAGTCTGTGACTTTTAATTGGAGCATTTAGCCCATTTACATTTAAGGTTAATATTGTTATTTGTGAATTTGATCCTGTCATTATGATGTTAGCTGGTTATTTTGCTCATTAGTTGATGCAGTTTCTTTCTAGCCTCGGTGGTCTTTACAATTTGACTTGTTTTTGCAGTGGCTGGTTCCAGTTGTTCCTTTCCATGTTTAGTGCTTCCTTCAGGAGCTCTTTTAGGGCAGGCCTCGTGGTGACAAAATCTCTCAGCATTTGCTTGTCTATAAAGGATTTTATTTCTCCTTCACTTATGAAGCTTAGTTTGGCTGGATATCAAATTCTGTGTTGAAAATTCTTTTCTTTAAGAATGTTGAATATTGGCCCCCACTCTCTTCTGGCTTGTAGAGTTTCCGCCGAGAGATCAGCTGTTAGTCTGATGGGCTTCCCTTTGTGGGTAACCCGATCTTTCTCTCTGGCTGCCCTTAACAATTTTTCCTTCATTTCAACTTTGGTGAATCTGACAATTATGTGTCTTGGAGTTGCTGTTCTTTAGGAGTATCTTTGTGGCATTCTCTGTATTTCCTGAATGTGAATGTTGGCCTGCCTTGCTAGATTGGGGAAGTTCTCCTGGATAATATCCGCAGAGTGTTTTCCAACTTGGTTCCATTCTCCCCGTCACTTTCAGGTACACCAATCAGACGTAGATTTGGTCTTTTCACATAGTCCCATATTTCTTGGAGGCTTTGTTCATTTCTTTTTATTCTTTTTTCTCTAAACTTCTCTTCTCTCTTCATTTCATTCATTTCATCTTCCATCACTGATACGCTTTCTTCCAGTTGATCGCATTGGCTACTGAGGCTTGTGCATTTGTCACATAGTTCTCATGCCTTGGTTTTCAGCTCCATCAGGTCCTTTAAGGACTTCTCTGCATTGGTTATTCTAGTTAGGCATTCGTCTAATTTTTTTTCAAGGTTACTAACTTCTTTGCCATTGGTTTGAACTTCCTCCTTTAGCTCGGAGTAGTTTGATCTTCTGAAGCCTTCTTCTCTCAACTCATCAAAGTCATTCTCCGTCCAGCTTTGTTCCGTTGTTGGTGAGGAGCTGTGTTCCTTTGGAGGAGGAGAGGCGCTCTGATTTTTAGAGTTTCCAGTTCTTCTGCTCTGTTTTTTCCCCATCTTTGTGGTTTTATCTACCTTTGGTCTTTGATGATGGTGACGTACAGATGGGTTTTTGGTGTGGATGTCCTTTCTGTTTGTTAGTTTTCCTTCTAACAGTCAGGACCCTCAGCTGCAGGTCTGTTGGAGTTTGTTGGAGGTCCACTCCAGACCCTGTTTGCCTGGGTATCAGCAGTGGTGGCTGCAGAACAGCGGATATTGGTGAACTGCAAATGCTGCTGCCTGATTGTTCCTCTGGAAGTTTTGTCTCAGAGGAGTACCTGGCCATGTGAGGTGTCAGTGTGCCCCTACTGGGGGGTGCCTCCCAGTTAGGCTACTCGGGGGTCAGGGACCCACTTGAGGAGGCAGTCTGCCCGTTCTCAGATATCCAGCTGCGTGCTGGGAGAACCACTACTCCCAGCTGTCAGACAGGGACATTTAAGTCTTCAGATGTTACTGCTGCCTTTTGTTTGTCTGTGCCCTGCCCCCAGAGGTGGAGCCTACAGAGGCAGGCAGGCCTCATTGAGCTGTGGTGGGTTCCACCCAGTTCGAGCTTCCCGGCCATTTTGTTTACCTACTCAAGCCTTGGCACTGGCGGGCGCCCCTCCCCCAGCCTTGCTGCCACCTTGCAGTTTGATCTCAGACTGCTGTGCTAGCAATGAGCGAGGCTCTGTGGGTGTAGGACCCTCCGAGCCAGGTGTGTGATATAATCTCCTGGTGTGCTGTTTGTTAAGCCCATTGGAAAAGTGCAGTATTAGGGTGGGAGTGACCCGATTTTCCAGGTGCCATACATCACCACTTTCTTTGACTAGGAAAGGGAATTCCCTGACCCCTTGGGCTTCCCGAGTGAGGCAATGCCTCGCCCTGCTTCTGCTCACTTATGGTGCGCTGCACCCACTGTCCTTCACCCACTGTTTGGCACTCCCCAGTAAGATGAACCTGGTACCTCAGTTGGAAATGCAGAAATCACCCATCTTCTGTGTCGCTCATGCTGGGAGATGTAGACTGGAGCTGTTCCTATTCGGCCATCTTGGTTCCACCCCGCTATGTTTTTTCCTATAGTAGAAAATGTCCACCTTTTCACTGAAATAAAGCACTTCATGGCTGAAACTACAGGCACCCACCACTTTGCAGGGTAATTTTTTGTATTTTTAGTAGAGACGGGGTTTCACTGTGTTAGCCAGGATGGTCTCCATCTCCTGACCTCGTGATCTGCCCACCTCTGCCTCCCAAAATGCTGGGATTACAGGCATAAGCCACCACACCTGGCCACCCAGAGTGTCTTTTTAACTCCAAACAGCTGCACTAGCTCCTCAGTAGTGGTTCTTAACCAGGCTAAAAATGGCTGAAATGAAAGACATAAAATTCAGAATTGGGATAGCAAAGAAGATCATCAAGATTTAGGAGAAAGTCAAAGTCCAATTAGGAATCTAAGGAAATCAATAAAATGATACAAGAGCTGAAAGATGAAATACCCATTTTAAGAAAGAAGCAAACTGATTTTATGGAACTAAAAAGCTCACTACAATAATTTTATAATACAATTGAAAATGTCAGCAGCAGAATAGGTCAAGCCAAAAAAAGAATTTCAGAACTCCAAGACTGGTTTTTCAAATCAACTCAGTCAGAAAAAGTATAAAAAAGGTGAATAAATCCTCTGAAAAATATAGGACTATGTAGAGTAGTCAAACCTGTGACTCATTGGCATCCCTGAAAGAGAGAGAGAGTGCAAGCAACTTGGAAACCATATTTGAGGATATTTTTCATCAAAATATTCCCAAAGTTGCTAGAGAGGTCAACAAGCTAATTCAGGAAAGTCAGAAAACCCCTGTGAGATACTACATACAAGAAATTCATCCTCGAGACATAGAGTCATCAAATTCTCCAGGGACAACCTGAAAGAAAAAATATTTAAGGCAGGTAGAGAGAAGAGAGAATTCCCTACACAGGGGATTCCATCAGGCTAGCAGCAAAGCTTTCATCAGAAACCCTATAAGCCAGATGACATTGAAGGATTTCTGTTCAGCATTCTTAAAAAAAAGGAATTCCAAACAAGAACTTTATATCCATTCAAACTAAGCTTCATGTGTGAAGGAGACATACAATTCTTTTCAGACAAACAAAAGCTAAGGAAATTTATTACCATGAGACCTGCCTTATGAGAGGTCCTTAAGGGAGTGCTCTACATGGAAATAAAGAGGGTTACTGGCCACCACAAAAACACACTGAAATACATAGACCATTGACACTGTAAATAAACTACGCAATTAAGTCTGCATAACAACCAGCTAAAAACATGATGACAGGATCAAATCCATACATATCAATGTTAACATTGAATGTAAATGGGCTAAACACCCCACATAAAAGGCACATAGTGGAAAGTTGGACAAAGAAATAAGACCCAATGGTATGTTGTCTTCAAGAGATGCATCTCATGTGCAATGATACCCATAGGTTCAAAGTAAAAGGATGGAGAAAAATCAACCAAGCAAAGGGAAAACAAGCAAGAGCAGGGAGTTGGTATCCTAATTTAAGAAAAAACAGACTTTAAACCAACAACAGTTAAAAAAGACAGTGGAGGACATTCCATAATGATAAAGGGTTCTGTTCAATAAGAAGACTTAACTATCTTTAATATATATGCACCTAACACTGGCACACCCATATTCATAAAACAAGTTCTCAGAGACTTACAAAGAGACTTAGATAAGCACACAATAATAGTGGGAGACTTTACCACCACTATATTGGACAGATTTTTGAGGCAGAAAATGAACAAAGATATTCAGGATGAAAACTTGACACTTGACCAAATGGACCTAACAGGCAACTAAAGAACACTCCACCAAACAACAAAATATACATCCTTCTCATCTGTGCATAGCATATACTCCAAAGTTTACCACATGCTCAGCCATAAAACAGTTCTCAACAAATTCAAAAAAGAACAAAGTAATACCAGCCACATTCTAAAACCACAGTGCAATAAAAATAGAAATCAATACTAAGAATATCTGTGAAAACCATACAATTACATGCAAATTAAACAAACTGTTCCTGAATGACTTTTGGGTAAATAATGAAATTAAGGCAGAAATCAAGAAATTCTTTTTTCTTCTTCTTCTTCTTTTTTTTTTTTTTTTTTTTTTTTTTTGAGATGGAGTCTCACTCTGTCACCAGGCTGGATTGCAGTGGTGCAATCTCAGCTCACTGCAACCTCTGACTCCAGGGTTCAAGTGATTCTCCTGCCTCAGCCTCCTGAGTAGCTGGATAACAGGCACGCGCTACCATTCCCAGCTAATTTTAGTATTTTTAGTAGAGACGGGGTTTCACCATGTTGGTCAGGATGGTCTCAATCTCCTGATCTCTTGATCTGCCTGCCTTGGCCTCCCAAAGTGCTGGGATTACAGGCACGAGCCATGGTGCCTGGCCAAGAAATTCTTTAACCCTAATAAAAATGAAGATAAGACATACTGGAATCTTTGGGACACAGCTAAAGCAGTGTTAAGAAGGAAGTTTATAATGTTGAATGTCAACATCAAAAAGTTAGAAATATCACAAGTTAGCAACCTAACATCACACCTCAAGGAACTAGAGAAACAAAAACAAACCAACCCCAAAGGTAGCAGAAGACAAGAAATAACCAAAATCAGAGCTGAACTAAAGTAAACTGAGACACCAGAAACCATACAAAAGATTTTTAAAAAAAATCTGTAGCTTGTTTTTTTGAAAGAATAAATAAGATTGTTGGACAATTAGCTAGACTAATAAAGAAAACAACAGAGAAGACTCAAACACAATCAGAAATGACAAAAGGGACATTGTCACCAACCACACAGACAAACAACCCCCCCACCCTCACCAGCAACTACTACAAACACCTTTGTGCATACAACTAGAAAATGTAGAAGAAATGGGTAAATTCCTGGAAAGACACAGCCCCCCCAGATTGAACCAGAAATATATTGAATCCCTGAACAGACCAATAATGAGTTCCAAAATTGAATCAGAAATAGAAAGCCTATGAACTAGAAAAAGCCCAGGACCAGATGAATTCACAGCCAAATTATACCAGATATATAAGGAATACTGGTACCATTCCTACTAAAATTATTTCAAAAAATTGAGGAGGAGGGATTCCTTCCTAACTCATTCTAACGGGCCAGCATCACACTAATTTCAAATCCTGGCAAAGACACAACAAAAAAAGAAAACTTAAGGGCAATATCTTTGATAAACATAGATCCAAAAATCTTCAAAAAAAATACTTGCATACCAAATCAAGCAGGAGTTAAAAAAGCTAATCCAACACAATTAATTAGGCTTATCACTGGGATGCAATATTGCTTCAAAATATACAAATTAATAAATATGATTCATCAAATGGCACGAAAGGCAAAAACCACATGATTATCTCAATAGATGCAGAAAAGGCTTTTGAAAAATTCAACAAGCTTCATGTTAAAAATTTTCAACAAACTAGGTATTGAAGGAACATACCTCAATGTAATAAGAGATATCTATGATGAACCTACAGGCAACATCATACTGAATGGGCAATAGCTGAAAGCATTCCCTTTGAAAACTAGAACAAGGCAAGGAGGCTGATCCTCACCAGTCCTATTCAACATATTACTGGAAGTCCTAGCTAAAACAATTAGGCAAGAGAAAAAAAATACATCCATACAGGAAGAGAGGAAGTCAAATTATCTAGAAAATTCTGTAATTTCTTCCCAAAAGTTCTTAGATCTGAGAAATGACTTCAGCAAAGTTTCAGGATACAAAATCAATGTACAAAACTTAGTAGCATTTTTATACACCAACAATGTCCAAGCTGAGAGCCAAGTCAATAATACAATCCCATTAACAATAGCCAAGAAAACTATAAAATACCTAAGAATACAGGTAACCCTGGAGGCGAAAGACCTCTACAACAAGAATTACCAAACACTGCTCAAAGAAATCAGAGATGACATGAAGAAGTAAAGAATCATTTTATGCTCATGGATAGGAAATATCAATATTGTTAAAATGTCCATACCTCCCAAAGCAATCTAAATTTTCAGTGCTATTCCTATGAAATTACCAATGACATTCTTCACAGAATTAGAAAAAAAAAAGTATTCTAAAATTCATATGGAAATAAAGAAGAGCCCAAATAGCTAAGGCAATTCCAAGCAAAAAGAACAAAGTTGGAGGCATTACATTTCCTGACTTCAAACTAGACTAAAAGACTACAGTAACCAAAACAGCATGGTGCTGATACAAGTTCAGACAGACAGACCAATGGAACAGGTTAGATAACCTAGAAATAAAGCTTTACACCTACAACCATCTGATCTTTGACAAAGTACAAAAACAGCAATAGGGGAAGAACTCCCTATTTAATAAATGATGCTGTTGTAACTGCCTAGCCACATGCAGAAGAATGAAACTGGACACCTTCCTTTCACCATATAAAAAAATCAACTCAAGATCGATTAAAAGCTTAAATCCAAAACCCAAAATTATAAAAACCCTGGAAGATAATGTAGGAAACACCATTCTGGACATACGACCTGGCAAAAATTTCATTTTGAAGACTCCAAAAGCAATTGCAACAAAAACGAAATTGATAAATGGTACTTAATTAAATTGAAGTGCTCCTACATAGCAAAAGAAATTGTCAGCAGAGTAAATAGAAAACCTATAGAAAGATGAAATATTTGCAAACTAAGCATCCAGTAAAGGTCAAATCTAGAAACTATAAGGAACTAAAACCAATTAACAAAAAAAAAAACAAACAATCTTATTAAAAAATAGACAAATGTCATGAGCTGACATGTCTCAGAAGACAGACAGCTAGAAAGCATATGAAACAATGCACGACACCACTAATCATCAGATAAATGCAAATCAAAACCACAATAAGATACCATCTCACACCAATCAGAATGGGTATTATTAAAAAATCAAAAAATAACAGATGTTTGTCTGGTTGTACATATAAGGGAATGCTTATACACAGCAAGTGGGCATGTAAAATAGTTCAGCCACTGTGGAAAGCAGTTTGGTGATTTCTCAAGGAACTTAAAATAGAACTGCTGTTTGACACAGGAATCCCATTACTGGGCATATACTCAAAGAAATGGAAATCATTCTTACCATAAAGGCACATACATGTATATATTTATTGCACCACAATTCGCAATACAAAGGCACGGAGTCAACCTAGATGCCTATCAACAATGAACTAAATGAAGGAAATTTGGTAAATATACATGATAGAATACAATGCAGCTATAAAAAAGAACGAGATCATGTTCTTGCAGCAACATGGATAGAGATGAAGGCCATTATTCCATGTAAGTTACCACAGAAACAGTAAATGAATTACCACATGTTTTCACTTACAAGTGGGAGCTAGACCTTGAGTACACATGGATACAAAAAAAGGGAACAATAGACACTGGGTCCTACTTGAGGATGAAGGGTGGAGGAGGATGAGGATTGAAAAACTACCTATTGAGTACTATGCTTCTTATTTGGGTGACAAAATAATCTGTATACCAAACCCCCATGACATGATATTTACCCATGTGATAAACCTGCACATGTACCCTCAAACCTAAAATAAAAGTTGGAAATTTAAAAATACAACAAAACTATAACTTAGCTATACATATTATCTATAGAATACTCTACCTAACATCAGCAGAATAACTCTTTTCAAGCACGCAGGGAAAATTTTCCTGAATAGAGCATATGTTAGACCCTAAATGTGAAAGGATTGAAATCATACTTAGTATATTCTAATCCAATAAGGAAATGAAATCAAATACAGTTGACTCTTGAACAATGTGGGTGTTATGGGTACTGACCCCCCAGTCAGTGAAAAATTTGTTTATAAGTTTTGATTCCCCAGACCATTCCTACCAATAGCCTTCTGTTGACTGGAAACCTTATCCATAGCATAAACAGCTGATTGACACATATTTTTTGTGTTACATGTATTATAAACTTCTTATGATAAAGTAAGCTAGAAAAAAATGTTACTAAAAAAATCACAAGAAACAGAAAATATATTTACTATTCATTAAGTGGAAGTGGATTATCATAAAGTCCTTTGTTCTCATTGTCCTCACCTTGAGTAGGCTGATGAAGAGGAGGAAGAGGAGGGATCAGCCTTGTTGTCACATGGGTGGCAGAGGTAGAAGAAACTCTGCATATAAATGAATCCATGAAGTTCAAACCATGTTGTTCAAGGGTCTGTACAAAAGGAAATTTGGAAAATTCAAAAGTATGTGGAAATTTAAAAACACACTTCTAAATAATCAGCTGGCCACAGTGGCTCACACCTCTACTCTCAGCACTTTGGGAGGCAGAGGTGGGCGGATCACCTGAAGTCAGCAATTTGCGACCAGCCTGACCCACATGGCAGAACCCCGTCTCTACTAAAAATACAAAATTAGCTGGGTGTGGTGGTGGGCGCCTGTAATCCCAGCTACTTGGGAGGCCGAGGCAGGAGAATCACTTGAACTCGGGAAACATTTGTCTTTACCATGGCATCAAAAAGAATAGAATACTTAACAGGTTTCACAAAAGAATTCTAAAACATGTTCTCTGAAACTTACAAAAAAGTGTTAATTATGAATTAAATAAATGAAAAGGTATCCCATGGTCATGGATTAGAAGAATTAGTACTATTAAGATGACAATAGTCTCCAATTGATCTATATTTTTAATGCAATCTCTAACACAATTCTAACTAGCATTAATGAAAAAAATAAACTGATCCTAAAATTTACAAGAAAATGTCACTCTTCTCCTCAAAGTTCAAAGTATAAGCCAAACTGTTTATCTTAGTTTTCTACACATCTATTACCTTTCTGACTTCATTACCTGTCACTCTTCCTTTTGGTCATTACCTTCTCTGTAAAAACTTCAGGTATAACTCTATCCCAGGACACATACTTGCCAGAACTGTTTTGCCCTCGAGGTCTGCTTAGCCCTTTCATTCACTTTCTTTTGTCAAATGCCACCTTCTCAATAAGGCCTATTCAAACCACCTTACTTAACAATGCCCTCCACACACTAGACCCTCTTCATTTTCCTTATTTTGCTTAACTTCTCCTTTTCTTGAAAAATGCTTATAATCATTAAACATGCTATCAGTTTTACTCATTTATTATGTTTATTGCTTGCTTTAAATCTCCATCTGCCAGATGATAAACTCCCTTACGGAAAAAAAACTTGCTTGACTTAGTTTGCTTCCCATTACATCCCAAGCAATAATTAGAACAATATCTGCCACAAGATAGGTGTTTAATCAGTGTTTGCTGAATGGATATATAAATAGGTCTATGTCCAGCATCAGTATTATTGAAGAACATAATAAAATATTCTTGATCTTTTTGGGAATATACAACTAAACGTTGATCCAAACACACTACAGATAAAAAGAAAAGAGTTGGACTGTTTTTTAACATACAAAAAAAAAATAGCCTCTCTAATCTTAGCCAAATATTTCCTAGGATAAAGGCAGTAACAAGCCAACATAATTAACTGTCCAAAATCTTTGCCTCTTTAGTTTTTTCAGTATTAAACAAGGCCACATTACTGAGTTTAGTCTTGCACAATTATTTTATTTAATATTTTTCTTTTTGTTTTTTGTATAGAATATCGGGTTTCTTTGCTATAATTTTACCCTGTGCAGCTTAGATTCCCTTCATCTTAAAAATGTTTTTCATCTTCCTGTTCTTTTATTTTCACATAGAACTTTCTCTGCACACTGCCCGAGCATCCTTTGCTGATGATAGTTCTGAACTCTGCCCTTTCCTCTGTCCATACTACGTTATTCCAAGCTAGTAGTATGGTTTAGATAATGTCTGTAACCAAACTCTGTCTTAGATTCTTGGGGATATTCCAAAGGAAATGAAACATAAAATTTATAGCTGTTAATATTTTCTTAAGTACAAGTGATAGTAACTTAACTTGTGCTGGCCATCATACCCAGAAGAGTAAATAATCAGTTGATTTTACTGACTAGTGCTGGGCCTCAGAAGCATTTTTACCAGGGACTCAAATACCATCGGGATCCTCTTTCTCTTTATTTTTACCTTTCTTGGGAGGTTTGCTACATTCACTTTCCCTGCAGTTGTGCTTTAATCACATGTTAGGAAACCTAGTTATTGACAACTCACAAATTTCATATTTTATGGTTTTATCACTGAAAGTGGACTATTCTTATAGTCTCTTTGGCCCAAATACTATATATCTAGAAGAAGGGTTTCATTATCTTAGCTGCGGTCTTCTGCTTACCTCTGTGACAAACATGGTGGGGTCATATTTTACAAAAATCGCTGCTTCCATGAAAGGCAACCAGATGGAAACTTGCATTTCACATCAAAGCAGGTGCTATTTAGACAAATCAATATATTGTCTACTGGAAACCTATAATCATAGAGTTTGTGTTCACAGAGAAAGATCAAATGATTATTGAGAGAAGCGTGCCTTTATAGGAGTGTTTATAATCAATACAACCACATAGAAAGATTGCTAAAAAAGAATGGAGTAGCTGCAGGCTTATGGCATCAATCTGAATAATTTGGAGAAGTTAATATTAAACCGGTAATCATATAAAGCTAAGTTTTATAAGGAGAAAGGGACACAGAATCATCTATTCCATTGAATCTCATAACGGTGTCTGGGCTTTTTGGAATCCTAGAAATGGGGAGAGGATTTTCTCTAGACTATTTTCTTTTTTCCTTTTTGATCATATTTTTATTATATTACATTTCTCTTCCACATTAAAAAAGAAACAATAGCAACAACATTAACAACAAACCTCTATTTGCTGCAACTACTGATATAGCATAAAGCTATAAGTAAACAAAATGCATAATCTTCCCCTGCCTATTTTCATTTCCTCCCCTTATCATAAAAAGATAGGTATATGTATAGAGACACAGGAGGGCTGTTTCTTTCCACAAAACAGCATCATATCTTACAGGCTACTTTGAAACTTGATTTTCTTTCTTAGTACTATGCCATGGCTATCCTTCCAAGTCAGTAACTATAACTCTAAAACACTATTTCAAGTATCAATATACTATTTCATAGCAAAAAAGTACCAACATTTATTTAATTATTCATTTATTGATGTTATTCAGATTCTTTTCAGTTTTTCAACTTTGCAAATAAGGATCCTATAACTTTTCTTTATACTATGGCTTGGAAACTTATACTTGCATTTCAATAAGATGGAGTCCTAAAACTCTTATTTCTGTATCAAAGGTTATATCTGTTTTACATTGTAATGAATATCACCAGATACTTTACAAAGAGTTTGTGGAAATTCACTTTAGCAATATATGAGAGTGCTCATTTCTCCATGTTCTCAAAGATGTGATATTGTGTTTCTTTTTAAGTGTGGAAATGCAATTTCATTATTACCTTCCTTTGCTCTGATGATTATTGCAGTTGATTATATTCTTATATGTCTATTGCCATTAGACTTTTTTCTGAATTTCAAATTTATATTATTTTAGATCTATTAATTTGTCATTTATTTTGATCAATTTGGATATTATAATAATTCTTTCTCTATTTGTTGCAAATTTTCTCTAGCCTACTGATATGGTTTGGCTGCGTTCCCACCCAAATCTCACCTTGAATTTTAGTTCCCATATTCCCTATGTGTCTAGGGAGAGACCTGGTGGGAGGTGACTGGATCTTGGGGATGGTTTCCCCAATGCTGTTCTTGTGATGGTGAGTTCTCATGAGACATGATGGTTTTAAAAGAGGGTCTTCTCCCTTCGCTACTCACTCTTCTCTCCCCTGCCACCATGTGAGAAGATCCAAGATTGCTTCCTCTTTGCCTTCTGCCATGATTGTAAGTTTCCTGAGACCTACACAGCCATTTAGAACTGTGAGTCAATTAAACCTCCTTTCTTTATAAATTACCCAGTCTTGGGCAGTTCTTTATAGCAGTGTGAAAACCAGCTAACATAGTAAATTGGTACCATAGGGAGTGGGGTACTGCTATAAAGATATCAAAAAATGTGGAAGTGACTTTGGAACTTGGTAACAGGCAGAGGTTGGGACAGTTTGGAGGGCACAGCAGAAGATAGAAAGATGTGGAAATGTTTGCAGCTTCCTAGAGACTTGTTGAATGGTTTTGACCAAAATGCTGATAGAAATGTGAACAATGAAGTCCAGGCCAAGGTGGTCCCAGATGGAGATGAGAAACTTACTAGGAACTGGAGCAAAGGTCATTCTTGTTATGCTTTAGCAAAGAGACAGGTGACATTTCACCCCTGCCCTAGTGATCTGTGAACCTTGAACTTGAGAGAGATGATCTAAAATTGGAACTTATGCTTAAAAGGGAATCAGAACATAAAGGTTTGGAAAATTTGCAGCCTGACAATGTGATAAAAAACAAAAACACATTTTCTGGGGAGAAATTCAAGCTTGCTGCAGAAATTTGCCTAAATAATGAGGAGCTTAATGTTAATTGCCAAGACAATGGGAAAAGTGTCTCCAGGGAATGTCAGAGACCTTCATGGTAGCCCCTCTGATCACAGACCCAGAGTCCTAGGAGGAAAAAATGGTTTTGTGAGCTGGCACAGGGTCCTCCTGCTACTCTGTGCAACCTTGGGAGTTGGCACCCTGTGTCCCGGCCTTGGCTAAAAGGGACCATTGTACAGCTCAGGCCATTGCTTCAGAGGGTGCAAGCCCCAAGCCTTCATGGCTTCCATGTGGTATGTGCCTGTGGGTACACAGAAGTCAATAATTGATGTTTGGGAACCTCCACCTAGATTTCAGAGGATGTATGGAAATGCCTGATGTCCAGAGAGGTTTGCTGCAGGGGTAGAACCCTCATGGAGAACCTCTGCTAATGCAGTACTGCAGGGAAATGTGGGGTTGGAGCCCTTACACAGAGTCCCCACTGAGGCACTAATTAGTGGAGCTGTGAGAAGAGGGCCACTGTCCTCCAGACCCCAGAATGTCAGATCCACCGACAGCTTGCACTGTGCACCTGGAAAAGCCACAGACACTCAGTGCCAGCCCATGAAAGCAGCTGGGAGGAAGACTGTACCCCGAAAAGCCACAGGGACAGAGCCGCTCAACACTGTGGAAACCTACCTCTTGCATCAGTATGACCTGGATTTAAGACATGGAGTCAAGAGAGATCATTTAGGAGCCTTAAGTTTTAATGACTGCCCTGCTGGATTTCAGACTTGCAGGGGGCATGTAGCCCCTTTGTTTTGGCCAATTTCTCCCGTTTGTAATGGGAGCATTTACCTAATTCCCATACCCCCATTTTATCTTGGAAGGAACTAACTTGCTTTTGATTTTACAGGCTCATAGGCAATCAGAATAAATTACAAATTAATAGACAGACTTTACTTGTCTCAGATGAGATTTTGGACTTGGACTTTTGAGTTAATGCTGGAAAGAGTTAAGACTTTGGGGGATTGTTGGGAAGGCATGATTGGTTTTGGAAACTTGACATGTGTCAGATGAGACTTTGGACTTGGTATTTTGGGTTAATGCTGGAATGAATTAAGATTTTGGAGGACTGCTGGGAAGGCATGATTAATTTTGAAATGTGAAGACATGAGATTTGAGAGGAGCCAGGGCAGAATGATATGGTTTGGCTCTGTCCCCACCCAAATCTCCTCTTGAATTATAATCCCTGTAATCCCTACATGTCTAGAGAGAGATCTGGTGGAAGGTGATTGGACCATGGGGGTGGTTTCTCCTATGCTGTTCTCATGATAGTGAGTGAGTTCTCATGAGATCTGATGGTTTTATAAGGGGCTCTTCCCTCTTCGTTACTCAATCTTCTCTCTCCTGACACCATGTGAGAATGTCTAAGCTTGTTTCCCCTTCACCATCTGCCATGAATGTAAGTTTCCTGTGGCCTCCCCAGCCATTTGGAACTATGAGTCAATTAAACCTCTTTTCTTTATAAATTACCCTGTCTAGGGCAGTTTATATAGCAGTGTGAAAATGGACTAATACATCTACTATATGATTTTTTGTTACTTTTGCTATACACACACACACTCATTGTTATTTTGTATATATGTGATTTTCCTTTGTAACTTTTAAGTTTTTGTAGCTTAAAAAAAGTAAGAAAAAGAAAACCCAATTTAGCTTATCAGAAGCTCTCATTTTGAGAGTACATGTACAATTTAGATTAATAAAAAATATAAAACGAAATTATGTAATAAATGAAGTTATCTTAGTAGTTTCCATTTTTCAAAATACAGACGTTCAACAGCAGCTGTCCATGGCCTAAAAATGTTTGGAAATTGCTGCTCTAATACAAATGACTCATTTTACGGTAGAAGCCAAAAAGGCAGAATAGTGAAATTACTTGTAACTGTCTCTCCTGTTGAAAATGAGAAGAAGATTTAATGGATCTGTGAAGTAACTTAAAATATTTCCTGGAAAATACATTTAATAAGAAGAGAATGAAATTTACTACCTGTATCTTCCCACTGACTTCTTCCTGGTTATGTGCTTCTTTCCTCTGACTTCTGCTTTATTTTCCAGAAAAGAGCTAGTCCTACGAAGTAGCAGTGGGGAGAGTTTCTCCTTTATAGGTCCTTAGGTATATAATTAGGGGTAAATTTGCCGTAACCAGATATGGACCATCTTAAAAGCAAATATGATTTCTAGTAATCTACACTGATTCTTTACTGTTATCATCATGGCCACAGAAGCCCATGATACAACAATGACATTACATTAGAGAGAAAGACTGCATAAGGAGGACCAGTCAGCTCACTTGAAAGCACATGCAGGATTTTTGGCAACAGGGACATGAGTGTTATAAGGATGGTCCAGAAGAAGGGAGGACCTCTTGTGAACAGTAGATGTGAAGTAGGAGGGACAAGTTGCAAATCCCAGTCCTCAAGGCATATGATGCTTAGCTACAGTTATTCATTAACAGCACAACCTACTAATAAACAGAATATTTTGGAAACTTCTTTGTTTCTTTCCCTTTAGGCAAGGATATCTCTATGAAAAAACTGACAGAGCCCAGTTCCCTTGCCAGAATCCTGAATATTTGAGTCAAGATTCCGAGAACTCCTCATCTACCATTGCAAGTATAGGGACAATGTTGCATATCTCAGTGGAACAGCCTAAGATTTGAAGTCAATAGGAAGCTGAGCTTGACATAGGATCTGAACACTCAAATATCAACACAACCTCCAGTCTTGTAAGTATCTGGAGTCTGCTCAAGATATCATTTGAATTATGGGCTACTTGCCTTTAACATATCTTTTCCTTGGCATGACCTACTTGGTGTTCTCATGCAATCTTTGGAGGATTTATTTCCGAAAGTGGTCCACGGAGCCCAGCATTTTTCATGTTGAGGGGGCATTTCACTTTAAACTACTTTAAGTAGCTGGTGAATAATGTTGAACTTGTTGTAGTTGTTTGTCAGAATCCAAATTAGTTAAGATGTCAAGACAATTCAATTGTTTACCGTTAAGAATTATATGTCTCTCAAGTTTGTCCCTAACTCTTCATAGCCTTCAAGAATCTCTATTTTGGGGCTTCCAGTGTCTCTTACCTAGGTCATTACAATGGCTTCCTCATGTCCTCTTGATTTTCTACCTCATCTCCCTATTATTTTCTCCAAAGTGCAGGCAGATCAATCCTTCTAAAAGGTAAACTTTATCATGCTTCAAGAATCTCCAGGGCTGGGTGTGGTGGCTCATGCCTGTAATCCCAGCACTTTGGGAGCTGAGGTGGATGGATCACAAGGTCAAGAGATAGAGGCCATCCCGGCTAACATGGTGAAACCTCATCTCTACTAAAAATACAAAAATTAGCTGGGTGTGGTGGCAGGCACCTGTACTCCCAGCTATTCGGGAGGCTGAGGCAGGAGAATAACTTGGACCAGGGAGGCGGAGCTTGCAGTGAGCGGAGATTGTGCCACTGCACTCCAGCCTGGTGACACAGTGAGACTCCATCTCAAAACAAAAAGAAAAAGAAGAATCTCCAACTTACAACTTTTATACAATCTGGACCCTTTGGAATGGCATTCTGTACTAAATATCCTGACTTCACTTTTGGATGTTTGACTGCTTAACAGGGTTTAAGGTTCATCTCTATCTTCCCCTCCTCCTTATATCTGGACAAGTTTATAAAAAATGTTTGATGTTTGCTCCTTTGGCAATGACAGATTTAAACCATGTAAGCCCCTGTCCATGTGCCAAAATACTCACTGTGGTGGTTCCATATGTATCCATAATAAAAATCTCAAGCCAGTCTCTTTACATCATCTTTCAAGCCATTTTCAGACTATCTTGGGAAGCCCTTCCTGTTATCCCCCAAAAGTCTCATTATGTAATTAATAAACATTTTAATATCCTTTTGGTGAAGATGTGGTATCATCAGTCCTAACATCCAAACCAAATATTGGTTGTGGATCCATCCTATTTATTAGTATAACCATGAAATATACCAGGCTTTTCTCTCTAGTGCTTGCTTATATATCCATTCTCACTAACCCAGCATATGTCTGTTGATGACCTACTATATGTTATGTACTTTCTAGGCATTTGATAAATGATGGTGACAACATGAAGGTCCCTGTTCTTAAAGCTTATATTCTAGCACAGTGAAACAAACAATTAGTAAGCAAAGTAATATATAAATTTATATGGTGCTAATTATTTTAAAGAAAGAAAACAGTGTGATGTGGCATAATCTTAGCAGATAGAATTAGACCGGATTGTTTTAGAGGGATCCATTGAGAAAGTGGCATGTGACTTGAGCACTGTCAGCAAGAAGTTCTCACCTATGCAAATGTTTAGGATAAAGTCATTCCAGTCAAGGAGCATAATAAATGTAAAATCCCTGTGTGGGACAGAAGGAACTCGTGTCTTAGAAATAGAATAAAGACCAATAATGCTAAGCATGGAGAATAATTGAGGGAAAAACACTAGGTAAGGACTGGAGGGGTTAGGTAGGTACTAGATCAAAGGACCTGGTAAGCCATGCCAAGGAATTATAAGTTTTAATCTAAGTAGTTCAGTAGATAGCCAATGGAAGGTTTAAACCTTATCTGATTTGCTATTTAATACTCCTAGATGCTGGGGAAAAAATAAATTGCAATGAGTAAGAATGAATGCATAGAGAACAGTAAGTAGGTTTAGGGAAATAATTTCAGATGAGAGATGATGGCAGCATGGATGACAGTAATAGCATTGGGGAAGAGAAGTGGATGAATTTTGAGTATATATTTTGGAAACAAAGTAAAGAAGATTTACTCTTTTATTGACTGAGGGTGACATGAACCCTTTCTTTGGGCAGATGGAACATTTTATAGATCCTGAACACTCCTCTATAATCTACACTGGCTGTTTGATATAAATGTAACCCTCCTCTGCTGCCAGTCCTTCCTGCCTGACCCTATTGTGTTGGGCTCATACAGAATCCTGTAAATACTTTTTATCACAGCACTTATCAGGACATATTGTAATTGTTGTTTCTCTAAGTAGGAAGTTAACAGGAAGTTAACGCAGTGATGAACACAGTGCTTGACACAGTGTTGGCATTTAATAAATCTCTGTTGAATAAATAACCAAAAACATGCCTTATGCAACTCTACAATGGAAGGGTATAAATAAGGGCTTTGCACCTTGCAGCAGTCCTAGCGTTTGAAGAGTACTGCCAAAGGTCAGGGACCCATCAGGAGGACTCCTTTTAATTACTCCAGGAACTCTCAAGAAGAATGATCAGAACATTATAAATGGTAATGATCTGGAAAATGGAAAGGGACTTACAAATTGGAAAACGAAAATAGTAACCTCGGATGCAACAAAATTAGCTTAAAAGGCAAGCTAACTGGAGAGAGGAAAACAAGTCATCCCTAGAGAAAATATTAAGTTCACCTGAGTACAGGTCAAGTTCTATTACTTAATACATTAATCTTGCAGATTTTTTTTCATTTTCAAAAACTAACTTTTAAGCCCTGACTGGTGCTCTACTTTTTAAGGTGTATTTCATACTATAGAGCCTTATAGGAAAAAACAAATTAAATAGTATGGCAGTGGAAACTTACATAAAACTGGAATTTCTGATTCAGGTCTTGTCTTTCCCTTGCTCTGTTGAGTAAGTGGGTCTCTAATTCTCAATTTCCTATACATTAAAAATAATGATCTAAAAGTAGTACTTTGCATTCTTTCCAACTCTAATATTCTAAAAGTTCTATGACATTCATTGTTATAGGATTTCTTTTATTGGTTTAGTGATAATGTGATAAAGAGGAGGGAGCCATAATTTCTACTTAAAAATAAACAAATTGTTGGTATAAATATAGTAAGTGTAGAGATGTAATCATTGGAATGCTGGTCAGAACATAGGCGTTGAGATGCATGTCAGCTGTGCTTTGCATAAACAAGTTTATTTGAATTTGTGGTTAACACTTTACAGTTTACAAAGTACTTCCACATTATTTATTATCAAACCCGTTGGCAACTCTACAATATTGTTGGCAATCAGTTCCACTTTAGAAAGGGGTACACTGAAGCTAACAAATGTCATCTCATGAAGTTACAAAACTTGCATGGAGCATAACCCAGGTCTGAACCCAGATCTTCTGGCTCCTTAACTGCAGGAAAACCTCTATAAATAAGATTTTATATGCAATACATTATAAAGTATCTGAACCATCCTATAATGTAGGTCATGATAGTTTCCACTGTTGAATGTGAAAACCAAAACATCTTAGAAGTGAAATAACTTGACCAAGGTCTCAGATGTATGAAGTGACTAAGTTGAGATTCCATGCGCGATTTAATTTCAAAGACCACACTAAAGGACTATTCCCAAGTGCTGTGGGATGTGTGCACCAAACTCTTGTATAAAATTATATAAAACACTGAATAGAATTGGCCTGGTAGAAACAATAGTGTAAAAATAATAAGGTAAATTGTAAACTAACAATTTTTCTTGGAATAATTTGGATGAAGCCATTCTGGGCAGGTATTTGACATGGAATCACATTTATTTATCTCTGCATGTCTACCGAGCAGATATATCTAAATCTAACTTAGCGATACATAAAAGTAATGGCTATGACATAAGAATCTATAATGTTTTATATTTAGAGAATGCATCATTCCTCCTAGGAAAAATCTGTAGATATATATGATTATGAAATATGATGATGATCCTCAGTCTAATTTGTTTTATATCCTTCTGTTTCATTGCTAATGGTCTATCATATTCTTATAAATAGTCCATGAACTATATCCCTTAACTATGTAGGTGTTCATGTTATACCTCATTTTTCTTTTCTGCTATGTATCAAAAAGTACCTTATTAAAATTGATTGCTAGTGATTTGTTAATTCTGTTAATTAAGCTCTGTATGATTCAGGATCATCTTCTCTAGACCACGTGGCTTCTATACAATTTAGTCATGTTATATTTAAGCCTTTTTAAATTATACTTTAAGTTCTAGGGTACATGTGCACAACGTGCAGGTTTGTTACATACGTATACATGTGCCATGTTGGTGTGCTGCACCCATTAACTTGTCATTTACATTAGGTATATCTCCTAATGCTATCCCTCCCCACTCCCCACAACCCACAACAGGCCCTGTGTGTGATGTTCCCCACCCTGTGTCCAAGTGGGACACATTGTTCAATTCCCGCCTATCAGTGAGAACATGCAGCGTTTGGTTTTCTGTCCTTGAGATAGTTTGCTCAGAATGATGTTTTCCAGCTTCATCCATGTCCCTACAAAGGACATGAACTCATCCATTTTTATGGCTGCATAGTATTCCATGGTGTATGTGTGCCACATTTTCTTAATCCAGTCTATCATTGATAGATATTTGGGTTGGTTCTAAGTCATTGCAATTGTGAGTAGTGCCACAATAAACATACGTGTGCATGTGTCTTTATAGCAGCATGATTTATAATCCTTTGGGTATATACCCAGTAATGGGATGGCTGGGTCAAATGGTTATTTCTAGTTCTAGATCCCTGAGGAATTGCCACACTGTCTTCCACAATGATTGAACTAGTTTACAGTCCCACCAACAGTGTAAAAGTATTCCTATTTCTCCACATCCTCTCCAGCACCTGTTGTTTCCTGACTTTTTAATGGTCGCCATTCTAATTGGTATGAGATGGTATCTCATTGTGGTTTCAATTTGCATTTCTCTGATGGCCAGTGATGATGAGCATTTTTTCATGTGTCTGTTGGCTGCATAAATGTCTTCTTTTGAGAAGTGTCTGTTCATATTCTTTGCCCACTTTTTGATGGGGTTGCTTGATTTTTGTTTGAAGGTTTATTACTCCAAAATAGTTGTACCATTATTCCTTCTTCTTTTTTTTTTTTTTTTTTGAGATAGAGTTTTGCTCTTGTTGCCCAGGCTGGAGTGCAGTGGCATGATCTCGGCTCACTGCCACCTCTGCCTCCTGGGTTCAAGTGATTCTCCTGCCTCAGCCTCCTGAGTAGCTGGGATCACAGGCACGTGCCACCATGCCCAGCTAATTTTTTTGTATTTTTAGTAGAGACGGGGTTTCATCATGTTGGCCAGGATGGTCTCAAACTCCTAACCTCAGGTGATCCACCCACCTCGGCCTCCCAAAGCACAGGGATTACAGGTGTGAGACACCGCGACTGGCCCATTATTCCTTTTTGGGATGGCAATGTGCTTTTAAAGAAAACGGGCAGTTTAGAAACAGATTTCATCTGTTAGTAATGCTTCCTTTTTTGATTGTGGCAGGAAACTCCTTTATCTTTTTATGTTTTAGTTCCTTCTTCAGCTTTTCCAATCATATTGTTTCTTTTTGCTCCTTTATGAGGCCTTTTGTCTTGCCTTTAGGACCTAATGGATTCAGGTTATGAAGCCACTTTTTCTGTATACTTCCTTCATCTCTCTCATCACATCTCGAGATATCCTTGAACAAAAAATAGAGATTACATAGAAGAAAGAAAGAATTCCCTATTTTTTCTTTTGGTTTAGATATATACATATAAAACTGAGGATATTATTTGAAGAATGTTATTTAAAATAGTGATAATTGAATAATAATGTCATTTATCTTTAATTTTTAAAATAAATGACATCTTTTAAATTATAATTTTAAATATAAATGACATTATTATTTACATTATAATTTAAAGAATGAGTAAAATTGTTATTATTTTCACTGCATGTGTCTTTGTGTGTGTGTTTGCCCATATACACACAAATTAGGTATGAAAATGTTTGCTTTACTTTGGTGAAAAGATTCGTAGCTCCTATTATATTCTCAAAGGTCTGTTACCCATATAAAGTTAAAAGTTGTTGCACTTCCTTTTCTCCCACTAATAACATATATGAGGTTTCAAGTAAATGATAGTTGACATAATGAAGGAGAAAAATAGGAAATAGTATTTCCTATGTTTGCTTTTGGATTAGATTTATACATACATTTTATAACTGAAGATATTATTTAAAGAAGAAATTATGTTTAAAATAAGAAATTTTACTTAAAATAATAATTAAATAATATAATGACATTTATTATTAAATGTCATTTAATATTAGATAATATTATAACAAAAATTTCATTTAGTATTAAATAATAATATTAAAAATGTCATTTATTCTTTAAATTATTTATTCTTTAATCTAACCCAAAAGCAAAAACAGGGAATATGATTACTATATTATTACATAATAAATGATATTATATAATATAGAATAAGTATATATTAATATAGAATAAATATATAATATCACATATCATATGTGATATTATTAATAATATTAATGAATATTAACAAATAAATATTCTTACAATTACTTAAAAACTCATTCTTCAATAATCGACGCCATTTATTTTCAAAAATATTATTTAAATGTAATAAATATTTAAAGAATAAATGTCATTTATTAAGAATAAATAATAATAATTAAATTAGAAATATTATTTAAGGAATAAATGACATTGATGAAGCAATTAGTATATACCCTTTAGACAATGAGTAGGATACTGTTTCCAAACAATGAAGAATTTAATAGAAAATATAGGTCACAGCCAGACGCAGTGGCTCATGCCTGTAATCCCAGCACTTTGGGAGGCTTAGATGGGCAGATCAGCTGAGGTCAGGGTTTCGAGACCAGCCTAATCAACATGGAGAAACCCCGTCTCTACTAAAAATACAAAATTAGCCGGCGTGGTGGTGCATGCCTGTAATCCCAGCTACTTGGTAGGCTGAGGCAGGAGAATCACTTGAACCTGGGAGGCAGAGGTTGCGGTGAGATGAGATTGCGCCATTGCACTCCAGCCTGGGCAACAAGAGTGAAACTCCAGCTCGAAAAAAAAAAAAAAAAAAAAAAGGAAATATAGGTCATATATATCACATATATAGAACTTAAGAAACATATTCTGTGGAATTTTAGGAAAATTATAGGCTTTGCTATAATTTTCCTATAATATCCAGTCAAATTATATTTAATCAGAGATATCTGGATTCAAATAATGGATTAAACAAATGACATACCCCTAATCTTGAAAAATTTCCTATTTTAAACTCAGTCTCCTTCCAATCATGTTAATCACAAGGGGTTGCTATGAGGATAAAATGAATTACACATATGAAAATATTAACTAGCATAGACCTCATGAAGGACTTCTGATGTTTTCTTCTTGAATGTTCATCATCAAATTCTTGACTAGCTAAGTGGTTTTCCTTCCAGAGGACTTTCTCTGAATGTGCTGTCTGGGTGGGGACTCCTCCTCATGACTCTCTCTAAGGAAACTGAGGGAAGCTTGGCCTTTCCTCTACATATTCTATCCAGGGAATCAATGAGGGACTAAACTTGACCAAACAGCTTAGTGAACTCAATGGAGGAGACGTTTAGAGTTTAGATTCATTACAGAGGTAGTACTGCTATAGGAAACTCTTTTTATGGCATAATGACAGAATGTCTTGTTCTGAAGAAAATCAATATTATGGAAATTCCCAAAAGATAGAAATTAAGTGTCTTCCAATAGCTTGGATTAATAAGCCTAATTTATGATTTGTACAAACAAAGGACCTCTATAGTACAGAGGGGCTCAGAGGCCTTGGTAAATCACTTACCTTCTATTTTTTTCTTAAAAAAGAGGGAATAATAATGCATGTTATATTGATGTCGTTACAAAGTTCAAGTGAGAAAACAAGGATGAATGCATTCTGTATAGGCCTACACAGAATGTGACTCAATGCTCATTTCGGTGGTATGGAAATGAGGGTCTAAGCATTGAAAGGATTAATGGTGTACATCCTATACACTTGTAGCAGGCTTATTGAACATGACAAACCTAAAAAATAAGGCTATTATCTGAAAATATGAAAAAGAATGGTTGATTTTTGTCTTGGAGTATAAAAATATATGTAAAAAGAGTAAAAGTAGAATGATATATTCCCCAAGACAAGCATGAATAACAGATAAAACTAAAAGAAAAGGTAGCTTTGTGATTTTTATGATACTAAATAATATCATATGATTAGAATATTTAATTTAAATATTTATTCTTTCTCCCCTGATGAAAAAAAAAAACACATATACCCTTTCCAATGCCTTGGCCCATTTCCTCAAGCCTACCACAGTGCTTTGTTCATCACAGGAATTCTTTACTAGATGTATTTCTACTAGGCTGAATTTTCCCTTATAGGTAAATTTGTCTATCAGTGAAACACCACATTCACACCAAACTAGAAACAACAACAAGAAAATGCTTACCACCTGATTTTCTTCCCAAGAGTTAGGAAAGACGCTAATAAAGTCTTTTACTTTTCAAGGATAACAAGGGACTGACCACAAACGTGCCCTGTGTCTCTAACTACCTGTCCTGAGAAGAATGACAACTAGTTTTACGTAGATGGTGGGGTCTGAAATCTCAACTGTTCGAAATTTGGGGGAAAATTAGAAGGTACTGAGCAGACCTACTTTATGCTTCAGTTTCCTTGTGTGAGAATTGGGGTTAAAATTAAAGTAATTATGGTGATGGTAATAATACCAATGATGGGGATAATAATAATGGTAATGATGGCAATACATACCCACATGGTTGCGGTGACATTTAAATGAACTAATTCTCCTGAGAGGTCATTTTCTTAATTACCTTAATTCATTTCTGATAACCCTGCCCCTAACTAAAAAGATATAAAAATATAATTCTATTAATTTTAATGGGAAGTTATGATGATTTTGATCCTAATCAAATGAAAACAATTTTTAAAGGTAGGAAAAATATGTTACATAATGAAAACCGTTCATATAAGTAATAAACATCTATTTGAAAGTATTATATTAATTCAGCTTATATGTAAATTTTAATGAAACAAAGGTTTCTTTATTCACTGAAGGAGTACAGGGAAGACGGATAGGGTGAATGAGGGTGCAAAGAGTTTTCTTTAGAAATGCATTCTATTGACTGGGCGTGGTGGCTCACACCTGTAATTCCAGCATTTTGGAAGGCTGAAGCAGGTGGATCACCTGAGGTCAGGAGTTCAAGACCAGCCTGACCAACATGGGGAAACCCCGTCTCTACTAAAAATACAAAATTAGCCATGCATAGTGGCGCATGCCTGTAATCCCAGCTACTCAGTAGGCTGAGGCAGGAGAATTGCTTGAACCCGGGAGGCGGAGTTTGCGGTGAGCAGAGATCGTGCCATTGCAGTCTAGGCAACAAGAGCGAAACTCCATCTCAAACAAAACAAAACAAAACAAAACAAATGAATTCTATTTAAAAACCATTTTCTTCAACAAGTTTTCAATGTTTGGGGGCTTGTGATTATCTTGCCCTCAAGCTAAACTGAATAAATTGATAGCATAGAAAAACTATTTTATGCTAAAATAAACGCTATAACAGTAACACTCTGAAACACGTGGAAACAGCATACATGCAAGGCAAACTGAAGAGCCTTAGACAATGTTATTTGGTTAACTTCCTTGGTATCTATATGTAAAGCAAAATGATCTAAGTCCATTCAAAATGTAACTCAGTTCAATTTATTCTTCATGACAATCTGTAACCGAAAACTTTAAATTGATGAATTTGTCTTTGCCCAAAACTATCATGTTGAAATATGACCTTCTTCTTTTTTTTTTTTTTTTGGTCGTTGGGAGGGGCAGAGCCTCACTCTGTCGCCCAGGCTGGAGTGCAGTGGCGCAATCTCGGCTCACTGCAACCTCCACCTCCCGGGTTAAAGCAATTCTCCTGCCTCAGCCTCCTGAGTAGCTGGGATTACAGGCACCCACCACCACACCCGGCTAATTTTTGTATTTTAGTAGAGACAGGTTTTCGCCATGTCGGCCAGGCTGGTCTCGAACTCCTGACCTCAGGTGATACACCAGCCTCGACCTCTCAGAGTGCTGGGATTACAGGTGTGAGCCACCACGCCCGGCCTCATCTTCTGTATTATATTTATTTTATGTGTTTGGGGAATAAAAAAAATCATCATATTGAAAACAAGAGAGTCAGTGTCCAAGTAGCAGCATGCCTTTTCAAAATGGAGCTTATTCTGTAACTATTTGTTAAGTATGATGCAATCTGTACTTAACATAGTTCAAGACACGAGAGTAGAAACTTAATTCTAATTGATCTTTCTTCTTCGGCACCTCTTCCCTTCTTTTTCTCCCATATTCCTTCCGTCTCTGGAGACTATATTTAAAACTTAAGCTTCATAGAACACCTCAGAAAAGAGCCTATGATTTTTACCACCTGCAAAATAATGTCTCAAAGCCATTCAAAACGATGTCTCTCCTTCAACTTTGCAAAAATTCAAACTGACTTCAGATCTCCATCTAAACTATGCAATTTTTCTGAGAAAATGAAAATATAGCATAGGCATGTCATGCTGTTTTCCAATCTCCCTGTGAGGTATCGTGATAAATATATACTATTTTTTAGATGAAGCTGCCCAGTGAGACAAAATGAGCTGTCCAGCTTTACAAAAAAGCTGGATCCCAACCATGTAGCCGCCTGTCCTGTGTTACCTTGCTTCCAAAGTATGCTTTTCTCAGAGGGAGTGCATTGGAAGTTCAAACAAACATCTCTTTCTATTCCCAGCCTCAAAAAATAAGTTAAGACTTCTACAAGCATCTGTCTGATATGCTTCCTTTAGAAGCTCTCAATTTGTTGCTTGGTTGAAATTCTAGTCATAGCGTATTCACAGACTCATGTAAGCAAGTATCCCCAGCTAAGAGACTCCCACTTTTTGCTAGCCCAATACATTTGAGGGCACACCTATTTCTAATAGTGGCATATTGTTGATATTATAATGGAAATGGTGGACAAGGGATTCCTGAAGCGCCAGGGAATTGTAGTTTGAAACATGTTGCAGCAGCCATCGGCATGTGTTTTGCAAATTCCAACTTTAGGGAACATAGTTGATCAAATGACCCAAGCTGTACAATCTGAAATCTATCAATGTGTTTGAGTCAAGAATATGCTTCCCATGGAATGAGAAATTGGAGTAATGTTTTAAAATTAATAATGTTTAACATTCTACCTCTGATTGCATTAGCAGATAAGACTAGAAAATAGCAACACCACTCTTCTTTGTTATAGGAATGTTACTGAAAATATAGGCCATGATTCATATCCATATGAGACTCTGAGGGAAAAATCTGATTCAGAAAAAAACAGGAAAGCTAATAAGAAAGAACAAGTAAGTAAAGCAAGTGCTTTATCTGAAAATACATATTTCTTTTCAATTTATGAATTTTGTAATTAGCCATGTTTCATTCTTTTTTATTTTTCTTCTTTGAAGTTTGAAACCAAATATACAGCCCTATTCTTACAAAAATGTTTGTTTCCTCCAGTTTATTATTTTCAGGCTCTACTTCAGGAGACTTTTACTTACCTTTAACAAGTGCTGTGGTGGGCTTCAAACATGGAAATTCCTTTGAACACAGACCTATAAGTACCATGAACAAACTATAAAATTATCTTACTGGTTTTGAATTTGCTGTGTTCTAAGATAGGGGAGATTTCATCTGTGAAAAATTTCTGAAACCTATACTAATCATAATATGAATTGTGCAGATTATTCCCTGTACCTCTGAGAATATTTCAGTTCAGTAAATGAAGAATCACCCATTCTACAGTCTAGAAATTTGTATTATGATTAGTTTAGCTCACAATGGTGAGACATTTAATGGTTATAAGCCAAACTCAATACATATGTCAAATGAAATGTTTCTCTTTTTGTGTTAGGTAAGAAACCCGAAGTATTTGGATTAAGATTTAAGTCCTAGCAGAAGGATAAAATGGGGCACACTCTTATTATAGAATTGATAAACATTACATTGAGAGACAAAGATATTAAATCTAGAAGAGGTAGCTACCCCACGAAAAATCAAATAAGGAAATCAATAATCACAACTTATTAGTAAATGTAGTCATACTACTTAGCAGTTAATATCAATCCTAGAATGACATAAATAGTAATTGTTTTGAGGTTCTCAACACTTTTGCTCTTCCCAGGATGTGGTGTAGGACACTTAAGAAATAAGTGAAATGCCAAAACCAAACAAAATTATGTAAATAAGTGAACATAAACATACATATACTACATATGTAAAACTCTTCACCAGGATTCTCTTTAAAATTATGGAAAAATCAATTAATGATTTTACTCACTTATTTATCATTTTTCCTACTATTAAAATCCACCTTTGATATAATTGTAAATATTAAATAATACCCAACAGCATGTTGACATGCTGAAATTCACCCACTTGAAACTCACAAAAGATAAAGTGAATTAGAACTTAAGATAGAACCATTCTCCCTTCTCTTCTTGATTTCCTCTGACAACTTGGAGCTTCCCAGAAGTACCAAGTAGCAACAGTCATTAACAAAGCTCACTATTAGAAATTTGAGTAAAGGAGTAGGTCAAAGTAATCTTCTCAATAGGTCTTATGTTTTAGATGGTTACCTCCAAGGTCCTTACCCATTGTTGGGGATTCCATTTAATAAAAGTGGTTAGAAGTAGGACTTTGTGACTTAGATCATCACTTCTCAAATAGTTGACTCATTTTAGGAATGATCACAAGCCACTTGACACCTTCATGCATCTTGATATGGCACCAAAGAGACTAGAGAATATGATAGCCTTCCTAAATGGGACTGGGGAATTGGCTTCCTGAATTAGTTGCCTTGCATATGCTTACCCATTATAGAAGTACCAAAAAACCTATTATGAGTTCAGGAATTAAACATGTATCTTTGCATCTCAACTGAAACCCTTAGAGAATGAAGTGGGTGATATCTTATTCTCATGAAAAGTCTTCTTATTTTTAGATGGTATCTTGTGAAATTTGTGAACATCTTAGTTGTTCCACTTTTAAACATTTTTTTACAGTAGTACCCCTTTGATTTTACTTTCTGTGGTTTCAGTATTGGTGGTCAGCCACATTTCAAAAATAGGTGAGTAGAATATAATAAGATATTTTGATACAGAGAGAAAGAGAGAGACCACATTCACAAAACTTTTATTACAGTATATTACAATTGTTCTATTTTATTATTAGCTATTCTTGTTAATATCTTTCTGTGAATAATTTATAAATTAAACTTTAACATAAGTATGTATGTATAGGAAGAAACATAGTATATGTAGGGTTCAATACTACCCATGGTTTTAGGCATCTGCTGGGGGTCTTGGAGCACATTCACTGTGGATAAGTGGGGACTATTATAGTTATCTCCTTAGGATCATCTCTTCATCCTTTTACCTGTATTTAAAATGTATTTTAAAATGTAGCTAATGGTTGATTGCCAGGTGAGAAGTGAGCTTTATAATTATCTTTGAAATCTTGTCATTTAAAGGACCATTGACTGCCTAAATGACATTCAAACTTGAGTTGCATTTCAAGGAGAACATTGCCTGGTGTATTAGTCTGTTTTCACACTGCTGATAAAGACATACCTGAAACTGGGAACAAAAAGAGGTTTAATTGGACTTACAGTTCCACATGGCTGAGGAGACCTCATAATCATGGCTGGAGGTGAAAGGCACTTCTTACATGGTGGCAGCAAGAGAAAAATGAGGAAGAAGCAAAAGTGGAAACCCCTGATAAACCCATCAGATCACATGACACTGATTCACTATCACGAGAAGTGCACGGGAAAGACCAGCCCCCATGATTCAATTATATCCCCCTGGGTCCCTCCCACAACACGTGGGGATTATGGGAGATACAATTCAAGTTGAGATTTGGGTGGGGACACAGTCAAACCGTATCATCTAGCATAGGACTACTACCATTATCCTCTCTCTTTTTAAAACTCCTGGATGGAAATCTTACTTTAATTCATTCTCCTTTGAAATTTCGAACTGTCCAAAGAATGAATGCATATCTATGGGCCTCCATACAATGGTAGACAGTTGTCATCTGAGTGTCTTATATTCACTATAGTCTTAATCTCAAAAAAAGAGTAACAGGTAATTTTCGCTCTCAGGAATTCTTCTGTTATTACTGTCATCTTCCCTGAAATATAAATTAATCTCAGGAATTACCATACAACCTAGAGTGATTTTATTGTTTTAGCTTTATCTGCTGATATTTTTACCCATCTTGGGAGTGCCTCTATGACTATTCTATGTTAACCATTTAAATTCCATTGGAATAGGTAAGTTTTTACTGTGAGGGTGACCTGATTTAGATTTGTCTCCTGTGAAAAATCCTTGCTCATTATGGGAGTGACCATCAGTGCTGTAACTGCCAAAGATCATTACATTTTAATTTCATTAAAGATGAGTTATGAGAAGTTGTACTCAGAGTTTTTCTACCTGACTTCCTAATTTTTTAAAGTAGCAAAGAGGTTTGGAAAATAGAATGATCACAGCCGAACACTGAGTTAGTTCAGGGAAAGGAAGAGAGGTTGAAATATCTGAAAGGCCAAATCAAAGCATGGCAGTGGGTGGGGGGTAGTAAAAACGCAAACTCAATGCAGAAACTAAGCCACAGCTTTTCTTTTATGTAATATTAATGGGATTTTAATCTTAGAAACATTATTTCTTCTCCTACATTAGAATTTTGACCAGGTACATTCCTATACCCTCCCTCCTGCACCTCCTATAGTTTTCAAGAACTTGAATTCAAAGAGAGATGGGGTTGATGTCTGTTTTCCTTCATTTCCACGTATTACCTGGATTTCATAAGCAAATTTGATTGTGCAGGCTTCTAGTGTGCATCTTGAACATTTCTTCTCTCAAGTCTGCCAAAATAAAGTTTCTGTAGGATACTGCCTTACTTTGGATTTATATTATCATCTTTTACAAAAGAATATCAGAACTATGTGGGGCACTATAAGCATATTTTTTGTCATACCTGAGGAAAAAACTTGAAGATAAACCCAACTGTATTTAAGACTTCAACTTTTTCACTTTTATCAGTTCATGGTACGTAAAAAAGGATAAATGGCACTTCAATTATGCTCTCAGATGATACTAAATTGGGAATGTTGCAGCCTACAGGAATAAGAGAGAAATGACACTACAGGGACTAAAGAGGTTTAGCTATGTGGGTGGGCAAAAACAAGGCATAAAAATCACCCCAGAAAAAGTTCCAAGTAATTTTAAACTGTCCTGTGCTTACAGGCATATGTATATATGTGGGATTACATGTGCAGCTATTCTGTTACATTATTTCAGTTTGAACACATAATTTCATAGAAGAAAAGCAAGCCGAGATCGACCATCATAATCTAGGGTATCTACTGCTTCCTCTATGCAGTGTTTTGGTCTTGGGAAATGCTTGTATACGTAAGTTCTTTTTTAAGTTTATTTAAAATGAGGGGATTGTGGCCAGGGGTGGTGACTCATGTCTGTAATCCCAGCACTTTGGGAGGCTGAGGCAGACGAATAACCTGAAGTCAGGAGTTTGAGACCAGCCTGGCCAACATGGTAAAACCCCATCTCTACTAAAAATACAAAAATTAGCCAGGCATGATGGTGGGCACCTGTAATCCCAGCTACTGGGGAGGCAGAGGCAGGAGAATGGCTTCAATCCGGGAGGCGGTGGTTGCAGTAAACGGAGATCATGCCATTACCCTCCAGCCTGGGTGACAGAGAAAGACTTCATCTAAAAAAAAAAAAAAGGGGGGGGATTTATAAGAGCTCTCCAGCCATTAAAATTACATTAATAAATATTTGAGTCATTGTTTTTATGGCAAGTGGAGTATAGAAAATATAGCCATTTGAAAATAAATCGAAAATTGAATTATCTCTGGTGATATTATTCAAAGGATTACTCTTTTTTGGGGGGAACAAAACTCGTTTTTTCTTTTTTTTATTATACTTTAAGTTCTGGGATACATGTGCAGAACGTGCAGTTTTGTTACATAGGTATACACATGCCATGGTGTTTTGCTGCACCCATCAACCCGTCACCTACATTAGGTATTTCTCCTAATGCTATCCCTCCCCTAGCTCCCCACCCCCGACAGGCCCCGCTGTGTGATGTTCCTCTCCCTGTGTCCATGTGTTCTCATTTTTCTTTATAAGTGAGAACATGTGGTGTTTGGTTATCTATTCCTGTGTTAGTTTCCTGAGAATGATGGTTCCCAGCTTCATCCATGTCTCTGCAAAGGACATGATGCATCCTTTTTTATGGCTGCATAGTATTCCATTGTGTATATGCACCACATTTTCTTTATCCAGTCTATCATTGATGGGCATCTGGGTTGGTTCCACATCTTTGCTATTGTGAACAGTGCTGCAATAAACATACATGTTCATGTGTCTTTATAGTAGAATGATTTATAATCCTTTGGGTATATACCCAGTAATGGGATTGCAGGGTCAAATGTTATTTTTGTTTCTAGATCCTTGTGGAATTGCCACACTGTCTTCCACAATGTTTGAACTAATTTACACTCCCAGCAACAGTGTAAAAGTGTTCCTATTTCTCCACATCTTCTCCAGCACTTGTTGTTTCCTGACTTTTTAATGATTGCCGTTCTAACTGGCGTGAGATGTTATCTCATTGTGGTTTTGATTTGCATTTCTCTAATGACCAGCGATGATGAGTTTTTTTTTTCATATGTTTGTTGGCCCCATAAATGTCTTCTTTTGAGAAGTGTCTGTTCATATCCTTTGCCCACTTTTTGATGGTTTTTTTTTTCCTGTAAATTTGTTTATGATCTTTGTAGATTCTGGATATTAGCCCTTTGTCACATGGATAGATTGCAGAAATGTTCTCCCATTCTGTAGGTTGCCTATTCACTCTGTTGATAGTTTCTTTTGCTGTTTAGAAGCTCTTTAGTTTAATTAGATCCCATTTGTCAATTATGGCCTTTGTTGCCATTGCTTTTAGTGTTTTAGTCATAAAGTCTTTGCCCATGCATATGTCCTGAATGGTATTGCCTAGGTTTTCTTCTAGTGTTTTTATGGTTTTAGGTCTTACATTTATATCTTTAATCCATCTTGAGTTAATTTTTGCATAATGTGTAAGGAAAGGGTCCAGTTTCAGTTTTCTGTGTATGGCTAGCCAGTTTTCCCAACAACATTTATGAAATAGGGAATCCTTTCCCCATTGCTTGTTTTTGTCAGGTTTGTTAAAGATCAGATGGTTGTAGATGTCTGGCATTATTTCTCAGGCCTCTATTTTGTTCCATTGGTCTATATATCTGTTTTGGTACCAGTACCATGCTGTTTTGGTTACCATAGCCTTGTAGTGTTGTTTGAAGTCAAGTAGCATGATGCCTCCAGCTTTGTTCTTTTTGCTTAGGATTGTCTTGGCTATCTGGGCTTTTTGTTGGTTCCCTATGAAATTTAAAGTAGTTTTTTTCTAATTCTGTGAAGAAAGTCAGTGGTAGCTTGATGGGATTAGCATTGAATCTATAAATTACTTCGGGAAGTATGGCCATTTTCACAATATTGATTCTTTCTATCCATGAGCATGGAATGTTTTTCCATTTGTTTGCCTCCTCTCTTATTTCCTTGAGCAGTGGTTTATAAAATAAATGGTATTCAAATAGAAAGAGAGGAAGATAAATTGTCTCTGTTTGCAGATGACATGATTGTATATTTAGAAAACCCCATCGTCTCAGCCTCAAATCTCCTTAAGCTGATAAGCAACTTCAGCAAAGTCTGAGGATACAAAATCAATGTGCAAAAATCACAAGCATTCCTATCCACCAATTATAGAGAGAGAGCCAAATCATGAATGAACTCCCATTCACAATGGCTACAAAGAGAATAAAATACCTAGGAATACAACTTACAAAGGATGTGAAGGACCTCTTCAAAAGATTACTCTTTATGACTTCTGTACATCATCTCAGTTTTTAAAAAATCAGAAATTGGCTTTGCACACTGAAGCCACACTGATGACTTCAATTACCAGGCTCACATGTATTTTGGAATCATGACACTAATGGAATGGTGGACATTCTTAGGGATTATTTGGAAGAAATGAGTACTAACACCAATATTCACAAGTTAACTTAAGGTTTATGTATTCAACTGTAGGAAATGTAGCTGTGCCCTGGGAAAATTGGATCATTACTAAGGTAAAAAAAGTAGGAAGTACCAAGAGGCCCACTGCTTGAAACTGATGCTAGTCAAGTGATTAGAAACAGAGTTTCTAGGACAGTACATTCACTAAAGGCTGATTCACCTGCCCCAGGAGGGTGCCACCCACAATATCCTCAATATTTTCACCTCCCTCTGAGTCATAGTCTGATGAGGTTAGGGCAGATTAGGCTAGGAATCAAGAAGACTAAAGTTCTAGTCCCAAACCTGTAGTTACAAATAATAACATCATGGACTGTCATTCCTTCCCATCACTTCCTTTCCCCCAAGTTTCAGCCTTCACATTTGGAAAAAGGAAGCAATTAGTCTAGAGTAGCAGTGAACTCCAGCCTCTTGGGGTCCGTGGTTACAGGAAGAAATCTTTGTAGCCATATGTGATTTCAGATGCTTAAGGTTTTGCCATTGGGTGAGTAGAAAAATAGCAGTGTCTTTAATAGATATAGGGCAGTCAGTAAGAAGAATGAGTTTCAGGATTAGAGTGGCCCATTTGATAGAGAAAATGATGACTAACAGGGAAAAAGTCCTTTGGTTTTTATGTTTATTCAGTCATTTACTACCATTTATTAGCATTGCAATTTGCTTGAACCATTATTTTCCCAACTGTTACATGAATATTCAACTATTTTTGTTATAATGATTAGATTGAAAAAGAACCATCAGAAATACAGCTGCTCTATTCCAGGCAGTTGGAAAATAGGTTAGCAGAGTCCGATAGCATAGAGGTAAAGGAAGAAGATGAATAAGTACCCATTAGAGTGAGCACTTAGTAGATCAATGGCAGCTGCCAAATACAGTTTTTTTAATGCCTCAGAATTTTAGTTGACTTTTAAATTATCTTTATCAATAACATAACATATAGCATAATATTCCAGGAATATTAAGTATGATGCACTCATTTACTAGATTATCTTTTTTAAAACAAGTATTTTTTTTCTTTAGCTCTTTTAGATTTATAGAAAAATTGATCAGAAAGCACAGGTAGTTCTAATATAACCCCTCCCCAATATTGCCTACTATTAATGTTGCATTATATAGTTTTAATCAGGTAATGTAATTTGGATCTTAAGAAAGTAAGTAGTGAGGCTGGGCGTGGTGGCTCATGCCTGTAATCCCAGCACTTTGGGAGGCCGAGGCGGGCGGATCAAAAGGTCAGGAGATCAAGACCACCCTGGCCAACATGATGAAACCCCATCTCTCCTAAAAATACAAAAAAATCAGCCGGGTGTGGTGGTGGGCCCCTGTAGTCCCAGCTACTTGGGAGGCTGAGGTGGGAGAATGGCGTGAACCCAGGAGGTGGAGCCTGCAGTGAGCCGAGATCATGCCACTGCACTCAAGTCTGGGTGACAGAGCAAGACTCCATCTCATAAAAAAAAAAAAAAAGAAAGTAAGTAGTGAATGGATATGAAGATACTTAAGGGACAAGAATAGACTGCAATCAGATCAAAGAAGAAATGGGAACCAAATAGAAAAACAGGCAAAACAAGTTTTCTCTTGGTAGTGGTGTTTGTATTAGCTTTTTTCTTCCTTTTTTATCCTGGTTTTGGGTAATGGGATTTGTAAATCTGTTTAAAACTAAAGAGAAATAGCCAGGGCATAGGGCTAAGGCAAAGATGAAAGAGAAAACAAAAAAAAAATGAGAATAAACATTAAAGAGATGAGAGTAGTGATGCAGATATTATGGGAGAAGGATGTTTTTGGAAATAAAAGTACTTGGAAACTGTCCTCTGAAATTCTAGAGGGGTAGCAGAAATAGAGTGAAAATGAAGTCATTTAGTTGGAGAGAGAAGGTGAATTGAAGGTTGTATTAGTCCATTTTCATACCTCTATGAAGAAATACCTGAGACTGGGTAATTTATAAAGAAAAAGAGGTTGAATGCACTCACAGTTTCACATGGCTGGAGAGCCCTCGCAATCATGGCAGAAGGTGAAGGAGAAGCAAAGTCATGTCTTGCATGGTGGCAGGCAAGAGAGTATGTTCAGGGGAACTGCCTTTTATCAAACCATCCAATCTTGTGAGACTTATTCACTATCATGAGAACAGCACAGGAAAAACCCACTCCTATGAATCAATTACCTCCCACTGGGTCCCTTCCATGACACATGGGGATTATGGGAGCTACAATGCAAGATGAGATTTGGGTGAGGACACAGCCAAACCATATCATGCCAACCCTGGCCCCTCCCAAATCTTATGTCCTCACATTTTAAAGCCAAGCATGTCTTCCCAACAGTCCCCCAAAGTCTCAACTCATTTCAGCATTAACTCAAAGGTCCACAGTCCAAAGTCTCATCTGAGGCAAGTAAAATCTCTTCTGCCTATGAGCCTGTAAAATTAAAAGCAAGTTAGTTACTTCCAAGATACAATGGGGATACAGGCATTGGGTAAATACACCCATTCTACATGGGAGAAGTTAGCCAAAACAAAGGGGCTACAGGCCCCATGCAAGTCCAAAATTCAGCAGAGGAGTCAAACCTTAAAGCTCCAAAATAATCTCCTTTGACTTTGTGTCTCAAATCCAGGACAAGCTGATGTGCACAGTGGGTTCCCACAGTCTTGGGCAACTCCACCTTTGTGGCTTTGTAGGGTACAGTCTCCCCCCTGGCTGCTTTCACAGGCTGGAGTTGAGCATCTGTGGCTTTTCCAGGTGCAATGTGCAAGTTATCAGTGGATCTACCATTCTGGGATCTGGAGGACAGTGGCCCTCTTCTCACAGCTCCACTAGGCAGTGCCCCAGTGGGGACACAGTGTGGGGCCTCCAACTCCACATATCCCTTCCACACTGCCCTAGCAGAGGTTCTCCATGAGGGCTCTGTTTCTGCAGCACACTGCTGCCTGACATCCAGGCATTTCCATACATCCTCTGAAATCTAGGCAGAGGTGGCCACACCTCAATTCCTGACTTCTGTGCACCTGCAGACCCAACACCATGTGGAAGCCACCAAGGCTTGGAGATTTCACCTTTGAAGCAATGTCCTGAGCTGTACATTGGCCCCTTTGGCCATGGCTGGGATGCAGGGCATCAAGTCTAGAGACTGTACAAAGCAGCAAGGTCCTGGGTCTGGCCCACAAAACCATTTTTTCCTTCTAGGCCTCCTGGCTTGTGATGGGAGGGGTTGCTGTGAAAACCTCTGGCTTGCCCTGGAGACATTTTCCTCATTGTCTTGGTGATTAACATTTCTCTCCTTGTTACTTATGAAAATTTCTACAGCCAGCTTGAATTTCTCCTCAGAAAATGGGTTTTTCTTTTCTATTTCATGATCAAGCAGCAAGTTCTCCAAACTTTTATGCTCTGCTTTCCTTTTAAATGTAAGTTCCAATGGCAAACCATATCTTTGTGAATACATATAACTGAAGGGTTTTAATAGCACCCAAGTCACATCTTGAACACTTTGCTACGTAGACATTTCTTCCACCAGATACCTTAAATTGTCTCTCACAAGTTGAAAGTTCCACAAATCTCTAGGGCAGGGGCAAAATGCCGCCAGTCTCTTCATATCAGAAGAGTGACCTTTATTCCAGTTCCCAAAAAGTTCCTCATCTTCTGAAACTACCTCAGCCTGGACTTCACTGTCCATCACTATCAGCATTTTGGTCAAAATTGTCATTCAGCAACTCTCCAGGAATTTTCAAAATTTCCCAGATCTTCCTGTCTTCTGAGCCCTCCAAATCTCTAGGAAGTTGCAAACTTTCCCACATTTTCCTGTCTTCTCTTGAGCCCTCCAAACTGTCCAACCTATGTTACCCAATTCCAAAGTCACTTCCACATTTTTGAGTATCATTATAGCAGTACCCTACTTTACTGGTACCAATTTACTATATTAGTCCATTTTCATACTGCTATGAAGAAATACTCAGAACTGACTAATTTATAAAGAAAAAGAGGTTTAATGGACTCACAGTTCCACATGGCTGGGGAGGCCTCACAATCATGGCAGAAGGTGAAGGAGGGGCAAAGGCACATCTTACACGGCAGCAGGCAAGAGAGTGTGTGCAGGAGAACTGCCTTTTATAAAACCATCAGATCTTGTGAAACACATTCACTATCATGAGAACAGCATGAAAAAAAACCCACCCCTATGATTCAATTACCTCCCACTGGTTCCCTCCCATGACATGTGGGGATTATGGGACCTACAATTCAAGATGAGATTAGAGTGCATACACAGTCAAATCATATCAAAGGTGTTTAACTCTGTGGGTCTTATTTTTTGGGTGCAGTGTGACTAAGAATGTGAGGCTGAGGAAGGTAGGTGTGGTTATAAAGAGGCCCTGAGGACAAGGGCCAGTGGAAGGAAATATGGAGATTGCACTGTTGTATTCAAAGGGAGGAGGTGAGAGGTTCTGGTATACCAGAAAATGGGAGCCTCCCTTCTGAGCTCTGTATGCAGATAGGACAGTGTATGCCATTAAGTGTGTGGGTCTTCTGGAAAGAAATAGTTTGGGCTTTGTTCGTTCTCTTCCTAAATGGTCTGGTGGAAAGCCTACTTAGAAGGGGCTACCAATTTCTTTTACGGTAAGGGATGACAAATGGCGATGCTGGTTCTTAGGGGCCGAAGAACCTCGACTTCTTCATTCAGGGTTAGCAAGGATCTTCAGGATTGAGGTCTTTGCAGGTCTCCAAGCCTGATGCTTTCAGTAGGTGTAGTTTGTATCACTCACAGGCTGAGAACATGGGAAAGGGAACCAGGCTTAGGGAGGCTTTCTTTGTATGTTGTTTACCCTTGTCACACAAGTAGATTCTTATTGTTGTTCATTCCCTGAGGGTTCAGTTCATTATCTCAGGCATTACAAGTTGTTTTGTTTTTAGTCCCTTTACATTTTATCACCTGGACAGCCTGTCTTGAAGTTGTTCCAGACTCCAGAGGGTTTTGGACATATTAAATTTTCTCATCAATTTTTTTCCCTCCCCTTCCCTTCCCTTTCTCGCTTTGTTGCCCCGGCTAGAGTGCAGTAGCGTGAGCTCGGCTCACTGCAATCTCCACCTCCCAGGTTCAGGTGATTCTCCTGCCTCAGCCTCCCAAGTAGCTGGGATTACAGGTGCCTGCCACCATGCCTGGCTAATTTTTGTATTTTGGTAGAGATGGGGTTTCACCATGTTGGCCAGGCTGGTCTTGAACTCCTGACCTGAAGTGATCTGCCTGCCTCAGCCTCCCAAAGTGCTGGGATTATAGGTGTGAGCCACCATGCCTAGCTTCTTTCATCCATTTTCTTACTTCTGGTTCTCTGTGTCTATGATTACTTCCCTTTTGTTCTTCTCTCTCCATTTTCCTTTCCCTCCTCCTTAGAACATTGGTCTGGAATCTCTCATTTGGTGAATAGAGAGAGGAGTGAAGAAATGTGTCTTTATTGACTTATTAGTCTGTAACATTTTTCAAAGCTGGTGTAAGGTAGGAGAATGTGTTGATGATAATCATGGATATTTTTATTGACTACATATTATGTTTGAGGTACATCATCTATTAATTCCTACAATAGCAACACATCTTGATACTGTAAAGTAATACTATTTTTGTTTCTATTTCACATATTAGGTAACCTTGATGCAAAGAAATAAAATAAATTTTTCAAGATCACACTTTTTTGTTTGTAAGTGATGGTACCCACCTCAAATCGGTCTAAGTAATTGGGTGTGTATTGGCTCACATTATTGAAATGTCTCTTAGTGGTCCTGTCTGCAGTCCAAGGTGGATGCTGAGGCTTAAATAATGTAATAAAAAGTTTATTTTCCATCCATATCCTGGTCTGCTTCCCTCTGTGTTGGCTTTATTTTAAAGAGGACTCCTCTATTATATTGTCTGCCATAGCAAGTTTAGCTCTAGGATTATATTACAGTTTCAGCATGCAATTAGGAGTAAAGAAAAGGCACTTTCATCTATGTAGCTTCAGACAAGTTGTTGGGATGGGCTCTAATTGGCCAGACTTTGGTCATGTGCCCATCCATGATCCAATCACTGTGGCATAGGTAGTGCAATCCTGAGGCTGCTGTGTTAGGCCTTAGATATACACCTACCTTGAAGTCCAGCACTGTGGAAAAGTCATTACACATAAACCATAAAGAATGTGTCTCCCTCACTCCCCCCTCCAGGACCATTTACAGAGAGAAGAATTGAAGGCGGGAATGCATATGGACGGTGAAAAAATAATACATTTCAACATCCTCTACTCCCAGCCTGTTGGTGTGAAATCCAGGATTTGGACACAGATAATCTGTCCCTTCATCCAGTACTATTCTGAGAAAGACTTGTGGTAGCTGAGTCACAGAATTTACCTCATTTAACATTCATCATTACACCTGGGGGTGAAAATTATTAACCCCATGTTATAGGTAAGGAACTCAAGTATGCAAGTAAAGCAGGCTTGCCTAAGTTTACAGTGTTTGTAAGTGACCAAGCCAGAAACTAAACTTAATGACTATTTGATTTTATTTTTGGATTCCTTTCACCCAATCATGGATGTCAGAATGAGCATCATCTGAATGGTTTCGAATGTCAGCAGGAGACAGAGGATGTGGTCTATATTAATCAATTTTACTCTTTTAAAACAACCATTGTATCTAAGTCCTTACCAAATATTTATTTTCATTGCATGTGGTCTACTGGTCAGTTTCAGCAGTTCTGCTTTTGATTGGGGGTGGAATTCAGGTCTATTCTACCTGTTGCATTCTCAAGCCCAGGCTAGAGTAGTAGAAGCTATCCAGTGGAAGCTCTTCTCACAGTCTTGAGATTCCTTTCTGGAATGTCAGAAGAAAAGACCAATTTTGCAAGCACATTTCAAGTTTCTGCTCATATCCTGTCCACTAACATTTCACTGGTTGAAGTAAGATATGTGGCCAAGTTCTACAGCAAAGGGCTAGAGAACTACACTCTACCCACAGTGGGAGGAGGGAGATGAATAGTTTCTGTGCAGTGGCTCGTGTCTGTAATCCCAGCGCTTTGGGAGGCCGAGGCGGGTGAATCACCTGATGTCAGGAGTTCCAGACCAGCCTGGCCAACATGGTGAAACCCTGTCTCTACTAAAAATACAAAAATTAGCTGGGTGTGGTGGTGCATGCCCATAATCCCAGCTATTCAGGAAGCTGAGGCAGGAGAATTGCTTGAACCTGGGAGGTGGAGGTTGAGGTGAGCAGAGATTGTGCCACTGCACTCCAGCCTGGGCAACAGAGTGAGACTCCGTCTCAAAAAGAAAAAAGAAAAAAAAGTTTCTGAATAAGTCAAAGTGTCATGAGGTATATTGAAGAACCTAGATCGAGGGTTTCAATTCACACTTGTATTATTTGTTATTTTTTTAAAAACACAACTTATAGGAGGAAGCATTATCAACCAATAGGCCTAGAAACATAGAGGTAATAAGTCAAACTTAAGGAGGTGTTGGTAGTGGGATTGACACCATATTAATGGTAAACCCAGGAAATAGTACTATTTGTAACAGTCATTGAAACTTGGCTGAAATATCTTTACATATTATTGTCTGGCATGAATATAATCATCACAATGCTTTCTTGCGTATATTAGGAGGGCAATCCATTAGCTTTGGAGCAATATTGTAAGCTAAAATTGAAAGAGACAGGCAACTCTGGAGTGAAAAATGGCTGTGACCATTTTGACAGCTAGAAAGTTAAATGCAACTGTTTGTTGAGGTGGAAAATAATATCCATAAAAGTCTTTTTATGCCAGCATCAGTTCAGGACATTGGAGCTTCATAGATAAATTGTTTTACTGGTTTTATTCAGGACTGATAGTTTGAATTCATTCTATTCTAAATTCTCTCTACTCACAAAGAACTACAACCTGATTTTTATACCAGCAATACTTCTCCATCATACCTCAACTCCAAGGCAGGTGAGTAAGGGGTGATTTCTGCTATTATTTGTGTTTAAGAAAAGGTAATATTGTTTCTATAACTGAAACTGCAGACTCCATTATTAGGAGAAAAAAGGATCATACTTTCAGGTGGAATTGAAGTTGGTGAGTTGGTTTGATTTTTGCAAGTGAGAGATGTTGAATACATTCAATTCTTTGTTCAGTAAGAGGAAACATTTTCATATACCTAGTATGGTTATATGTACTGGAGAGGAGAAAAAGCAGACAAAATAGAAGGTATGGTTTCTACCCAGAGTGGAGAGAAATTATAACCGAAAGGAAAGAAATCTGCAGTATGAATCAGCAATCCTAGATTTTACTGTTAACTAGTATTTGGACTTTGAAGGAACAATAAAATCTTCCTAGGATATAACTTTCTTATCTTAAAAATAAGACAGTTTACATTTACTCCAGTGGCAGCTCTGATTCAAATATTATAGAATGCTAAGCGGTTTGCTATTAATTGGAAAGGTAAAAAAAAAAAAAAAAAAAAAAACGTGAACACTTCATGCATTTAACAATTAGGTGTAGAGTGCCTAGTATTAGTGACAGGTTTTGTTCTCAGTGCTGGGAATGGAGTTGTAAAGGAGGAAAAGCTCCTGAACATAGAGAGCTTACATTCTGGTGGAAAGACAGTCAATAAGCAAATAAACAAATAATTATATAGTTTAATTTCAAGTATTAATCAATGCAGAAAAAATAAAGCAGACTATGGGAAAAGAGAGTGACTGGGTAGGATAATTATTTTTAGATATGGTAATCCAAAAAGTTCTTTTTTTTTTTTTTTTTTTTGAGATGAAGTCTCACTGTGTCGCCCAGGCTGGAGTGCAGTGGCGTGATCTCTGCTCACTGCAAGCTCTGCCTCCAGGGTCCATGCCATTCTCCTGCCTCAGCCTCCCGAGTAGCTGGGACTACAGGCGCCTGCCACCTCGCCCAGCTAATTTTTTTTTTTTTTTTGGTATTTTTAGTAGAGATGGGTTTCACCATGTTAGCCAGGATGGTCTCAATCTCCTGAACTCATGATCTGCCCACCTCAGCCTCCCAAAGTGCTGGGATTACAGGCATGAGCCATTCTGCCTGGCCCCAAAAAGTTCTATGTGAGATGATAACATTGGGGATCTGAATTAAATTATTGGGTTAATTTTACAATGATTTGGGGAAAATTATCCCTCTAGGAAACACAATGCAACTGAGGTGGGAGGGTGTTTGTGTGTTTAAAGAAGAGTCAAAACAATAGCTAAATGGTATTGCAAAATCTGTATGTTATTAAATAAAATAGTATAAACTGTATTCTGTGGTATAACATAAAAATGTGTTGAATTAATCAGAGAAGGAGGTAAGCTAAATAATTCTAGGATCTGGTTTTATGTCACTTTTGTTCTCTCATTAATAACCAAATTCCAGATATTTTAACTTCTGAACCTCTTGTATTCATTCTTTATTTCCATTCCAATATTGGTTCTTGGAGTCAAGTGGACAGTTTCAGAGACCATTGATTTGGAGCTATCCTTTTTCAAAAAGTAAATCTGATTATATAATTCCACTTGTAAATATATATTTATATATATATACACACACGTACATATAATTTAAATATGTCAAGTATTATATTAAATATTCTCTTAATATAATTAAGATATTAATATTAGTATATTAATAAGATAATATTTAATATATAGAAATAAACAATGTATGTTATCTATAATGTATAATATTATATATTATATATATACACTAAACATATATATATATGTGTGTGTGTGTGTGTGTGTGTGTGTGTATAGATTCTTCCCTATAGGCTTCAGAAGAAAAGAGAATTCAAACTATCTTAGTATAGAAGGACTGCTGTGATTTGACTGTACTCACTTCATCAGCCTGTTCTACCTCCAGGCTTCCCTCCTTATCCTAATTCTACACCCACACCCAACTACTGGCTATTTTCCAGAATGTCATGCTCCCTCATATCTTCATCTATTCCCTCTGTACTTCTGTCTCACTTCGTTCATGCGTTTTAGGAATGAATTAGGGTGTGCCTCTGCCAGAGTTTATTTCTTCAACTCACATTCTGTTTCTGTGGCGCTTAACAAGTTGCAGTGTACCTGTCTCTTTGATTGCCTTTGTGCTCCACTAGACTGAGTTCCCTGAGAATTTGGACTATGTTATTAATCTCTGTATTTCTGGTATTTTACTCTATGCCCTGTATGTGTTCAGTACATGTTTTGAGAAATGCTGAATATAGTACTTAATATATGGATTATTTAATTTTTAAGAGCCTGACTGTATCTTTATTTATTTATTTATTTTTTTGAGACGGAGTCTCGCTCTGTCGCCCAGGCTGGAGTGCAGTGGCGCGATCTTGGCTCACTGCAAGCTCCGCCTCCCGGGTTCACGCCATTCTCCTGCCTCAGCCTCCCGAGTAGCTGGGACTACAGGCGCCCGCTACCACGCCCGGCTAATTTTTTGTATTTTTAGTAGAGACGGGGTTTCACCGTGTTAGCCAGGATGGTCTCGATCTCCTGACCTCGTGATCCGCCCGCCTCGGCCTCCCAAAGTGCTGGGATTACAGGCGTGAGCCACCGCGCCCGGCCGAGCCTGACTGTATCTTTAAAGCAGTTGATTATGTTGTCCTATTTGTTTCTTACCCCTGTTTTCTACTTTCCATATCAAACTTCATGTTTACACAAAATCCAGGTGACAATTAAAAACACATATCTCATGCTAAAAGAAGAAAACACGCATACCATGTGAAAGACTAGTCTTTTCCAAGGACATACTGAAAAAATAAATACTTTTAAATTTAAACTCTACACATGAATATCCCTTTAGTGGTCATCATAATTGCATTAGCAATTCTCAACCCATTTGCCTCCAATAATAATGAAATGTTTGCTTTTGCATTTTTTATTTGTGGTAGACTCTTATAAAATGTGTCAGGATTATTTTTCTTACTAAAATAAGCAGCCTTAGATTAAGTTAGAATAAGAAAAATCTGGCTGGGTCCATGGTTTATCCCTGTACTCCCAGTGCTTTGGGAAGCTCAGGCGGATGATCGCTGGAGCCCAGGAGTTCCAGGTTGCAATGAGCTGTGATCACACCACTGCATTCCAGCCTGGGTGACAGACTAAGACCCTGTTTCAATAAACAGATGGATAGATAGATAGATCGATAGATAGATAGATAGATAGATAATAGGTAGAGAGATAGATAAATCTGGTCATTTACTGTATTTACTGTTAGCCTTTTTAGATTTATTTCCCACTTCTTTGATCACTGAGTATTGTCTTTTTTTTTTTTTTCGTTTTCCAAAACATGAAAAAGAAGGGAATTGAACGACAGTTTGTAAGTCTTTTCTCCTGCTTTTCACAACTGGCCAGGTCAGCATGATCACCATTTTATCTTTGAGAAAAATGAAGTTCAAAGAAATTAAGTGATTTGTATGAGCAGATATTGAAGAAAGAGGTAGGACTGAACCCAAGTCTGATAGACAGTAAAATAATATTCTTTTTTCTTCTACCATATCCCCTTATGAAGGTATGATCTAAGTAAAAGATCTATAGGTACTGATGAACAGTACCACATAAAAGTGAACAGACACACACACACACAAAATTAACTTCATTTTCTCAATAGCAGAAATAGCTTATTTAGAAATTCTGTAAAATGATTAAGCAGGCTTTGTGGTATTAGACTATAGGCAAAGGTACTGAGAATGCCTCCTTGAGCACCACTAATTCCACTGACTTTGTGTGAACTAATATTCACAACAAAAGCCACATCTAGAAGCATGGTGTAAGCAACACAGGAAGAGTAAAATTAATAACTGATTTTGAAATGACCTTTCCCAATTCATTATTCATAATAAGGACAGCATATGGCTATCCTTGTTCCTGGCTCATTCACAGTGGTCAGTGTCTATCATCATTACCAATAACTCAGTTCTTGGGTATGAGGTTGTTGAATATCCTGATAGCTAACATTCATTGAGCTCTTACAATGTTGCCGGCAGTGTTTTATGTTCTTGATTTATATATATTATCATACTTCAAATTCAGTGTATTCCTTTAAGATAGGTGCTTTTATTATAGCCATTTTCTAAAAAAAATTACTAAGGGCAAAAAAATTTAACTAACTTCTCCCAGGTTGTACCTGCTGGAATATCGCAAAGCAAGAATTGAATCCAGGCTCTCTGACTATGAAGCCTGTTCTCTCACTTGTCCATTTTTTGTTGGGGTTCTTGCAAATGCATTTAGCCTGGAGTCAGAAAACCTAACTTTAGTCTTAGATTTGGACCAACAAGATGTGTGAGTTCAGGCAAGTCACTTTCCCTTTCTGAACCCGTTTATCATTTGTTAAGGGAAATGAATGATGAGAAGAATGACTTCTAAAATATCTTGCAACTGACAAATTAAATGATTAAAATGTCAGAAACAGAAGCTCAGTAACTCACAGTAGGACATAATAATTTTCCAAGGTCATCCTGGCAAGATGATCCTGGCATAGACGTCAGTATTCACTACACCACAATAGTTTTCAAATTAATTTTTATTTTTACTTAATATTTAACCTGTGCTCCTTACTATCATTTTCCATAGAATTTCATCAGTTTCTGATCATATTTTATTAACTCCAATTAAGATGCACAGCATAGAGTGTGAAGGTGCATATATAGGAACCACAGGACAGGAAGTTTGAAATGAGATCTGTTCTTGTAAAGTAAGCATTCTGTTCCACATTTTGCCAATGAAGAAACCACATCTTTAAAAGCACAGAGGATGGATAATTTGACCACTTACATTGATTGCCCAGGGCCTGGACTTGCCATGTTCTAGGAATAAGTGTGCTTATTTTTTTTGGAGCTCTAGATTCCGCAGCATCTTCCTTTGTGCCTTGTGGCTAAAGGTAATTATTATCTTATAATCTATTGTAAACCCAAGATGATCACAATGGCTTAGAAGGTAGTGGGGTAAAATAGTTTTTTGAAATATCAGAATCCTTAGATGCAGCTCCAGTTTCTTCAACATTATGTTTTCTCAACTCTGCTGAGGTACTGTATTTGCCAGCTATGTAAGTTTTCTGCTTCCAATATGGACCAAAATTAATGAAAATGAAAAAGGTGTGTCTGAATCTGTGGATGCAGACACTAATTTCTCCAGTAACAGAGTTCACCTGATCCCTGTTTTTAGATGAACTAAAATATCAGAATCTTTATCTTATTTCTCTTCCTGTTCCTTCCCACCATCTTAACAATAAGGTCAATAAGCATTGCTTATATGAACCCTAGTCTTTTACTAGTCTTTGTGGTGTCCCTCTATAGATATTCATTAATTTTTCACCATAAAACTGAAAGCTAAATATTATATTTCCCATTTTGCAAATGAGGAAACTGATTCTGAGATAGATTAAGAAATTTATATAAGAACACATAGCTAGCCAGCTGGTGAAAAAGAGACCAAATTCCTTACGATTGATAAGCATATGATGTTGTTATGATGCTACATTATTTAGAAACTGAAAATTCCTCTTATCAGCATAATAATATTACTCTTTTAGATGCATCTTTCTTCATAGGCAATCCCTTCAATTGTGTGTCTGTAATGCATTTTATACATTTTTATTGAGTGATTGTCAACTATCATAATGTACATATACATTATATCTAATACAGCTCAAGAAACATTTTATAAAGTGAACACATATATGTAGCTAACATTCACATCAATATATTGAAAATGGCCAGCATCCTTTACAGCCATTACCCTTCCCAGATGTAATCTTAATTCTCACTTCTATTATCAAAGTTTAGCATTACCGATTTTCAAACTTCAAATACATGGAAACATACAGTGTGCACTCTTTTGTGCCTGACATCTTCATTTCTTTGCTTAGATTGAAATTCCCTTCTGGTTTCATATCCCACCTGCTTGACGAACTCTCTTGAATATTTTTTTGGTAGTACAGGTGTGTCAGGGGTCCCTAAGGTCATCCTTGGTTCAATGATTTGCTAGATAGACTCACAGAACTCAGAAAAGCTATAATACTCATGGTTATTTATTACAATAGAAGGATGTAGATTACATCAGCAAAGATAAAAGATATGTAACACAGAGTCTAGGAGACAGGAGGTGAAAACTTCCAGTTGTCCTCTCCCAGTGCAGTCTCTCCCAGTGGACAGTGCTTAATTTTCCCAGCAATGAGTTCACCCCTTCAGAGGGTACTTTCCTGACTGCCATTTTAAAAATGGACAGCTTTGTATTTCTCCACCTAATCACACATTCCTTATTTCACTTTTCTCCATAGCAAATGTTACCATCTGATATGATAAATTTATTTATCTAAAGCACCCTGACTGCAATATGCAATCCTGGGTTTTGTCTTTTTCACAAGCATCCAAAGTGACTGACAATGCCTGGCGCATTCAAAAAATATTTGTTGAATGAGTTAATGAATGATTCCTTATTGCTTATGCATCAGATAGTTATGAAAATACCTGCCTTAGAAATCTCATGTTTATTTTTCCTGAATGCTAAATGAAATATTATCTGTGTTGTACACATTTGTCATTTAAAAAATGTTCTTACTATATTTGGGAAAATCTTTGATTTATGAGTCTCAGTGGTATAAAAAGAGCTACTTACTGGTCTTGAAAGCAAAAGAATCAAATATTCATTTTCCCAGCCCCCTTAGTAACCACCATTCTGATTTGGTTGGGATCAAGGTGTTCTTTGAATTGTGGGACCTTTAGTGCTAAAATAGGCGCATCCCCACTAAAACTGAGACAGTTAATCATTATAATAGAAGTTAGGCATAAGCATGTGACCTATGTTTAGCCAATTGTATGTTACCTCCTTAAAATCTGACTGTGTGGTTAGTTATGTGAAGAAGTCAGTGACTTTCTTTCAGCCACAACAGGAATATTTGAGGTCCAGGGGCTGTGCTGGTCCTAGCACTGGTATCTGGTGTCCAGCAAAAGTGGTGTTCTGACCAAACGTAACTGATTTCTCATTTCACTTAAAGTAAGCCATGCAGCTCCCTAATACTCTTCCAAAAACCTTCATTTTATTTTTGTTAAATTAGTAATGGAGTGTTTCTGTTGCTTATAGGCAAGAACACTCTGATACACTCTTGATGGACTCCAAACAATTTTGAGAAAGTTGTAAAAATGTAAAAGCATTGATGATCATTTTTATTAGTGCAGAGCAGAGCTTAGCTGACCATCTAGATAGCCAGTGGAAAACACCTGCAAATAAAAAAGGGTTTTGCTGAAGTGGATATTGCATGTGATTTAAGGAGTCCAATTACAGCAAGTTTCAGACTGTGCTAGAAAATTACTTTATATTCTAGTTGTTAAACCTGTTGTGTTCAATTCAAATATGTTTCCATGACATAAAAGGTAGAGATTGGTTTAGTTTCCTTAAAACATGAAGGAAGTAGTAGCTGATCATGTATGAGCCAGTTTAGAAGAAAATCAAATATATTTTAAACGGCAAGGGAGCCAGAAGCATAATCATCAGGACGGGCTAATATTAGGCATCTCCATCTGTAGGGGGAACAGGTTTCCTTTAGAATTTTCTTCAGATCGGGAGTTCTTCCTGCTATGCAATTTTACTTTTTCTGCTTTGTCATAAGGAAAGACTTGAGGAACATTTTAGGGGGGAAATTTTAAAGGGTATGTTTATAGTTAGTGTTCAATATATAATGAAAAACCCATAAATTCATGATATACAGCAAAAAAAAAGTGTTTATTGCACTTGTATATGTGTTCATTGTGGATTAAAAGGTGGTCATGTTCTGCTGATCTTGGCTGATCCCTGCTTGGATTACTCAAGTAACCCAATTTTGCTCCACATGTCTCTCATCCTCCAACAGGTATTCCAGTGATTGTTTTTTTGTTTTTTTGTTTGTTTGTTTTTGAGATGGAATCTCGCTCTGTTGCCCAGGCTGGAGTGCAGTGGCGCAGTCTCGGCTCACCACAACCTCCACCTCCCGGGTTCAAGAAATTATTCTGCCTCAGCCTCCCAAGTAGCTGGGATTACAGGCACACGCTGCCACGCCTGGCTAATTTTTTGTATTTTAGTAGAGATGGGATTTCACTGTGTTGCCCAGTCTGGTTGTGAACTCCTGAGCTCAGGTAACCTGCTCACTTCGGCCTCCCAAAGTGCTAGGATTACAGACATGAGCCCCTGTGCCCAGCCCAGGATATTCTTATAGTGATGATAGAAATGTAGGAGAACAAACAGACATAGCCATGTCTTCTTGAAGCCCCAGTTTGAAACTGACACCTAGTCAATTTCACGTCATTATCTAGATTTCAGCAAATCACATCCCTAAGCTCCAAATCAAGAGGCAACACGGGTCATCCTGTGCATAGCGGGGAGGCACTGAACAGCTACATGGCAAAGGGCATAGGTCCAGGAAGGAATGAAGAGTTTGGGTCATCATTGTCATCCACCGTAATGTGTGTTATATCATCTTGGGTGTATGAAACTGGATTATGCTGGAAAGTGAGTTAAACAGGTGAAGGTAAATGTTATCACATTGCCTAATATTTCCAAGGCTATATCAACCTGCCTCTCTTACATATGTTCTCTTGAATTCTTTGTCTTTAAGTTACTGAAGCCATAACCAGCCAGACTGTCAGGTCCTGAACCACACTCTGTCATCCTTACATGTTTATTTCTCCTTGTTTCCTTCCTTCCTTCCATCTGACCATCACATAAAATACTGATTCAATGCTCTATGTAAACCATCTTGTTAGCGACTGGGAACAAAGCGGTGCAAAAAGATCAACAAGATCCCTCCCTCACAAGCCTTAAATTCCAGTGATAAAGACAGGCACTAATAAGTAATACACATAATTAAATTTTAATTGGAATTCCTTCCATGTTTTTTCTTACTCACTTCACTCTAGTTTCTGATCACTGTACTATATCTTCAACACAATAAGTATAGTCTCTGCCAGGCTTGTACACTTGCTGTTTCTGTTTGGAATGCTCTTCCTCCAGGTTTCTGTATGCATCATCCCTAAATGCCTCAAGCCTCTGCTCTAAAGTAATGGAGGCCTTCCCTGAACACCTGTCTAAGATAACAGACTTTCAGTCTCTTACTTCCCCTAATCCCTGCTTTAGTGTTCTCTTTATAGAGATTTTATGTGTATGCATGCATGTTTGTGTTTGTTTGCTTATCATATTTCTCCACTACCCTGCCCAGAAGATAAACTCTATGAGAGCAGGGACTTAAGCTGCTCCGTGCACTAATGTTTTGTGTACTTATGATGGTGAGTAGCATGTAGTAGTTGTCAGTGCTTTTTAATGTCGTATGCTCATATGACATTATTAGTAAACAATGAAACAATTCATTCCTATTTTTATCCATATTCAGTGTCCATGGATGCTGAATCTGTGTGGTGCCTACCATAATGATTCGATTTCCTTAAGGTTTCATGGATGTATAAGAACTAGATGAGAAGTTATTTCCCAGATTAGTTGCAGGGTCTTGGCTCCCACATCCAACTTTAATAGCTATAGATTTCAGAACATGGTGACAGATCTGTATTAAGTCATTGATTTAGCTATGTTAAAACTTTATCCTTTGGTTTCATTTTGAACCGAACCTCCTGCTAACACAGAATAGGCAAAAAGCTTTGTGTAGATTCTTCAGGCTTCCAAACACTTAACAGTGAGCCAGGCACTCTGCTAAGTACTTAACTGAAGTAATTTAATCTTCACAACAGCTGTGTAAATTATGTACTACCATGAGTCTACTTATAGATGAATAAATGAAAGTGCAGAGGGTTAACCAGTTTGTTTAGAGTCAAAGAGCTCTTAGATGGTGCAGTTGGTGTTCAAGTACAGACAAGAAACCCTGCCAGAGCCAGCATTCTAACCAAGATGTTAGCTGCCCTATTTATGTCCATAAAAAAAGAAATCCAAGCTACTTTAACATTGTTAAAGCTGATTGCATGTGTGGAATGAAGACAAAACAATCAAACAAAAAACAGTCCATTGACAAATGGTTAGTTCTGCTTACCGAGTCATGATCTCTATATGTGTTATCTTAGTTAGTACTCACAACAATCCTGTAAGGTAGGTGCAATTATGACTTGAAAGAATATGAAACTAAGATGCAAAATAATCTAACCACCTGACCAAATGCAATCAGAAAAAGCATGGGTACTGGGATTCACATTCAGGGAGCTGGGCTCCCTGTCTTATTCTTACACACTCCTGCTGCTTCTGTTGTCCTGCCCATCATGGAGGGAGGAAGTAGATAGTATCAGGGTCATTCAAACTGGGTCCCAAGGGAAAAAACATCAAAGCAGAAGGACAGGGGATGCTCTGAACAAGCATATTATTTAGAGTCAGGCAGACCTTGGCTCTCACTGTGATTCTGTTACTAATTTTGTCGACTTAATAATTTAATTTTTCTGGGCTTAAACTGCACAAGCTATAAAATAGAGATAATAATTTCTACCTAGCAGTATTTTTGAGAAGATTATACAAGACATTTAAAAAGATCACGAGTTAAAATAGTTTGTGAAATATATTTAAAAAATGCATGTTTTGGTTCTGCTTTTACCACTATTGTGAGGTTTAATATATTGTCAAGTCCACAAATTATATGTAGGTATCTACACTTCTTTACCCTGAATAGTTTTTTGGGCAAACCATGCTTTGCTTTGCTTTTCAATATTAATCTGTCCATGATACTCACTAAATATGCTGCTAATAATCTCAGTTTAGTTTCGATAATGCCTCAACCTCTAGGTTTTACACTATTTTATACTCTTTGTAGAACTTCCATCTTCTGGTTCATGTTAATGTTTGCTATTCTCTATTTATCATCTAGAGGCAAGAGATGGGCAAATGCAGGTGTCTAGAGATAAAAAATTAAGAGCATTTTAAAATAAGGGCAGTCTGAGTCAGTCACTTGGGAGAGAGAGCTCAGGTTGAGGTCCAAAGACAGCCTTGAAAATGGTGCTAGGCTGATAGAATAGAAAGTCATGAAGTATGGGAGCTACAGAAGCAGGAGGATGAGCAGCAGGATGCAAGATGATCCTAAAGAGGTACCAGAGTTCTAGGCAATGAAGGATGAAAGCAACATCCAGGGCAGACACAGTCCTCTGTTTGGTTGTGTCTAGTTTCAGGATAGAAGGATTATGTTTAGGATGGCTTTAAATGAACTTTGTGGGGCTTGACTGGTTCCTGCTAGCAGCTGTAGGAGGAACATTTGAATTTTAAGAGAAAGCAAGCCTCAACGTAAAGCAATGACTTGTGAGGGTTTCATTTCAGCAACAGGAAGCACATGTCACTGGAGGTCAGTGGAGGTCAGCCTTCCCAAGAGTCCTGAGATTCCACCCATGAGTGGTCGGCTGTTGTGCCCGTAGGTGCCAACTCTTAGAATTGCAGAGGCTCTCTAAATTTCCAAGTAAACGTTGAGTGTGCCTGGATGCTCAAGCAGAAAATTGAAATACCTTTGGGTCCAGTTAGAGCCCTTCCTAGCTTTCAGCTGCCTTACTTTTGCTGCAACAAACTCAGGATCTTAGAGAATTTGCCCATCTGCTCAGCATATTCAGGCTAAAGACCTTTGCGTCTGATTCCTAATGAGCTGAACTCATCCTCCCAAATCAATTGGAATGCGAGAGGTGAGTGCCTCCTGAAATGTGAATGGCTTCCTCACTTTTATGATGTTCATTACAAGGTTCTATAAGTCACTGGGGCATCCAAATTTGTTTTTAATGATGAACTCCAATAGCAAACCTAAAAGAGTGGGTGGTAAGGGAATGGAATAAAACCATGGGATTCCTGCCTGCCATTTCCACATAGTCCATCATTTACAGGGTACTTAAAGAGGAAGGATCTGTGTAAAAACAAAATGGAAAGTGTGAGGCTGGTGGGTATAGTGTGCATTTGAGACTATATATGCAGAAGTGAAAAAGATTGGGTTTGCATCCACGTGCATAATTTATGCGACCCTGGGCAAGCACTTAACTTTCTTTCTTTGATTCTGTTTCTTTAGGTGTAAAATGGGAATTATAACATCATAACATTTTTGAAATGATTGATTGCTCTAAATGTATGTGGAGTGGTTGTCACATTTTATGGTACTTAATATGTGCTTAATGTATGTCACTGATTATTGCTATTCCTGACTTTTGAGTTTTTCTAACTTTTTTATTTTCCAAGTTTACCTTAATTCATTGACTTGATTCTCTCTCTTCTCCCCTTCCACCTTCCCCTCCCTCCCATACATTATATCAAAAAGAGACTGAATCTTTCTCCATCACGAGATACATTTCAGTACTGTGGCACAAATCAGCATATTTTAGCATATGTATAAATGTTAACTAATTCCTCAATCTGATTAAAACTCGTGTTTGGGGACTATATCTTAGGACAGGAAGTCTGACCTACATCTGAGAAATGTGAATCGTGGCTTTCAGCAGTGGAAGGAATTTTTGTATGAATCATGCCAGGGAACAGATTCTTCATCACCCGAGCTGCACGACTGCATGATGGTACACCTTCTTTTGTCTAGGCATGTTTTTCTCTGGGAAATTTAGGCAAAGAGAAAAAGATTTCACATATTTTTTTCTTCCTTTTCAATAACGACTATATTTTCTAGTTACCGTTATTTTAGCTCTGCCCTTTAGTTAACATGAGATTAAACTGTCAAGAAGTTGAAGGTCACTTTAACATTTTCCTAGATGGCACAAAAGACTTGAAAAAATATCTGCCCATCCTTTCTTCTCTTTGGTGAGTCACTGTAATACTCTTAAGGGAGAGTGTTGGTCTTTGAAGTCAGGGAGAACTAGGTACTAGTCTTACCACTTAGAAGTCATGAAGCCTTGAGCAAATTGTATAACCTTTTATGTCTAGGGCTCTCACCTGTAAACACAGAATAGTGATACTTATGTCTGAGTGTTGAGCTGAGGAGGGCCTGACACAGAGTAATTAAATAATTCTCAGCTTCCGTTGAGCCCAAATATTTGCATATTCTAAAAGCTCCACAGGTGGTTCTGTTATTCACCCAAGATAAAGAACCTGTATATTGGATGTAAGTATTAATAACATTAATTCCTTTCTGCTTTACTTCCATTTAGGCTAAAAAGAATCTAATTTATATTTCTCACTAAAGGATCATTTATTCATATAAAATCTTTATATAAAATCTTTATTTCAAAATTAGAACATGCCTTAATGGGCACATGTTCACCATCTATATGCGTGATTTACTTTTAAAACTTTCTTGACAAGTGATTATTCAACTTTTTCTTTAAAGAATTTAGTGATTGAAAATCTACTGTGCAATTATAATTATTCATATTTTTCTCTATTTTATAATTTGGTCAGAACTCCCTTCTTAGCAACTCAGAAAAAGTTGAATCTCACTTTTGCGGGTTAACTTTTATATATTTGAAGATGGCTGTAAGGCCCCTTTGGGTCATTTCTTGTTCACGGTTAGTAACCCAAAAATAATTTCCAAACTGGCTGACCATCAGACCTCTGAGAAACCTATAAAACATACAGTTTTCTGTTTCTTTTGACTCAGAATCATCACAGTGGATCCCTGGAATCAGCACTTTCAAACAAGTTCTTCAGATGATTCTGTGAATATTGGAATCTTTGCTTACCATGGTTTCTCAACAGGAGGAATTTTGCACTGCAAGGTGCATTTGGCAATGTTTGAAGACATTTTTGGTTGGGACAACTGGGAAAGGGGAGCTACTGGTATCTAGTGAGTAGAAGCCAAGGATGCTGCTAAATATTCAATAATGCATGGCCATCATAACAAAAAATTATCTAGTCCTGAGTGTCAGTGGTGCTGAGGTTGACAAACTCTTGCTCTATTCTGTCCTACATAGCTTTGAGTCTCCTTACCATCATGATTGACTTCTTACCCACTGTATAGATGTCTCTTAAATGTAACTCAGAGAAAGGACTGAACACAATAAAGACCTGACATCTTTAAAAGAGGAAGTGAAGAAGCATTGTATCTTATTACAGGATAATTCATTAATAGTAGAATTTCAGGTGTTCTTGGGGGACAACATTGGGAACGGAGATTCCTCTAGGTGCCATTAAATATCATATGATTTCAGTTCAGCATACATGTTCATAATCCTAGGATGTCCATGGGCCCTAGAAGAGCTTATTGAAACATCTTGGTACAAAGCTTTCTCTCTTCTTTTTTGTTTGTTTCTTTGTTTTTGGCTGTCCCTGGAAAAATATGTGAAAGGATTTTTCACACTTGAGTGTGAGGATTTTCTTGATCTAAGTAACTTGCAATCATACCCTGATGTAAATAAATCTTTTGTAATTTAGAGACCTTTTTTTCTCCCTTTGCAAAAGTTGAGACTCTGGAGACTATTGTTTCTTAATGGACTTATAAAAAATTAATTTAAAAACAAAAGTTGAGCAATTTTTCTTGTTTCAGCCTATATCTATCTTCCTCTTGAAACATTGAAACTCACTGTGAGATTTAGTGGGGGAGGTTCAGGTAATCACTTACTTAAGAGAAAGGTAAACTATAGGATTGAGAGATTAAATGTGTATGTGTGTGTGTATATATATAAAACAATGGTCAAACTATGTATGAAATAGAGCCATGACCTACAGTCTGTCACATTTAGCCCAGAAAATTAACCTGTCATCTAGAGTAACCAGCCCAGAAAGCTGCTCAGACTTGCAGAAAGTCAGAGAACTATATCTAGCAACACATGCAGGAAACCAAAGTACCCCCATAACAATTGGTCTAAAATGATCAGGACTTGATTAATAACTAACAGGTTCTCTAACTTTGTTATCACTGCTGACTTAGGACCAACCAGAAAAAAATATATATATATAGATAGATACACTTCCAATGAATCATGTAGAATGCCCTGGTTCTAGTTAGTCTGCCTACAGCTTCCCCATACTAACAGCCTCCAATGAGAGCATATATGAAGTCTTCCCTTTTTCTGCAACACTTTCCCACTCCTCTGCCTGACTTTGAGTATCTTCAAAACACAAGTAATGATGGTTAACTCCCTTGATATAGCAAGCTCTGGATGAAAAGCTGTTGGTTGTTCTCAGTTGGTTGGTCTTCATTTTTTATTTATATTTAATATTATATACAATATATTCTGCTGAATGAGCACCCATCATTTTATTTAATCCTCATACAAGGTTAGAGGAAACTAACATTCAACACTGCTAAAGGATGAAGAAAAGGAGCCTTACCATAGTTAAAAGAAAATTACCTAAAGTCCTGTCAATAGAGTCAGTAGCTCTGCTGAGATTTGAACACAGAACATATGACCTCCTCCTTTTCCTTTTTTTTTGTATTATTATACTTTAAGTTTTAGGGTACATGTGCACAATGTGCAGGTTAGTTACGTATGTATACATGTGACATGCTGGTGCGCTGCACCCACTAACTCATCATCTAGCATTAGGTATATCTCCCAATGCTATCCCTCCCCCCTACCCCCACCCAACAACAGTCCCCAGAGTGTGATGTTCCCCTTCCTGTGTCCATGTGTTCTCATTGTTCAGTTCCCACCTATGAGTGAGAATATGCAGTGTTTGGTTTTTTGTTCTTGCGATAGTTTACTGAGAATGATGATTTCCAATTTCATCCATGTCCCTACAAAGGACATGAACTCATCATTTTTTATGGCTGCATATATTCCATGGTGTATATGTGCCACATTTTCTTAATCCAGTCTATCATTGTTGGACCTTTGGGTTGGTTCTAAGTCTTTGCTATTGTGAACAGTGCTGCAATAAACATACGTGTGCATGTGTCTTTATAGCAGCATGATTTATAATCCTTTGGGTATACACCCAGTAATGGGATGGCTGGGTCAAATGGTATTTCTAGTTCTAGATCCTTGATGAATTGCCACACTGACTTCCACAATGGCTGAACTAGTTTACAGTCCCACCAACAGTGTAAAAGTATTCCTATTTCTCCACATCCTCTCCAGCACCTGTTGTTTCCTGACTTTTTAATGATTGCCATTCTAACTGGTGTGAGATGGTATCTCATTGTGGTTTTGATTTGCATTTCTCTGATGGCCAGTGATGGTGAGCATTTTTTCATGTGTTTTTTGGCTGCATAAATGTCTTCTTTTGAGAAGTGTCTGTTCATGTCCTTCGCCCACTTTTTGATGGGGTTGTTTTTTTTCTTGTAAATTTGTTTGAGTTCATTGTAGATTCTGGATATTAGCCCTTTGTCAGATGAGTAGGTTGCGAAAATTTTCTCCCATTTTGTGGGTTGCCTGTTCACTCTGATGGTAGTTTCTTTTGCTGTGCAGAAGCTCTTTAGTTTAATGAGATCCCATTTGTCAATTTTGGCTTTTGTTGCCATTGCTTTTGGTGTTTTAGACATGAAGTCCTTGCCCATGCCTATGTCCTGAATGGTAATGCCTAGGTTTTCTTCTAGGGTTTTTATGGTTTTAGGTTTGATGTTTAAGTCTTTAATCCATCTTGAATTGATTTTTGTATAAGGTGTAAGGAAGGGATCCAGTTTCAGCTTTCTACATATGGCTAGCCAGTTTTCCCAGCACCATTTATTAAATAGGGAATCCTTTCCCCATTGCTTGTTTTTCTCAGGTTTGTCAAAGATCAGATACTTGTAGATATGTGGCGTTATTTCTGAGGGCTCTGTTCTATTCCATTGATCTATATCACTGTTTTGGTACCAGTACCATGCTGTTTTGGTTACTGTAGCCTTGGAGTATAGTTTGAAATCAGGTAGCCTGATGCCTCCAGCTTTGTTCTTTTGGCTTAGGATTGACTTGGCGATGTGGGCTCTTTTTTGGTTCCATATGAATTTTAAAGTAGTTTTTTCCAATTTTGTGAAGAAAGTCATTGGAAGCTTGATGGGGATGGCATTGAATCTATAAATTACCTTGGGCAGTATGGCCATTTTCACAATATTGATTCTTCCCACCCATGAGCATGGAATGTTCTTCCATTTGTTTGTATCCTCTTTTATTTCATTGAGCAGTGGTTTGTAGTTCTCCTTGAAGAGGTCCTTCACGTCCCTTGTAAGTTGGATTCCTAGGTATTTTATTCTCTTTGAAGCAATTGTGAATGGGAGTTCACTCATGATTTGGCTCTCTGTCTGTTATTGGTGTATAAGAATGCTTGTGATTTTTGTACATTGATTTTGTACCCTGAGACTTTGCTGAAGTTGCTTATCAGCTTAAGGAGATTTTGGGCTGAGACAATGCGGTTTTCTAAATATACAATCATGTCGTCTGCAAACAGGGACAATTTGACTTCCTCTTTTCCTAATTGAATACCCTTTATTTCCTTCTCCTGCCTAATTGCCCTGGCCAGAACTTCCAACACTATGTTGAATAGGAGTGGTGAGAGAGGGCATCCCTGTCTTGTGCCAGTTTTCAAAGGGAATGCTTCCAGTTTTTGCCCATTCAGTATGATATTGGCTGTGGGTTTGTCATAGAGAGCTCTTATTTTGAGATACATCCCATCTATACCTAATTTATTGAGAGTTTTTAGCATGAAGTGTTGTTGAATTTTGTCAAAGGCCTTTTCTGCATCTATTGAGATAATCATGTGGTTTTTGTCTTTGGCTCTGTTTATATGCTGGATTACATTTATTGATTTGCGTATATTGAACCAGCCTTGCATCCCAGGAATGAAGCCCACTTGATCATGGTGGATAAGCTTTTTGATATGCTGCTGGATTCGTTTTGCCAGTATTTTATTGAGGATTTTTGCATCAATGTTCTTCAAGGATATTGGTCTAAAATTCTCTTTTTTTGTTGCTGCCTGGCTTTGGTATCAGGATGATGCTGGCCTCATAAAATGAGTTAGGGAGGATTCCCTCTTTTTCTATTGATTGGAATAGTTTCAGAAGGAATGGTACCAGTTCCTCCTTGTACCTCTGGTAGAATTCGGCTGTGAATCCATCTGGTCCTGGACTCTTTTTGGTTGGCAAGCTATTGATTATTGCCACAATTTTAGCTTCTGTTATTGGTCTATTCAGAGATTCAACTTCTTCCTGGTTTAGTCTTGGGAGAGTGTATGTGTCAATACCCAGGAATTGAACTCAGCTCTGCACCAAGCAAACCTAATAGACATCTACAGAACTCTCCACCCGAAATCAACAGAATATACATTTTTTTTCAGCACCACACCACACCTATTCCAAAATTGACACGTAGTTGGAAGTAAAGCTCTCCTCAGCAAATGTAAAAGAACAGAAATTATAACAAACTATCTCTCAGACCACAGTGAAATCAAACTAGGACTTAGGATTAAGCAACTCACTCAAAACCGCTCAACTACATGGAAACTGAACAACCTGCTCCTAAATGACTACTGGCGACATAATGAAATGAAGGCAGAAATAAAGATATTCTTTGAAACCAACGAGAACAAAGACACAACATACCAGAATCTCTGGGACACATTCAAAGCAGTGTGTAGAGGGAAATTTATAGCACTAAATGTCCACAAGAGAAAGCAGGAAAGATCCAAAATTGACACCCTAACATCACAATTAAAAGAACTAGAAAAGCAAGAGCAAACACTCAAAAGCTAGCAGAAGGCAAGAAATAACTAAAATCAGAGCAGAACTGAAGGAAATAGAGACACAAAAAGCCCTTCAAAAAATTAATGAATCCAGGAGCTGGTTTTTTGAAAGGATCAACAAAATTGATAGACCGCTAGCAAGACTAATAAAGAAAAAAAGAGAGAAGAATCAAATAGACGCAATGAAAAATGATAAAGGGGATATCACCACCGATCCCACAGAAATACAAACTACCATCAGAGAATACTGCAAACACCTCTACGCAAATAAACTAGAAAATCTAGAAGAAATGGATAAATTCCTCCTTTTCCTTAATACCTGTCTCACATACTTGATTCCCTAGCTTCTAACTTCTGGTTTTGCATTATTTTTGTGGCTTCATAATTACTCCTCCAATTTCCTCAATTGGTAATGAGCTTAGCTTCTTTGCCTCAACCCAGTTTCCACTACGCTATGGCCATGACACAGCCCAAGCTTGCTCTGAAACCTGAGTAACAACCATTTCACTTCAGCTACTTCCTGAGGACACTGGGAGAGGTGTGTGTTCTTTATAGGTCTGCCTTCTTCTCAGGGGAAAGATGGAACCTCTTACATCTACAAATCCACACTCTGGGGCATCATATTCACTCTTTGCTTTCTTGAAGTCATCTGGAAAAAGGCAGCTTGTTCAGTGAAACTATTACCTTGCTGCCTGAAGTATGGTATAAGCTATGTAGAGCACACGTTTCACAGCTTCACTTCCATCACTCTCCACCCACAACCATTTTGTCGAGCTTTTTTTTTTCCTTTCACATTAAAATTCCTAAATGAAGTGTGCAATTGAGAAGCTTGATATGGGACAGAGAGAAAATGAGTGGAAGTGAATGTCAGAAAGGAAGGGTAAAGATCTTGGCAGGCAGGAAGCAGTGAGAGTGAATCAAAGTGGAAGTCAAAATTAAGAAGTGTTCTGGAATGTCAATGAAACAGGTAATGGGGCCAACAAAAATAATGGAAAAAGATTTTAAAAGAGTGACTCCAAGCTGTGGCTCTTGAGAGGAAATTTCCTTTTTATGCTTTATAATGATATGGAAATGGATATGTTTAGCGAGACTCGTGCTGAGGAAGAGAAGCAAAATGAGGAACTTTCTGAAAGATCACAAATCCTTCAGTTAGAATCAGCACCAAGGTGCTCTTCAAAGTCATTACAATGCAGCCATCTTGCCCTTTAAGATTTTTTTTTTTTTTCCATTGCTGATGGCTAAACTTGACCTTTCATGTAAGCATCTGTGAAACGGCCAGGACTCTGCTGTTGTTGACTAAAGGAATGACAAAGATGAGATTCAAAAAATAGATGTAACTTTAATCATTTTGAATTTTACAAGCTCACACAATAAAAGCTGTGATCAGTCTTCAGAGAAAGCACACCTTGGAAAGATGGACTGCATTAAGGAGTAAATATCACTGGTTTTATGGGACTCCAACTCTTACTACAACCTGGTTCTAGAATCAGCCTCAAAGACAAGACTTTGCAAAATACCTACTAGTAGTGTCTGCAAAAGAAAGTCATATACTCTAATAAAATTCAGATGCTGTGGGGGAATATTTTTTAATTCCAGTTCAACAGAATTGAGACAGAAAGGCAGTTTTATAGCATTTAAAACAGAAGTTCAAAGACATAGTGACTGCCCTGCTATTGAAGGTTTGCCCTCTCTGTTTGGACCCTAGCTCCAACTCTCTTACCATTTAATGATTGGGAATGTCAAGTCTTCCTTCCATATAGAAAGGTCATAAAGTTGAGATCTCATCCTGAAGAACATGTTGAGACCAGCAAATGATTTGAATAATACAAATAACTATCTTGGGAAATGACATAAAGAAAAAAAATCAACTTAGAAATAATTTCAGCCTAGAAATAATGGCAAGTATCACATTCTATTTAGTATTAATAATAACTTCTATGTATTTAACACTCACTGTAGCCCAGACACAAGGCCAAACACCTTATATTAATTATTTAAATTGATATCTCTGTGTGTTTATCTAGTTAATCATTTAGAATCATTTGTCTACTGTTTTGAAATCTCATGTCATGAGCAAGGACTAGAAAGCTTGCTGGTATGAGCAAGAAAATTATATAACTAGGAGTACAGTGAAAAGTGTCTTAGTCTGTTTTGTGCTGCTGTAATAGAATATCACAGTCTGGGTAATTTATAAAGAACATAAATTTATTCTCTCACAATTCTTGAGGCTTGGAAGTCAAATATCAAGGCACTAGAATATGATGAGGACCTTCTCACTGCATTCTCATGTGGCAGAAGGCAGACACACAAGAGAGAGTGAACTCACTCCTGCGAGCTCTTTTTATAGCTTATTAATCCCTTCATGAAGACGGAGCTCTCATGACCTAAACACCTTTCATGAAGGCACAACTCTCAACATTGTTGCATTGGAGCTAGTTTCCAATATGTTACCTGGCGCAGTGGCTCACGCCTGTAATCCCAGCACTTGGGGAGGCCAAGGCAGGCAGATCACCTGAGGCCAGGAGTTCGAGACCAGCCTGGTCAACATGGAGAAACCCTATCTCTACTAAAAATACAAAAATTAGCTAGGCGTGGTGGCACATGCCTGTAATCCCAGCGACTTGGGAGGTTGTGATTGAGGCAGGAGAATCACTTGCATCCCAGAGGCGGAGGTTGCAGTGAGCTGAGATTGCGCCACTGCACCCCAGCCCGGGTGACAGAGAGACTGTGTCTCAAAAATAGAAAAAAAAAGTTTCAGAACGTGAATTTTGGGGGGATACATTCTGATGATAGCAAAAAGAACATATTTGAAACCTGAAGATTTGAGTTCTAAGCAGTTGGAACTCTTCTTCTAATTACATTCTACTAGTTTACTTCAGAGAAGTAAGGAAAAAAATCATATGAACATGCACATGTAAAAATGCTTTGGTAACTTGAAAGGCTAAAGATAGATAAGAGTAAATATTAAGAAATTAGCCGTTAATTTAATTGGCTTATTACTGACTTGCTCTTTTCCCTTTGCATATTGAGAATTGAGAGTTGTCTGACAACAACCATGACTGTCGATTTGTTATTTTCTTCTTGAATTTCTATCAGTTTTTGCTTGATATATTTTGGAGCTATATCATTAATGCTTAATAATTCCTGGTTGTTGTATTTTTTTTTTTTTTTTTTGAGATAAAGTCTCACTCTGTTGCCCAGGCTGGAGTGCACTGGCGCCATCTCAGCTCACTGCAAGCTCCGCCTCCCAGATTCACGCCATTCTCCTACCTCAGCCTCCCAAGTAGCTGGGACTACAGGCACCCGCCACCACGCCTGGCTAATTTTTTGTATTTTTAGTAGAGATGGGGTTTCACCATTTTCGCCAGGATGGTCTTGATCTTCTGACCTCGTGATCCACCCGCCTCAGCCTCCCAAAGTGCTGGGATTACGGGCATGAGCCACCACGCCTGGCCCTGTATTCTTGTGTTTTCTGATTAATTCTGTTCCTGGGCAGCTCCACTCATTACACAAATTTTTACCTCTGTTATGGCTCTATGTGTTTGTTTTTATTTTGAAGAAAAAGAAAACGAGTGCTATTTTAAGTAAAAGTAGATAATTGGAAGACTAAAAGGCAACTCACAGAATCAAAGGAGAAGCTCTAAATGACCACGTTTAGGAAAGCTTAGAATAAAAGTGTCTAAGATTTAAGTGTCAGAAGTTGCAGGGTACCAACATCAGGAAATATGAATACCAAATAATTTTCATCTTTGTGTCCCTCTTCTCATGATTTAAATTCTAAAGGGAAAGGATTTTATTGCCCTAGATACGTAAAATGTCCACTTGTTGGCCAAAGAAAGCAGAGGAGTCCTTGGTTGACAGTTCCAGAATACTGCATGCAAATAAAAAATGGTACATTCTTACAAGAAAATTGGTTTGCTGTTAACTGGAGAAACAGAAATGGATATTGAAGAGGCCCAAATCAACAGAAATCTAGAGCTAATAAACATAACTTACTTACCCAAAATGATAATTTCATTATGTAAATCATGTCAAATTTCAAACATCCTAGCTTTTGTCATCAAAAATAACAGGAAATTGTATGAAGGAAGGATTTTTAATGATTCTTCATGAACACCTATTTTCATTTTAAAATATTTTATTTTATTTTTAGCTTGCGTATAAGTTGTAGACACTGTGGTAGATTAAAGATCAATACTAATTATTAGCTATTTCTCCCATTGAGAGAGAGTATTATTCCCCTCTCCTTGAATCAGGGCTGGCCTTAAAAACTTCTTTGACCAGCCAGTTGGTGCAGTGGCTCAAGCCTGTAATCCCAGCACTTGGGGAGGCCGAGGCAGGCAGATCACGAGGTCAGAAGATGGAGACCATCCTGGCTAGCATGGTGAAACCCTGTCTCCACTAAAAATACAAAAAATTAGCCGGGCATGGTGGCAGGCCCCTGTAGTCCCAGCTACTCGGGAGGCCGAGGCAGGAGAATGACATGAACCTGGGAGGCGGAGCTTGCAGTGAGTCTAGATAGCACCACTGCACTCCAGCCTGGGCGACGGAGCGAGACTCCATCTCAAAAAATAAAATAAAATAAAACCCTTGTTTGACCGTTTGACCAAAGGGCATTCTGGAACTTCTGAGCCTAGATCATGAGAAATCTTGCAGCCTCCACCAATCTTGCAGAATATCTTCTACTGGGGCTTCTATGAAATTTCATCTATACTGAGGGCTCCATATTTCAAGAAGCTCAAACTACACTAATGAGCTCTGAAGGATAAGTTGCCATGTGGATTTGGAAGTACAAGTTGAATAGCACTGAGTTGCCAGACGTGTTCATGAAGAGGCCTTCATGGAAGTAAACCCTCCATTTCCAGTTGCCTTCACTGGTGCCACATGGCTTAAAGACAAACTACTCAGCTAAGCTCTTTCCAAAACGCCTACCCAAAAAATCATGAGTGAAAATAATGTTTTGTTTTTCTAAGCCTCTAAATTTTGGGGTAGTTTATCATGCAACAAAAAATAAACAAAATAGCACCAAAGAGTTAAGAAAAATACCTGCTGAGAAAAAATTTAAATTGTTAATATTCAACTCCTAAAATTTTTTTAAATAAAGGTAAGATTAAATCTAGAAGAGCTCTTAGAACAATAGTGTAATTTTAAAAAATCTCATTTGATAACTTTGGGTCTTTGAAGGAAATTCCCTAAGATTATCCAATGACACAGAGAAATGATCAGTTGATGGCCTATGGTCAATTAGATAATTGATTAATGGAGAGATTTTACATCCACATGAGTAGAACAATGGAAAGAAGCTGGAGAAAAAGTAAAAACAAACAAAAAAAAAACCCAAACCCAAACCAAACCAAACCTAGAACAATCCAATACTCTCAATACTGAAAGGCAGTTTCTTCTCTTTTCTAATGATGAATTTTCTCAGAGAGGTGAAACATGTATGTTGCCTCTTAGATCTTATTAATGAAGTCTACTTGGCATTTGAATAAAGATTCTCCTATGGAACTATAGCTATCTATGTGTTTACATTTGGCATGACAATATAGTTAAAAGTTAAAATTTCATTTTATTAGAAAGTAAGGAATTACCACAACCCTCCAAATAGAATAACAACAAATGCATTTGTCTAAACTGCAGAAAACACAGGGTCTATAAATGTTCTCTTTATTAGGCCTTTCAAATGGAATATCTTGAAGAAAACAAACAGTAATTGTAAGATTGTAAAGAGAAATTACCATTTTGCTTGAAAGAAATGGCAATTAACAATGATGACAATGTGATTTATACTAATTGAGATTAAGTCAGACAAAATGGCAACATTAGTAATCATTTGAAGTGCTGTATTACTCATTATACTGTGCTTTGTAAACATCTCTCTTGAAATTAAAAAGTAATTAGTAGCATTTTAGTCATTTAATTCAGTCTAATTAGGATTTTCAAAAAATCTACAGACCTGCTGTTGAAAGGCTTTCTTATTTTGAATTGAGAAAACACATTTCTTTTTTAAAAAATCAACTACTAGTGCTCTTTCTTTCTTGATCTCAAGTCTCCACACAAAGAGGAAAATGGTATAATTAGAAGCAATATGTAGGAATTTACTTGAATTAGGCTAAATTTAAAAATTCACCCATCGTAATTCAAGGAAGATGCATTTTAATCTTATTTTTTTTTTTGGTGCGAAAATGGAAAGCCTGTTTTGTTAGTTGCTAAAAAGAATGAAACACTGATATTTTTACTGATCTAGCCTACCCACATCTGCAGAATATGTCTCCAATGAAAACAAAAAAGCTTTAGCTAGCGTTGTTATTTGGATGGCATTTTGGAATACAGAAAATTAAGTTTATCACCAGAACTTTATGACTAGTGATAACATTTGCTCTTATGTACTTGATGAAAGAAGAGACTCAAAACAAGAGATACTGCCCTTTACCAAATGCTGTAGCAGGATTGCACCCTTTCAGGCTGAATTTTCTTTTGCATTTGCATGGTAATGTAATGATGAAGGTGTTAGGAATATACAAATTACTACCAACACGGTGGCTTAAAACAACAAAAATTTGTTATCTGAAAATTCTGGTGGTCAGAAATTCTATGTGAGTTTTACTGGGCTAAAATCAAAGTGTAGCCATGACTGTGTTTTTTTTTTTTTTATGAAGACTGTAGTGAAGAATCTGTTTACTTGTCTTTTGTGGCCTGCAGAGGTTACTTGCAGTCCTTGGCTCCTGGCTTCTTTCTTTCTTCAAAGCCACCAATTTCATCACCCTGAGCTCTACTTTCCTTGTCATATGCACTTTTCTGACTGTCACGCTCCCCATTCCTCTTCTTGAGCTTGCCTAGATACTCCAGGATAATCTCTCCCATTTTAAGTTGATCAGTAATCTTCATTCCATCAGCAACCTTAATTTCCTCTTGCCATATATCATAACATATTTATAGGTTTCAGGTATTCAGATGTGGATATCTTTGGGGGCGATTATACTGCCTACCACAGTAGGACATGAGAATTATTACAAGTAATGACATAGGAAAAGCAGGAACTTCTAGTTCCTGTTCATACTAAATCTATGCCTGTATATCTCAGAGTTTTCCGAGAATGCTGCATATATCCCTTAAAACAATGGCAAATGAGAAACAATGAACAATTTTAACAGATGTACTTGGGCCTTCAAACCAGTACTGCAATAGAGTGGGCTGAGTCATGGGGAAACATCCCCTTTTCCTTGGTTAACTAGTCCTAAGTAGCTTCAGATGAAAGCATTCTTCTGTGTAATCAATTACCTATCACATAACCTATATCTAAACATGCAGTTAGTATTTCCACACTCATCTATTCATTCATTTATTCCACAAATACTCATTGAGCACCTGTTATGTGTCAGGCATTGCTCTACATTCTGGAGATTTGTCAGTAAATAAAATAGACAAAATAAATCTTGTTCTCAGAAGCTTATAATCTAGTGTCTGCATGGGGATGGCAGAAGAAACACAATAAAACAAATAGATCATTTAAATATAAAATTGGTTGGATGGGGGCAAATGCTATGGAGATAAAAGAAGCAGGAAGCAGGGATGAAAACTGCAGAAAGAGGGTATAAATTTTAATGATGTACTCAGGAAAGTCCTCACTGAGAAGCTGACTTGTGACCAAAGACCATAAGGAAGTGCTGGTTTTGTGGGTATATAGGGAAAGAGTCTGGCAGAGAGAAGAGCAAATACAAGGGCTCTGATGATAGCTCTTGCATCATATGTTTAATAAAGAAATCAGTATTGATTGAGTAGCATGAGCTAGAGGAAGACTTACAGAAGATGAAGAAAAAAGGTGTTTAGATCATGTCAGGCACTGTAAAGACTTTAGCTTTTAGTCTAAGTGAAATAGGAATCAGAAGGTAGAGGAGTGAAGACATCATCTGTCTGTCCTAGGCTTCAAAAAGATCATTTTGGTTGGTATGTTGGGAAAAGGCTGTGGGATATGAGAACAAAAGTGGGGAGATGAGCTAGAGAGATCATGGAGGCTTCACAAGTGTGAAGGCAGCCATGTGAGCTGTAGGTCTAAGTTGGAGCTTTACATAGTTCTTCATCCACCTGTAAAAGGAGCCAGCCAAATCAATGCCCTGGAATCTGATCAATTTTGATCAGTATTTTTCCTCCCTGAGACTTGATTAAAAGAGGAGAGGGACACGTGGGGAAGGAAGACTAACACAAAGCAAATTCCCATGGCAAGTTTCTAGAATTTATTTGGATGCATTTCCAGTGCAACCTCCCTGCCCTCAGTTGCATCCCTGCAGGGCCAAACCTGCAGATGTACCTGCCCATGAATGTGCAAGATTAATTGACATCTTTACACATGAGAAAAAGGTCTGGGAGGTCAAGGAAGGACAGAACTTTAAAAATCCAAAGCTTTGCATTCTTATTCTGGTGTATTCACTTATTTTTTTGTAAAATTTTTGGCAAACCCTATCTTTCACCATATGGAATCTTATATTTTTCAATTATAGTTGCAACAACCCCTGTAATCTCTAGTGCTTTTCTAAAACCTTGACTCCTCCATCAAGAGGTGATGTCTGTTTTACCTCTTCTTATAGGTAGGTGGTCTTGTGACTTGCTGCAACCCACAGAATGTGGCTGAAGTTGAAACCAGCCCAGTTATCCCACAAAACTGATGTTTATGGTTTTTTTGAATAAACATAGAAATTGACTCTCTCAGTCTTGAAACTTGAGAAAGTTACACAGTTTATCTTTTTCCTTTCTCAGGAAACCAACCATCAGCCTTCCCAGATAGTATCAAGGAAGTGAAACTTACCAGATCATGGCATCTAGACAATGGGATGCCAGAGTCCTCACCCATCATGACTGCTTAAATAAGCACCAGCTTTCTGTTGGTGAACTCCTCTTCCCTACCTCTCCCTAATTCCTGTTTCCCCGCACATGGTTACATTTCTTCCCTGCTTTAGAAACCCCTAATTGTAGTCAGTTAGGGAAGTGAATTTGAGACTGATCTCCCATATCCTCAACAGCAGCACCTGATTAAAGCCTTCTTCCCTGGCAATACTCGTTGTCTCAGTGATTGGCTTTCTGTGGAGTGAACAGCAGGACTTAGACCAAACCTCTGGCATTTTGGTAATAAAATGATGCTGTGCAACTTTCAAGGATAGATCACCAAAAATGATGCAACTTCTACGTGGATCCCTGAAACTCTGGACTGCATGTGAGAAGCCCCACTCTCCTGAGGCTGCCCTGCTGTGGAGGAAGCCAGGTCACACAGAGGGGGCACATGGAGGCAATCCAGCCTACAGACCCGCTCAGGTCCTAGCTGACAGCCAACATCACCCTCTAGCCATGCTGATGAACATGCCTCCAGATGATTCTTCCCTCTGAGTCATTCCTTGCCTTTGAGTCTTCCCAAAAGAGGCTCTAGAAAATATGGAGCACAGACAAGATTTTCTTTCTATACCCTATCCAAAATTCCAATACTAACAATCTGTGAACTTAATAAAATGGTTGCTTTACATCACCACATTTCAGGGTGTTCAATGCAAAAACAGTAGCTGGCATATTCAGTTTTCTCATATGTAAAATAAGGATAATTTTACTTACCTGTTGTCCAATAAAGTCTCTATAAGTATGCTAAATTGCATTACACAGTAAAGTTTTTTTAAAAAGTCAAATTTAGGCCAGGCGCGGTGGCTCATACCTGTAATCCCAGTGCTTTGGGAGGCTGAGGCAGGTGGATCACGAGGTCAGGAGATCTAGACCATCCTGGCTAACATGGTGAAACCCCGTCTCTACTAAAAGTACAAAAAATTAGCCAGGCATGGTTGTAGGTGCCTGTAGTCCCAGCTACTTGGGAGGCTGAGGCAGGAGAATGGTGTGAACCTGGAAGGCGGAACTTGCAGTGAGCCAAGATTGCGCCACTGCACTGCAGCCTGGGCAACAGAGAAAGACTCCGTCTCAAAAAAAAAAGGCAAATTTAAGGCTTGTTCTGTGCTCATGAAGAATATCTTTGAAACACTTTAAAGGATTTTGCATGTATAGTTGTCCCTCAGTATGTATGAAGAATTGGTTCCAGGTGTCCACTGAGGTTACTGAAGTTTGCAGATGCTCAAGTCCCTTGTATGAAATAATACTACAGCTGGTCCTCTGTATCTCTGGGTTCTGCATTTGTGCATAGAAATGGGTGACTCTATTAACGATTTTAATCCTCACCACAATTCTGTGAGGTGAGTCTATTATTAAGCCTTCTTTACAAATGAATAAACTAAGACACACATTAATAAATAAGTGATTTTCTTGAGATCTTATACCTGGAAAGTGGGTGTGCTTAGATTTGAGCCCAGGCAATGTGGCCCCAGAGTCTGTACTTTCAACATCTGGGAGGTCTAAGAGGATGAAAATGATTTGTTAGAATAGTAGATTGGGTTAAAGTTCTACCCATGGCCTTAGCATGTTGCCTGCTGTCACTGTGCATCTCAGGGCCTAGTTTCTACATTCTCTGAATTGTGAATATGATCATTTGAACCTCTGATCTTACTGGATTTTGATAGGAATCAAATGAAGCAAGCCAGTGAAACTTCTCTGAAGTTTGTATAATTAATGTGGGTGTTCCTTTCATCACCATTTGGGTAACCGGGCATTTGCTATACCTGGAAACAAAATTTGGATCTTTGAAATTCAGCTTTCAATCTGGAACATATCCCTCCTGCTCTTCTGATCAATAAATCATGTCTTTTTGAAAATCCAGGATATCATAATTTCTGTTAATTTTTTTTCACTAGCAATGGCTTTAGCAACATGCCTTCCTGGGGGTGGAGTGAAGAGATGGACCTCTTCTGATTCTCTCTTGCGGGTAGAGTGGGTCTGTTTCTCAGCTCTGGCTTTACGCTTTTAACACAAGTCAAGATACCCATTCAATACTTGGACGGTGAGACGGAGGCCTGGGCTACTCTGTCCTGCACACAGCAGAAGTTCTGATTGTTCTTACCTACTTTTTTTTTTTTTTTTTTGAGATGGAGTCTCGCTCTGTCACCCAGGCTGGAGTACAGTGGTGCGATCTCGGCTCCCTGCAAGCTCTACCTCCCAGGTTCATGCCATTCTCCTGCCTCAGCCTCCCAAGTAGCTGGGACTACAGGTGCCCGCCACCATGCCCGGCTAATTTTTTTGTATTTTTAGTAGAGACAGGGTTTCACCATGTTAGCCAGGATGTTCTCTATCTCCTGACCTCATGATCCGCCTGCCTCAGCCTCCCAAAGTGCTGGGATTACAGGCGTGAGCCACTGCGCCTGGCATATTCTTACCTACTTCTTAAAGTTAGTCCTACACATGCTGCTTGGTTCCTGTATTTCTTTCCCTCTTGTTCTACAATGCTACATCTTTTATAGAGGTTTTTACATTGTTTATCGGTACTGAAAACATATCCAGTGTTCTTGTTTTAATCCTAAATACTCTTAGCACATTATAGGAGTGCCACCAGTTTTAACCATTCAGTGGAGGGCTAGGTATCTTTCCTGTTCCTTAAAACCTACCAGAGACCTGGGCGTGGTGGCGCACGCCTGTAATCCCAGCACTTTGGGAGGCCAAGGCATGTGGATCACTAGGTTAAGAGATCCAGACCATCCTGGCCAACATGGTGAAACCCTGTCTCTACTAAAAATACAAAAATTAGCTGGGTGTGGTGACATGCACCTGTAGTCCCAGCTTCTTGGGAGGCTGAGGAAGGAGAATCACTTGAACCCAGGAGGCAGAGGTTGCAATGAGCTGAGATTGCTCCACCGCATTCCAGCCTGGCGACAGAGCAAGACTCCATCTCAAAGAAAAAAAAAAAAACCTACCAGAGAACTAGCCAGGGTGTCAACACATAGTCAGGATCCTCATGTGAGAGCATTGAACAACAGCCTTAGTAACTAGTAGTTCCTACAGGAGGGTGCACAGGATGGGTAATGCAATTTTCACTGCATTCTTTATTGTTTTGGTTTTAATAAGACTATGCTTGTTAGTTTTAATTAGATATCAATTTTATTAACTTCCCTGTTGTAACAGGATAGCTAAAATTAATATATTCTATAAATGTTAACTTCTATGACTGTGCTATTCCCAAAATAAATTAAGGCTAATCTATTGACTTCAGTTAGTGAGTACTAGAAATGAGAGAAAGGACAGAGCGAGAGAGAGAGAATTAGAGGGAACTGTAGGTACGGAGGAGCGGAGGAGTATAAAGGCAATTTAACCCAGTTAAATTGGATTTTAAAGACCACAAGGAGAGAGACTGGAGCCTTAGGGAGGCACGGGATATAATCATTGCAACAGTGAAGAACATAGACACTTTAGATGTAGCTCATATTGCCAGGAAGGAAAAGGGCTTGCAGGTGCTTCAGCAAAGGAGTAATGTGATTTGAATGGTACACATGGGGCATGCAAATGGAGTTTTGAGGTGGTTGAAGAAAAATAAGAGACTTCAGGGTAGTTGAGAAGGAAGGGAAGGAAGCAAACTGGTCTCCACAGAGGCATTAAGGGACACTATGGTCAATTGTCTCTTTCTTTTTTTCCTATGACTATCATCTAATAATCAACTGCAGTAAAAGTTATGAACCCACTCCCTCTGCCAATTATATTGGCAGCATGGAATAGAGGAAAAACAATGAGATTTACTGTCAAAAGGATATGTGTTGAAATTCTGCCCCATCCTTTAGTACATGCATGACATGAGTAAGGTATAAATGTCTTTGAATGTAGTTTTTTTCAACTGTGAAAAGAAGACAGTACTCTATACTATTTGACATTATTGGGTGTGTTAAATAATGCATCATGTTGAAAGCTCACAAGACCCACAATATGGACCATGTGTACTCCTACGGCCATCAAATATTTGATTATGTCTACTTTTTATCTTATATTGTACCTGTACATCTGCATGTGCTACCAGAATGTGCTCTTTAAGTTCTTCTGGACTGTCTTACACCATGAGATATTAGATTTCAGAAACTAGAGAATAAAGCAGGTGTTTCAACCTTGGCATTTTTGACATTTGGGGCTAGATAATTCTTTATTGTTGGGGGCCTGCCTGTGCACTCTAGGATGTTTAGCAGCATTCCTGGCCTCTATTCTGCAGATGTCACTGGTAAGTACTCTTCCAATTGTGACAACCAAATATGTCTCCAAGTATTGCTTGGCGTCCCTGGGGGGACAAAATTGCTGCTGGTTGGAAACCAGTGGGATAAAGGAATACGTATTTTTATTATTGTTAATTTTGGGGGAGTTCCTACTTTGTATCAGTCACTGCACCAGGCACTTCCCATATGTTAAATTATCTAATTCCTAAGTGGAAAATAGATACTATCATCCCTGTGTTAGAAATGACAAAACACAACTTGCGAAATTAAGCAACTCTCTGAAAGCTGCACAAACAGTGATTGGAGCCGTCATGATTTGTGCTTAGGTCTCCAGGACTCCAAATCTCCTCACAATGCTCCCTGCCTCTCTGTGTGTTATTCTACCCCAGCTTGAAAGAGCTGGACCTGGATGGACTGGTACTCTATTCCATTTACTTCAAGAGGACAGAGCTCTGGCTTTCAGTGTTCCTGAATCCATTTGAGTATTAAGCAGAATAATTGTGCTCACAATAGATGCTTTATAAACATTGAGGAAGAGGAAGAGGAGCCAAATCGGGATGTAGGTGTCTACTATTTTTTCTTCTCACCTTGTGTATGTATCACTGCACTATTCCATGTGGAATCTTAGTTATGAATCTCCTGAGGCTTTTCAGTGATCTGTTGGCTACTATTACTCTAATCACCTCTATCTTCTGTAAGAGTCAGAATTACCCATTTCCTGAAAGAATCCCCACATATCTGAACCAAAGAACATGGATCTGGCGATAGAAATAAGTAAAAAATCTTTTGTAGAAGGACTCATGCGTCTATTTCTTAGGACTCACTCTGTTTTCAACCCCTCCCACCCGAGGGGAGATGGTCTGTCCATATTATCATTTAGCACTTACAGAGAAATTTTATGATTGAGCTGAGACATTTCTCAATATTGGGAATTGTGTAGTTAACATTTTCATAGCGATTTGCCATTAATAAAAGCATACTTCCTGTTTTAATTGACACATTTATTTGAGAAACCATAGAAGTTGTGATGCTTTGGATCCTAGCCTCTCCCCAAAGTCAACTAGACTTTTTACTTTCTACTACCAATATATCTTTTCTTTCTCCTATTGTTTCTCCTCTTCTTTCCCCACACTGTCCACTTAGAATATAGTAGCCATTGACAACTTAATATTGAAATAATAACCTAATGGGAACAAGAAAGAGGGGCTTGATTTGAAGCATCAGTGATCCTTACTATAAATGGGTAACTGGGTTACATGGCTGAAAGAGTGATTACCTTGTGCATCAATCACTTCTTGGATTATTAGGCCAACATAAAACATATAGAAAAAATTATGATCAGTTCAGTTCAGTTAAACAGACAAAACCTGAGCGTTTACTGTGGATCAAGGATGCCACAATGCTAAAAACAAAAACAAAAACAAAAAGCCCAAAGACATATTTTCTGTCTTCTAGAAGCTTACAATTTAATGGGAGAGAGATTTACAATATGTTAAAAACTAGCTAGTTCTTTGTGCTGCAATGAACACCATGTTCTAAAAAAAAAAAAAAAAAAAAAATCCTTGCACTCTGTAGTTTTGCTGCATAATAACAATCACCATTTAGAAACACACCATTTTGTTTTTATTTTCATTTTTTGCTTCTGGGACAGGGTTTTACTATGTCACCTAGGCTGGAGTTCAGTGGCGTGACCATAGCTCAGGGCAGGCTTGATCTCTTGGGCTCACACAGTCCTCCTGCCTCAGCCCCCTGAGGACCTGGAACTACAGGTGCATGCCGCCATGCTCAGCTAATTTTTTATTTTTAGTAGAGACCAGGGTCTTGCTATGTTGCCCAGGTTGGTCTCCAACTCCTTGCCTCAAGAAATCCTCCCACCCTGGCCTCCAAATGCACCGGGGTTACAGGTGTGAGCCACTGTGACCAGCCAAAATGTACAATTTTAAAAATTAATGCTAGTCTCCCCACTGGATTGCAAGCTTTCAAAGGACAGGATCCTCTCATTTTACCCTCTGCTGTTTCTCAAGAGCCTAAATTGCAGTGCTCAGTGAAAACATGTTGAAGGAAAGAAAGTCTACCTAACAAACTGAATCCATGAATAGGAAAGGTCTATACAGAGTTTGAAATGTATATATGAGGAGCATCTAACCTGGCTTAGGGTGAGGTGGATGGGGAAAACTGGAGAAGCTTCCCAAAGATAGAGATAACTCATCTAAGCCTTGGCAACTGAATAAAACTCAATGATGCATTAAAATAAGTCACAGTTACTTGCATGAGAGAACATTAAATCCTGAAGAATTGGGAACTTCAAATGGACTGGGAAGATTGGATAGCTCTACTACGCCTTCTGTTCAGTTGCAAGTTATTTAATATTTTTATATTATGTGCTTTAGGAATAAGCCAAGGCACTGTTTCCAATTCACCCTTAAGTCTCATCAATTCAGTAAGAGGCTGACATCACTGTGATCTTAACAAGGAGATTTGGGTATAGCAAGGTTAGGAGCTGCTCCTGGTTCACCCACAACTTTTCAGTCATCATGGCCAACACAGTGCTGAGATTGGGTCTGGAACAATATTAATGGTAACACTGTATTGTATTTCCTAATGTTGAGATCCTATAAAAAAATCAAACAATATACTTTAAAAAATCTAAACTAGTATGATAAAACCTCACCATAATCTCACCTTCATAGTTAACTACTGATAATGGATTTCAATAGAGATTTTCAAAGTAATTATTTTTAGATATCTAACATATTATTTCAAATATTGTCATGTCCACGTATCATGTCATTGTGTTCTATCACCCCCATTTATTTTTCTTTGATTTTATTTATGTGTTTTTTATTGATTTTCAGAAGACTGTGCATGCTTCTAATAAAAATTTGGAACCAAAAGAAGTTTAAAAAGCCGAAAGTGACTAAGTGCTGCTATCCCATGCCCCAAAGGTAACAAGTGGCAACATTTTGGTTTATATCTTTTAAAATTATTTTACAAACACATGTATCCCATTTTACTCTATTTCAAATATTGCTTCAATAAGAATATTTTCCTCAATTCTTATATATGTATATAAGCATATGTTTGAAATAGATTACTGAAATTGAAGTTGCTACTGCAAATAATATACCCCTGTAAATTTTGATATTGGGAAATTATCTTGAAAAATATTGTATCAAGTTGTGTTCTTACCAACTCTTTATATGAATGCCTTTTCCCCTTTCCAAATGGTCCCTCATTGTTGTTTTAACTTACATAGACTTTATTTTTCAATGAGGTTAAAGATCTTATATTTCTGTTGTATTCCATCTTCTACAAATCTATGGTTTTATAGATTTGATTTTTATAATTTTTCTTATCTTGTAGAAATGGTTTAATGCAATGCCTCTAATGATGCCTAACGTTTGTCTTTGATATAAATTGCAAAAAGCTTCCCACATTTTTTTATTTTGCTTTCACATTTTAATGGCCTATGGTTTTATTATTTTATGCAGAAACATTTAAATATTTTTATATAATCTAAGTAGTTTTCTATATAGTCTCTAGGCTTAATGTCACGCTAAGATTGTCCATATCTATCTTGAGATCATAAAGTAATCCTCTAGTATTTTATTCCAGTATTTTTAATGCTTTTTTTTTTTGAAATCTCACATCTCAATGGACTTATTTGTGGTGTAGTAAATAATACAAATATCTGAATAATTTTTACTCAAATATTATGTTGTGTCTAAATGTAATCTACACTAACCCCGTCTGTTGCTTTTTCACTTCATTATATTTTATTTCCAAACTTTAAAATTACTCTACTTTAACAGATTATTTTAAAAAGTGTTGTAGAAGTACTAGTTCATTGTGTTTCTCCCACAACATTTTTAGGGTATTTCCAAAAATTATTTGTAGCACAGATATGAGAAGGCAGGTTTAATGAGGCAGATAGAATCAGGACATAAAGTTAAAAGTTGACTGATTTTCTTGAAATGATTCTTTAGATTGATAGGATAGGATACATTTGGCTGCAAACATTTGACTTACTCTCATTTGATATTAATGGACTGCTTTAAGTTATGTGATGTAAGATATTCCTGTATGGTGTTTTATAGTAGATGCCTTACCTGCAGGTCACAGGTGAAAGGGGACAGCACAAACCAGCAGTTTGCCACTTGGTCTGAAGTTTGGCTTACATTGATTGAATATCAATGGGCTGTGCAAGAGTTGCATGACAGAGAACCACATTTCAGAATTATGTCACTGGCTGGAGTGATTGGCCAAGGTTTGGTTAGTAGGATGGCTTTGGTAGGATTCTTTGTATTGGACAAGGCAGAATTAGTGGACCCAGTAAGAGGTCAAGCCAGAGCAAAGTGGGCAGTCCAGATAGGTAAGCTCGGATTCAAAGTTGGATTCAAAGTACTTTAGATTGATTTCTGAAATAAGGCTGTGCTTTGGCAGGATTTATTTTGAAGTACCAGGGAAGTGTTTGCAAGCATTTTTTCTTAAAAAAAGTGTGGACTGTCTAAAAGGCACTGTTTGTTTTACAGAGAGTATACTTTCAAGATATGATTGTCAGAATATGGACCAGGGAACCACAGGGGAATTCCACCTGGAGCCCTGCCCCATCCTTCTCCAGTTTGGAAATTGATGTGCTGGTTTTCCTTAACTTATGTTTAACACATATTTTGAGTGTCTGAACCAATGTCAGCTCCTTGCTCTACTCAATGGACTGACCCTTGAGTATTTTATATCTCTAAGCTCCCATTGAACCAATTTCAAGTGCATTTTATGCCCCTGATGGAACCAGTGGATTTAGATTGCTAGAGGCTCTTAAGAATCAGTGGCTATATGAGCAGTGACTGCTTCATCTCAGCTATTGTTGAATGATTCTTGTTTGTGCTTCAAGTTTTGCAAACCACTGGAAGATCCCTCTGGGTTGAGAAGGGCTAGAGTAATATAAGATATCACTGACAATAGTAATAACTTTTTTTTTTTTATCAAACACCTTGCTTCCAGAGAGCTCAAAGTGCTTTATGGATGTTATCTCATGAATCCTTCTGATACCCCTGAGAGGCCAGGAGCAAATACACTGCCATCCTAGAGTTTCTGGCAGAGAAAGTGAAAAAGAGGAAAGGTGGAACACACAGCAGTCTTTATTGAGGGATGAGTGTGGCTCCTAGGAGTCATATGTTATGTTTCAATAGGCAATGCAAAAGCTCTCTTCAGCAATATAATTTTATCAGTAATAATTATTATAGCTAATACTGACTGAATATTTATCAAGGGCCAAGTACTTTTCATGCACTTTGCTTGTATTCACAAATTGAATCCTCTGAATACTTTGATGGGATTACCACCATTATTATTTCCATTTTACAGATGTGAAAAATTATATGAAGAGGAATTAAGTGACTTGTTCTTTGTTACAAAATTAGGAAGTTGCAAACAAATAATAAAACCAAAGTAGTTTATCTCTAAATCCCAGACTCTTAACTGCTTCATTATAGTGTGGAAATTGTGCTATATTAGGATCTGTGATAAATCTAATTGTTGATATGTTCCTTTGTGTTACATTATACCTTTACCTTTCAGACTTAAAGTGGGCTTAAGATAGTGGAATTTTCAGTAAACGCTGATGATACTTACTGCAAAAAGCATTCCTCCTGAAATGCTTAAGTAAAAGAGGCAGTAGCTATGATTGTGAGCACCTTCTCCATCAAGTGATGGTATTTGCAGATTTTCAAAGGCAGGTACGGTTAGAAGAGGTAACTAAAATGTATTGCATGCTTGTTATGTTCTAAGCACAAAGCTAGACACTACATGTAGATTTTCTCATTTAATATTGCCAGCAAGTCTTTGAGGTGTAGGTCGTAGTATCCTGATTTTGCTAATGAAGAAATGGTGACTTAGGCCACACAGGATAAGTAGCAGAGGTCAGACTAAGACCTGGGACTCCCTGACCCTGAAACCTTTTCTCTTACGAATGGTGTATGTCTCAGAAGTGAAAAGTGTAGAAAGAAGAGAGCTCAGGTTGGAACCCTAGGTAAAGTCAGTGCTAAATTCTTGAGAAGGTAAAAGAAGAAGAGTGGGAAGGAGAGTGGTTGGGGAGGTAGAAAGAGAAATAACAAACAGCAGAGCTTTGGAGAGAGAGGAAAGAATTTCAGCATAGGTGTGGTTAATGATGCTAAATGGTAAGTTTAGGAGGCTAAGAACTAAGATGTGTCCTTTTGCCAGGTAAGTGGTAACTATTTCTTTAAAAAAACCCATAGAATGGTTGCAATAAGTCAGGTTGCAATGGATTTTATGCAGAACCAGAATGGAGGAAACAGATTCAGCAATTCTAGAAAAAATACTAAAATAGATGGAACAATTATATGGATTAGATGTTGTTCTTTATACGCATTGTTTCTGATTTTTGCAGTAGTCCTTTGAGGCTCTATTATAATCACCATATTTCATTTTTTCAACATCTGGATTCAGTGGGTACATGTATATATTGGGGTGTATTGCATAATGCTGAAGTTTGGCGTATGAAAGAGCCTATCACTCAAGTACTGAGCATAATGCTCAACAGTTTTTTTAATCCTTGCCCTTCTCCCTCCCTCCCACCTCTAGTAGCCTCCGCTGTCTATTGCTGGCATCTTTATGTCAACGTGTACCCAATGATTAGCTCCCACTTATAAGTGATAACATGAAATATTTGTTTTTCCATTTTTGTGTTAATTCACTTAGGATAATGGCCTCCAGCTGCATCCATGTTGCTGCAAAGGACATGATTTTGTTTTTTAAAGTGGCTGCATAGTATTCCGTGGTGTATATGTACCACATTTTCTTTAACATATCCACCATATATGGCACCTAGGTTGATTCCATGTCTTAGCTATTCTGAATAATACTGTGATGAACATTTGAGTGTGTGTATCTTTTTGGTAGAATAATTTATTTTCTTTTGGATATACACTCCATAATGGGATTGCTGGGTAGAATGGTAGTTCTGTTTTGAGTTATTTGAGAAATCTCCAAATTGCTTTCCATATTGGCTAAACTAATTTACATTCTCATCCACAGTATATAAATATTCCCCTTTCTGTACAGCCTCACCAACATTTGTTGCTCTATGGCTTTTTGATGTTAGACATTCTGACTGCTGTATCACCATATTTCTGATGAGGAAACAGAGAGCCAAAAAGTGGAAGTTGTTAGTCTGAGATAAAGTAGTTACTATGGAGTAAAGCCAGGATCCAAATTTAGGTCTTAAAGATTCCAAAGCCCACATCTTTTTTCATTTTCTCCCTCCAGAAAGCATAGACTATTCTTTGGTGCAGCCAGCCTATGCTATGCTACTTTACTGTTCGCTAATACTTACTACCCCTTTTTATAAGAAGATTATACTTCCCTCCCCATTGATTTCAGGTGTGTCCATATAATTTGCTTTGGTCAATTAATGTGAGTGAGATTGACATGTTACTGCTGAGTAATACCTTTAAGAGTCAAGTCATGGATCCCTGTGCTCCGCCACAAGAGCAGCAATGTTCCAGATGAAGACTGCTTAGTCAACTTGGCTTCCAGGGTAAAAACAATGGGAAGTAGAGTGCAGCCAGTCTGTGATGGACTCATAGATGAGAAGTAAACTATTGAGTTAATATTAGAAATATTTATATTTTGGGGTTATTTGTTACTACATGAAAATACACATTTTGGTGTTATTTCTTACTACAACTTTGTCTATCTTGACATTTATTCTCCATGATTGGAAAGAAGGGAAAGAGTGGAAGCCAGAGGTGAAGGCAATTATAATGCAATTGATGTACATCTGTCACCCAATCACTGTCAAATCAATGGGGCAAAATATCAAGGATTCAAACATAATATCTCAAGAAAAATATGTCCCTAGTTTGATAAAATACCCAACAACAGAAGAGTATAGCTGAGAATACCTGCAGGATAATTCCAGACTTTTTAAAAAATTATGACTTTGATGAGTAAGAGAGATACTCTCATCTCATATTAAATATGCTGTTGAAAGTGATTTATTCTGAAAAGAAATAGTCCCTAGGCAATCTCAGAAACTCAATAGCAAATGCATATTTAATGTGCCCATTTTTAAAACAGTACACTTGGCAGAAGAAGGCACCTGCAGCCTAGACTTTTGGAGGCTGAAGATAGGAAGAAACATTTCATCTTAATTATAAAGCAAAACAAATGAAACAACAACAAAAATAAAACACAAATTTGTGTGTGTGTGTAGAGGCTAGGTTTGTGAGATATTAACTTAAGCATTATGGAGGGAGGAGCCAAGATGGCCGAATAGGAACAGCTCCGGTCTACAGCTCCCAGCGTGAGCGACGCAGAAGATGATGATTTCTGCATTTCCATCTGAGGTACCGGGTTCATCTCACTAGGAAGTGCCAGACAGTGGGCGCAGGTCAGTGGGTGCGCGCACCGTGCATGAGCCGAAGCAGGGCGAGGCATTGCCTCACTTGGGAAGTGCAAGGGGTCAGGGAGTTCCCTTTCCGAGTCAAAGAAAGGGGTGATGGACGGCACCTGGAAAATCGGGTCACTCCCACCCGAATACTGCGCTTTTCCGACGGGCTTGAAAAACAGCGCACCACGAGATTATATCCCGCACCTGGCTTGGAGGGTCCTACGCCCATGGAGTCTCGCTGATTCCTAGCACAGCAGGCTGAGATCAAACTGCAAGGCGGCAGTGAGGCTGGGGGAGGGGCGCCCGCCATTGCCCAGGCTTGCTTAGGTAAACAAAGCAGCCAGGAAGCTCCAACTGGGTGGAGCCCACCACAGCTCAAGGAGGCCTGCCTGCCTCTGTAGGCTCCACCTCTGGGGGCAGGGCACAGACAAACAAAAAGACAGCAGTAACCTCTGCAGACTTAAATGTCCCTGTCTGACAGCTTTGAAGAGAGCAGTGGTTCTCCCAGCACGCAGCTGGAGATCTGAGAACAGGCAGACTGCCTCCTCAAGTGGGTCCCTGACCCCTGACCCCCGAGCAGCATAACTGGGAGGCACCCCCCAGCAGGGGCACACTGACATCTCACACGGCAGGATATTCCAACAGACCTGCAGCTGAGGGTCCTGTCTGTTAGAAGGAAAACTAACAAACAGAAAGGACATCCACACCGAAAACCCATCTGTACATCACCATCATCAAGACCAAAAGTAGATAAAACCACAAAGATGGGGAAAAAACAGAACAGAAAAACTGGAAACTCTAAAAAGCAGAGCGCCTCTCCTCCTCCAAAGGAACGCAGTTCCTCACCAGCAATGGAACAAAGCTGGTTGGAGAATGACTTTGACGAGCTGAGAGAAGAAGGCTTCAGACGATCAAATTACTCTGAGCTACGGGAGGACATCCAAACCAAAGGCAAAGAAGTTGATAACTTTGAAAAAAATTTAGAAGAATGTATAACCAGAATAATCAATACAGAGAAGTGCTTAAAGGAGCTGATGGAGTTGAAAACCAAGGCTCGAGAACTACGTGAAGAATGCAGAAGCCTCAGGAGCCGATGCGATCAACTGGAAGAAAGGGTATCAGCGATGGAAGATGAAATGAATGAAATGAAGTGAGAAGGGAAGTTTAGAGAAAAAAGAATAAAAAGAAATGAGCAAAGCCTCCAAGAAATATGGGACTATGTGAAAAGACCAAATCTACGTCTGATTGGGGTACCTGAAAGTGACGGGGAGAATGGAACCAAGTTGGAAAACACTCTGCAGGATATTATCCAGGAGAACTTCCCCAATCTAGCAAGGCAGGCCAACATTCACATTCAGGAAATACAGAGAACGCCACAAAGATACTCCTCGAGAACAGCAACTCCAAGACACATAATTGTCAGATTCACCAAAGTTAAAATGAAGGAAAAAATGTTAAGGGCAGCCAGAGAGAAAGGTCAGGTTACTCTCAAAGGGAAGCCCATCAGACTAACAGCGGATCTCTCAGCAGAAACCCTACAAGCCAGAAGAGAGTGGGGGCCAATATTCAACATTCTTAAAGAAAAGAATTTTCAACCCAGAATTTCATATGCAGCCAAACTAAGCTTCATAAGCGAAGGAGAAATAAAATACTTTACAGATAAGCAAATGCTGAGAGATTTTGTCACCACCAGGCCTGCCCTAAAAGAGCTCCTGAAGGAAGCACTAAACATGGAAAGGAACAACCGGTACCAGCTGCTGCAAAATCATGCCAAAATGTAAAGACCATCAAGACTAGGAAGAAACTGCATCAACTAATGAGCAAAATAACCAGTTAACATCATAATGACCAGATCAAATTCACACATAACGATATTAACTTTAAATGTAAATGGACTAAATGCTCCAATTAAAAGACACGGACTGGCAAATTGGATAAAGGGTCAAGACCCATCAGTGTGCTGTATTCAGGAAACCCATCTCACGTGCAGAGACACACATAGGCTCGAAATAAAAGGATGGAGGAAGATCTACCAAGCAAATGGAAAACAAAAAAAGGCAGGGGTTGCAATCCTAGTCTCTGATAAAACAGACTTTAAACCAACAAAGATCAAAAGAGACAAAGAAGGCCATTACATAATGGTAAAGGGATCAATTCAACAAGAAGAGCTAACTATCCTAAATATATATGCACCCAATACAGGAGCACCCAGATTCATAAAGCAAGTCCTGAGTGACCTACAAAGAGACTTAGACTCCCTCACATTAATAATGGGAGAATTTAACACCCCACAGTCAACATTAGACAGATCAACGAGAAAGAAAGTCAACAAGGATACCCAGGAATAGAACTCAGCTCTGCACCAAGCAGACCTAATAGACATCTACAGAACTCTCCACCCCAAATCAACAGAATATACATTTTTTTCAGCACCACACCACACCTATTCCAAAATTGCCCACATACTTGGAAGTAAAGCTCTCCTCAGCAAATGTAAAAGAACAGAAATTATAACAAACTATCTCTCAGACCACAGTGCAATCAAACTAGAACTCAGGATTAAGAAACTCACTCAAAACCGCTCAACTACATGGAAACTGAACAACCTGCTTCTGAATGACTACTGGCTACATAATGAAATGAAGGCAGAAATAAAGATGTTCTTTGAAACCAACAAGAACAAAGACACAACATACCAGAATCTCTGGGACGCATTCAAAGCAGTGTGTAGAGGGAAATTTGTAGCACTATATGCCCACAAGAGAAAGCAGGAAAGATCCAAAATTGACACCCTAACATCACAAAGAAAAGAACTAGAAAAGCAAGAGCAAACACATTCAAAAGCTAGCAGAAGGCAAGAAATAACTAAAATCAGAGCAGAACTCAAGGAAATAGAGACACAAAAAACCCTTCAAAAAATTAATGAATCCAGGAGCTGGTTTTTTGAAAGGATCAACAAAATTGATAGACCACTAGCAAGACTAATAAAGAAAAAAAGAGAGAAGAATCAAATAGACACAATAAAAAATGATAAAGGGGATATCACCACCAATCCCACAGAAATAAAAACTACCATCAGAGAATACTACAAACACCTCTATGCAAATAAACTAGAAAATCTAGAAGAAATGGATAAATTCCTCGACACATACACTCTCCCAAGACTAAACCAGGAAGAAGTTGAATCTCTGAATAGACCAATAACAGGATCTGAAATTGTGGCAATAATCAATAGCTTACCAACCAAAAAGAGTCCAGGACCAGATGGATTCACAGCCTAATTCTACCAGAGGTACAAGGAGGAGCTGGTACCATTCCTTCTGAAACTATTCCAATCAATAGAAAAAGAGGGCATCCTCCCTAACTCATTTTATGAGGCCAGCATCATTCTGATACCAAAGCCAGGCAGAGACACAACAAAAAAAGAGAATTTTAGACCAATATCCTTGATGAACATTGATGCAAAAATCCTCAATAAAATACTGGCAAAACGAATCCAGCAGCACATCAAAAAGCTTATCCACCATGATCAAGTGGGTTTCATCCCTGGGATGCAAGGCTGGTTCAATATACGCAAATCAATAAATGTAATCCAGCATATAAACAGAGCAAAAGACAAAAACCACATGATTATCTCAATAGATGCAGAAAAGGCCTTTGACAAAATTCAACAATGCTTCATGCTAAAAACTCTCAATAAATTAGGTATTGATGGGACGTATTTCAAAATAATAAGAGCTATCTATGACAAACCCACAGCCAATATCATACTGCATGGGCAAAAACTGGAAGCATTCCCTTTGAAAACTGGCACAAGACAGGGATGCCCTCTCTCACCACTCCTATTCAACATAGTGTTGGAAGTTCTGGCCAGGGCAATTAGGCAGGGGAAGGAAATAAAGGGTATTCAATTAGGAAAAGAGGAAGTTAAATTGTCCCTGTTTGCAGACGACGTGATTGTATATCTAGAAAACCCCATTGTCTCAGCCCAAAATCTCCTTAAGCTGATAAGCAACTTCAGCAAAGTCTCAGGATACAAAATCAATGTACAAAAATCACAAGCATTCTTATACACAAACAACAGACAAACAGAGAGCCAAATCATGAGTGAACTCCCATTCACAATTGCTTCAAAGAGAATAAAATACCTAGGAATCCAACTTACAAGGGATGTGAAGGACCTCTTCAAGGAGAACTACAAACCACTGCTCAAGGAAATAAAAGAGGATACAAACAAATGGAGGAACATTCCATGCTCATGGGTAGGAAGAATCAATATTGTGAAAATGGCCATACTGCCCAAGGTAATTTACAGATTCAATGCCATCCCCATCAATGCCTTTCTTCACAGAATTGGAAAAAACTACTTTAAAATTCATATGGAACCAAAAAAGAGCCCGCATCACCAAGTCAATCCTAAGCCAAAAGAACAAAGCTGGAGGCATCACACTACCTGACTTCAAACTATACTACAAGGCTACAGTAACCAAAACAGCATAGTACTGGTATCAAAACAGAGATATAGATCAATGGAACAGAACAGAGCCCTCAGAAATAACGCCGTATATCTACAACTATCTGATCTTTGACAAACCTGAGAAAAACAAGCAATGGGGAAAGGATTCCCTGTTTAATAAATGGTGCTGGGAAAACTGGCTAGCCATATGTAGAAAGCTGAAACTGGATCCCTTCCTTACACCTTATACAAAAATCAATTCAGGATGGATTAAAGACTTAAACATTAGACCTAAAACCATAAAAACCCTAGAAGAAAACCTAGGCATTACCATTGAGGACATAGGCATGGGCAAGGACTTCATGTCTAAAACACCAAAAGCAATGGCAACAAAAGACAAAATTGACAAATGGGATCTAATTAAACCAAAGAGCTTCTGCACAGCAAAAGAAACTACCATCAGAGTGAACAGGCAACCTACAAAATGGGAGAAAATTTTCGCAACCTACTCATCTGACAAAGGGCTAATATCCAGAATCTACAATGAACTCAAACAAATTTACAAGAAAAAAAACAACCCCATCAAAAAGTGGGCGAAGGACATGAACAGACACTTCTCAAAAGAAGACATTTATGCAGCCAAAACACACATGAAAAAATGCTCATCATCACTGGCCATCAGAGAAATGCAAATCAAAACCACAATGAGATACCATCTCACACCAGTTAGAATGGCAATCATTAAAAAGTCAGGAAACAACAGGTGCTGGAGAGGATGTGGAGAAATAGGAACACTTTTACACTGTTGATGGGACTGTAAACTAGTTCAACCATTGTGGAAGTCAGTGTGGTGATTCCTCAGGGATCTAGAATTGGAAGTACCATTTGACCCAGCCATCCCATTACTGGGTATATACCCAAAGGACTATAAATCATGCTGCTATAAAGACACATGCACATGTATGTTTATTGCGGCACTATTCACGATAGCAAAGACTTGGAACCAACCCAAATGTCCAACAATGATAGACTGGATTAAGAAAATGTGGCACATATACACCATGGAATACTATGCATCCATAAAAAAGGATGAGTTCATGTCCTTTGTAGGGACATGGATGAAATTGGAAGTCATCTTTCTCAGTAAACTATCGCAAGAACAAAAAACCAAACACTGCATATTCTCACTCATAGGTGGGAAGTGAACAATGAAATCACATGGACACAGGAAGGGGAATATCACACTCTGGGGACTGTTGTGGGGTGGGGGGAGGAGGGAGGGATAGCATTGGGAGATATACCTAATGCTAGATGACGAGTTGGTGGGTGCAGCGCACCAGCATGGCACATGTATACATATGTAACTAACCTGCACAATGTGCACATGTACCCTAAAACTTTAAATAAATAAATAAATAAATAAAAGAAAAAAAAACTTAAGCATTATAATATCTCTCCCAAGATTTTTTTTTTATTAATGGCTACCTTTAAATGGAAAGATCACTAGTTACTTTGGCAAAATTCAATGCTCTAGAGACCTCATCAAGCCAAGATTTTCTCTACGTAGAGACCAAGCCACCTTTTCATAAGACTGTGTCAATTCTACCTTGTTATCCATTTGCTGTTTTCTTGGGATTATTGGTGAAGAGATCGTTGTGACCCTAATAACTTCCATTTAGTGAGCATTCCTCAGGCACCAGCTACCTCTTCAAAGTACTTTCACATGCATTTTCTTAGTTGACTCTCATGGTATCCTTAGCAGGCAGCCCACAGATTCTGCATAATTGTTTCCCTAACTATCTCTCCAAACTCATTTCGTGCCACACTCTCATACTCAGTACACTGCAGTCTTCTTTTAACTCCTTGAAAACTTTTTCCACACATAAGGAATTCACTGATATTATTTCCCCTGCCTAAAATTCCTTCTCCCATAAAATCCTTCTCAACTTTTGGGTCCCAGCTTAAAGATCCATTCTCCAGAGATGTTACCCCTCACCACTCTGTCTAATGTAGGTACTCTCCCTTCTTGCTAGACTATCCTGGGCCCTTATGTGTATATTTCATAACTAGCACACTTATCACCATTTGTAGATATTATCTTTGTCTATTTACTTGAATCTTGTCTGTTTCCTTAGTGAGAACATAAACTCAAGGTGGTAATGAATTATTCCAACTTTTAATCACCAAATCCCAACCTCCTAACACAGTATTGGGAAAATAGACACATTAAATTGTTATTTGCTGTATAAATGGAATAATTATTGTTGTCTTCTCTTTATGTGTGAAAAAAAACTGAGGCTCAGAGAAGAAAATCAAGTTGTCCAAGGTGACTCAGCTCATTAGTGATAAAGGATCTGAACTCAGGCTTGTTCAACTTTGAATCCATGCCCTTGGTGATGGGCATACTTGCATTCATTTATTCATTCATCATTTGTCAACTACGTATTCATTGCTGCTGGGTGCTAAGAATATAATGATAAGCAAAAGCAAACAAGTAAACAAAAATTATAATAGAGTCCCACCTTCAGAAGGCTTATATCCTAGCTATACAGACTGATATTAATAAATAAATCAGGGAAGTGAGTCTTAAAATTGGAACTATGATAAATACTTTGAAGGAGAAGAATATGGTAGGACAGTTAAGGAATTTGACCTGGTTTGCAGAAGGGGACTCAGGAAAATGTCCCCTAAGTATCACAAGAAAGTAAAGATTTGAAGTAGGTGTTGAGCATAAAAGGGCAAGGAAGAGCGTTGAGGGCAAAATGAAAAGAATTTGCCAAAGCCCTGTAATAAGAAGCAGCCTACCTGCAAGGAATCATCAGCATGACTGCCCATAAATAGAAACATTAGATAGCAAGAGCATCTTGGGGAATATGATCCTTTATGCTCCAAACAGAAGTAGTCCTAATCTTGCTAGGTTTAGCATCTAAAACAGTGGTTCTCGACCTGTGGTTCAGGGATTCCCTGGAGTCTATACATGTTTTTTATGGTGGATCCAGAAGATCAAAAATATTTTCTTAATAATACTGAGGCATTATTTGCCTTTTCACTGTCTTTTTCTCACAAGGATACAGAGGTGTTTTTCCAGAGGTAATGTAATGTGTGTTATTGCAACAGCTTGTGTAAGAAGGCAGATATGAGAATTAGATTGGTGTCTATTAATTTAGTCACGAAAGGAGTATGCAAAACTAAGAAAAGTCACTTTTCTTACTAATTACTTCTTTGGAAAATATATCAATTTCATAAGTATAATTATATAAACATGTAATGGGTTTATTGTTATTTTAAATGAATTTATACATAAATACTTAAATTTTTTCAGCCTTAATTTATAATATAGTAAATGTAGATAGATAAAATGTACACTAGCAAAAGATTTTGGGGGATCCCTCAATAATTTTTAGGACTGCAAAGGAGTCCTGAAGGTACAGAGTTTGAAAACTGTAGATATGGCCGGGCGCGGTGGCTCACGCCTGTAATCCCAGCACTTTGGGAGGCCGAGGCGGGCGGATCACGAGGTCAGGAGATCGAGACCATCCTGGCTAACACGGTGAAACCCCGTCTCTACTAAAAATACAAAAAATTAGCCGGGCGTGGTAGCGGGCGCCTGTAGTCCCAGCTACTCGGGAGGCTGAGGCAGGAGAATGGCGTGAACCCGGGAGGCGGAGCTTGCAGTGAGCCGAGATCGCGCCACTGCACTCCAGCCTGGGCGACAGAGCGAGACTCCGTCTCAAAAAAAAAAAAAAAAAAAAAAAAACTGTAGATATAAAACTCACTATACTGACAGGAGACCATGTATAATATTTATCATGATGAAGGAATTTTTTAACCATTAAGGGTAGTGAATATTTAAATGTCTATCACTGACAGTTAGTCACGGGTGTTTGATTAATACAGGGCATGTCCTTACCCAAAGTGGATTCTTGGTGAAACAAATAATATGTGATAGGTACTAAATGAATATGTTTATTTGTGCTTGATCTTATTACCCAAAGGGTGAGCTGAAGATGTTGAAAGTATTTTTGGTGCGTGAAATTGTGCCATGACAGTGCCCAGATTCATGCCTTGTGCATAACATGTTCTGAAGACATAATTCCTGAATGAATAATAAAACTTCATGACTACTATAAATTATATGGTTTGAAACGTTATGGAATTGGATTAATCTGAGCGAGTACACAAAGCACAATAATGGGAAGTTTTCATGCCTTTACCAAAGAGGTATCAGATCCTTCTATTTACATAGTACAAATAGGAGTGGATTCAGTCCTCAGTCTTTAGCGACAAAACGTGAATCTTAATCTGTCTAATATTTACAATCACACGAGGGATTATATTCACTTTAATTTCTTGGTAGCTTATTACCAAAGGAAAATAATATATTTATGCAAATATATACACAGACATACCCTCTTCAGGGATATTTACTTTTCTTTTCCAGATTTCTGGAATTATTGGGATACTGCTATATTAGATTTTAATGAGTAGTTCTGAAGTTAGATACGTTTTCTTGGTTGTAGTTTTAATACTTTTTAAGTTAGGGATAAAGAAATGGAAATCAAAATTAATGAAAGAGGTATGGAAGAAAATGATGTTTAAGGACCATAGGAAAAATCCCTGAAGTTTAGGGAAAACATCACAGTATTAAGCAAAGGAGGTAAATGGTGTCCTTGAAAATACTTGCCTGTGAGTTTCTGGATCTCCATGCCTCTCATCACATTCTTCCCTCTCACCATTAGAACCTATTACTCACTGATACTGATATTTCGAAGCCTGGCTCAAATATGCCATCTATGCTGGAATGCCATTTTTATTTTTAATTCTTTAGCTTCTACCAGGTAGAACTGGCCATTTGTCCTTTAAGATTTCTCCTGTAAATTACCTGTTTATGTGTCGATTACTCTCAGTATTCTTTTATTCTGTTACACACGTGATGTATCCCAACAAACTGTGTTAAGCAGTTACCATTCCAACAAACCGTGTTAAGCAATTATCAACATGTTGACTTTACCCTTTCTTATTGTACTCCCGAAATGATATCAGAATGTGAACTGGTACAAGTAATATAATTTTGGATAAAACTTGTATTTCCAGCACCTAAGCAGTGGCAAAAACTTAACAGGTCAGTCAAAGTTTATGAAGTGAATGAATGCATGAGTTTCTTGTGGAGATATACAATGGAAGCCTGGCTCTGTTACTTAGTTGTTATATAGCTTGAGTAAGTAAAGTATATTCCTCTATATTTTGGTTTCCATATCCATAAAATTGATACAACAATATCTTTTTTCCTGTGTACTTCTCTGAGCTGTTTTGAGGTTTAATATTCCTAAAGGTCCTTTTTCAATTCTAAAGTACTATGTGATCATAAAACTTTTTAAAAGAAGTCCTTTCTTCTTCTTGTCATGTAAACAGTGCATAACCAGGTAATTCCCTGTTAGGAACTGATTACTGCCTTGACGCTTTTTCACTGTAGGGACTTGGTTGAGAAGACTGATTACTTGGGCCATTTGCTGGGACATGGAAGTAGCTGAGTTATCCAGAAACTTTCATAGTAAGGGGTTTTTGCTTATGACACGGTGTTACTCTCTTTTCCCCAAAGAAGTGAGCACCACTGATTAAATGTCCTCTGCTGCTGAATCAGTGAACAAGAAAAACTTTGTTGACTCACCGCTGGGCTTGTACCAAAGGAACAGGACATAATTGAAGAGAAGTGATTTCCATAAATTGCCTCAGAGAGGGCTTTAGGACACAGACTGGTAAGGGATGATGTACTGGGATTCTTGCTTCTTTCCTTATGTAATAATGATTAAAACAGCAGGAACAGACCCTGGGCACAGCCCTTGCAGACAGTGAACATCCAAGTCTGATAATAACTTGAAATGTACACAGTGCCATCCAATAAGAGAAACGCTGAGGGCAGTTGAGAAAAAATTGCATCTAGTGTTGTTTCATGAAGAGCAGGTTCCTCTCTCCTTCCTCCTTTTTCCCCCCTCCTCTTGGAATTGTCAGGCTTTGTAGGATCCTGATTAACTAGCACACTACAAAATTTCATTATTTCCCACAAAAACATACACAATGCAAATGGAGCTCATTTTTTCCTTCTTGATTGAGTTAATCACTCTATGTTGCAGTGTTGTTGATATTGTTTCTCCTGTGTCTTTCTTGTGCATTTTGTGTTTGCTTCTGCTCTTTTTCTGAGGCATGTCTTACATATATGGGCTCTCATACTTTCCTGTGTAACCATTTCAGAGGGTTGGTTGAGAGTGCTGTGCTTTCTCTTGAGATATACCTTGAGCCTCATAATTTTAGGGAATGATACAGTCACTTCTTGATCAAAGAGATTAATGTATGCGGGATAAATGGTGTGGTTACCAATATCTGAAAGCCATGATATATTTTGTTATAAGAGATGGAAACACAGTTGAAACTGCATTAGGCATTAGAGGGTATTCATTGGCTTGCCTATCTAAAAAGTGAATTGGCACATAAGCTTCATCCAGGCAGGACTGGATCCAAGGACCTGCATAATATTATCCACACGCTCTCTCTCCATATCTCATCAAAGCTCTCTCATAAGTATTGGGTAGGATGGCTCCAGACACCTCAGACTGACATCTTACCAGGTTAGTATTCCAGTGAGAATTGTCTTTCTCAGTAAATACTGCAGACAGCTCCTGTGGAGGACTTGTTTTATATGGGTTGAATCACATGTCTACTCCTGAACCAATTATGTTATACAATATTCTGATTGGTCAAGCCAGGGTTTGTGCTCACTCCTGTGGGGTTCATCTCCAGTCCAACATTAAAGAAAGAAGTTCCCAGTGGAAGTAGAGAACCTATTACCAGAAAATAGGATGGATTCTGAATAGATTAAACATAACAGGTGTCGTTAACATATGGCCAAAACAGAGTATGGTGTAAACATATGCAGCAAAATTATACCCAGCATTTAAAAACACATTTATAAGTCTGTAGTCAGACATCTTCTGAAAGTGTCATAATGTCAAAATAATAAGTTGGAAGTACAAAACGCACAGTAAATTTATTTCAAAAGGTATGACAAGAGAGTACATCATCTTTAAAATGGTCTTTTCCTGAGTTAGATGATATTTTTGTTCCACATTTTAAAATGAGATCTGAACAGGGAAGGAATTCAGTCATTGCTGCACTAGCATCCTCCCTCCTGTTTCTCATTTCCTGGTCTTTTCATCCTTGTAGCCCTTACTCCCTGGGATTATTATTAATATTTCTAGCTACATCATTTTTCTTACTTTCATTTTTAATATTTTATATCTTTATTTTATGACACTTTAAGTTCTACGGTACATGTGCACAACATTCAGGTTTGTTATATAGGTATACATGTGCCATGTTGGTTTGCTGCACCCATCAACTCATCATTTACATTAGGTATTTCTCCTAATGCTATCTCTCCCCTAGCCCCCCCACCCCCCAACAGGCCCCGGTGTGTGGCGTTCCCTGTCCTGTAACCATGTGTCCTCATTGTTCAACTCCCACCTATGAGTGAGAACATGTCATGTTTGATTTTCTGTCCTTGTGATAGTTTGCTGAGAATGATGGTTTCCAGCTTCATCCATGTCCCTGAAAAGGACATGAACTCATCCTTTTTATGGCTGATTAGTATTCCATAGTGTATATGTGCCACATTTTCTTAATCCAATCTATAATTGATGGACATTTGGGTTGGTTCCAAGTCTTTGCTATTGTGAACAGTGCCACAATAAACATACATGTGCATGTGCCTTTATAGTTACTTTCATTTCTCTGCAAAGACCATTAGCAGAGGAAATGACTGGTCTAGGATAGCTACCACTGGGTTAACTCCATTTGTTTGTTATCTTCTAGTAAGCTAGCTTAGGCAGAGGTGCAAGAAAATGGAACTGTGCAAGGCCTCTTGAGGCCTAGTCTCAGAACTGGCACCCTTTCAGTTTTGTCACATGGTACTGGCCAAAGCAAAGCCTCAAGCCTAATCCAGACTTAAGAAGCAAAGAAAAAAAATCACAGTTTGCATGGGAGTAACTTCAAAGTCATATTTAAAGGATGAGAAAACACAAAGGGGTAAAAAATTATCATGAGTTCCCCTAAAATGCATGCTTTGACCACGTGGTTTCTTCATGTCACTATGCTAAGTTTTATTTTTTATTAAAAGTACATTATGACATTTATGATTTTACTAAAGTTATAATAAAAATGAGGCATTGAGGAAAAACTTGATATTCAAGAGTGGACTCCATTTTAATTTTTCCCTAACATAACCCATTTAAGAGAAAGAATCAATTATTCAATATCCAATCAGTTCATTCATAATCAACTGTGATTTTCAATGGCTTGTTTTTATTGAATCCCTTCAGTTATTTATAAAATTATAGCTGTTAAAGTTCAATCTTTCTTCAATCTGATTTCTCTGTGAAAACACATTTGTAATCTATCTCATGTCAATGTCTTTGCCTAATATTCTTCCACTGCCCTGTCATCTTGGAAATAATAACTGGTACAATTCTTCTGTCTTTCTTTACAGTGTGTATCCACCTCTGATTGAGCAAACACTGCTGGAAAATAAAATAACAAAATCATGCAGATAGGTACCACTGGCATATTATGGCTTTCAATCTCTTCTGCACTTCAATGTTGTGGGTGATTCCCGTAAGTTTCTGTAGTTACTCACTCAGTGGTTGTCTCCTGAGGGCTTACTGTCTGACTAGCACTTGCTGGAATGCTATTGGGAACACAGAAGTTAGGGAAAAGCAGTTTTTCCTTTTGAAGATGTTGTCATCTAGTCTAGCAGGTGAGAAAGATGTAAAACAAATACATGGACATATGTAAAGCAATGACAGCAACAGATTATGAAGGAATGGTAGAAGGTAATTTAAGAACTTCTTAAAGAGGATTTGTCACAAACATAAAAATCAGAGACAATTACCCTGTTGAAACACCACCACCACTGTGTCCACTTTCCATTATGGCTATCTCAGACATCTTCCTGTATTTTCCATGTACTCCCTTAGTAGAGAGTCTCACCTTATAGGGAAAACAAATCACAAGAAGAAAACTAATTACTATAAAACCCGCAAACTTACCTGAATTTGCATTCAGTACATACTCTTTTCATGCTATGATACTGAAAAAAAAGTCATTTTTCTTGTCTATATCCAATCTTGTTCAATTCTCCCACTCATGTCACATTTGTCTTATGATCTTTATTTTCTTCTTTATTTTTAAGTTTAGTTGATATACAATATACTATACCTTTAAATAGTGTAATGTGATGTTTTGACCTGTGAAATCTTCAGCACAATCAAAATAGAGAACGTAGCTATCACCCTTAATAGTTTCGTGAACCTCTTTTTAATCTCTCTTTTCTTCCTCTCTTTACATTTCACTTCTTCCATGCTGATGTTTCAAGGCAATCATAGATGTATTTTCTATGACTTTAGATTAGTTTACTTTTTCTTGAATTTTATGTAAATGAGAAATATGCTATGAATTCTTCTTTTTTTGTTGTTTTTTGAGACAGGGCCTTGCTCTGTTGTCCAGGCTGAAATTCAGCGGCATAATAATAGATTACTATAGACTCTAACTCCTGGGCTCAAGAGATCCTCCCACCTCAGCCTCCCAAGTAGCTCAGACTACAGGCACACATCACCATGTTCTGCTAATTTTTATTTTTGTAAAGATGGGCTCTCACTATGTTTCCTAGGCTCGTCTCGAACTCCTGGACTCAAGTGATCCTCCCATCTCGGCCTCCCAAAGTGCTGGGGTTACAAGCGTGAGCCACTGTGTCCAGCTTGAAATCTTCTTTAGTTGACTTCTTTCACTTAGTAGGTAATTTATCAGTGTTGCTTGGAATGTTTACACCGAAATTTTTGCATATATATAAGCTTTCTTTTCATTTGGAAAATAGCTAGGAAAGTAATGGCCAGATTAGATAGTAGGTGTTTGTGTAACTTTTAAAGAAACTGCCAAATTGTTTTCCAATATACCATTTTGTACCATTTTGTATTACCATCAGTAATACATAAAAGTTCAAATTTTTTTCCATCCTTGCCAACCGTTGGTATGGTCATGTTTTCAATTTTATATCTTTCTGATAGGTTTATAATTGTATTTCATGGTGGTTTTAATTTTTACTTTCATAATGATTAATAATGTTGAACATCTTTTCTTGAGCTTATCTGCCATCCATCCATCTTTTATAATGAATAAGTGTCTCTTCAAATATTTTACCTAGTTTTTAAAAATTGGGTTGTTTGATTTCTTGTTAAGTTTTGAATGTTCTTTGTATATTATACGTATGTTTTTAAAATCATATTTATGCCTTACAAAGATTTTCTCCCAGTCTATGGCTTACATTTCTATTCTCTTATCAGTGTATTTTATATAGTAAGTGTTTTCAATTTTGATGAAGACCAATTTACCTTTTTTGTTTTTGAACAAATTTCTGATATTTTATCCCAGAAATCTTTGCTTAACCCAAGGTTACAAAGATATTTGCTTACATTCTCTTTTATAAACTTTATAACTTTATATATTACATTTAGGTTCATAATCCATTTGAATTAACTTTTGCATAAGGTAAGAAGTATAAATCAAATTTCTTTTTTTTGTCTTTTCCTTTCTTCCTTGCCTCACTTCTTTTCTTTTATATATGGTTACCCAATTGTTTAGACACAATTTATTGAAAAGACAAGCCTGTCTTTACTAAACAGCTTTTGCGTTAATTTTTGGGCATGCTGTTTTTAATGACTATATGATAACCAAAGGTTTATTACCAGCCAGTAGTTAGGTTTAGAGTTTCAAGAGAAGAGAGAATACATGTTTTGAAAATTTATTATACACATGGTAATTGGATATATGAGAACAAATGATATAATTAAAGAGAAATATGTGCAATGAGAAAAGAAGAGGGAATACAAGAGTGAGAAGAACAACCAGAAAGGGAAAAAAGAATTAAGAAACCATTTTTTTCAACTTGCAAATTTTTTATTTTTCTGCAATAGATAAACTAATGGATGTCTTTCTGTTTTTGAGTTAACCTTTTTATTTTGATAAAGTTGTAAATTCTCATGCTGTTATAAGAAATAATATTGAAAGATTCCAGGTACATTTTATCCAGTTTTGTCAGTGAAGACATACTGCAAACCTATAGTACAACATCACACCCAGAGCGCTGATATTGAAATAGTCAAAACACAGAACACGTCTATCACCACGAGGATCCCTCATGTTTTCCTTCTACAGCCACACCCACACCACCCACTTTCTCCCACCCACTCCTTAACCCCTGGCAACCATTAATCTGTTTGTATTTCTATAATTTTCTTATTTCTGGAATGCTGTATAAATAGAATTATACTGTGTGTAACTTTTCGGGTTGGCATTTTTCGCTCAGCGTAACTCTCCAGAGATTCACCTAGGTTGTTGCATATCAATAGTTTCTTCATTTTTATTGTAGAATAACATTCGATGATATGGATGTATCACAGTTGTTTTAACCATTCAGCCATAGAGGGATGCTTGGATTGTTTCCAAATTTGGGCTGTTATGAATAAAAATGTTATAACATATTCATGTACAAGTTTTTGTGTACGATAAATTTCCATCTTTCCAGGATAAATGCTCAGGAGCACATTGCTAGATTGTATTATAGTTGCAGGTTTAGTTATTTAAGAATCAAGAAGCCTTGCTTTTTTTAAAGGGAAAGGAAAAAGAAAGATTTTCAGAGTTAGATGGTAATTACTGCAATAATATTGATGGAACAGTACTTTCTCAAATGTTTGCATTATTTTATAGACAGGACTCAATTTAAGTTTAATTTTTGATAACATTTCCACCACTTTCTGAAGTCTAGACAATCAGAAAAACAATAATCAAGCCCTGACTTGCAGTATTTGTCAATCTCCATGGTGTGAATACTCCTGCCATGTCCTATTTCAGGCCACCAACATGATATTAATGTGCATAAAGTTAGGAAGAAATACTCACAGCACACCCTTGTGTAGTATTTTCACCATATTAATGCAATAGACTTAAGAACATAGATAATAGTAAAATGTAGCAAAATAATTAGAAAGTGATGATATTATTTGTTGCCTTCATTTATTTAATTGTAAATTTACATACAACTTAATTTTTAATAAGAGCTCTTTTTGACAACAATTTTGACTTTAAAAATTCCACAAACTTGAGCAATTGGCCCTCAGGAACCCGGTATAAATTGGCTTCAGAAAACCACTTAATGATTCTAACCTCTTGTGCCTCACTAATTATTTTCCATCTTTTCTATGTGTTCTGGCACAGTTACCTCAGTATGCTCTCCTTCATTTATGTACCAGCTTAGCTCTTAAAAATGGCCTACTCCATTCCCTAGGCAAACATTTCATTGGGAGCTAGTATTTTTTAATATTCTATTTTTCATGGTTATATAACTAAAACATATCTACAATAAAAATTTGGAAATATGAGAAGGAATATAAAAATCACCAATAATTGTATCACCTCTATAATAATAAAATTTCAAAAGTACATTGGAATTTTATTTTATACCTAGTCTTAGCTTCAGAGAGCTAAATTATGAGTTTCTCTTTGATCATTTATTTCTTATCCTAAAACTATATATGTATAAATATGTATATGCACATATGTAATATATATGCATATTTATGCATGTATATATGTACATATGTGAATATGTATGTAAAGATGTATGTGTGTGTATATATATATGTATGTATTTGGCTGAGGCAGACACTGATATCTATTTCCACGTATTTCTTTCAAACAGTACTAAGATTAAATTTGCAGCAGCAGTGTGGCTGTCTCTAGGTGTTGGAATATTTAATCTACACCAGTTATGACAATTCTGTTCTCCATTTTCCCAGTTTCCCTTGTGATTGGGGGTGACTGAGTGACCCATATTGGTTCAATGAGTCAAATGGGTAGGGAGGGAGATGTTTTTCAGGGAAAGCTTTTACTTTCCCGATAAAAGCAGATAGATGTATGAAATATATGCAATTTCTCCATTTTCCTGCCTTAAACATGGATGTCTGTAGCAGCCCCAGGCACTTAGTGAAGATGAAGTGACAAGCATAGAGGAGAAGGCAAAGGGAATTTCAGAGATGCCAATGCTGACATCTTTTAGCTACTGAATTGAAGCCAAAGTTTTCTATCTCCAGAATTTTTGAGAAGAAAAAATCTTATTTGTTTAATCCACAGTTAATAAAATATTTCTGCCTGATATACCTGCCTTCCTTGTTGCCTGCCTTCCCTTTCATAGCCCAGATTCCAGACCCACTGAGCTAGGCTCTTTAATACTTACTTCTCTACTTCTGCACTTCTGCTTCCATCAGTCTGTCTGGCAGGGATGTGCTTTCTCCTTGATCACTAGGCTTTCAGCGTAAGATAAAGTATAATTTTTCTATGTAACTATTTTGACTCTACATTCAATCCTCTGTCTCTGTAGGATTGAAAATGCTTTCTCCTTTGGTTTTTATTGTACCTTGTAGATTTCTCTATTGCAGAGCCTATGAGACCCACATTTGTTTATATGTACATCTCTCTGAACTTTCACTAGCACAGTACTGCCTCACCCTATCCCCCGTTTTTGCATTATTGCTCTCCTAAAAAGCCTTTTTGGACATTTCTCCTAGTTGCCCCCTTCTTTCCCACTAAATTTTAATACCATCAATATATTTCATACCAATTTATACATTGTATGCCTATCTGTACTTAAACATAACAAAGTAAGATGTTTCCATCTCCAGAAGAACTCATTTTTGTCCACGTTGAGCCATATCACCCCTGTTGAGGATGAGTGCTACAGCACAATGCCTTTCTCATAGTAAGCATTTTGTAGACAGTTGTTGAATTAATTAAGTGATTTTGACTTTCAGAAACTTAGCACAAAAATATGTCTGTGTAGGTTAAACAGAGGAAGGTACAAAAAAGAAAACTTTCTTAATTTATTTTTGCAGCCTATTCCTAAGCTGTCATTGTCTTTTTCTTCTATTAATATGTGAGACTGTTTTCCTAGTTAGTATTCTTTCTGTTGAGAATTGTAAGTAGCCAATCTTCAAATGGATAAAGCAAAAGGAATATCGTTAACTTATGTGATGGAAAAGATTGGGTATAATTTTGATCTGAGACCCACTTTGATCCAGAGCCTCAAAAAGTATCACCAACATTCTATACTGTCAGTATTTTGAGTCTGCTCTGTTGTCCTACTTTATTCTCAGACTTGCCCTTCCTGGCTATACAATGGCCTCCACTGGCTCTCGGGTTCCATCCTTGTAGATTTCTCTTCAAGAGACAGAAGTTTAAGTCTTTGCCCTACAAGGGCAAATTGTATTCCATTTCATTTCATTGTTGGGGGCATGTGCTAATTCTCAGGACTCACCCCCATAAACTGGAAGTGCAAAAACTGCACTAAGTTTCATCACTAGATGGTGAAGCAGGGATGGGGATTGAGGACTGTGGGGAAGGACAGTTGAATGAAAAAATAGGCTGTAAAGTATGAATTGGAACCTGTAGAGGCAATGAAACAGAAAAATAAAAAAACAGATTATTTCAGTGGGCAGTGTTATGGGCTGAACCATATTCTCAAAATTCATGCTGAAGCTCTACCCCCAGTACCTCAGAATGTGACTATATAATGGACATAGGGTTAAAGAGGGGACTAAAGTAAAATGAGGTTATTTTACTTCATTTTGAGAGTGTCCTTAAGAGGAGATTAGGACATGTGCACACACAGACTGAAGGATGATTCTATGAAGACACAGCTAGAAGACAACTACCTACAAGGCAAGGAGAGAGTCCTCGTAAGGATTCAACCCAGGCAATATTTTAATCTTGGACTTCTAGTCTCCAGAATTGAGAAAAACTACATTTCTGTTTAAGCTACCCAGTCGGTGGTACTTTGTTATGGCAGCCCTAGCAAACTAGTGCAGGCTGAGTACCTTTAGAGAGGGGAGACAGCATGCCCACTGACTGCAAAATTAATTTTGCTCTTTAGTGTCTGTGAAATGAAGGAGACATTAACAGTGCTTCAGAGGAGCTCTTGACTAAGGGAGGTTATTGCACTGGGATGTCTTCACTCAATTTTTGCTCCAAGGTACTCTCACTGCAAAGATAAATTGACATTTAAGGCCTTTTCTGATGTGAATTGTTATGTGAATTTTGACATCTCAATCCACTTAAATTGGGTCCCTTAATGCAGCTAGAGAAGTAGAGATTATTTTTGGTCAACTTTTCTTTTATAATCCCCCAAAGGTTGAACTGAGTGCTTTTAAGAGTAGGTACAACTTCCAGGTTTAAGGGCAAGGCCAGTAGTCCAATGGCTTGAGAAGGGATTCAGGGATTCTCTCTTCCTTAAAACTTGAAGCAGAAGTGGAACATAGAGACTCTTTCTAAGTGCTAGAAATTATCTTTTATGGTGGTTTTCTTTATTGTGCATGTTTAATTGAAATCTGCATTTGTAAGCCTCCCCTTTGAATGTTTTCTTTAGAAAATGAGACTGGTGGTTAAAGACACTGCATGTAAGAGGCCTTGGTTTGTGACCCCATTTGACATTAGTCAGTTGTGCAACTGATAAAGTAAGTTGCTTTAACTCTATATTCCTCTTTAATCATCTATAAAATTGAGATCCTAACATGACTCACCTCACAGAACTTCTGTGAGAATTAAGTTCAGTAATGCTCACCAAGCATCCAGCATAATGCTGGGTTTATATGAATAGATCTATGATGCTTTTGTACTGGGCTAGTATTAAATGGTAATTAATAAAAGTAGCATGGAATACCAAAGACCACTGTGATCATAGTGGGGAGAAGAACACGACTTTTTTTTTTTTTTATTTGGCACGCACCATTCAAGAAGAAACTAGGAGAAGGATACTCATCGAACATAGATTTACAGCTAGGAGTATATCTAATTATCATAAGTATTAAACAGTCACCTGTTATTATTTCAAGTACTGAGAAAAATGATGCTAAAACAGGCCCCAGCTTGATCTATCTTTGACTTGTTTTAAATTGTTTGTTGGTTATGTTTTTCTGGAAAGCCAATTTCTTAATTAGTTTCTCTGAAATTCAAAAAGGATTTCCTCTGGTCTCTCTTATCTGCCCTACCCTCCCTTCAATCTCTTCTGCGTTGGAGTATGATGGTAAAAGTTTCAGTCTTCTTTCCTGCCAGTTTTCAGGTCTGGAACAACTTCCTACTGTACTTTCTGGCTTTTTTATTTGGCTTTTCAATGCTCATAGGGAAAGCTTTGTTTAATGTCATTGTGTTTTGGTCTTAAATAATAAATAAAAGCAGAATAAAAAATTGAATTTAGTAACTGTAGTCAAAGTAAAACTTTAGGGGATATATGAAATATTATTTACTTGGATAAATTTGCCTAAGATTTTGCATTATTGTAAATATTTTATGTCAGCTATTTCAATTTTTTAACATTAAATTTGTGCAGCAATTTTAAATAAAGGGATCACATCACGTGATATGAACATAGAAAGAGATATATACTTTATTTCTTAATTAAATAAGTGTACATGTTTCTATTTGTGTATATGTATACATTTACAATTACATATGTATAGAAAATATGCATGTATTTATGTATACACATATATACAGTGCCAAGTACATAGTAGGAACTGGGGGCATCTTTAGTAAATGTGGTACACATCTTGAGGTATATATCACTGCTGTGTGTGACACGTAGCTAGTTGATATTGAATGGAGATTATATTGAAATTGAACAGAATCTTTCTGGAGTGAGTAAATATAATCAAGAATACTCCTGATACTGAAGAATAAAAAGACAGCCAAGGCATAGTGGTAACAACAATGAGTTAGCAGTTATTAATTCTGGATTTTAATGATCATGAATTATGAAAAATAATAATAAAAGTTTTTCATGTGTGGTTCTGAGACTTTTAAACTTTGAAAATGTAAGGTGGGGGATTATCCAGATATCATCTAATACATGCTATTGATGATAAACAATTTACTGCATGTAAAAGTGAATATCTGGGAGAGAAACTGAAGTAGAAAGTGGGAGACATTAGTTTCCTACCAGTTACCATATAGAAATGTTTGTGACGAGTCTTGCTTTTCTAGACCTCGGTCTCATCATCTATCTAAAACAACGCTGGGGAGAAGAGGGTTCTCTGGGTGATATTGTAAGAATCTTTCTCCTCTGATGTTCAAACATTCTGTCTTTGGATTGCAGTGGACATGTTAGTGTGTAACGCAGATCGTGTGGCTGGGAGATAGTGAAGGAGGGAGGAGATGAAGGTGGCTTTAGGATGAGGTGTATACGTTAGTGTGGTTATATGGAGAGCACACATATCTCACAGTCTGGCACAGCTATGTGTGAATCCTAGCTTTGCATATTAGGGGTAATCACTTGATTTATTCAGTTACACTTTCCTTATCTATAACTGGACTGTTAGCAGGATTCTCGCCTCATTCCAACTGCAGCAGCCATGACATCCCTCAGTTGAGGTTACCAGTTAATGTGGTGAAGATTTGTATTCTCTAAGACTGTCTGGAGGAAAACAAAGAACAATAGGAACCACAACTGACCTCATAGATAATTTCATATTATTTTGGCAATTTCATTACATTTCTGGCCACCAACTAATTTTTCCTGTGGAAGATGAGGTATGGACTTACTCCTTCCACCACCCCTTCTTTTGATGCTGGAATTCATTGATTTATTTCATCAAATTTTTCACTATGAACATGTAAAAATCATATTACATAATTTTATCTACTCCACTGTTAGCTTGCGGAAGATCAAATGCATGTCTTAGCCATCTCATATTAAATATCTCTAGCATGCTGCCATGTATATAAAGACACTCAATAAATTGTGTATTGAGTAATCTGTTGGATAAAAGTGAAAAAAAGGCACACTAAACCTTACAAAAGTGTATATTTTAAAACCAGATTAAATACAGATTATCCTCCATTTTTGTTATTTCCTCAGTGTCAAATATTCAGTAGTCTGTTTTAAGTGCTTTTTAAAGGCATTCATGCAACAAACATAATGGATTCACTGCTTCTGTTTTCTACATAGAAATTTCAAAGCATTCTAATAATAAATCCTGTGAAAGGCTTTGACCATAATGGCTTTTCAAAGCTTCCACACAAAGAAACTCAGTTAAGACCAGGGCATAAATAAGACCTCAGTGCTGAAGCAGAGGAAGGCCCTGTGTATCTAAACCCATTAAATGAATCATTTATTTTGCTACTCATCTGTCACGTTTTGAAGGTCACATAACAATGCTTATTTCTTGTGGCCCATTGGCAAGCTGTAGAATCAGAGGCTAAACCAAGTCCTTGAGTCAAATACTTGAGATGGGTAATTGTATTTCCAGGACTAATACCTGCAGTTATGTTCACTGGGTAAAATCGAATCTCACGCCCTGGGAGAGCACAGCATGCCTGCAAGGGCCAGAAAAAGATTTCTCCACATTCCATCCAGCTTCGAAATAGTTATGTTATATTGAAATTCCTGGAACATGGTCAGCTTTATTTTGTCTCCCCTAATACATGGTCAGGAGATTTTCTAGAAGTGGAGGTGACATATATAATAGTCTGGACAGCGTGTGTCTGAAGCAGGTGGATCTGGGTTTGAAATTCTATTTGACAGATTATATGCTGTCTGTCATTAGACAAGTTGCTTAACCTCTCTGGACCTCGTTTTTCTTAACTATAAATGGAGACTGATATCTATCTTATAAGGGTGCTGTGAAGATTTAATGATTTAGCGCATATGAAGTGATTTCCACAGTGTCTGACATGTAGCAGATACTCACTGTATGTTAATATTATCATTTGCCTGTTCTTTTTCACAGCTGAAGTCACTTATGGTTAGAATCCTCCCCTGGGCTATGCAGGAGAGCCTCTGGCAATTCTGGTAAAACTAGCTCTTCATATTGCTATATGTTCTATTTATTTTTTCACATTTCTGTTAAAACTTTATTAAGCTATAACTTACGTATATAGTAAAGCACACAAATCTTACGTATATAGCCCAGTGAATTTTAACATATACATACATATGTGGAACCACCACCCTGATTAATATGTAGAATATTTCCAACCCCCAGGAAGTTCCTTTGTGCCTATTTTCTAGTCAGTGATAGCCAGGACTAGCTGCATAATTTCCACCTCCTAGTCCAGAATGAAAATGTGGGGCTGTTTGTTCAAAAAGTGTTAGAAATTTAAACGCGTTGAGAGCAGAGCTTTAAACTAAGCACACCACCTTTCTTTCTGATTGTGGGACAACCATGAATCCTGCCCTGATTACATTTCCCTACCACCGGGGTTCATTTTTATTTCAGTTTCTTTTGTGATCAGTTATGTTTGTGAACGTCATGTAAATGGAACCATACAGTACTTACTCATTCATGTTTGTGTTTTCTTTCAGCATAGTATCTGTGAGATTCATCCAGGCTGTTGCATGTTTTAGTAGCTTTTATTTTTCTTGTTGTGTAGATCCTATTGTGAAAATACATATTCCATATTATTTATCTATTCTCCTGCTGATGGATATTTGGAATGTTTCCAGTTACACATAAAGCTGCTTATATATGTCTTTGGGTGGACATTTGCACTTACTTATTTTGGACATATACTTTGGAATGAAATTGATGAGTTATGGGCAAAACACTCTAATAGGCACATTATGTGAAATGATTACTCGTTGGAGAATTGCAATTAAAACCACAATGAGATCCCATTAAACACCCACCAGAATGACTAAAATTAAAGAGACTGGAAATTCCATATGTTGGTGAAAATGTGGGAGAACAAAAACTCTCATACTTGGAGGGAATGAAAATTGGCTCAGTTGCTTAGTTTAGCATATACCTGCATTATGGCCCAGCATCTCCCTTCTAGATATATTTATTTTTTTATCTTCTGAAGCCATTTTGAGGAAACAAATGAAAAAAAATCTAACATAGATTTCAACCTGATTCTTAACTTATTAATAGGCTGCAGTGGCCATTTGAAATAAGACTTAAGCAATGATACCTAAGTTCCTGGTCATGATATCTAAGTCCCAACATTATATTTTATATCTGCTTAAAAGCTCCTGCAACTTTGTATCTGTTTTCCTGCTCGTAGGTAAGACAAAGGAGGCCTGATGAGATAGCAAAAGGTTACCATTAAGAACCATCTTTCATTTCCCATTTTTTTGTAGCTTATTGGTGAAGAAAAGCAGAAGTAAGACATGCAGGCACTTGGTGTTCTGTGCAGTGAAGATTTACGGGCCTCGTGTACATCGCTATGAGACAGGAGTATTAGCTGATTTACAGGCTGTGTTCAGAAAGATCCTCATCACAAATGTGACATTCTTAGAGCAGCAGGCTCAGTCATACCCACTTCCTTAGCTCATTGGTTTCCAAACAATGGGCTCCCATCAAGTAACTTAAAGTCTTGGGGAAATTTTAGAAAATTTATATTCTTTGGCATTATCCCTTGAAGACTCTGATTCAACAGATCTGTGTTAGGACCTGAAATCTGAGTTTTCAAGAAGCTCTTCGGATGACTCAGCAGTAGAGCATGTCATAGCAACAACTATTAGAACTACAGACCTTCATTGAGCCTCAGCCTATTCAGCTGGAGTTTAGATACCTGACTGAGCTTTTGCCAACTCCTTCCCTAGATGGCTAGACCACTTCTTAAATCTCTGCAAAAAAAACAAAAAACAAAAAACAAAAAAAAAATTAAAGAATAGACTGATGTCACCATTTACCTAACAAAAGTATAACCTATGACTTTGGCCATCTTTTTTGGCAGGATCTGCTGATTGGATGGATCCATCTTGAATAATAAGTGTCTAAACTCTTAAGCTAATCACCATGCCCTTTGGTCCTCTCAGGTGCCTTTGACAGAGTCAGTCTCTGTAGCTGAGCCAGGTAGCAATTAAAACAACCTGTTGAACATTTACTATGGGCTGGTCACTCTGCACATACATTATCTTATTTAATCCTTCAAACAACTTTTGGGAGCTTAATAATATGATTATGCTTAACTTGCCTATTTAAAATTCTAGTAAATAGTGAGGGGCTGTAGTTCTATAAAATTTTTAGAGCTTAAAGTGACTGTATTTGGGGTTACTAGGGAGAAACCAGGATTTCTGATTTTGTAGATGATAGTTCATGTCTAGACCCAGAGTCCTTTGCTTTGCCCAAACACATTGTCGAGGTAACAACATGTATTAGAACATGGCTTTGATTTATCATATTATAAATGTTGGACTTGGGAGTCTTAGGATTCCAAAGAAAGGAGTCTTCACTCCCTGCTACAGAGCTAACTTGTTTTTTTGTGATGGATGTAGAAGTGCAGGGATCAGGGGACAATGAAGCCCCTTTTTGGGATATTCATAAATCAGATTGCTCTTCTTAGTTATGTTTTCCTGATGCCCACAGCAGATTGACCTAAATAAACAGATAATTACTCAGGCTGTTACAAACATTCCTACCCATTTGTGATCCTTTTATTAAATGGAACAGACCTTTTTATTCCTTGTCTGATACTGCTTGTTAATAGAATAATCTTAAAGCTATTAGCATTTAAAGAGGAATTAGACAAAGATGTCCTGAATTGTCCCTTCTCCTGGCTCTTGGTGCTCATGGGACCCTTGCTTTAGCTAATTAGCCTGAAATGAATATTAAATGCATTGATCTCTATCAAGCACATCATGGAAGGGAGGCTTTTGTGAAAGTCATTTCAGTTGAAGACTTAGGTTACCTGCACCTTAGTATTCAACCCAAAACAATAGTGACTGGGAACATTCCAGAAATTAAATACACATGTGTATGCGTGTGCATGCACACACACACAGAGACACGGTAACACGAGAAGGACTCCTACATTTCTTGAAATGCCCTTCCTTGCTTCAGCCACAAACCCACACAGTTTAGCTTTACTTCCATGGAAACCAAGCAGAGAATAAAAGTATAACATCTCTTTCCTGTTGTTTTCACCGCACCCTCCAGCCCCCCGTCTCTGGAAAGTTTACAATAACTGTGCCTCATGACATAGCATAAGGAGTGAGTGCTTTGATCTGAAAACAGACACACTTGGGTTCAAATCCTGACTCAGACCTATTCGAGCAGTGGGATCTTAGGAAAATTATCTCCGGAACCTTAAATTTGCATACATTTAATATGAATAAACATCATTAACATATCCTCTATGTCATAGGGTTGTGAAATGCTTTGTGTACTACCTAGGACAGAGTAAAATCAAGAAACATTGACTGTTAATAATAATGAAGACTGGAATAAGACTTCTGGGATGTGACATTAAAAAACAGCAAAATTCTTGCCAGTTAAATGTAAAATTTACCAGAGACGAGAAGAGAGTGTTTTTCTATTTTGTTTTGTTTAGAGGGACAGTGCGATATAGCATTTTAGTTGGAAAAAGCTGAGCTATGGAGACAATAAAGACCTAAGTTTGAATCCATGCTCTGTCTCTGATTAAGCCCCATTTCTTAAGCTCTTTGAAGTTCAATAATATATAAGATGGGGGTGGTTGCATTCCAAGTGCTATATTGTGTAGATTCTATGAGAAAATGTTTATCAATGGCCAAGCACACTAACCATGTTCAGTATTATATAATTTTAGCTCCCTTTTCCTTTTCTGGGACCAATATCAATGCTTCTTCCACTGATAGAGGTGAAGAGAGAATGGATAATGAATGGTGAGGAGCAAACAGTCAATGGAGCTGGGTGGGAAAGGGGGTGGCAGGAAAGCAATCAATGTAGGAAATGAAGGTGAAGCTACATTTCACTTTATAATTTTAGTTTCTCTTATTCCTGCAAACAACCCTGAAATCCTACTGAGATCATGACTTCCTAGTACTCAAGAAACACTAAACGGATTTTCAAGAAAAAAAAAACAGCCAACACACACACTCAAAAACGTAAACACTTTTTTGGAGTGATTTCACTATTTCTTGACAGTTCATGTTGATTCATAGAGCAAGACGGTATGAATTCTGTTCTGTCTTCTAACTTACTCCTGTGCTTTTCCTGCCAATGGGAGAGTTGAAAGAGAGAGATTGGAATGACATATATATATGTGGTTTTTCTGAAGTTAGGGAAGCATTTTTCTGATCAAATCAGTGACAAATCTGGGCCCTCCGCCTACAGACTATGGCTCTTTAATCCTCCAGCCAGGCAAAGTCACTGGGAGGTTCTCTCTAGACATTGTGATTTGGATTCCTGCACTTCCCCAGCCTTCTCAATTCTCTAACCACTGCTTAGGGCGCCACAGGATTCAGAGCCCTCCTGCTGCAGCTTCAGGGCTGGCTGCAGATCTTCCTTAATTCCCCTCATCATTTGAGTCGCATGTGTGTCTCCCTCACAATACAGCACCTGCACAAGCAGTGCCCTTGTCACCATGACAACCAGCACAGGAAGAGGGTTAGGCAGGCTGCGCAGAAGGAAGTCATGTTCCCACTCTCCTGCTGGTGGCGCTGCTGATGTAGGATCCTTCCCACAGCCACCTTGATGCTGGCTGCCTGGGAACCTTTCACTTCCACTTCTGGAATGGGGGGTGGAGGGGTGTGCATAGTGCTGGATCTGAAAGCTAAGTTAAATTCCAGAAGGAACTCATGTGTTGGAGAGAGAGGTTCCAAGGCTCCAGGGAACCAGAGGGTGGCCTTTATTTTCCTGTTAGCACTGTCTGAGCTTCAGTCTTTTAACAGATGAAGTGCTTTCTTTATGAGCAGGAAGAAAAGAGGAAAAAAGAAATTCAATCAATAATTTATTGAGGCTTCCTGATGCTTAACAAGCCACTTGTCTCACAGGCCTCCATCTCCCAACCATCAGCATAAAATGAACGGGCTTCAGCAAGAAAGCCGAGTAAAAAAGGCAGAAACTGTGGAAAAACAGAAATGGGTTGGAATTCCAGCTCTACTTGTTGAGAGCTTTGTCAGCTCCTGACTTCCCTGAGGTTCTCATTTCAGGCACTAATCACTGATCAGCAAATCAATCCCTCATTCATTATGAGGGTAAAAAGAAGTCAATAAGTGTAGTATGCCAGGGATACCTATGACCTGAATGGACAAGAAATTATAACTTTCCTTATATTACTATGAACATAGAAATACCAATAGGTTAAGATTAGGATTTTGAATCTCCTTCATCTGGAAGTAGTGGTAATTGACAGAAAACCTTTAACCAGGATGTGGAAGCAGCTGGTATTTTGAATACTCTCACACCGTAGTTCTTTAAGTATGCTTCCTGGACCTGTAGCATCAACATCACTTGGGAGCTTATTAATGAGCCAATTCTTTGGTACCACTGCAGATCTACTGAATCAGACCTCTGGGGGTAGGGCCCAGCAATGTGTACTTTTAACAAGGCCCTGCTTACATTTGAAAACTGAGTGCTGTAATGGAAGTAGAAGACCTTTAAACAAGACTTAGAGCTTCTGGAAGACAGAGAACATGTTATGCCTATTTTTATGTCTCTAGTGCTAAGAGAAGAATGGAAAACTGAGAAACACTCTACAAATGGCACCATGAGAAAATAGAGTAGTAATGTTTGAGGGAGGTTCTTCGTGGATGGATTTAAGGTTTCTTGTCCCTTTTGGGGATAGAGAAGTACTTGAAGCACAAAGAGTTTAGGACAAGGCTACAGAGAGTGTAGGGACCTGAGGTCTGAAGCAGTGGCAGAGATTATTATCACTATTGTCATCATTATTTTTATTAACATTATTATCACCATCATCATCATCATTTAAGTGTCAGCATCATTCCCACAAGACAAGGCGGAACTTGTCACACTGCAGTAGATAACAGCACAAGATGTCTATTAACCAAGCATACTCCAGGCTGACCAGATGAACAAAGACACACATACAAAACCACAAACTCCATAAGTCACCCTTAATGAAGACCATTTAGAAACAGGTATCACCTTTCCTAAATCAACACAATGTGAAAACTTCTTGGTAACATCATTGTTTTTCTCTGGGTCTATCCTATATCTATTTTAATGAGAGATGAAAAGAGAGGAAGAAGAGGAGAAAGGAACACTGCACATCTGAATATTTCTCCAAAGTGGCCAGTTATAAAATAACAATATTTGAAGTTGATAAAAAGGAAAATAAAAAAGCAATCAGTAAATAGTCATGGTGAAACAAGGTAGAATAATTTGTTTTCTCTAAGCAAATTTGGCCAGAGTTCTGGTTAGAGACAATTAACATGTCCTTTTTTTATATATGAGTCATAGAATATAAGTGTCACATTTTTCCTTCCCGTATTGTCTGAGCATAGCATGCTTAACTCAGCTTTTCTTTCGAGGTGTGGAAGGTGAGAGCCTGTGTCACATAAAGGGGTATTTCTCAAATAGGAAGACATTCTGAATTCTGGAGGGTCCAAATATGACAACAGCTTGTCCATTTCTCTATTTCCTGCTCCTATGAGAGTGCTGGTGTCAGTAAATGTGGTTGAATGAATATATAAATGTGTTAGAAGTATGCTGATGGAGCAGCTCCTTTGAGATGGCGGTATTGGGTAAGATTTCCTAGAAGTTGCAGTATGTGATGCTATTCCTTTCACCATACCCAGAGTGATCTCATAACATATAAGTCAGATGACATTCCTCCTCTGCCCCAAACTCTTCATTGGCTCTCCACTTTCTCGGGTAAAATAATCAAGATCCTAATAGTGGCATTGTGGCTCCACTGATCAGGTGTCTTGCCATTTTCTTCATTCACTTGGCTTCAGACACACTAGCTTTCTTGCTGTTCTTGGAACAAATAAGGCATGCTTTTGTCTAAAGGCCTCTGCTGCACCAGTTGTCATCTCTACTTGCGTATTCACCTCCTGAATACATGCATAGCTAGGTCTCCTATCTATTTTAAACTTTTGTAGAAAGGTCAGAGTTTCAGAGAAGCATACTCTTCCCACCTTATTTAACACTAGACAACCCTCCTACTTCACCCCAGTGAAGATCCCATACTTGATATCTCTTATCTGCTCTATATTTTCCCTATAGCATTTACCAACTTTAACACACGATATTATTTATATGTTTTAATGTTTACTGTTTATGTTTTCTCTACTCTTTGAAATGGGTGCATCAAAAAGGCAGAGATTATTTTTGTCTGTTTTGTTTAAAAATGTTTCAATTTACTAGAATAATATCTGGCACATAGTAGATACTTAAGCAGATGCTGAAATAGTTGAGTGAATGAATGAAAGGTGGATAGGGTGACTATGTAATGAATTTTTAAATGCATCTTTTGAAATGGAGTTACTAATTAGTTCACACAAGACTGAGAATGTTTTTTAAACATGAATTCTTCATTGAAGATATGTAACTCAAACAGTAGGTATTTTGACCCTTGTTCCTAAAGAAAAATAAAATTTCCTTTGTAGAAAAAATAGAAGTCAACTTTGTTACATTCACCAGTAATTGGCTGGAAGGAATTCTGATTGTGAGTTCACATTCACTTTTCAAATGTGTTGCAAGCTTTCACTGGGATTCCAGAAAAGATTTACCCATAAAAGCCAGTTAATAAAGAAATTTCCCAAAGAAATCCTCACTGGAGACCACAAAGTCTCTAAGAGCTCATTAAATTTTTATGCATGCAATATGCTTCTTAACTGCCTGGGTCACTTTGCTGCCAAGACACATCATGAAGGGAAGGTGATAAACCTCATCAATTTTTTTTTCTGTCTCACCCCAGGTCTTAAGTTAGAAAGATTGTCCCCAGCCAGTGCTGATCTACATGGGCTGAGAGGCAGCAATGGAATGTTCAAAAGAAACTACAGTGGCTCTTCTCACATGGAGTCTTTCTGAGATGTGAGAGAACCTTGGGTCCTTGGGATACTTTTATTGCTAAAGAAACTGAATTTCTTTTAAGTGGGGTTATATTGAAAAGAGGAACAGGGTTGGGGAGCCATTGTTATGCCCTCCTAGACCAAATGTGCACAGCTTTCAAGTTAAAACTTTGCACTGGAAAATCTAAAAGATGTCTCTATAGACCTTTGTATTAGAAACTCTCTATGATACGTGAATCAGTGGGATCTTTTGGAACCTATGTTCCTTGTGCCCACATGAATAGACTAGGCTCCCCTGGGAAGAAAAGAAGAGTAAACTGCTTATGCATTTGGTGGGGCTGGGAAGGGGGTGGGGAGAGGGAGCATTAACTCAGAAGACCAAGTCAAATGCAGGCATAGAGATGTAAGATATGACTTGAGAGAGAGAAGAAGAGCTGTTTGTAATTAATATGTTTGCTATTCAGATATTTGATTTCTTACAGAAAAATCTACTTCATGTAATTTTCCAGTACCACTTTTTAACTATACATATAGTCTGAGGTTTAATTTTATTAAAGCATTTCTGTTGCAATAAACTTGTATATTATAAAATTCAAAATACCTGAAAGAAAATGGGAAAACATTGCAATCACAAAAATATGTTGTCTTGGAAAGGCCCCAAATGAAATAGTTTTATCAGATAAATGCTTAACAGGCTTTTTTTTCACATTTTATTTAGACCTTCTGACATTAAGAAGACTTACCAGATAATATTTTTGTGACCTACAATTGGTTGCTGCCAAAATGTGAAAAAAGGATATCCCTTTTTGAACACTGATTATATGTCAAAATGTTTGCTACATGATAAAGTCTTTATTTCACCAAATCTCCATGGCTATGAGAAAAAAATCTCAATTTTATATACGGGAAAACTGACACTTGCAGAATATGAATTATTTGTTCAGGGTCTCACAGTTTCCAATAGAAGCAACAGCCACAAACTCAACTGTTTTTTGACTATTAAACGTATGCTCATTAACTTCTACATGCATACCCTCTCCAATGAGAAAATAATTTTATTTCCTGCCAATAGAATCTGATTCAGTCTACTTTTTCCTATTTTAACTGGTAAAATAATATAAACAATTTAAAAGGAAAAGCATTCCTAATGCTAACAATATAAAATAATAAAGTCACATTTACATGTACATTTAGACAAATATATTTTTGCATGGCTGTAATAATCAGTATGAACACAGTTTTATGCTCTGCTTTTCAAATTCCAAGTTATACATATTTTACATGCTATTGCAAAATTTTAAGATAGTGTTGTCGCATTTTTAACTTTTTATTTTAGGTTCAGGGATACATGTACGGGTTTATTATATACATAAATAGCGTGTCACGAGGAATTGGTGTGCAGATGATTTCATCACCCATGTAATAGGATTAGTAGTACCTGATAGATACTTTTATGATCCTCACCCTCCTCCGACCTTCCACCCTCAAGTTGGCCCCAGTTTCTATTGTTCCCTTCTTTGTGTCCATATGTACTCAATATTTAGCTCCCATTTATAAGTGAGAACATGCAGTATTTGGTTTTCTGTTCCTGTGTTAGTTCATTTAGGATAATGGTCTCTAGCTCCATTTATGTTGCTGCAAAAAACATGATCTTATTCTCTTTTATGGCTATGTAGTTTTCCATGGTGTATAGATACCATATTTTCTTTATCCATTCTACCACTGATTGGGTGTTTAGATGGATTCTATGTCTTTACTACTGTGAATAGTGGTGCAATGAATGAATGCATGCATACGTTTTTATAGTAGAATGATTTATATACCTTTGGGTATATATACAATAATGGGATTGCTGAGTTGAGTAGCAATTCTCTTTTAAGTTCTTCTAGAAATTACTAAGTTGCTTGCTACAATGACTGAAATAATTTATATTGCCACCGGCAGTATATAATCATTCCCTTTTTTCCACAGCCTCACCAGCATGTTATTTTTTGACTTTTTAATAATGGCCACTCTGACTGTTGTGAAATGCTCTCTCATCGTGGTTTCGATTTGTATTTCTCTAATTATTAGTGATGTTGAATATTTTTCTATATGCTTGCTGGCCACGTGTACATCTTCTTTTGAAAAGTGTCTGTTCACGTTCTTTGCCCAATATTTAGTGGGTCATTTGGTTTTTGCTTGTAAGTTTGTTTAAATTCCTTATAGAGTCTGGATATTCGACCTTTGTTAGATCCACAGTTTGCAAACAGTTTCTCCCATTCTGTAGATCATTTTTTTTTTTTACCCTGTTGATAGTTTCTTTTGCTTTGCAGAAGCTTTTCAGTTTTATTTGGTCCATTTGTCAATTTCTGTTTCTGTTGCAATTGCTTTTGGAGTCTCTGTTATGAAATCTTTGCCAGTTCCTATGTATGGAATGGTATTTCCTATGTTATCTTCTAGAGTTTTTATAGTTTTAAGTTTTACATTTAAGTTTTTAATCCATCTTGAGTTAACTTTTTGTATATGGTATAAGAAAAAGGTCCAGTTTCAGTCCTCTGCATATGGCTAGCCAGTTATCACAGCACCATTTATTGAACAGGGAGTCCTTTATCCATTGCTTCTTTTTGTCAACATTGTAGAAAATCAGATAGTTGTAGGTGTGTGGCATGATTTTGGGGCTCTCTATTGGTTCCATTGGTCTATGTGTTTGTTTTTTGACCTATACCATTCTGTTTTGGTTACTGTGACCTTGTAGTGTAGTTTGAAGTAGAATAATGTGATGCTTCTAGCTTTGTTCTTTTTGCTTAGGATTGTCTTGGCTCTTCAGGCTCTGTATTAGTCAGGGTTATCTGAAGAGAGAGAATTAATAGGATAGAGGTATATATGAAGGGGAGTTTATTAAGGAGTAGTGACTCACATGATCACAAGGTGAAGTCCCAGAATAGGCTGTCTGTAAGCTGAAGAACAAGGAAGCCAATATGAGTCCCAAAACCTCAAAAGTAGGGAAGCCAACAGTGCAACCTTCAGTCTGTGACCAAAGGCCTGAGAGCCCCTGGCAAATCACTGGTATAAGTCCAAGAGTTCAAAAGCTGAAGAACTTGGAGTCTGACGTTCAAGGGCAGGAAGCATCCAGCAAGGGAGAAAGAGGAAGCCTGGAAGACTCAGCAAGTCCCTCCAACTTCTTCTGCCTGTTTTATTCTAGCTGCACTGGCAGCTGATTAGATGGTGCCCACACAGATTGAAGGTGGGTCTGCCTCTCCCAGTCCACTGACTCAAATGTTAATCTACTTTGGCAACACCCTCACAGACACACCCAGTAACAATACTTTGCATCCTTCAATCCAAGGAAGTTGATACTCAGTATTAACCATCACAGGCTCTTTTATGGTTCCACATGAATTTTAAAATAGTTTTTTTTCTAATTCTATAAAGAATGTCCTTGGTAGTTTCATAGGAATAGCATTGAACCTATAAATTGCTTTGGGCAGTATAGACAATTAATATTATTTATTCTTCCTATCCATGAGCATGGGATATTTTTCCACTGGTGTCATCTCTGATTTCTTTGAGCAATGTTGTGCAATTCCCATTGTCAAAATCTTTCACACCCCCTGGGTGTGTTATTCTTTTTGTGGCTATTGTGAATGTTATTGTTTTCTTGATTTGGCTCTCAGCTTGCCTGTGTTTAGGGTATAGGAATGCTGCTGATTTTTGTACATTGATTTTGCATTCTGAAACTTTGCTGAAGTTGTTTATCATGTGTATTAGTCTATTCTCACACTGCTATGAAGAAATACCCAAGACTGGGTAATTTATAAAGGAAAGAAGTTTAATTGGCTCACAGTTTTGCATTGCTTGGGAGGCCTCAGGAAACTTACAATTATGGTGGAAGGCAAAGGAGAAGTAGGCACCTTCTTCACAGGGTGGCAGGATGGAGTAAGTGCAAGCAAGGGAAATGTCAGATGCTTATAAAAGCATCAGATCTTGTGAGATTCACTCACTATCATGAGAACAGCATGGGGGGCTGGGCATGGTGGTTCACTCCTGTAATCCCAGAACTTTGAGAGGCCGAGGCAGGCAGATTACTTGAGGTCCAGAGTTCAAGACCAGCCTGGCCAACATGGTGAAATCCTGTCTCTAGTAAAAATACAAAAAAATTAGCCAGACATGGTAGTGTGTGCCTATAGTCCCAGCTACTGGGGAGGCCGAGGCAGGAGAATCACTTGAATCCAGGAGGTGAAGGTTGCAGTGAGCTGAGATTGTGCCACTGAACTTTAGCCTGGGCAAAAAGAGTGAGACTCCATTTCAAAAAAAAAAAAAAGAAAGAAAAAGAAAAAAAAAGAACAGCATCGGGGAAACAGCCCCCATGATCTGATTACCTCGCCCTTGTCCTGCCCTTGACACATGGGGATTATGGGGAGTACAATTCAAGATGAGATTTTGTGTGGGGACACAGCCAAACCATATCATCAGCTAATGGAGGTTTGGGGCCAAGACTATGGGGTTTTCTAGATACAGAATCATGTTATATGCAGATAAGGATAATTTGACTTCCTCTCTTCCTATTTGTATGCCTTTTATTTCTTTCTCCTGCCTGATTGCTCTGGCAAGGACTTCAAGCATTATGTTGAATAGGAAGGGTGACAGAGACCATGGGTGTCTTGTTCCAGTTTTCAAACACTTCCAACATTTTCCCATTTGGTATGATGTTGGCTGTGGTTTTGTCATAGATGGCTGTTATTATTTTGGAGTATGTTCCTTCATTGCCTAGTTTATTGAATGTTAATAGAGATTCTTACAGATGCAGATTTCCCCCCACAAATGACTGCTTTGCAGAGCCATTTCAAGAGATTCTGACATGTTGTATCCTTGTTCTCATTAGTTTCAAATAAGTTCTTTATTTCTGTCTTAGTTTCATTATTTATCCAAAAGTTAATCTGGACCAGATTGTTTAATATCCATGTAATTATATGGATTTGAGCAATTTTGTTAGTACTGATCTTTATTTTTATTGTACTACAGAATAAGAATGTGGTTGGTATGATTTCATTTTTTTATTTTGAATTTTCTAAGGATTGTTAATGTCTGATTGTTTAGTCTATTTTAGAGTATGTGCCATGTGAAGATGAGAAGAATGTATATTCTGTTGCCTTTGGGTGGAGTGTTGTATAGAAGTCTATTAAGTCCATTTGATCAAGTGTCAATTTCAGGTCTTGAATATCTGTTAGTTTTCTGCTTTGATGATCTGTCTAATATTGTCAGTGGGGTGTTGAAGTCTCTCAGTATTATTGTGTGCAAATCTAAGTCTCTTTCCAGGTCCCTAAGAACTTGCTTTATGAATTTGTATGCTCCTGTATTGAGTACATATAAGTTTAGGATAGTTTGTCTTGTTGAATTGAGCATTTTACCATTATGTAATGCCCTTCTTTGCCTTTTGTTGATCTTTGTTGGTTTAAAGTCTCTTTCGTCTGAAATTAGAATAGCAATCCCCGCTTTTTCTCTGTTTTCTGTTTGCTTGGAAGAATTTTTCTCCATCCCTATACTTTGGATCTATCCATATTATTTCATGTGAGATGTGTCTCTTGAAGACTGCATATATTTGGGTCTTACTTCTTTATTGAACTTGTCACTCTGTGCCTGTTAATTTGGGCATTTAGTCTATTTACATTCAACGTTAGTATTGATATGAGTGGATTTGTTCCTGTCATCATTTGATTAACTGGTTATTATTCAGACCTCTTTGTGTGGTCCTTTATAATGTCACTGGTCTATGTACTTGTGTTTTGGTAGTGGCTGGTCATGTTCTTTCCTTTCCATGTTTAGCACTCTCTTCAAGACCTCTCATAAGGCAAGTATGATGATAATGAATTCCCTTAGCATTTACTTGTCTAAAAAAGATCCTATTTCTCTTTCTCTTATGAAACTTAGTTTGGCTGGATATGAAATCCTTGTTTGAAAATTCTTTTCTATAAGAAGGCTTAATATAGGCCCAATTCTCCTCTGGTTTATGAGGTTTCTGCTGAAAGATCTGCTGTTTGCCTGATGGAGTTCCCTTTGTAGGTGACTTACTACTTTTCTCTAGCTGCCTTTAATATATTTTCTTTCATTTTGACCTTGAAGAATCTTCGATATGTCTTGCGGATTGTCTTGTGTAGTATTTTGCATGGGTTATCTGCATTTCCCAAATTTGAATATTGACCTCTCTAGAGAGGTTAGAGAAATTTTGATGGACAACATCCTGAAATATGTTTTCAAGTTTCTTGCTTTCTCTCCCTGTCTTTCAGGGATAGCAATGCATCTAGATTTTGTCTCTTTACATACTCCCATATTTTTTGGAGGTTTTGTTCATTCTTATTTATTGTTTTATCTTTATTTTTGTCTGACTGAGTTGCTTCAGTAATCTGGTCTTCTGTAATTGCTCTGAGATTCTATCCTCAGCTTGGTCAATTCTGCTGTTAATACCTGTGATTGTATTCTGAAATTCTTGAAGTGAGCTTCTCAGTTCTACCAGTTTGGTTTGGCTCTTTCTTAAAATGGCCATTTCATCTTTTATCTCATGTATTGTTTTATCGCATTCCTTAGAATCCTTGAATTGGGTTACAACTTCCTCCTGAATATCAATGATCTTTGTTCCTATGAATATAATCAAACGAAGACACTCGGGCTTTCTGAGTTGCCAAAGTTCTTGTGCTGGTTCTTTCTCATCTGTGTGGGCTGATGATCTTCCTCCGATTTTTGAAGTTGCTGTCCTTTGGATTTTTATGTTTTTGATTTTATGTTTTTTGATGTCCTTAGGGGTTTGATTGTGGTATAAGGTGGGTTCAGTTGACTGACTTCATTTCTGGTAAATTTTTGGGGAGTTACGGCTCAGCTCAGTACTCCAAGGATTCATGCTTTAACTCTGGAAGTTGGTATTGGGCTCCTGGCTTTGTTCACTGGCCCCTCAAAGTTGGGAACCTGCTGCATTGGAGGGGCTGAAGTGTTCCCAGACCACTGACCACAACACTCCAAAGGGTGATGGCCACCAAGGTGATTTGTCCAGTGATATCATCAAGATCCGTCCTCATTCACATATGCCAGCAGCAGCCACAGCACATAGGGGTATATACTCATTGGCTTGGGTGGGGCACTCGTGGGCTGGGCCTTCTGGTGTCTGTGTGGGCATTGGCAGTGCTGGTGGTGGCAGCACCCCTAGGAGGCACCCCGGTTGGGCATCCAAGGCTGCACTGCAAGCAGGCACAGCAAGGCTTGGACCCTGGGAGAGGCCAGAAGACAGAAGGATGCCCAGCCCCATCTCACAGACAAGTTTACCCTACTCTGTTCATGCTCATAAATTCCTCTATGGTTTAAGACTCCTAGGGGAGCATGGCAAGCCTTGGGGGATGGCATACCTGGCCATTCCCCAGAGATGTCTGGCACCAAACCTTCTGGGCTGTGCACAGGCTGAAGTTCTGCCCCTACTACCTCTATAAGCAGTTCTCCTTGCCAGCTCACGTGTCCATGGGGGTTGTGGGATCTCCTGCTGCCAGGATTCCAGAGGTCCATGGTGACAGCTGGTTGCTCCTTGTCTCCTCAAGTCACCTCTTTCCCAGGACTTGTTGGGGGCCAGAAACTAGTTCTGGTGCACAGTAGCCCCATTCAATGTTCCTAGCTTCCTCCCCCTTCAGCCCAGCATCTGTGTCCTCCCTCCATCCACTCTCAATGCCCTCCCTCTAAAGATCTGCTCAGAGTGTGCCAGTCTTCACAGTATCCTGGTCCTTCAGTGGCAGATGTTCCTCCTAGCTGTGTCTAGTTGGCCATCTCGCCTCCATCCAGCACTTTTAAGATAGTTTTAATACCTATATAACATTCCAATTAGTGGTTATACCATAGTGTAGGATATTTTAATTATTTCCCATATTAGTATAACTGATAACACAGTCAATATTTTAATTGAAAGGGGGAAAAGCCTAAATAAATAAATTCTCTAGGACAATTGGTGAGAATGGCATTACTGAGACATCTTTATTTCCCTTGACATACATTGATATATTGCTTTTCAAAATGATAGACCCATATTGTAATTACATCAAAAATTTATTGAGTTTATAAATTTTACCACATCCTTGCTGTCACTGGCACTTGTGATCTATTTTAAAAGTTTATCCGTGCAATAGCAATGAAATGTAACCTCATTGTTTTAATTTATGTTTATCTGCAAGACTGAACATTCTTCCATGTTCATTTCTAATTTTCTTTCTCTTTTTATCATGCAAATCAGTGGCATCACTTAAATACCTAATTTTGTTATTTCTAGTAGTCACAAAACATATATATGTATCTCAATCTACCTAACTTACTATATATATTTATATATTTTTATAAATATCTCTGGGTGTATTTCATCTTCAGGTTGAAGGACACATAAAATTCAAATGATTATTTTTTCTGAGGGATACCAAAACTTCTAGTAACTTTAGCATTTCCTACTGAGAAATCAAGATTTATTTATTTTATTTTTTAAATACTTCATTTTAATTTTTATGGATACATTTACCTTCCTTCAACTCCTGCTTCCAATAGCTCAATGAAACAGTCTCCCCGGTCAAATTAAGAAATCGTGAAAGAAATTATTGTTAGAATATTAATGATCTCAGACTGGTGACACCTCTGGATATGAAGGATAGGGCCCTGGAATGAAGACGATAGATGCAGTGCCTCGTACACTATGGTGCCTATACTTGTGCCATGCTTTGGCCCCTGAGAGGTAGTGCTAGGATTAAGTCCAAGATCTTAGTGCTGGTTTATGGACTGACTAACATACAACATAAAGAATAAATTCTGAGTGATGCCCACAACAGCTTCCATCCAGAGACCTAGTTTTCAATTTTAGGCATTTTTTGATCTCATAAATTGACATGAAATGGTGGCCAGAGAAAGAATTTATAAAATTTATAAACGATAAAACTTATTCTTGAAGGAAAAACAATAGAATATGTCTACTTGGTTGAAGTGTTTCTGCATTAGAAGCAAGTACGAATGATTCCAGAGGGGATAAAGGGCTTGTACCAAGACAGACTAAACTCAGTTTTTCATATTGCTTGGTAAACACAACTATATGCTGGGCAGTACCTCAGAAGCTCTGATCAGCAAATGGGCAACAAAAGGCCATGATATTTGGTGGCAGTAATGAGAATGAGAACGCATGGCACTTGTTTTTCCTTTTTCCTTCATGGTTAAAACCCTTTTTGATATGAATTAGAAACTGAATACCTACACTACAATAGGCATTCCAAAATCGTTAGATGGTCTGGGAACTGACCTAATTCCCTTAAAAAAAAAATTCTTTTAACTTACCATTCATTCACTAACAAGAGATGTGGGACAAAACATGACACAAAAGAAAATTTAAACTTTAACATTGTAAGTCTTAAGTTCTTTTCCTCTCATTTAGTCAGTGTCCTTGGACTAGATATATAATATATCTGAGACTAGGTTTTTTATTTATGAAACAAAGGGTGAGATCAAATCACCAGGTTTTCTTCCACTTGTCACATTCTGTGATTCTTTGGTAACATATACATCAAACACCTACTTCTGGCTCATGAGGAAAACATTTTTAAAGTGTAAGACATATTCTTCACTCTGCTGAAACTTTCCACCTTGTGACCCACCCACCCACCCCAAATAACACAGGCAAGTAAGAGTGCAGGCCCCCAAAGGAATGATTCACACAATGGCAGAGCTCTGAGGGTGTTCTTTATGATGGGTGGGCACTATACAGTGTGTAGAGGCTGGAAAGAGAATATGATGGCCTGGAAGCCATACATCCCTGTGTTCCAGACCCTGTCTCAGAGCCTGCTCTCTGTGCTGCTTTAATTATATGACTAGACTTCTAGGGTTTAGTTTGCTTTTCTGTCAGATGGGAAAAGCAGTCATTAACTTGAATGGTTCATTGTCCTAAGAGTGAGAGACGGTGTGTGCAGGGGGTTAGTAGTTCCCTGATAGGTAGTAGACAAAAAAAAAAAAAAAGGTAAACAAGATACAGAAAAGGAAGAAGATGGAGAAAGAGGAGACACATGGGCAGTGTAAGCAAGGGGTTAGTGTTGGAAATCAGAGAATTTTTTTTGCATGTGTAGTAAAGGAGTTAGTAAAATGTAACATATTTTTATATCATCCCCATGATAAAGATTAACATTCTAGTGTGACCAAAAAAGGGGGAGTAAAAATATGTAATTACTGTGATGAATACTTCTTAAGTCCATGGTATGTTGAGAATTTATAGGAAGGTGACCTGAATTAATCTGATGTGTCAGAAGATGATTCCATAAGGAAGTGATCTTTGTGCTCAAATCCTGAAAGAGACTATATTGGAACTGATTAGTTGAAAGGAACAACACACACCAAATCCTTGAGGTGGGAAGGAGAGTGGCATATTGAGCAACTGAAGGGTTGATATAACTGGAGCAAGGAAAGGGGTAAGAATGCCACCAGAGCATCAAGAGAAGTGAGTGGGGCCTTGGAGGCCACAGTAAGTATTTGGCCTTTATCCTAAGATTGATGGGAAGCCATTTTTTTACTTTAGGCATGGCAGAGGCGTGATTTTATAGTTACATATGTAATTATAACGTGTTTACAATTAATAGGTCCTATTCAATAAAGGATAACCAAATAATTTCTTTCTGGACATATAGGTTACTTTTGTGTGTCAAGCCATAATATCTTCTTTAAAAATTTTATTTTAATTTCTGGGATACGTGTGCTGAAGGTGAAGGTTTGTTACATAGATATACATGTGGCATGGTAGTTTGCTGCACCTATCAACCCATCATCTAGGTTTTAAGCCCAAATACCAAATGCGTGCGGGCATAATATCTTTAACAGTGATTTTTTTTCTACTGTTCACATACTGTGCTGAGTTCAAAATCACCGACAACAATAAAGGAGTTTCCTTAAGGTATAAGTTTTTTGGTGTGTGCTAAAACTTAAAAGCTAATGAGGTAATCACCTTTAAAAGGCTTAGTCTTGAAAGGACTGTTCTCTCAAATGTGTTTTTTTCTTTGATAGGTGCTTGGTTATGTGCCATCCTTTCAACAAACACATAAAATAAGCCAGCATTATGCACTATGGAACTAGAGATAGAGCCATGAACAAAAGAGGTAACTCTTCCACTCTAATGAAGCTCTTTCTTTTCTTTTTCAAATCACTATCAAAAGCCTTTCATTCTGATATAAAATCCTGTATGTATCCTGGCAGGCTTTCAAATTTATATTTATACTGACCTTCATGCTTTTATTCTTGCATTCATCTGTCATCTTCTTGACAATTCTCCATGAAAGTAGAGACAATAGAAGGTAAAGGCTAAGAACACAGGTTTATAGTGAGACAGACTGGGGTTCAAATTCTGGCTCAGCTATGTTTATCACTTTTGTGCAAAGTAGTTTACCTACGTCATTTTAAACTCAAAAAGTACCTCCATGTGATAAATGTTATTTTCATTTGTAGAGGAAAAAAGTAAAGCTCAGAGAGGTAAAGATATTTTCCAAATGTCACACACCTAACTCTAAACTGTAAGACAAGGCTACTTAAGGTTAGCACCTTTTTTTCTATAGTGATAAAATATATTTTATATTTCCCTAACTCAGGTATTCTGCAAATCTCTTGAGGCAGGCCAATCACTAGGCCTCTAAATACTTTGGCTTATTAAAACCATCAGTCTGCTGTTGAAAGAGTTGCCTGGCCAGAGAAAACATTTTCTCTTGTTTCTTAATGAAAAATCAAGTCTGCTGATTAATACAAAGTAATAGTTTTGACAGCTTCCTCTTGACAGAGCATTTGCTTTCTCATTTCCTAATGAATTTCTCCCCAAAGAAACTCATTAGATTTCAAGGCACAAGGCTCCCTAGAGACCTCCCCACTCCCACCATTCACTGACTAAAATGTTCATCATTTAGAGACCCATAAACCTTGCCAAATTCCCTGAGTTGGTCTCATTGAATCTATTGCTTACCAAGAACTCTTTGTTTCATGTTATGATCAAAATAGGCCTTGTCCCATATCAATAGGAAAGGAAATGGTCTCTCTTACATACAGATGTGAAACAGTTTGCTTATGAGGTGGAGTGATTTAATAATAATTATTATTATATTATTATTACTATTATTACATTACTATAATTACAGTTGAGTTAGAGGTCATGGCTGATTGGGGTATAAACACAGAAGTTTTGTTTGTTCTGATAAGAACTCCAAAACACACTCAATTTATTTACCTTTCCCACAGGAGCAGGTGCCCTTCGTGTTATCTCTAGTTTCATAGCATTTTATTTTATTTAATTTTTTTGAGATGGAGTCTCACTCTGTCACCCAGGCTGGAGTGCAGTGGCACAATCTTGACTCACTGCAACCCCCGCCTCCCGGGTTCAAGCAATTCTCCTGCCTCAGCCTCCCAAGTAGCTGGGACTACAGGCGCACGCTGCCATGTCCAGCTAATTTTTTGTATTTTAGTAGAGATGGGGTTTCACTGTGTTGCCCAGGCTGGTTGCGAACTCCTGAGCTCAAGCAATCTGCCTGCCTTGGCCTCCCAAAGTCCGTTTGATTTTAGTTCTTAGGTTCAACTTCTCAATATTAAAACTTTGAACTTCTCTCTGATAGAAAGCTCTTTTTCACCTTCCCTACCTGCAGCAGCTCCCCCTCCTTCTTCCATTGCACCTACAGAACATGGCTAAGCCAGTGGCGATAAGGCATGAAAGTCTGCTCTCCTTTATACATCCCTCCTTCACTATGGTAACATCTTGGCTGTTGGCGTCAGAGGAAAGAGCAAGGAAAATAGGGAAGTTGGGCTTTTTTCTGGGCTGCTTGGGATCGCTTTCCTACCTTGCTGATTATTGTCTTGGTGCGGACTGGTGGTGGTTTTAAAAACCCTCATGCTGATGGGGGCTCATATCCACATAGCCCCACCTAACATTGGATCCTTTCTCAGCCTCTAAGTCCCACTAGTGGTGTCATGCTATCTTCATCTACTGTGTATGTCTCCGTGCCCCCCACTCCATGGTCCTCCAAAAGCCTGAACTCCCCATCTCACCTATCCCTGTGGCCTCACTACTGGTAGCTATGGGCACTAATAGGGTCTGTTTTCCATACTTGTTTATTCATCATGTCATTCCTCCTTGAGGCTCTTTTCCTTGCCCTCAGAGCATTGGGCAGGTAATCAGACTGGCAGAGTCCTGGATATCTTCCTGGGTTATAACTGCCACTCCCCTCTTGTGTTGTTAGTGTCTTAGGGTAGCCAAAGCAAAGTACCACAACTGGGTGGCTTAAAACAGCTGAAATTTATCTCACAGTTCTCGAGGCTAGAAGTCCAAAACCAAGGTGTTGGCAGAGTCACACTCTGTCCGAGACTCTGAGTAGAATCCTTCCGTGTCTCTTCCTGACTTTGGTTGTGGCTGTCAATCATTGTCATTCCTTGGGCTACAGCTGCATCACTCCAATCTCTGTTTCCATGGTCACATGGTGTATGAATCAGGGTTCTCTTAGAGGGACAGGACTAATAGGAGATAGATACTTATATATATATAAAGGGGAGTTTATTAAGTATTAACTCACATGATCACAAGGTCCACAATAGGCTGTCTGCAAGCTGAGGAGCAAGGAGAGCCACTCTGAGTCCCAAAACTGAAGAACTTACGATGTTTGAGGGCAGGAAACATCCACCACGGCAGAAAGATGTAGGCTGGGAGGTGAAGCCCATCTCTCCCTTTCATGTTTTCCTGCCTTCTTTATATTCACTAGAAGCTGATTAGGTTGCCCACCAGATTAAGGGTGGATCTGCCTTCTTCAGCCCGCTGACTCAAATGTCAATCTCTTTTGGAAACACCCTCACAGACACACCAAGGATTAATACTTTGTATCCTTCAATCCAATCAAGTTGACACCCAGTATTAATCATCACAAGTCCGCCCCTTGTCAACTTGAGCCCATACACATCTCCTGAGATCATATATAATCTTCAAATAAAGATAATAATGAGGTCATAATTACACCTAACATAATACAGCTATCCTTCATACAACCAGAAACACACCAATCCCCAACCCAAATACTATTACATAAAGTTAACAATACTTAAATGCTGATATGAAGTCAATAAATCTTATGTCACATGATGAAGGAAAAGGAAGTAAAATGAAGATATTTTCTTAGTACAAGCGTATACATGCACAAACATATTTTTAACAAAAGAAGGAGGAAATACTGATAACAATTACAGTCCTCGTTTCTGCAGCTGGTCATGTGGTCGTAACTGGTATTGATGACTACCTTCTTCTACTACCCATTCTGTATTCCCCTTGCCTTAAGCAAGTACCTCAGCAGGTTGTAGGTTTTTTTCCTGGTGGAGTGACTCAAACCTTCATTCCTGAAGGGTCTGGGTCATTTGTAGTCCTGTCTGCATTGGGCTGTTGTAGTTTTCCATTGACCTTAATCACAGGACATGGTAATACCCTAATGGATCTCCTGTATTCCATGCATACTCTTCCCTACCTCTGTTATGGGGTAGTAGACTGATTTCATCTTGATAGTCCCGGTCAGTCACCCCAGTCAACCCTGTAACTCCCTTCTTAGCCTGTTGACTTAAAGGTAGGAGGAGCCCAAAGTGTCCAGGTGGCAAGCTTAACTTCCTATTTAATGAAATCATTGTCTCTCCTGGTGGCAGTGTTCCTCCCTCTGGAACTAAGACTTCTAGGCCAGCAGAATGTAATGTCATGGGAACAGGAAGCAAAAATTTTGCTAGTGGATCACTAGGGGTGATGGTGAGTTGTGCCACTTCCACCCCCTGATTCCTGGACCCATGATTCCTGGCTATGGGTGAAACAGTATCATATATTAGATGCCGATTCACAGCATACACAGCCTTCTGGAGAGCTTTGCCCCAGCCCTGCAAAGTACTGTCACCTAGTTGGTGCTGTAGTTGTGACTTCCAAAGGCCATTCCACCATTCTATCAATCTAGCTGCTTCAGGATGATGGACAACATGGTAAGACCAGTGAATTCCATGAGCGTGAGCCCACTGCCACACTTCTTTAGCCATAAAGTGAGTGCCTTGGTCAGAGCCAATGCTGTGTGCAATACCATGATGGTGGATAAGGCATTCCGTGAGTCCGTGAATGGTTGTCTTGGCAGAAACATGGCATGCAGGCAAACCCATATCTGGAGTAAGTGTCTATTCCAGTGAGGACAAACCTCTGCCGTTTCCATGATGGAAGAGGGCCAATGTAACCAACCTGCCACCAGGTATCTGGCTGATCATCCCAAGGAATGGTGCCATATCGAGGGTTCAGTGTTGGTCTTTGCTGCTGGCAAATTGGGCACTCAGCAGTGGCCGTAGCCAGGTCAGCCTTGGTGAGTGGAAGTCCATGTTGCTGAGCCCATGCGTAACCTCCATCTCTGCCACCATGGCCACTTTGTTCATGGGCCCATTGGGCAGTGACAGGGGTGGCTGGGGAAAGAGGCTGAGTGGTGTCCACAGAACGGTCATCCTATCCACTTGATTATTAAACTCCTCCGCTGAGGTCACCCGTTGGTGAGCCCTCACATGGGATACAAATATCTTCACAGTTTTTGACCACTCAGAGTTTGATCTGCATACCTCTTCCCCAAATTTCTTTGTCACCAGTTTTCCAGTCATGCTTCTTCCAAGTCCCTGACCATCCAGCCAAACCATTGGCTACAGCCCGTGAATCAGTATATAATCACACATCTGGCCATTTCTCCTCCTATGCAAAGTGCACAACCAGGTGCACTGCTTAAAGTTCTGCCCACTGGGAAGATTTCCCTTCACTGCTGTCCTTCAGAGATGTCCTAGAAAGGGGCTGTAGTGCTGCAGCTGTCCACTTTCAGGTGGTGCCTGCATATCGTGCAGAAACATCTGTGAACCAGGCCCTAGTCTTCTCAACTGACCATAGGGAACTCCCCATGAGGCCATCAGTGCAGGCTGGGGGAGAGAAGGCAGGGTGGCAGGAGTGGAGACCATGGGCATTTGAGCCACTTCCTCATGTAACTTACTGGTGTCTTCAGGACCTGCTCAAGCCCAATCATGTATATACCACTTCCATTTGATGATGGAATGCAGCTGTGCATGACCCACTTTATGGCCTGATGGTCAGAAAGCACCCAGTTCATGATAGGCAGTTTGGGTCGCGTGGTGACTTGATGACCCAGAGTCAAACAACCTTCAGTTTCCAACAAAGCCCAGCATGGGAGAAGCATCCAGCATGGGAGAAAAATGTAGGCTGGGAGGCTAGGCCTGTCTCTGTCTTTCACATTTTTCTGCCTGCTTTATATTCACTGGAAACTGATTAAATTTTGCCCACCAGATTAAGGGTGAATCTGCTTTCCCCAGCCCACTGACTCAAATGTTAATCTCTTTTGGCAACACCCACACAGACACACCCAGGATTAATACTACGTATCCTTCAATCCAGTCAAGTTGATGCTCAGTATTAACCATCACACATGGCATTTTTCCTGTGACTCACCATTGTTTCCTTTTAAGGACATGTTGCATTTAGGGCCCACCCTACTTCCATGTGATCTCATCTAACTTAACTAATTACATCTGCAATGACTTACTTGCAAATAAGATCAAGTTCTGAGATAGTAGAAGTTAGGATGTCAACATATCTTTTGTGGGGAACACAATTTAACCCATAACATCTGCAATGACTTACTTGCAAATAAGATCAAGTTCTGAGATAGTAGAAGTTAGGATGTCAATATATCTTTTGTGGGGAACACAATTTAACCCATAACATCCTTCCTTCTGAGCACTCTCAAATTTGACAAGTGATTTCTTTGGCTTTGAGAGGGAGAACTAGTCACATGATCCCAACCTTCTTCAGCTGGAATGTGAGGAGAAGAGGTAAAATTTCTTCATGGGTATTGCATTATTCAAAATCAGTAACTTCCTCCTCTCACACAAGAGCTCTCTCTCTATAGTTTATTTATCTTAAAATTTCATTTCATTTTTTTAGCAATACTGGGGGGAGGGAAGTTAGATGACAGCTAGGTTTAATTAGAATGCTGCTTCTAGGAAAGACAGGTGAAGTAGTCAGCCCAAGAGCTAGCAGATTTGAACTTACAATAGTCTATCCTGATCACTTTTGTTCTCAGCTATGGCTTTAATTGTCAATTCGGGTAAACAGAAAAATTCTATCTAGTACCTCATAGTATCTTGTTGTGCTAGTAATACTGATGCTAATAATAATGATAATAATAAATAATCATAATGTTGCTCACTAACTTTTTTGTGTGCAATTAGGTCTGGCATTCCCATTAATCCTTTATATATACTGTCATATTTAATGTTTTAAATCAAAGTATTTGTTTTTTTATTTTTAAGCATTTTAATTTTGGACTTCTTTCAGCTTTGTAGAAAAGTTACAAAAATATGGAATTTCCATCTGTCTCTCATCCCACTTCCCTTAATGTTAATATCTTACATAAGTTTAGCACACTTATCAGGACCAGGAAATTAACCTTATATAAAAATTTTAAATAAATTATAAAGTTTATTCATATTTCACTAGTTTTTGCACTCATGTTCTGTTTCCCTCCCAAATTCCTATCCAGAATCCCACATTACTTTTAGTAGTTATTTCTTTTTAGTCTCCTGCAGTCTGTAACAGTTCCTTAGTCTTTCCTTGTTTTTTCTTTATTATCCTTGACACTTTCGAGGAATATCAATCACATTTTTTTTTGTCAAAAGTCCCTAAGTTTAGGATTGTCTGATGTATGCTCATGAGTTGGCAGATGGAGAGTATGCATTTTGCCAAAAATACTTCAGAAATGGTGCTGTATTTCTTCTCAGTGCATCCTATCATTGGGTTCATAATGTTACAAGTAATATTGACCTCAGTCATTTGGTAAAGGTGGTTTTGCTAGGTTTCACCATCGTAAAGTTATCTTTTCCTTTATAACTAATGAATACTATAAGTGAGATACTTTGAGACAATTCACACCCTGTTTTTCCTCAAACTTTGCTTACTAATTTTATCATCCATCATGGATCTTGTCTGCCACAGTCCTTACTGTGGTGTTTACCTAATGGTTATTTTTTATTTTCCTCTTTTCTCCTACATTTATTAATTGGAATTGAACTGCAAAGAAGTGTTGTCCTTTCTACTCCATTTATTTATTTACTTATTTATTAAATCAGCCTGGATTTGAATAGTTTTTTATAATTTATGTTATGATTCAATGCAGTCAGTATATTGTTGCTGAGATTGTCCCAGTTTTGACATATAAATGAACATATTTGTATGATTTTGTATATATATACATATATTTTCTAGCTATTTCCAGTGAGAGGGCCTAGAATCAATGGCACCCCAGTACCAAAGAGTGCATCTAGTCCCTGGTTCTTGCTTTATAAATGCCATTTTTTTAAAATAAAAGAAACCAGGGCTCATTGGAAAAACAGTAGATAGCAAGGCTGGGACAGAACAAATACAAGATAAATCTGATTAAGATGTGTTCAAAAAGAGGTGGAGGCTCGTTGAAAGAACATATGAGCTAACCTGGCAAAGCTCTAATTGATCATATTTAATTTTGTATCCAAACTGTCATCCCCATTATATAGGTGAGGAAAATGTAGTACAGAACTGTTAAGTAACTTTTTTGAGGTCACACATTTAATAAACATCAGAACAAGCACAAAAACTGAGGCGTATTTTTCTGTTGTTGTTGCTGTTGATTTTACTCCAAAGCTCATCCGCTTAACCAAGCTGCAATACTTTCTTCCAAGCAGAAATACTTTAGTAAATTCATGTCAGCTCCAATTTTGCCTAATAGAGTATGTCTATGATTCTCTCCTCATATAAAAGGGCATGTTTTCTGCCTCCATATACAAGCATAGATTCTGAATTATTGCATTTTGCTTACAGTCTAATTGTAGAAAGTTTCAGTAACTTCAGTGCTTTCTTGGGATGAAAATATTTATTGAGTAACCAGATTAATAATAAATTTTAGAGAAACTTATGAGCAATAATCTTAGATATGAAAGCAGACTTTCCCTTTAGCTTTAATTTCACCTTCTAAATTGTTTCCTATAGTATTGGTATTTGAAGCACAGATTAGCTTAATATCCTTGCTTTGCACTTTTTAAAATTGCAAAGTGCCTTGCTTTATATGTTGCTTTCCTAAAAAGTCTGTTATTTATACAATTCTGTTGCCTTGTTATTTTATTTATTTTTTTCTTACTTACATGAGGACTTTCTTTTCTACCTTTAAAATCTAACAGTTTTACTAGGTTATGTTTCAAAATTAATCATTCTGGGTCATTTTTTTTGGTGTACTTTCATTTTTATTATTATTATTGTACTTTAAGTTCTAGGGAACATGTGTACAATGTGCAGGTTTGTTACACATGTATCCATGTGCCATGTTGGTGTGCTGCACCCAATAACTCATCAATTACATTAGGTATATCTCCTAATGCTATCCCTCCCCCATCCCCCCACCCCACGACAGGCCCTGGTGTGTGATGTTCCCCTTCCTGTGTCCAAGTGTTTTCATTGTTCAATTCCCACCTATGAGTGAGAACATGTGATGTTTGGTTTTCTGTCCTTGCAATAGTTTGCTCAGAATGATGGTTTCCAGCTTCATCCATGTACCTACAAAGAACATTAACTCATCCTTTTAATGGCTGCATAGTATTCCATGGTGTATATGTGCCATATTTTCTTAATCCAGTCCATCATTGATGGACATTTGGGTTGGTTCCTAGTCTTTGCTATTGTGAATAGTGCCACAATAAACATATGTGTGCATGTGTCTTTACAGTAGCATGATTTATAATCCTTTGAGTACATACCCAGTAATGGGATGGCTGGGTCAAATGGTATTTCTAGTTCTAGATCCTTGAGGAATCGCCACACTGTCTTCCACAATGGTTGAACTAGTTTACAATCCCACAAACACTGTAAAAGTGTTCCTGTTTCTCCACATCCTCTCCAGCACCTGTTGTTTCCTGACTTTTTAATGGTCACCATTCTAACTGGTGTGAGATGGTATCTCATTGTGGTTTTGATTTGCATTTTTCTGATGGCCAGTGATGATGAGCATTAATTCATGTGTCTCTTGGCTGCATAAATGTCTTCTTTTGAGAAGTGTCTGTTCATATCCTTCACCCACTTTTTGATGGGGTTGTTTGTTGCTTTTTTTTGTAAATTTGTTTAAGTTCTTTGTAGATTGTGGATATTAGCCCTTTGTCAGATAGGTAGATTGCAAAAATTTTCTCCCGTTCTGTAGGTTGCCTGTTCACTCTGATGGTAGTTTCTTTTGCTATGCAGAAGCTCTTTAGTTTAATTAGATTCCATTTCTCAATTTTGGCTTTTGTTGCCATTGCTTTTGGTGTTTTAAACATGAAGTCCTTGACCATGCCTAAGTCCTGAATGGTATTGCCTAGGTTTTCTTCAAGGGTTTTTATGGTTTTAGGTCTAATATGTCTTTAATCCATCTTGAATTAATTTTTGTATAAGGTGTAAGGAAGGGATCCAGTTTCAGTTTTCTACATATAGCTAGTCAGTTTTCCCAGCACCATTTATTAAATAGGGAATCCTTTCCCCATTGCTTGTTTTTGTCAGGTTTGTCAAAGATTGGATGGTTGTAGATGTGTGGTATTATTTCTGAGGGCTCTGTTCTGTTCCATTGGTCTGTATCTCTGTGTTGGTACCAGTACTATGCTGTTTTGGTTACTGTAGCCTTGTAGTACAGTTTGAAGTCAGGTAGCGTGATGCCTCCAGCTTTGTTCTTTTGGCTTAGGATTGCCTTGGCAATGCAGGCTCTTTTTGGTTCCATATGAACTTTAAAGTAGTTTTTTGCAGTTCTGTGAAGAAAGTCATTGTTAGCTTGATGGGGATGGCATTGAATCTATAAATTATCTTGGGCAGTATGGCCGTTTTCACGATATTGATTCTTCCTTCCCATGAGCATGGAATGTTCTTCCATTTGTTTGTGTCCTCTTTTATTTTGTTGAGCAGTAGTTTGTAATTCTCCTTGAAGAGGTCCTTCACATCCCCTGTAAGTTGGATTCCTAGGTATTTTATTCTCTTTGAAGCAATTGCGAATGGGAGTTCAGTCATGATTGGACTCTCTGTTTGTCTGTTATTGATGTAGAGGAACACTTGTGTGATTTTTGCACATGGATTTTGTATCCTGAGTCTTTGCTGAAGTTGCTTATCAGCTTAAGGAGATTTTGGGCTGAGACAATGGGGTTTTCTAAATATACAACCATGTCATCTGCAAACAGGGACAATTTGACTTCCTCTTTTCCTAATTGAATACACTTTATTTCTTTCTCCTGCCTGATTGCCCTGGCCAGAACTTCCAATACTATGTTGAATAGGAGTGGTGAGAGAGGGCATCCCTGTCTTGTGCCAGTTTTCAAAGAGAATGCTTCCAGTTTTTGCCCATTCAGTATGATATTGGCTGTGGGTTTGTCATAAAAAAGCTCTTATTATTTAGAGATACATCCCATCAATACCTAATTTATTGAGCGTTTTTAGCATGAAGTGTTATTGAATTTTGTCAAAGGCTTTTTCTGCATCTATTGAGATAATCATGTGGTTTTTGTCTTTGGTTCTGTTTATATGATGGATTACATTCATTGATTTGTATATGTTGAACCAGCCTTCCATCCCAGGGATGAAGCCCACTTGATCATGGTGGATAAGCTTTTTGATGTGCTGCTGGATTCGGTTTGCCAGTATTTTATTGAGGATTTTTGCATCAATGTTCATCAGGGATATTGGTCTAAAATTCTCTTTTTTGGTTGTGTCCCTGCCAGGCTTTGGTATCAGGATGATGCTGGCCTCATAAAATGAGTTAGGGAGAATTCCCTCTTTTTCTATTGATTGGAATAGTTTCAGAAGGAATGGTACCAGCTCTTCCTTGTACCTCTGGGAGAATTCGGCTGTGAATCCATCTGGTCCTGGACTTCTTTTGGTTGGTAGGCTATTAATTATTGCTTCAATTTCAGAGCCTGTTATCGGTCGATCCAGGGATTCAGCTTCTTCCTGGTTTAGTCTTGGGAGGGTGTATGTGTTGAGGACTTTATCCATTTCTTCTAGATTTTCTAGTTTATTTGCGTAGAGGTGTTTATAGTATTCTCTGATGGTAGTTTGTACTTCTATGGGATCAGTGGTGATATCCGCTTTATCATTTTTTATTCCATCTATTTGATTCTGCTCTCTTTTCTTCTTTATTAGTCTTGCTAGTGGTCTATCAATTCTGTTGATCTATTCAAAAAACCAGCTCCTGGAATCATTGATTTTTTGAAGGGTTTTTTGTGTCTCTATCTCCTTCAATTCTGCTATGATCTTAGTTATTTCTTGCCTTCTGCTAGCTTTTGAATGTGTTTGCTCTTGCTTCTCTAGTTCTTTTAATTGTGATGTTAGGGTGTCAATTTTGATCTTTTCTGCTTTCTCTTGTGGGGATTTAGTGCTATAAATTGCCCTCTGCACACTGCTGTAAATGTGTCCCAGAGATTCTGGTATGTTGTGTCTTTGTTCTGGTTGGTTTCAAAGAACATCTTTATTTCTGCCTTCATTTCGTTATGTACCCAGTAGTCATTCAGGAGCAGGTTGTTCAGTTTCCATGTAGTTGAGTGGTATTGAGGGAGTTTCTTAATCCTGATTTCTAGTTTGATTGCGCTATGGTCTGAGAGACAGTTTGTTATAATTTCTGTTCTTCTACATTTGCTGAGGAGTACTTTACTTCCAACTATGTGGTCAATTTTGGAATAAGTGTGCTGTGGTGTTAAGAAGAATGTATATTCTGTTGATTTGGGGTGGAGAGTTCTGTAGATGTCTATTAGGTCCTCTTGGTGCAGAGCTGAGTTCAATTCCTGGATATCCTTGTTAATTTTCTGTCTCATTGATCTGTCTAATGTTGACAGTGGGGTGTTAAATTCTCCCATTATTATTGTGTGGGAGTCTAAGTCTCTTTGCAGGTCTCTAGGGACTTGCTTTATGAATCTGGGTGCTCCTGTATTGGGTGCATATATATTTAGGATAGTTAGCTCTTCTTGTTGAATTGATCCCTTTACCATTATGTAATGGCCTTCTTTGTCTCTCTTGATCTTTGTTGGTTTAAAGTCTGTTTTATCAGAGACTAGGATTGCAACCCCAGCTTTTTTTTTTGTTTTCCATTTGCTTGGTCGATCTTCCTCCATCCCTTTATTTTGAGCCTATGTGTGTCTCTGCATGTGAGATGGGTCTCCTGGTTGCAGCACACTGATGGGTCTTGACTCATTATCCAATTTGCCAGTCTGTGCCTTTTAATTGGAACATTTAGCCCATTTACATTTAAGGTTAATATTGTCATGTGTGAATTTGATCCTGTCATTATGATGTTAGCTGGTTATTTTGCTTGTTAGTTGATGTAGTTTCTTCCTAGCATCGGTGGTCTTTACAATTTGGAATGTTTTTGCTGTGGCTGGTACCGGTTGTTCCTTTCCATGTTTATTGCTTCCTTCAGGAGCTGTTGTAAGGCAGGCCTGGTGGTGACAAAGTCTCTAAGCATTTGCTTGTCTGTAAAGGATTTTATTTCTCCTTCACTTGTGAAGCATAGTTTGGCTGGATATGAAATTCTGGGTTGAAAAATTCTTTTCTTTAAGAATGTTGAATATTGGCCCCCATTCTCTTCTGGCTTGTAGAGTTTCTGCCGAGAGAGCCACTGTTAGTCTGATGGGCTTCCCTTTGTTGGTAACCCAACTTTTCTCTCTGGCTGCCCTTAACATTTTTTGTTTCATTTGAACTTTGGTGAATCTGACAATTATGTGTCTTGGAGTTGCTCTTCTCAAGGAGTATCTTTGTGGCGTTCTCTGTATTTCCTGAATCTGAATGTTGGCCTGCCTTGCTAGACTGGAGAAGTTCTCCTGGATAATATCCTGAAGAGTGTTTTCCAACTTGGTTCCATTCTCCCTGTCAGTTTCAGGTACACCAATCAGACATAGATTTGGTTTTTTCACATAGTCCCGTATTTCATGGAGGCTTTGTTTGTTTCTTTTTACCCTTTTTTCTCTAAACTTCTCACTTCATTTCATTCATTTGATATTCCATCACTGATACCCTTTATTCCACTTGATCGTATCAGCTACTGAAGCTTGCGCATTCGTCACGTAGTTCTCATGCCATGGTTTTCAGCTCCATCAGGTCATTTAAGGTCTTCTCTACACTGGTTATTCTAGTTAGCCATTTGTCTGATCTTTTCAAGGTTTTTAGCTTCTTTGCCATAGCTTCGAACATCCTCCTTTAGCTCGGAGAAGTTTGATCATCTGAAGCCTTCTTCTGTCAACCCATCAAAGTCATTCTCCATCCAGCTTTGTTCCGTTTCTGGCGAGGAGCGGTGTTCCTTTGGAGGAGAAGAGGTGCTCTGATTTTTAGAATTTTCAGCTTTTCTGCTCTGGTTTCTCCCCATCTTTGTGGTTTTATATACCTTTGGTCTTTGATGATGGTGACATATAGACGGGATTTTGGTGTGGATGTCCTTTCTGTTTGTTAGTTTTCCTTCTAATAGTTAGGACCCTCAGCTGCAGGTCTGGTGGAGTTTGCTGGAGGTCCACTCCAGACCCTATTTGCCTGGGTATCCCCAGGTGAGGCTGCAGAACAGCGAATATTGCAGAAAAGCAAATGTTGCTGCCTGATCGTTCCTCTGGAAGCTTCATCTCAGAGGGGCACCCAGCTGTGTGAGGTGTCAGTCGGCCCCTACTGGGATATGCCTCCCAGTTAGGCTACTCAGGGGTCAGGGACTCACTTGAGGAGCCAGTCTGTCCATTCTCAGATCT